>NC_052317.1:29114571-29763946 GCF_016432855.1 Salvelinus namaycush | reverse complement strand
AGAAAGTAATGTTTATAATTTGTAACATGAATACAATTTACGGATAATCTTCTGCCCTAGCAGTATTTTGATTTTGATTACAAGGAACATCAGAGCCACAGGTTCCTATCGTCAACATTAGAGTAAAACTTACTGTTCAACTAGGCCTATGCCAAATCAAATGCTTTGCTGGCCTTTAGAAATATATCTAAACTTTATTTTTATAACCAGTGTAATAACGGATATAGCCTATTGCATTTCAGGGATGATCTATCTCGTATTCCCGGGATGTTCATTTGTATAATAGCCTTCAGTTTTACATGCGGCCAGAAGATGACACTATACACTTTGGTAAACTATTGATTGTTGTTCCACAGAGTCCCTAAACCCAGAAGCGCAACATCGCGAGACTTCCGGGAAAGCATGTGCCTCAGACCAGGCTGAGGGTTTGGGGTTTGATAAGTCAATTATGAAGGTAACATAGTGCCTTGTGTAAAATAATGTAAAATATGAGTTGCACTTATATAATCCGTTTTGTAGTTGCAAATAGCAAACATGGCACTTCCTTTGAGAATAAATGCAACACTTGCAAGCACATAACATGAACTTTCAAACATGTACGTTGATATGTTAATAAATTCTATAAGATTTGCAACTAAATTTGAGAATGAATGCAACTAATTTCCTAAACTTGTGACGGGTGAATCTTCTGTGAATCAAAACTACATTTACTGACGTCAAATTTGTGCACTCAGAGTTTTGTCACTAATTTACTGACTAACCTCGGCCAAAAGTTTTGTAGATGTAAAAAAACATTCAAATACAATTTTATTGGTCATATACACATATTTAGCAGGTGTAGCGAAATGCTTGTGTTCCTAGCTCCAACAGTGCAGTAATATCTAACAATACACACATCTTGCAGGGTTCTGCAAGTAAGCAGTAGAGAAATAGATGAGCTCTGGTGGACAGGGCTTTTCTTCCAACCAATCAAGTGGTCAGGTGGTGTGTTTTCAATCAGGAACGCGCTTTCACCTTTCACAAGGTTCCGGTCTGGAAGCACGCTTTCCACTGTGCTAAATGTGGATCAAATTTGTCAAAATTACTAGCTAGCTAAATGATATTCACAGAATTTGAAAGGTACACAAGGCGTTGTTGTGGAAGATGAAGGAAAGAATTAAAACACGTTTTTCCACATAGCACAACCGCTACAAAGCTGATGCTAGCTAGCCTCTTCTATTGACATTACATGGCTGGTTAGCTAGCTAGCATTAGAGCTTTCTGGCTAGCCTGTGTAGTGGTTCTTACATTATGTAAGAGCAATAGGTCTAGCCATGTAGTTGCCATTTGGTTGAGAATCACTAGTTTAGAAAATACTTGTTTGCTCTGTGTGTAGTTGGTTGGCTTTGCTAGCTAGCAAGCTGAGATCAATGCTCAAGTTGGCTAACGTTAGCAAGCTTGATAAATGTTAGATTAGATGTGCAGTTGCTTCATCTACCTGACGCAGTGCCCAGACGAGATGAGAGCTAACTGCTCCAGAGAGAATCTGAGCGATCTCATCCTTTTATATCTTGATTAGCTAGCTGTTAATGTCGAACCAATGCAATTATATTCATTTTATACTAGCTAGCTAGTTGTTCTTCTAGCGTCCGTTAAATGTTACAGCCACAACATCATGATCATTTAGTCATGCATCTGCAGACCAGCGAGGTGGAGAAAAGCTTGCTTTGGGTGAGCTAGCTAGAACAACATCAACTAGCTAGCATTTTTCTACGGCTGGCCATGCTTTCCACCTGGCTACCCCTACCCCGGTCAACAGCACTGCACCCCCCACAGCAACTCGCACAAGCCTTCCCTATTTCTCCTTCTCCCAAATCCAGTCAGGTGATGTTCTGAAAGAGCTGCAAAATCTGGACCCCTAAAAATCAGCCGGGCTAGACAATCTGGACACTTTCTTTCTAAAATAATCTGGCGAAATTGTTGCAACCCCCATTACTAGCCTGTTCAACCTCTCTTTCGTGCCGTCTGAGATTCCCAAAGATTGGAAAGCAGCTGCGGTTATCCCCCTCTTTAAAGGGGGGGACACTCTTGACCCAAACTGCCATAGACCTATATCTATCCTACCCTGCCTTTCTAAGGTCTTCGAAAGCCAAGTCAACAAACAGATTACCGACCATTTCAAATCCCACCATACCTTCTCCGCTATGCAATCTGGTTTCAGAGCTGGTCATGGGTGCACCTGAGCCACGCTCAAGGTCCTAAACGATATCTTAACCGCCATCGATAAGAAACAATACTGTGCAGCCGTATTCATTGACCTGGGCTTTCGACTTTGTCAATCACCACATCCTCATCGGCAGACTCAATAGCCTTGGTTTCTCAAATGATTGCCTCGCCTGGTTCACCAACTACTTCTCTGATAGAGTTCAGTGTGTCAAATCGGAGGGCCTGTTGTCCGGGCCTCTGGCAGTCTCTATGGGGGTGCCACAGGGTTCAATTCTTGGACCGACTCTCTTCTCTGTATACATCAATGATGTCGCTCTTGCTGCTGGTGAGTCTCTGATCCACCTCTACGCAGACGACACCATTCTGTATACTTCTGGCTCTTCTTTGGACACTGTGTTAACAACCCTCCAGACGAACTTCAATGCCATACAACTCTCCTTCCGTGGCCTCCAATTGCTCTTAAATACAAGTAAAACTAAATGCATGCTCTTCAACCGATCGCTGCCTGCACCTGCCCGCCCGTCCAACATCACTACTCTGGACGGTTCTAACTAACAATATGTGGACAACTACAAATACCTAGGTGTCTGGTTAGACAGTAAACTCTCCTTCCAGACTCACATCAAACATCTCCAATCCAAAGTTAAATCTAGAATTGGCTTCCTATTTCGCAACAAAGCATCCTTCACTCATGCTGCCAAACACACCCTTGTAAAACTGACCATCCTACCGATCCTCGACTTCGGCGATGTCATTTACAAAATAGCCTCCAATACCCTACTCAATAAATTGGATGCAGTCTAGCACAGTGCCATCCATTTTTCACCAAAGCCCCATATACTACCCACCACTGCGACTTGTACGCTCTCGTTGGCTGGCCCTCACTTCATACTCGTCGCCAAACTCACTGGCTCCAGGTCATCTACAAGACCCTGCTAGGTAAAGTCCCCCCTTATCTCAGCTCGCTGGTCACCATAGCAGCACCCACCTGTAGCACGCGCTCCAGCAGGTATATCTCTCTGGTCACCCCCAAAACCAATTCTTCCTTTGGCCGCCTCTCCTTCCAGTTCTCTGCTGCCAATGACTGGAACGAACTACAAAAATCTCTGAAACTGAAAACACTTATCTCCCTCACTAACTTTAAGCACCAGCTGTCAGAGCAGCTCACAGACTACTGCACCTGTACATAGCCCATCTATAATTTAGCCCAAACAACTACCTCTCCCCCTACTGTATTTATTTATTTTGCTCCTTTGCACCCCATTATTTCTATCTCTACTTTGCACATTCTTCCACTGCAAATCTACCATTCCAGTGTTTTACTTGCTATATTGTATTTACTTCGCCACCATGGCCTTTCTTTTGCCTTTACCTCCGTTATCTCACCTCATTTGCTCACATTGTATATAGACTTATTTTTCTACTGTATTATTGACTATGTTTGTTTTACTCCATGTGTAACTCTGTTGTTGTATGTGTCGAACTGCTTTGCTTTATCTTGGCCAGGTCGCAATTGTAAATGAGAACTTGTTCTCAACTTGCCTACCTGGTTAAATAAAGGTGAAATAAATAAAGAAAAATAATATCAGATAAACATTTTCAGGAAAAGCATGGAAAGAGGTAGCTACCTGTAGTATTATTTTAAACCACCTCATGCACGTCTGTGTTACATTTACATTACATTTACATTTAAGTCATTTAGCAGACGCTCTTATCCAGAGCGACTTACAAATTGGTGCATTCACCTTATGATATCCAGTGGAACAACCACTTTACAATAGTGCATCTAACTCTTTTAAGGGGGGGGGGGGGGGGTTAGAAGGATTACTTTATCCTATCCTAGGTATTCCTTAAAGAGGTGGGGTTTCAGGTGTCTCCGGAAGGTGGTGATTGACTCCGCTGACCTGGCGTAGTGTTACACTCCATATTATGTTTTAATATATTTGTACTGTATTGCTATCTGTCTCAAGTTGCACAAATTCTGTTTGAATTGTCATGTGGACTGAATTCTCATTCAAATAATGTTGTGCCTCTTTCAGATCTGCTAAGCACACCTCTGCCTCTGCTACCCACACAACCACTGCCTCAAAGTGGTTGGGTCAGCTCCTTCCTGGCTGGCCCTGTTCAGGAGTGGCATTGGACAGGGCCACAGTGTCTCCCAGCCCACGTCTCCGTCCCCAGTAATTATTCTACAATTGTTTATGTGGGGGTCTAGGGTCAACTTGTCTTATCTGGACCGTATTCCCAAAGCATCTTAGAGGAGTGTAGATCTAGGATCACTTTTTACTTTTATATCATAATGAATAAAATTATATTGACTGGTGGTACCTGACCCTAGATCAGCACTCTTACTCTTGTGGCGCATTTCCATACAGGATTTACCTCAGTGTTTTACCTAAAAGACTCAGACTTTTCTGTCTCCATCCACGCGGGCCGGCACCCGTGTCTCACTGGGCCATGGCTCCGTCGGACCTTCTCTCTTGGGGCCAAAGCCAGGCCGCTGGTACTTTTCAGCTTGCATTGCCATAACAATGGCTAACTGTGAACTTTAACATCTTCTCACAAAGCAATGGTTTTGATTATGCAGAGGTTGTGGATTCCTCACTGCCAGCTCTAGCTATGGAAACAATTTCCCTAGTATAGCATAAGGGTTTATACACTAGTGTAACATTGATGTTAGTCGAAAAGCAGCATTGGATGCTTTGCAAATATGGGCCTTGGTCTAATGTGTGATCTTAGGCATGCTCCCACTAACAAAATCAACTAGAATGTTATTGTATGCTGTAGTGTTAAGATTTTCCTTCACTGGTACTAAGGAGATTAGCACAAACCATGAAAAACAGCCCCAGTACATTATTCCTTGTCCACCAAACTTTACAGTTGGTAGGTAGCGTTTTCCTGGCATCTGCCAAACCCAGATTTGTCTGTCGGACTGACAGATGGTGAAGCGTGATTCATCACTCCAGAGAATGCATTTCCACTACTTCAGAGTCCAATGGCGGCAAGCTGTATACCACGCCAGCCGACGCTTGGCATTGCGCATGGTGATCTTGGGTTTGTGTGCGGCAGCTCGGACATGGAAACCCATTTCATGAAGCTCCCGACAAACAGTTCTTGTGCTGACATTGCTTCTAGAGGCAGTTTGGACCTCGGTAGTGAGTGTTGCAACTGAGAACAGACCATTTTTTTGAGCTGTGAACTTGTGTGGACTACCCCTTTGCGGCTGAGCCGTTGTTGCTCCTAGACGTTTCCACTTCACGATAACAGCACTTACAGTTGGCTGAGGCAGCTCTAGCAGGGCAGAAATTTCACAAAACTTTCTTGAAAGGTGGCATCCTGTGACGGTGCTACGTTAAAAGTCACTGAGCTCTTCAGTACAGCCTTTCTACTGCCAATGTTTGTCTATGGAGATTGCATGTCTGTGCGCTCAATTTTATACACCTGTCAGCAACGGGTGTGGCTGAAATAGCCAAATTCCCTTAATTTGAAGGGGTGTCCACATACTTTTGTATATACACTACCGGTCAAACGTTTTGAGAACACCTACTCATTGAAGAGTTTTTCTTTATTTTTACTATTTTCTACATTGTAGAATGATAGTGTAGACATCAAAACTATGAAATAACACATATGGAATCATGTAGTAACCAAAAAAGTCTTAAACAAATCAAAATATATGTTATATTTGAGATTCTTCAAAGCAGCCACCCTTTGCCTTGATGACAGCTTTGCGCACTCTTGGCATTCTCTCAAGCTGCTTCACCTGGAATGCTTTTCCAACAGTCTTGAAGGAGTTCCCACATATGCTGAGCACTTGTTGGCTGCTTTTCCTTCACTTTGCGGTCCGACTCATCCCAAACCATCTCAATTTGGTTGAGGTCGGGTGATGTAGAGGCCAGGTTATCTGATGCAGCACTCCATCACTCTCCTTGGTCAAATAGCCCTTACACAGCCTGGAGGTGTGTTGGGTCATTGTCCTGTTGAAAAACAAATAATAGTCCCACTAAGTCCAAACCAGATGGAATCGTGTATTGCTGCAGAATGCTGTGGTATCCATGCTGGTTAAGTGTGCCTTGAATTCCAAATAAATCACAGACAGTGTCACCAGCAAAGCACCCCCACACCATAACACCTCCTTCTCCATGCTTTATGGTGGAAAATACACATGCGAAGATCATCCGTTCACCCACACTGTGTCTCACTCCCTCCTCACAGCTGCCCATGTCCCTTAAAGTTGATGTGGTTGTTACTGACAAGAAGCACATGGCTGAGCTTTTTAATCACCACTTCATTGTCAGGATTTCTATTTGACTCAGCCATGCCTCCTTGCCCGTCCAACATTTCCTCATCTCCCACCTCTTCTAATGCTTTTTTAGTGTCCAACAAGCTTTCTCTCCCCGTAACCTTGTTCTGAACACCTCCAAAACAAAAGTCATGTGGTTTGGTAAAAAGAATGCCCCTCTCCCCACAGGTGTGATTACTACCTCTGAGAGTTTAGAGCTTGAGGTAGTCACCTCATACAAGTACTTGGGAGTATGGCTAGACAGTACACTGACCTTCTCTCAGCACATATCAAAGCTGCAGGCTAAGGTTAAATCTAGACTTGGTTTCCTCTATCGTAATCTCTCCTCTTTCACCGCAGCTGCCAAACTAACCCTGATTCAGATGACCGTCCTACCCATGCTAGATTACGGAGACATAATTTATAGATCGGCAGGTAAGGGTGCTCTCGAGCGTTTAGATGTTCTTTACCTTTCGGCAATCAGATTTTCCACCTATGCTCCTTATAGGACACATCACTGTACTCTACACTCTTCTGTAAACTGTTAATCTCTGTATACCCATCGCAAGACCCACTGGTTGATTCTTATTTATAAAACCCTTTTAGGCCACACTCCCCCCTATCTGAGATATCTACTGCAGCCCTCATCCACCACATACAACACCTGTTCTGCCAGTCAAATCTGATGCCCGCTTTGAGGATTATACAGTGCCACCGTTGCGGCCCTCTAACAAGGACTGCGCCTCTCCTCCGTGGCCGACGTGAGTAAAACATTTAAAACGTGTTAACCATCACAAGGCTGCTGGCCCAGACGGCATACTTAGCCGCGTCCTCAGAGCATGCGCAGACCGGCTGGCTGGTGTTTATGGTCATATTCAATCGCTCCCTATCCCAGTCTGCTGTCCCCACATGCTTGAAGATGGCCACCATTGTTCCTGTACCAAAGAAGGCAAAGATAACTGAACTAAATGACTACCGCCCCGTAGCACTCACTTCTGTCATTATGAAGTGCTTTGAGAGACTAGTCAAGGATCATATCACCTCCACATTACCGGCCATCCCAGACCCACTTCAGTTTGTATACCGCCCCAACAGGTCCACAGATGATGCAATCGTCATCACACTGCCCTATCCCATCTGGACAAGAGGAATATCTATGTAAGAATGCTGTTCATTGACTACAGCTCAGCATTCAATACGATAGTACCCTCCAAGCTCATCATCAAGCTGGAGGCCCTAGGTCTCAACCCCGCCCTGTGCAATTGGGTCCTGGACTTTCTGAAGTGCCGCCCCCAGGTGGTAGGAAACAACATCTCCACTTCGCTGACCCTCAAAACTGGGGCCCCACAAGGGTGCGTGCTCAGCCCCCTCCTGTACTCCCTGTTCACCCACGACTGCGTGGCCATGCACGCCTCCAACTCAACCATCAAGTTTGCAGATGACACAACAGTAATGGGCTTGATTACCAACAACGACGAGACAGCCTACAGGAAAGAGTTGAGGGCACTCGGAGTGTGGTGTCAGGAAAACAACCTCTCATGCAATGTCAAGAAAACAAAGGAGATGATCGTGGACTTCAGGAAACAGCAGAGGAAGCACGCCCCTATCCAAATCGAAGGGACAGCAGTGGAGAAGGTGGGAAGTTAAGTTCCTTGGCGTGCACATCACAGACAAACTGAAATGGTCCACCTACACAGACAGTTTGGTGAAGAAGGCGCAAAACAGCGCCTCTTCAACCTCAGGAGGTGGAAGAAATTTGGCTTGTCACCAAAAACCCTCAAACTTTTACAGATGCACAGTCAAGAGCATCCTGTCGGGCTATATGGTACGGCAACTGCACCACCCTCAACCGCAAGGCTCTTCAGAGGGTGGTGCGGTCTGCACAACGCATCACCGGGGGCAAACTACCTGCCCTCCATGACACCTACAGCACCCGATGTCACAGGAAGGCCAAAAAGATTATCAAGGACAACAACCACCCGAGCCAATGCAGTTCACACCACTACCATCCAGAAGGCGAGGTCAGTACAGGTGCATCAAAGCTGGGACCAAGAGACTGAAAAACAGCTATCACTAACTCAGAGAGGCTGCTGCCTACATTGAGACCAAATCACTGGCCACTTTAATAAATGGATCACTAGTCACTTTAAACAGTGCCACTTTAAATAATGCCACTTTAATAATGTTTACATATCTTACATTACTAATATCATATGTATATACTGTATTTTATACCATCTATTGCACCTTGCCTATGCTGCTCGGCCATCGCTCATCTATATATTTATATGTACATATTCTCATTCACCCCTTTTAGATTTGTGTGTATTAGGTAATTGTTGGGGAATTGTTAGATTACTTGTTAGATATTACTGCACTGTCGGAACTAGAAGCACAAGCATTTCGCTACAGTCGCATTAACATCTGCTAACCATGTGTATTTGGCCAATAAAATCTTCAGTTTGCTGTAGCTACCGACTGGAACGAGCTACAACAAACACTCAGACTGGACAGTTTTATCTCAATTTCTTCACTCAAATACCCAATCATGGACACTCTTACTGACAGTTGTGGCTGCTTTGTGTGATATATTGTTGTTGTCTACCTTCATGCCCTTTGTGCTGTTGACTGTGCCCAATAACAGGTGCAGTTAATACAGGTAATGAGTGGAGAACAGGAGGGCTTCTTAAAGAAAAACTAACAGGTCTGTGAGAGCCGGAATTCTTAGCCGGAATTCTCAAATACTTATGTCATGCAATAAAATGCAAATTAATTACTTAAAAATCATACAATGTGATTTTCTGGATTTTTGTTTTAGATTCCGTCTCTCACAGTTGAAGTGTACCTATGATAAACAATTACAGACCTCTACATGCTTTGTAAGTAGGAAAACCTGCCAAATCC
Organism: Salvelinus namaycush; assembly: GCF_016432855.1. Taxonomy (NCBI): domain Eukaryota; kingdom Metazoa; phylum Chordata; class Actinopteri; order Salmoniformes; family Salmonidae; genus Salvelinus; species Salvelinus namaycush. The sequence continues at coordinate 29,754,555 of NC_052317.1, read as the reverse complement.
GCAGTGTATCAAATTCTTGTTCTCCCCACTGTATATATATCATAGAGGTAGGCTTCAGAACCAAGTGCATGATTAGTTTGTTCATCACTATTTTGAACTGTGATCAGTCAGACCTACTGTCATACAGTGTCTTGAATCAATTGACCTTCTTTTCCAAAAACATTTCAGTCATTTTGATTGTCTTTTTCCATTTTTTGTTGACTTTTCTTCCTAGAGTCAGTTGTACTGCTTCTCACCCTTTACTGACTTTTCTATTTTTCTTTTATTGTCTTTTTCAGTCCTTTTTCATTCACTCTTATCTCCTTTTCTACTGTCCATGGTATATCTTGAAGCACTCAATGTGCAGTGGCGCTTTGCATTTCTCACATGCATAGGTAGTGCGTTTGTCACAATGATGACATCTCTGGAACCGGTGCATCGTGTTGATTGGCCAGTGAGAAGCTTTGTCATATCTTGCCTGATCTTCAACAGTAGCAGCCATTAGAGATCTCCTTCCGTGGCTCAGTGGTTTCATGACAAACCTTTGCATATTTGGGCTGTATACTATGTGTTTTGGAATCACAACGGTGTCAGGCCTCTTCGATTGTTTGAACACTTGATCTTTATTTTTGACCACCTGCAGCTTTGCCCTTGGCTCTTCTGGCTGGCCACTATGGCGGGTAGAGGCCCTTGGCTCTTCTGACTGGACCCTCTGGCGGGTAGAGGCCCTTGGCTCTTCATTATCAACAATGGAGGGGGGTGGTAAGGGGTAGGGGTTTTAGATTCCTTCTCTCACAGTTGAAGTGTACCTATGATAAAAATTACAGACCTCTACATGCTTTGTAAGTAGGAAAACCTGCAAAATTGGCAGTGTATCAAATACTTGTTCTCCCCACTGTAGATACTTTTGTACCTGTTTAAGTCTTCCGACTAGCTTGGAAAGACAGTACCGTGCAGTATCGAAGAGCCCTCACTGCTGCTCGATCATCATATTTTTCCAACTTAATTGAGGAAAATAAGAACAATCCGAAATGTATTTTTTCCCCAAGAGAGGATGGCTTTCACTTCAGCAGTAATACATTCATGTACTTCTTTGAGGAAAAGATCATGATCATTAGAAAGCAAATTACGGACTCCTCTTTAAGTCTGCGTATTCCTCCAAAGCTCAGTTGTCCTGAGTCTGCACAACTCTGCCAGGACCAAGGATCAAGAGAGACACTCAAGTGTTTTAGTACTATATCTCTTGACACAATGATGGAAATAATCATGGCCTCTAAACCTTCAAGCTGCATACTGGACCCTATTTCAACTAAACTACTGAAAGAGCTGCTTCCTGTGCTTGGCCCTCCTATGTTGAACATAATAAACGGCTCTCTATCCACCGGATGTGTACCAAACTCACTAAAAGTGGCAGTAATAAAGCCTCTCTTGAAAAAGCCAAACCTTGACCTAGAAAATATAAAAAACTATCGGGCCTATATCGAATCTTCCATACCTCTCAATTTTTTGAAAAAGCTGTTGCGCAGCAACTCACTGCCTTCCTGAAGACAAACAATGTATACGAAATGCTCCAGTCTGGTTTTAGACCCCATCATAGCACTGAGACTGCACTTGTGAAGGTGGTAAATTACCTTTTAATGGCGTCAGACCGAGGCTCTGCATCTGTCCCCGTGCTCTTAGACCTTAGTGCTGCTTTTGATACCATCGATCACCACATTCTTTTGGAGAGATTGGAAACCCAAATTGGTCTACACGGACAAGTTCTGGCCTGGTTTAGATCTTATCTGTCGGAAAGATATCAGTTTGTCTCTGTGAATGGTTTGTCCTCTGACAAATCAACTGTAAATTTCGGTGTTCATCAAGGTTCCGTTTTAGGACCACTATTGTTTTCACTATATATTTTACCTCTTGGGGATGTCATTCGAAAACATAATGTTAACTTTCACTGCTATGCGGATGACACACAGCTGTACATTTCAATGAAACATCTTGAAGCCCCAAAATTGCCCTCGCTAGAAGCCTGTGTTTCAGACATAAGGAAGTGGATGGCTGCAAACTTTCTACTTTTAAACTCGGACAAAACAGAGATGCTTGTTCTAGGTCCCAAGAAACAAAGAGATCTTCTGTTGAATCTGACAATTAATCTTGATGGTTGTACAGTCGTCTCAAATAAAACTGTGAAGGACCTCGGCGTTACTCTGGACCCTGATCTCTCTTTTGACGAACATATCAAGACTGTTTCAAGGACAGCCTTTTTCCATCTACGGAACATTGCAAAAATCAGAAACTTTCTGTCCAAAAATTATGCAGAAAAATGTATCCATGCTTTTGTTACTTCTAGGTTAGACTACTGCAATGCTCTACTTTCCGGTTACCCGGATAAAGCACTAAATAAACTTCAGTTAGTGCTAAATACGGCTGCTAGAATCCTGACTAGAACCTAAAAATGTGATCATATTACTCCAGTGCTAGCCTCCCTACACTGGTTTCCTGTTAAGGCAAGGGCTGATTTTCAAGGTTTTACTGCTAACCTCCAAAGCATTACATAGGCTTGCTCCTACCTATCTTTCCCGATTTGGTCCTGCTGTACATACCTACACGTACGCTACGGTCACAAGACACAGGCCTCCTAATTGTCCCTAGAATTTCTAAGCAAACAGCTGGAGGCAGGACTTTCTCCTATAGAGCTCCATTTTTATGGAATGGTCTGCCTACCCATGTGAGAGACGCAGACTCGGTCTCAACCTTTAAGTCTTTAAGACTCATCTCTTCAGTGGGTCATATGATTGAGTGTAGTCTGGCCCAGGAGTGTGAAGGTGAACGGAAAGGCTCTGGAGCAATGAACAGCCATTGCTGTCTCTGCCTGGCCGGTTCCCCTCTCTCCACTGGGATTCTCTGCCTCTAACCCTATTACAGGGGCTGAGTCACTGGCTTACTGGTTCTCTTCCATGCCGTCCCTAGGAGGGGTGCGTCACTTGAGTGGGTTGAGTCACTGACGTGATCTTCCTGTCTGGGTTGGCGCCCCCCCCCCCCCCTGGGTTGTGCCGTGGCGGAGATCTTTGTGGGCTATACTCGGCCTTGTCTCAGGATGGTAAGTTGGTGGTTGTGCTGTGCTTTGGCAAAGTGGGTGGGGTTATATCCTGCCTGTTTGGACCTGTCCGGGGGTGTCATTGGATGGGGCCACAGTGTCTCCTGACCCCTCCTGTCTCAGCCTCCAATATTTATGCTGCAGTAGTTTATGTGCCGGGGGGCTAGTGTCAGTCTGTTATATCTGGAGCACTTCTGTCTTATTCGGTTTCCTGTGTGAATTTAAGTATGCTCTCTCTAATTCTCTCTTTCTCTCTTTCTTTCTTTCTCTCTCTCGGAGGACCTGAGCCCTAGGACCATGCCTCAGGACTACCTGGCATGATGACTCCTTGCTGTCCCCAGTCCACCTGGCCGTGCTGCTGCTCCAGTTTCAACTGTTCTGCCTGCGGCTATGGAACCCTGACCTGTTCACCGGACGTGCTACCTGTCCCAGACCTGCTGTTTTCAACTCTCTAGAGACAGCAGGAGCGGTAGAGATACTCTTAATGATCGGCTATGAAAAGCCAACTGACATTTACTCCTGAGGTGCTGACTTGTTGCACCCTCGACAACTACTGTGATTATTATTATTTGACCATGCTGGTCATCTATGAACATTTGAACATCTTGGCCATGTTCTGTTATAATCTCCACCCGGCACAGCCAGAAGAGGACTGGCCACCCCTCATAGCCTGGTTCCTCTCTAGGTTTCTTCCTAGGTTCTGGCCTTTCTAGGGAGTTTTTCCTAGCCACCGTGCTTCTACACCTGCATTGCTTGCTGTTTGGGGTTTTAGGCTGGGTTTCTGTACAGCACTTTGAGATATCAGCTGATGTAAGAAGGGCTATATAAATATATTTGATTTGATATTTGTTGTGACTCAGCTAGAGGTCGACCGATTATGATTTTTCAACGCCGATACCGATTATTTGAGGACCAAAAAAAGCCGATACTGTAACGCCTGTCGTCGGATGAAGGAGGGGACCAGAGCGCAGCGTGAAAAGTGGTCATGATTATTTATTTAACAAAAAACACTCGAACAAAGTAACAAAACAAAAGCGAACAGTTCTGTCAGGTAACAGAGACTAAACAGAAAATAACTACCCACAAAACACAGTTGGGAAAAAGGCTGCCTAAGTATGATTCCCAATCAGAGACAACGATAGACAGCTGCCTCTGATTGGGAACCACACTCAGCCAAAAACAAAGAAATAGAAATAAAGAAACTAGAATGCCCACACGAGTCACAACCTGGCCTAACCAAAATAGAGAATAAAAGCCTCTCTATGGCCAGGGCGTGACAGATACCGATTAATCGGCCGATTTTTAAAATGTATTTGTAATAATGACAATTACAACAATACTGAATGAACACTTTTCTTTTACCTAAATATAATACATCAATAAAATCAATTTAGCCTCAAATAAATAATGAAACATGTTCAATTTGGTTTAAATAATGCAAAAACAAAGTGTTGAAGAAAGTAAAAGTGCAATATGTGCCATGTAAAAAAGCTAACGTTTAAGTTCCTTGCTCAGAACATGAGAACATATGAAAGCTGGTGGTTCCTTTTAACACGAGTCTTCAATATTCCCAGTTAAGAAGTTTTAGGTTGTAGTTATTATAGGAATTATAGGACTATTTCTCTCATTATACCATTTGTATTTCATATACCTTTGACTATTGGATGTTCTTATAGGCACTTTAGTATTGCCAGTGTAACAGTATAGCTTCCGTCCCTCTCCTCGCCCCTACCTGGGCTCGAACCAGGAACACATTGACAACAGCCACCCTCGAAGCATCGTTACCCATCACTCCACAAAAGCCTTGCAGAGCAAGGGGAACAACTACTCCAAGTCTCAGAGCAAGTGACGTCACCGATTGAAACGCTATTAGCGCGCACCCCGCTAACTAGCTAGCCATTTCACATTGGTTACACCAGCCTAATCTCGGGAGTTGATAGGCTTGAAGTCATAAACAGCTCAATGCTTGAAGCACAGCGAAGAGCTGCTGTCAAACGCACGAAAGTGCTGTTTGAATGAATGCTTACAAGCCTGCTGTTGCCTACCATCGCTCAGTCACACTGCTCTATCAAATATCAAATCATAGACTTAATTATAACATAATAACACACAGAAATACGAGCCTTTGGTCATTGATATGGTCGAATCCGGAAACTATCATTTCGAAAACAAAACGTTTATTCTTTCAGTGAAATACGAAACCTGCTTCTCGCCGCCCGCACTGCTCCGTTCAGCATAGCACAGCTCACTGCCCAACCTGCCATGTGTAGGAGGATCAGAGCTAGAGTGGACTCACTGTTTAATTATTATACTTCTATTTGAAGACATGTTACTGTGCGTGCGTGTTGCTGTGCGTTTTTGTTGCCAACCTTACTTTGCTAGCTGACAACTTTACGGGTTTTTTTTTTCTTTTTAATTACCGTTTATATTTGTAGTTTTTCCATCACAACTTTTTTCCCTCATTCAACTTTTTCACTCCGGACGCTTTATCTGGACATGGTTCGTCAGCACCTTCAACAGCCGAAGCTAAGTAGTAACATTAACATGATGTCTTCTAATTGCAGTCGCTGTACTCATAATATACAGGAGAACGATCGCCTTATGGCGAGGATAGCTGTGCTGCAAGCCCAGCTTCAGACGCAATCGTTAGGCAAGGGTAATTTCAGTGTAGGAAAGGATGAAACAGCGTCTGTGCCACCAGTAAGTACAGATAGTAACGTTAGTATAAATCCCCCCGCACAGTCCCCGCAGCCGGACAACTTTCTCATGGCTTCTGGAGGGAAATGCTGTAGGAATGCTCAACTGGTGTCACTCATTCAGCTGACAGAAACTTTCAACCGGTTTTCCCCATTAAGTAGAGAGTCGGAGTCTGACGCCGAGTCTTCTCTTGTCCCTACTCCTCCCGTTACGGGGTCTGAGACGCCGAAGGCTCCCACCATTAGCTCTGACAAATTGAAAACCCTAGTCATTGGCGACTCCATTACCCGCAGTATTAGACTTAAAACGAATCACCCAGTGATCATACACTGTTTACCAGGGGGCAGGGCTACCGACGTTAAGGCTAATCTGAAGATGGTGCTGGCTAAAGCTAAAACTGGCGAGTGTAGAGAGTATAGAGATATTGTCATCCAAGTCGGAACCAACGATGTTAAGATGAAACAGTCAGAGGTCACCAAGCACAACATAGCTTCAGCGTGTAAATCAGCTGGAAAGATGTGTCGGCATCGAGTAATTGTCTCTGGCCCCGTCCCAGTTAGGGGGAGTGACGAGCTCTACAGCAGAGTCTCACAACTCAATCGCTGGTTGAAAACTGTTTTCTGCCCCTCCCAAAAGATAGAATTTGTAGATAATTGGCCCTCTTTCTGGGACTCACACACAAACAGGACCAAGCCTGACCTGCTGAGGAGTGACGGACTCCATCCTAGCTGGAGGGGTGCTCTCATCTTATCTACCAACATAGACAGGGCTCTAACTCCTCTAGCTCCACAATGAAATAGGGTGCAGGCCAGGCAGCAGGCTGTTAGCCAACCTGCCAGCTTAGTGGAGTCTGCCACTAGCATAGTCAGTGTAGTCAGCTCAGCCATCCCCATTGAGACTGTGTCTGTGCCTCGACCTAGGTTGGGCAAAACTAAACATGGCGGTGTTCGCCTTAGCAATCTCATTAGGATAAAGACCTCCTCCATTCCTGCCATTATTGAAAGAGATCGTGATACCTCACATCTCAAAATAGGGTTACTTAATGTTAGATCCCTCACTTCAAAGGCAGTTATAGTCAATGAACTAATCACTGATCATAATCTTGATGTGATTGGCCTGACTGAAACATGGCTTAAGCCTGATGAATATACTGTGTTAAATGAGGCCTCACCTCCTGGTTACACTAGTGACCATATCCCCCGTGCATCCCGCAAAGGCGGAGGTGTTGCTAACATTTACGATAGCAAATTTCAAGAAAAAAAGAAAAATGACGTTTTCGTCTTTTGAGCTTCTAGTCATGAAATCTATGCAGCCTACTCAATCACTTTTTATAGCTACTGTTTACAGGCCTCCTGGGCCATATACAGCGTTCCTCTCTGAGTTCCCTGAATTCCTATCGGACCTGGTGATTTTAATATTCATATGGAGAAGTCCACAGACCCACTCCAAAAGTCTTTCGGAGCCATCATCGACTCAGTGGGTTTTGTCCAACATGTCTCTGGACCTACTCACTGCCACAGTCATACTCTGGACCTAGTTTTGTCCCGTGGAATAAATGTTGTCGATCTTAATGTTTTTCCTCATAATCCTGGACTATCGGACCACCATTTTATTACGTTTGCAATCGCAACAAATAATCTGCTCAGACCCCAACCAAGGAGCATCAAAAGTCGTGCTATAAATTCTCAGACAACACAAAAATTCCTTGATGCCCTTCCAGACTCCTTCTGCCTACCCAAGGACGTCAGAGGACAAAAATCAGTTAACCACCTAACTGAGGAACTCAATTTAACCTTGTGCAATACCCTAGATGCAGTTGCACCCCTAAAAACGAAAAACATTTGTCATAAGAAACTAGCTCCCTGGTATACAGAAAATACCCGAGCTCTGAAGCAAGCTTCCAGAAAATTGGAACGGAAATGGCGCCACACCAAACTGGAAGTCTTCCGACTAGCTTGGAAAGACAGTACCGTGCAGTATCGAAGAGCCCTCACTGCTGTTCGATCATCCTACTTTTCCAACTTAATTGAGGAAAATAAGAACAATCCCAAAAAATGTTTTGATACTGTTGCAAAGCTAACTAAAAAGCAGCATTCCCCAAGTGAGGATGGCTTTCACTTCAGCAGTAATAAATTCATGAACTTCTTTGAGGAAAAGATCATGATCATTAGAAAGCAAATTACGGACTCCTCTTTAAATCTGCGTATTCCTCCAGGGCTTAGCTGTCCTGGATCTGCACAGCTCTGCCAGGGCCTGGGATCGGGAGAGACACTTAAGTGTTTTAGTACTATATCTCTTGACACAATGATGAAAATAATCATGGCCTCTAACCCTTCAAGCTGCATACTGGATCCTATTCCAACTAAACTACTGAAAGAGCTGCTTCATGTGCTTGGCCCTCCTATGTTGAACATAATAAACGGCTCTCTATCCACCGGATGTGTACCAAACTCACTAAAAGTGGCAGTAATAAAGCCTCTCTTGAAAAAGCCAAACCTTGACCCGGAAAATATAAAAAACTATCGGCCTATATCGAATCTTCCATTCCTCTCAAAAATTTTAGAAAAAGCTGTTGCACTTGTGAAGGTGGTAAATTACCTTTTAATGGCGTCAGACCGAGGCTCTGCATCTGTCCTCGTGCTACTAGACCTTAGTGCTGCCTTTGACACCATCGATCACCACATTCTTTTGGAGAGACTGGAAACCCAAATTGGTCTACACGGACAAGTTCTGGCCTGGTTTAGATCTTATCTGTCGGAAAGATATCAGTTTGTCTCGGTGAATGGTTTGTCCTCTGACAAATCAACTGTACATTTCGGTGTTCCTCAAGGTTCCGTTTTAGGACCACTATTGTTTTCACTATATATTTTACCTCTTGGGGATGTTATTCGAAAACATAATGTTAACTTTCACTGCTATGCGGATGACACACAGCTGTACATTTCAATGAAACATGGTGAAGCCCCAAAATTGCCCTCGCTAGAAGCCTGTGTTTCAGACATAAGGAAGTGGATGGCTGCAAACTTTCTACTTTTAAACTCGGACAAAACAGAGATGCTTGTTCTAGGTCCCAAGAAACAAAGAGATCTTCTGTTGAATCTGACAATTAATCTTGATGGTTGTAAAGTCGTCTGAAATAAAACTGTGAAGGACCTCGGCGTTACTCTTGACCCTGATCTCTCTTTTGACGAACATATCAAGATTGTTTCAAGGACAGCTTTTTTCCATCTACGTAACATTGCAAAAATCAGAAATTTTCTGTCCAAAAATGATGCAGAAAAATTAATCCATGCATTTGTTACTTCTAGGTTAGACTACTGCAATGCTCTACTTTCCGGCTACCCGGATAAAGCACTAAATAAACTTCAGTTAGTGCTAAATACGGCTGCTAGAATCCTGACTAGAACCAAGAAATTTGATCATATTACTCCAGTGCTAGCTTCCCTACACTGGCTTCCTGTTAAGGCAAAGGCTGATTTCAAGGTTTTACTGTTAACCTATAAAGCGTTACATGGGCTTGCTCCTACCTATCTTTCCGAGTTGGTCCTGCTGTACATATCTATACGTACGCTACGGTCACAAGACGCAGGCCTCCTAATTGTCCCTAGAATTTCTAAGCAAACAGCTGGAGGCAGGGCTTTCTCCTATAGATCTCCATTTTTATGGAACAGTCTGCCTACCCATGTGAGAGACGCAGACTCGGTCTCAACCTTTAAGTCTTTACTGAAGACTTATCTCTTCAGTAGGTCATATGATTGAGTGTAGTCTGGCCCAGGAGTGTGAAGGTGAACGGAAAGGCTCTGGAGCAACGAACCGCCCTTGCTGTCTCTGCCTGGCCGGTTCCCCTCTCTCCACTGGGATTCTCTGCCTCTAACCCTATTACAGGGGCTGAGTCACTGGCTTACTAAGGTGCTCTTTCATGCCGTCCCTAGGAGGGGTGCGTCACTTGAGTGGGTTGAGTTACTGACGTGATCTTCCTGTCTGGGTTGGCGCCCCCCCTTGGTTTGTGCTGTGGTGGAGATCTTTGTGGGCTATACTCGGCCTTGTCTCAGGATGGTAAGTTGGTGGTTGTGCTGTGCTTTGGCAAAGTGGGTGGGGTTATATCCTTCCTGTTTGGCCCTGTCCGGGGGTATCATCGGATGGGGCCACAGTGTCTCCTGACCCCTCCTGTCTCAGCCTCCAGTATTTATGCTGCAGTAGTTTATGTGTCGGGGGGCTAGGGTCAGTTGGTTATATCTGCAGTACTTCTCCTGTCTTATCCAGTGTCCTGTGTGAATTTAAGTATGCTCTCTCTAATTCTCTCCTTCTCTCTTTCTTTCTCTCTCTCGGAGAACCTGAGCCCTAGGACCATACGTCAGGACTACCGGGCATGATGACTCCTTGCTGTCCCCAGTCCACCTGGCCTTGCTGCTGTTCCAGTTACAACTGTTCTGCCTGCGGTTATGGAACCCCTACCTGTCCCAGACCTGCTGCTTTCAACTCTTAATGATCGGCTATGAAAAGCCAACTGACATTTATTCCTGATTATTATTTGACCATGCTTGTCATTTATGTACATTTTGAAAATCTTGGCTCTCTCTAATTCTCTCCTTCTCTCTTTCTTTCTCTCTCTCGGAGGACCTGAGCCCTAGGACCATACGTCAGGACTACCGGGCATGATGACTCCTTGCTGTCCCCAGTCCACCTGGCCTTGCTGCTATTCCAGTTTCAACTGTTCTGCCTGCGGTTATGGAACCCCTACCTGTCCCAGACCTGCTGTTTTCAACTCTTAATGATCGGCTATGAAAAGCCAACTGACATTTAATCCTGATTATTATTTGACCATGCTTGTCACTTATGAACATTTTGAACATCTTGGCCATGTTCTGTTATAATCTCCACCCGGCACAGCCAGAAGAGGACTGGCCACCCCTCATAGCCTGGTTCCTCTCTAGGTTTCTTCCTAGGTTTTGGCCTTTCTAGGGAGTTTTTCCTAGCCACCGTGCTTCTACACCTGCATTGCTTGCTGTTTGGGGTTTTAGGTTGGGTTTCTGTACAGCACTTCGAGATATTAGCTGATGTACGAAGGGCTATATAAAATAAACTTGATTTGATTTGTTATCTAACGGGTGGCATCCCTCAGTCTAATTATAATAAATTAATGTTAGCAGGCAATATTAACTAAATATGCAGGTTTAAAAATATATACTTGTGTATTGATTTTTAAAAAAGGCATTGATGTTTATGGTTAGGTACATTGGTGCAACGACAGTGCTTTTTTCGCAAATGCGCTTGTTAAATCATCACCCGTTTGTTGAAGTAGGCTGTGATTCAATGAGAAATTAACAGGCACCGCATCGATTATATGCAACGCAGGACACGCTAGATAAACTAGTAATATCATCAACCATGTGTAGGTAACTAGTGATTATGTTAAGATTGATTGTTTTTTATAAGATAAGTTTAATGCTAGCTAGCAACTTACCTTGGCTTCTTGCTGCCCTCGCGTAACAGGTAGTCAGCCTGCCACGCAGGCTCCTCGTGGAGTGCAATGTAAGGCAGGTGGTTAGAGCGTTGGACTAGTAACCGGAAGGTTGAAAAAAACGAATCCCCGAGCTGACAAGGTAAAAATCTGTCATTCTGCCCCTGAACAAGGCAGTTAATCCACCGTTCCTAGGCCGTCATTGAAAATAAGAATGTGTTCTTAACTGACTTGCCTAGTTAAATAAAGGTGTAAAAAAAAAAAAAAAATTGAATCAGCAAATCGGTGTCCAAAAATACAGATTACCGATTGTTATGAAAACTTGAAATCGTCCCTAATTAAATCGGCCCTTCCGATTAATCGGTCGACCTCTAGACTCAGCTGCCACCAGTGTTGTGAGGGGTTGAAACACAGTGTATCGTTAGTATTACCTATCACGTTGTGCTGTTGTGCTGCTGCCATGTTGTGTTGCTACCATGGTGTGCTGCTACGTTGTCGTCTTAGGTCTCTCTTCATGTAGTGTTGTGTTGTCGTGATGTGTGTTTTGTCCTATTTTTATGTAATTTCTTTTTAATCCCAGCCCCCGTCCCCGCAGGAGGCCTTTTGCCTTTTGGTAGGCCGTCATTGTACATAAGAATTTGTTCTTAACTGACTTGCCTAGTTATATAAAGTTTAAAGAAAATAAAAGACACAGCTGTTCGAACCAAAAATCTCCAAGTTGGATTCCAGACCAGAGGACAAATTTCCACCGGTCTAATGTCCATTGCTCGTGTTTCTTGGTCCAAGCAAGTCTCTTTTTCTTATTGGTGTCCTTTAGTAGTGGTTTCTTTGCAGCAATTCGACCATGAAGGCCTGATTTACGCATTCTCCTCTGAACAGTTGATGTTGAGATGTGTCTGTTACTTGAACTCTGTGAAACATGTATTTGGAATGCAATTTCTGTGGCTGGTAACTCATCCTTTGCAGCAGAGGTAACTGGGTCTTTGCGGGCCGCTCCCGAGGACGGTGAGCTCCTGTTCGCTGGGGCCAACTTGAGTTAGATCATTTAAGCGTGTTAACCCTTGCAAGGAAAGAATCCAAATAGGTCAGATCAGGTCTGCAATAATTAACTTCAATCAGACCCCTCTCAACCTAGAGGGGGAAAGGAAATAACTAGGGGGGGTTAACAACTCTCGCCTTGTTGTAAATCAAGGGAGAAGATTCAGGTCTGTGTCCTCAAGATCCACTTGATGTGCTTTGTTACAACAGTTTTTTTCCCGCTGAAACTAACACGTTTAGTAGCGAATACTGGAACAATATTTCTAACATACACTACCGTTCAAAAGTTTGGGGTCACTTAGAAATGTCCTTGTTTTTTGAAGAAAAAGCACATTTTCTGTCCATTAAAATAACTGATCAGTGAAGAGGCGACCATGAACAGTGAAGAGGCGATCAGTGCTGGCCTTCTAGGCAGAGTTCCTGTGTCCAGTGTCTGTGTACTTTTGCCCATCTTAATCTTTTATTTTTATTGGCCAGTCTGAGATATGGCTTTTTCTTTGCAACTCTGCCTAGAAGGCCAGCATGCTGGAGTCACCTCTTCACTGTTGACGTTGAGACTGGTGTCATGACGTGGCCCTCTTTGGGTATCGCGAGCACCATCCCCCTCTCTCTCACCACCTCTCTCTTCCCCCTACACCCAGGCTCTGTTATTGCAGGTCATAAATTCCTAGAGGAGTCTCTCTCCTCATGGCCAGGCAGTGTAGAGAGAGAGGGTTTCACAGGAGAACAAAGGAACCTCTTCTCTATCATAGAACTTGAGAACTGAACAATGTCCATGTTTTGGAGAATGTGTACACGGTCGGGGGAGAATCCAGCTACGACTGGTCCATTTCGTTTAATGTTTGTGAAACTCATGAGAGACAATACAGCCACATTACCATAACTCTGTTTATACAAGAGTCTCGGTTGTGAGGCTTGCATCTAATTGTTGTATACAATGAATGAGTAAAGATGAAACTATTTGTGAAATTAGGTAATGTGATTATAAACTGTTTAATGACGGAAACTCCAATTCCCTTTGGAGTTTAACTAAGTCATAGGCCCGCCCCATGAGCACAGACATTGACCTGGCGTCATGGGGCAGCCCTTTTCTGCTGTTACGAATATAACCCCCACCTGAAGGATTTCCCAGGAGACCAAGCTTACCTCGATTACAGAGAGGGCTAAGGTTTGAGTAGAGACCATAAACCTGAGTATAAGCTAAGGTTGTAGAAACTCTGAGACTATCGATACCGACAGAATAAGAGCAAATCTTTGATACTAATTACTAGTCTGCAGCTAGGAATTCTATATAATTGAATGCGAAGGCCGATAACCGCCGAAACATCTATTCTATAAGAACAGTTCTGAATGTTACTCTGAAGTAGCCATTCTAACCAACAACTCCAGGGACGCAGAGAGAGGGGCGGATGAACTTCCAACAGAGATCACGACGACACGCTGAGCGTAAATATATATATTGATTGCAATTATTCCCGAATGAGTGAGCGTTCATGTGCAAAGGATTAGCATTTCAATGGTTATAATTATCAACTTTGTGGTGTCTTTTATCTTTTGCGCCCTTCTCAGTCCCTTTGTCTACCAAGCCGCGATACCGGTTTAGCCCACTAGGGCACATCCCCTATCATTTCCTTGTAACCATATCTACTTTGTTGTTTGTTTATGCATTTTTGTGATTATTTAGTTAGTTAATAAATAAATGATTGAGACAATTGATGTATGGATGATTCATAGTGAAGACTGGGTTCATGCAGATAACCAACAATTTACGACGTTAGGAAAGAATAATTCATTAATTAGAAGACTAATTGATCAGATATTAAAATATCTGAAAGTTATATTAGGAAAATTATAACTTTGTAATCTGAACTTCCTAGTTAATTACATTTACCTGATTAGTTAATCACGTAATAATAATTACAGAGAATTGATTTGATACACTAACAGTCTTCAGTTTAATGATGCCAAAGACACGACACGGTTTGTATCATTTGATTTACACAACATGCCTACCACTTTGAAGATGCAAAATATTTTTTCTTGTGAAATAAGACAAAAAACAGAACTTGACCGTGCATAACTATTCACCCCCTCAAAGGCAATACTTTGTAGAGCCACCTTTTACAGCAATTACAGCTGCAAGTCTCTTGGGGTATGTCTCTATAAGCTTGGCACATCTAGCCACTGGGATTTTTGCCCATTCTTCAAGGCAAAACTGCTCCAGCTCCTTCAAGTGGGATGGGTTCTGCTGGTGTATAGCAATCTTTAACTTCTTTGGGGTAGGGGCAGTATTTTCACGTCCGGTTGAAAAGCATATCCAGAGTAAACGGCCTGCTACAAAGCCATAAAAGCTAGAATATGCATATTATTAGTAGAGTTGGATAGAAAACACTCTGAAGTTTCTACAACTGTTTGAATGATGTCTGTGAGTATAACAGAACTCATATGGCAGGCAAAAACCTGAGAAAAAATCTAACCAGGAAGTGGAAAATCTGAGGTTGGTTGATTTTCAACTCAGCTCCTATTGAAGATACAGTGGGATATTGGTAATGTTGCACTTCCTAAGGCTTCCACTAGATGTTAACAGTCTTTAGAACCTTGTCTGATGCCTCTACTGTGAATTGGGGCCGAAGCAGAGAGGAATGAGTCAGAGGTCTGCCAGCAGCCACGAGCTGACCATGCGCGTTCACATGAGAGTTTGCTCCCGTTCCATTTGCTTTTCTGAAGACAAAGGAATTCTCCGGTTGGAACATTATTGAAGAATTATGTTAAAAACATCCTAAAGATTGATTCAATACATCGTTTGACATGTTTCTACTGACTGTTACGGAACTTTTTGACATTTCGTCTGTTTTTAGTGAACGCGCTTCGTGACTCTGGATTTGTTTACCAAATGCGCTAACAAAAGTATCTATTTGGACATAAATGATGGACATTACCGAACAAAACAAACATTTCTTGTGGGAGTCCTGGGAGTGCATTCCGGCGAAGATCAGCAAAGGTAAGTGAAGATTTATAATGCTTTTATGACTTTTGTTGACTGCATAATATGGCGGCTATAATTGTCTTGATTGGGCTCTGAGCGCCGACCTCAGATTATTGCATGGTTTTTGCTTTTTCCGTAAAGCTTTTTTGAAATCTGACACAGCGGTTGCATTAAGGAGAAGTGCATCTAAAATTCCATGCATAACACTTGTATCTTTTAGCAATGTTTATTATGAGTATTTCTGTAAATTGATGTGGCTCTCTGCAAAATCAAAGGATGTTTTGGAACTTCTGAACGTAAGGCGCCAATGTAAACTCAGATTTTGGGATATAAATATGAACTTTACCGAACAAAACATACATGTATTGTGTAACATGAAGTCCTATGAGTGTCATCTGACGAAGATCATCAAAGATTAATGATTCATTTTATCTATATTTCTGCTTTTTGTGAATCCTCTCTTTGGCTGGAAAAATGGCTGTGTTATTCTGTGAATAGGCACTCACCTAACATAATCGTTTGGTTTGCTTTCATAGTCACGCCTTTTTGAAATCGGACACTGTGGCTGGATTTACAACAAGTGTATCTTTTAAAATGGTGTAAAATACATGTATGTTTGAGGAATTTTAATTATGGGATTTCTGTTGTTTTGAATTTGGCGCCCTGCAGTTTCAATGGCTGTTGAAGAGGTGGGACGCTAACGTCTCACGTACCCTAGAGAGGTTAATTCATACCACAGATTCTCAATTGGATTGAGGTCTCGGCTTTGACTAGGCCAGTCCAAGACATTTAAATGTTTCCCCTTAAAACGCTTGCGTGTTTCGTTAGCAGTATGCTTACGGTCATTGTCCTGCTGGAAGGCGAACCTCCGTCGCAGTCTCAAATCTCTTGAAGACTGAAACAGGCTTCCCTCAAGAATTTCTCTGTATTTAGAGCCATCCATCATTCCTTCAATTCTGACCAGTTTCCCAGTCCCTGCCGATGAAAAACATACCCACAGCACGATGCTGCCACCACCATGCTTCACTGTGGGGCTGGTGTTCTCGGGGTGATGGGCGGTGTTGGGTTTGTGCCAGACATAGCGTTTTCCTTGATGGCCAAAAAGCTAAATTTTAGTCTCATCTAACCTGAGAACCTTCTTCCATATGTTTGGGGAGTCTCCCACATGCCTTTTCTTCAAGCAATGGCTTTTTTTCTTCCGTAAAGCCCAGCTCTGTGGAGTGTACGGCTTAAAGTGGTTCTATGGACAGATACTCCAATCTCCGCTGTGGAGCTTTGCAGCTCCTTCAGGGTTATCTTTGGTCTCTTTGTTGCCTCTCTGATTAATGCCCTCCTTGCCTAGTCCGTGAGTTTTGGTGGGCGTCCCTCTCTTAGCAGGTTTGTTGTGGTGCCATATTCTTTCAATTTTTTAATAATGGATTTAATGGTGCTCTGTGGGATGTTCAAAGTTATGGATATTTTTTATAACCCAACCCTGATCTGTACTTCTCCACAACATTGTCTCTGACCTGTTTGGAGAGCTCCTTGGTCTTCATGGTGCCGCTTGCTTGGTGGTGCCTCTTGCTTAGTGGTGTTGCAGACTCTGGGGCCTTTCAGAACAGGTGTATATATGCTGGGATCATGTGACAGATCATGTGACACTTAGATTGCACACAGGTGGACTTTATTTGACTAATTATGTGACTTCTGAAGGTAATTGGTTGCACCAGATTCTATTTATGGGCTTCATAGCAAAGGGGGTGAATACTTATATACTCGCACCACTTTTTCGTTTAAATTTATTTTATTTTAAACAAGTAATTTTTTTCATTTCACTTCATCAATTTGGACTATTTTGTGTATTTCCATTACATGGAATCCAAATAAACATCAATTTACATTACAGGTTGTAATGCAACAAAATAGGAAAAACACCAAGGGGGGTGAATACTTTTGCAAGGCACTGTATGTAGATATTCCATATAAAATCAGCCGTTTCCAGCTACAATAGTAATTTCAACATTAACAATGTCTACACTGTATTTCTGATCAATTTGATGTCATTTTAATGGACCCAAAATGTGCTTTTCTTTCAAAACAAGGAGATGGGAATGGTCAGAGTGATCTATAGAACACTGATGTCAATTTGTTTGTTATTTTGTGATGCCATTAACAATGTTAAAGGAAATACTGTAACTTGGAAAGTATACGCACTACATGTAAGAATTAGCCATACTATGTGTTGTGCATGTAATATGAACAATTATGAAAGTGTTTTTGTTAAGAGAGGGATGTCATTTCAGAAGCTATAAGAGATAATTATTTTTTATAACTTTGCACAGTGTGTAGTCACCGCTCCTGAATGAGGTCAGAGAGGATGTTAGCCTACCCGAACCACCCCTTTCATGCAAACTGTATAAATGATGGGTTAAGAAATTAACATAGCAGACCAGAAAGATGTGAAGCTGCAGCTGCACATTTAAAGTGGTTAGAGCTTTGAATCTCAACATGAGGTAGAGACGATAAACTCACCTCCCGGACAAATCACTGGTACGGCTGATTTGCTGTAAAGTAGCTGTAAAGTAAGTAAAGTATCCTCGAAAGCGAATTTAAGTTGGACCATTCTGTTACTCTGCTCAAACCATTGTATTACGCTACTCTCATCAGACCACTAGGGAACCATAGACATGGGTGGCTAGCCTATCTTCAAAGAAGCATCTTCAAAAGCCTAGTTAAATAAATAAAAGAGCAAATGTAAGGAAAATCAATTCTGTAGTTCTGTTCAGGACTACACGACAAGTCACTGGATACCGGACTACTACAAAGGAGGGCAACAGTAGAAGACTTGTTGGAACCATTTTGGACAATCAGCCTTACAAGCGTGTCGCGAAAAGGCCCAACCCCCTTTCCAAGGCTGCCCTGTCCACTGAGAGATCCCCAGCGTACCCAGGCATTTCAAGTAAATACATTAATGACTTCTTACACAAAGCGTGCAGCGGTTTGTGTGCAAAGTATATGGTTACTGCGAGTTGCTCCTGAATGTACCAATGTTGTGTCTCTGTCCCTCTCGCTCTCCCTCTCTTTAATGGGGAAACAATTACTCCACTGAGACAAGATGTGTGGGGCAGTGTCTGGAACCACTGTATGTCATCTCTGATGTTGCACCTAGGGTATGAGCTCCGACTGGGAAAATATGTTTTGAATAGTCATCCAACTCGGAATTTCAAGTCGGGAACTGGGGCCTCTTTCTAGAGCTCTGACCTGAAGATCACTAACGTCATGATTCAACCTTGTTTTTTCCGAGTTCCCAGTTGTCTTGAAAGCACCATAAATCAGGAGAATGCCAGACTTTGAGGACAGAATTTGCCCACGAAGGACTGCCACGCCACCTTCATGTTCAACTGAGTACAGCACAAGGTGAGTCAAGAAATTAATTGTATGCTGCTGCATAAATTATGTAATATGCCAGGGAGATATGTATACTTTAGCTAAGAAAGTAATATGAGGTGTATGTTGTGTAGTAAGCTGTTAGTAGCCCATATGCCTCATCCTAATAATTTGGTCCCGTTTCCCCTCATAATTTAGCCTACTGTTCTGACTTGGTGGTGGACATGTAGCCTATAGTCTGTTTTAGAGAAATGCCATCATCGAATATTGTAAGACCTTCCATTGTCTGCTTATATGCCCCCTTCATTTATCCTACAGTTCTGACTTGGTATACAGGGGGAATACTGTAAGAACCGCCCATATACTGTAAGAACCGCCCATGTTCTTAATTCTGTCGCTGTACATTTCAAAAGTCCTGCAAATGTATACAAAATAAAAAACATACCTTATTTACATAAGTATTCAGACCCTTTGCTATGACACTCGAAATCGAGCTCAGGTGCATCCTGTTTCCATTCATCATTCTTGAGATGTTTCTACAACTTGATTGGAGTCCATCTGTGGTAAATTCAATTGATTGAATATGATTTGGAAAGGCACACACCTGTCTATATACGGTCCCACAGTTGACAGTGCATAGCAGAGCAAAAACCAAGCCATCAGCTCGAAGGAATTGTCCATAGAGCTCCGAGACAGGATTGTGTCGAGGCACAAATCTAGGGAAGGGTACCAACACATTTCTGTAGCATTGAAAGTCCCCAAGAACACAGTGTCTTCCATCATTCTTAAATGGAAGAAGTTTGGAATCACCAAGACTCACCAAGACATTTTGGGAGGGGTTATTTTCCTGGCACCAGTCCGCCAGGGCCCTCACCTCCATGTAGGCTGTCTCATCGTTGTTGGTAATCTGGCCTACCACTGTTGCCGTCTGCAAACTTAATGATTGAGTTGGAGGCGTGCGTGGAGGATCAGCGTAGTGGAGGTGGTGTTGCCTATGTTCACCACCTGGGGGTGGCCCGTCAGGAAGTCCAGGACCCAGTTTTACAGGGCGGGGAAAATAATTTTGTGACTTAACTTTTAACATTAATCTGAAGTCTATTATTTATCTATTTAATTAACTATGTTTAATTGTTACCCGATTTTAAATTAATCATGTAACATTTAACTCATTAGGATCTGGGGCACCACGAGAGCAGTTCTTTAAAGAGTTACTATCTCCTGAATTAAACTCTAAAAGGTCTCTTACCAATCGACATCTATAAGCAGTCAACTTATTAATCAGAACCTCGTATCATATCACCATTGTGAACAGTCGTAACCTTCTTGCATCTTCAAAAACCCGAGCCTTACTTATGATTCAGTACAACACAAATTGGTTTAATTATTTATTTACTAGCTAATTAAATGGGAACAGGATAAACATACACAATTTGCATCGGTTCTTGACTGCAGACTTAATAGCCTGAAAACAGGTCCCTAGCGGAATGACAACAACATGGCTGCTTGTTAACTATAGGGGGCAGTATTTTCACATCCGGATGAAAAGCGTGCCCAAAGTAAACTGCCTGTTTGTCAGGCCCAGAAGCTAGGATATTCATATAATTGGTAGATTTGGATAGAAAACACTCTGAAGTTTCTAAAACTGTTTGAATGATGTCTGTAAGTATAACAGAACTTATTTGGCAGGCGAAACCCCGAGGACAAACCAACCAGGATTTTTTTTTTTTAGGTCACTCTTTTCAATGGGATTTCATTAGAATTCTAAGGCTGTTGCTTGCAGTTCCTATCGCTTCCACTGGATGTCAACAGTCTTTAGAAATCGGTTGATGTTTTTCCTTTGTGTAATGAAGAAGTAGGGCTGTCCAGAACGAGGGTCGAGTGAAGTGTACTGTTTGATAGAGGCGCGTGACCTGAAAAGCACGCTCCACTTTGTTTCCCTCCGGTATTGAACGCAGTTTTAAAGGTTATTGATTATTTACGTAAAAAAATACCTAAAGTTGTATTAGGAAAGTTGTTTGAAATGTTTGGACAAAGATTACAGGTAACTTATGAGATATTTTGTAGTCCTGTTGCGTGAGTTGGAACCGGTGTATTTTCTGAATCATACGCGCCAAATAAATGGACATTTTGGATATATAACGACAGAATTTATCGAACAAAGGGACCATTTGTGATGTTTAATGGACATACTGGAGTGCCAACAGAAGAAGATCTTCAAAGGTAAGGCATGCATTATATGTTATTTCTGACTTTTGTGTTGTGCATGGCGGGTTGAATTATGATTTTCATGTCTATGTTTGCTGGGGTGCTGTCCTCAGATAATAGCATGGTTTGCTTTCGCCGTAAAGCCTTTTTGAAATCGGACACTGTGGTTGGATTAAGAAGAAGTTTATCTTTAAAATGGTGTATAATACTTGTATGTTTGAGGAATTTTAATTATGAGATTTCTGTGGTTTGAATTTGGCGCCCTGCAATTTCACTGGCTGTTGTCGAGGTGGGACGCTAGCGTCCCACAAATCCCAGAGAGGTTAACCTGATGAGGATAGAGGGCGCTATTTACACTTTGGGGGAAAAACGTGCCCAATTTAAACGGCCTCGTACTCTATTCTTGCTCGTACAATATGCATATTATTATTACTATTGGATAGAAAACACTCTCTAGTTTCTAAAACCGTTTGAATTTTGTCTGTGAGTAAAACAGAACTCATTTGGCAGCACACTTTCTGACCAGGAAGTGGAAAGTCTGAAAATTATGCTCTGTTCAAGGGCCTGCCTATAAATGGGCATGACACGTATGAGTATACATGCACGTCATACACCTTCCCCAGGATGTCAAGATGCAGTGAGAGAAGAAATGGAGTGATTATCTTGGTCTGAGATGGAATACGTCCTCTTGGAATGACATGTCACCCATTTTATGTTTTCAGGAAGGCGCGAAGTTGGTCCTGGATTTGCCATCTGTTTAGCTGCCGTTATAGGCGATTACTATCTCCGGCTTTGATTTTATTTGATACATGTGACCATATCATCGTAAAGTATGTTTTTTCAATATAGTTTTATTAGATTTTTGAAATTTATTCGGGACGTTAGGCGTGTTGCGTTGTGTGCCTTTGTTCAGAAAGGAGAGCTTCGAGCCACTTGGCCAGTGTGCTGGCTAATTCAAGAGGGAAAAACGATGTTCTAAATCCAAACAATGACTGTTCTGGATAAAGGACCCCTTGTCCAACATTCTGATGGAAGATCACCAAAAGTAAGAAACATTTTATGATGCTATTTCATATATCTGTCGAACTGTATACTAGTAGTTTTGCGCCCCGGTTTTGGCCACTCTCTCGCTATAACATAAGCCTTATGTCGTAATGAAGATATTTTTAGAATTCTAACACTGCGATTGCATTAAGAACTAATGGATCTATCATTTCCTATACAACATGTATTTTTTTGTAATGTTTATGAATAGCTATTTGGTCAGAATAGGTGAGAGTCTAATAGAAATATCCGCACATTCTGGGAAAAGGAAGCTACGTTAGCATAATGGATAACCACTGATTTCAGCTCTAAATATGCACATTTTCGAACAAAACATAAGTGTATGTATAACCTGATGTTATAGGACTGTCATCTGAGGAAGGTTTATGAAGGTTAGTGAAAATTGATATCTTTTGCTGGTTTATTCGCTACGTGCCTATTGCTATCGCTAACGTGCCTTGATGAATGAATGCGGTTGTGTGTAGGCTATTGTAGTAAGCTAATATAATGCTATATTGTGTTTTCGCTGTAAAACACTTAAAAAATCTGAAATATTGGCTGGATTCACAAGATGCTTGTCTTTCATTTGCTGTACACGATGCATTTTTCAGAAATGTTTTATGATGAGTATTTAGGTATTCCACGTTGGTCTCTATAATTACTCTGGCTGCTTCGGTGCTATTTTTGACGGTAGCTGTGATGGTAGCTGCAATGTAAAACTGATTTATACCTCAAATATGCACATTTTTCGAACAAAACATAGATTTATTGTGTAACATGTTATAAGACTGTCATCTGATGAAGTTGTTTCTTGGTTAGTTTGGTTGGTTCTTGGTTAGTTAGGTTGGCTTTGTGCATGCTACCTGTGCTGTGAAAAATGTCTGTCCTTCTTTGTATTTGGTGGTGAGCTAACATAAATATACGTGCTGTTTTCGCTGTAAAACATTTAAAAAATCGGACATGTTGACTGGATTCACAAGATGTGTATCTTTCATTTGCTGTATTGGACTTGTTAATGTGTGAAAGCTAAATATTTCTAAAAATATTTTTTGAATTTCGCGCTCTGCCTTTTCAGTGGAATGTGGGAGGAGTTCCGCTAGCGGAACGCCTGGGCGAGACAGGTTAATCACGCCATCCCTTCATGGTTTAGAAGAGGTAAAGACACATATGAATACAATGTTCTGTCCTCTTCTCTTTCTGATATTCTGCATAGCACCAGAGACATGTGAAAGACGAGTCTGACTTCTCTCCTCTATAGGCCCCAGGTGACTGAGCCCCAACTGAGGGAGGAAGTGCAACTGCCAACACCAGAGTCCGAAGGGATACATTCTAATAACAAGCATATCATATAAGCATATTATGCAGATAAGACATCTTAATTATCTATGTTCCCTAACTAATTCTGATTCTTCTGCCACACCCAACACACCTCCAGGGTGTTTAAAGGCTATTTGACCAAGAAGGAGAGTGATGGAGTGCTGCATCAGATGACCTGGCCTCCACAATCACCTGACCTCAACCCAACTGAGATGGTTTGGGATGAGTTGGGCCACAGAATGTAGGAAAAGCAGCCAACAAGTCCTCAACATATGTGGAACTCCTTCAAAACTGTTGGAAAAACATTCCAGGTGAAGCTGGTTGAGAGAATGCCAAGAGTGTGCAAAGCTGTCATCAAGGCAAAGGGTGGCTGCTTTGAAGAATCTCAAATAGAAAATATATTTTTGTTTGTTTAACACTATTTTGGTTACTACATGATTCCATATGTGTTATGTCATAGTTTTGATGTCTTCACTATTATTCTACAATGTAGAAAATAGTAAAAATAAAGAAAAACCCTTGAATGAGTAGGTGTCCAAACTTTTGACTGGTATTGGAGGGAGTTGAAAGTCCGTGTTGCCCAGCAACAGCCCCAAAACATCACTGCTCTAGAGGAGATCTGCATGGAGGAATGGGCCAAAATACCAGCAACAGTGTGTGAAAACCTTGTGAAGACTTACAGAAAATGTTTGACCTCTGACATTGCCAACAAAGGGTATACTGTATAACAAAGTATTGAGATAAACTTTTTTGTTGTTTCTCATTTTGTCTGTCATAGTTGAAGTGTACCTATGATGAAAATTACAGGCCTCTCTCATCTTTTTAAGTGGGAGAACATGCACAATTGGTGGCTGACTAAATACTTTTTTGCCCCACTGTATTACTATTTTATACATACAAATTATACCCATCCACAAAAAAAAACATTTTGTATCGGAGGAATACCATAAAACCTGGTGACCGTGTCAGCGTGCATGCACCTGGCCCGTCACAGGAGTCGCTACAGCGCGATGGGACAAGGACATCCCGGCCAGCCAAACCCTCCCCTAACGACACTGGGCCAATTGTGCATCGCCTCATGTGTCTCCCGGTCGTGGCCGGCACGGGTCTCAAACCAGCATCTGTAGCAATGCAGCTTGCACTGCGACGCAGTGTCTTAGACCGATTCGCCACTCGGGAGGCTCCATCCACAGAGATTTTAAAGTATGAAAATACTAAAATACTACGCATGATTCTTAAAGAATTTCATTTAAATGTTACTTGTATTTTTTTTAATCACAGAAACAATAAAAAAATATGGAAAAATAAATAATGAAATGTTAATTATATAGAGCAGCCCATGTAATCATCTGCCAGAGAGTAGGCCCAATCGGCCCGAGCCCCAAATAGTAAATTTGGGCCAGGTAACTCACAACAGAATTGGCCCGAGCTAAATCCCCACATCCTAGCCATAAGTAATACTGCCACATGACGTCGGCCAAGTCTGACTCTCAGCCGAGTGCCCCCGACTCTCAGCTGGAATCAGCCCAGATCCACTGTACTACCTGGGATAATAATCTGTCCAATGGTCGGCCAAGCTAACGTGGGATGTGCCGTTACTCTGAGATACTCTTAAAACCTCTTATAAAGTTGGTTTTGAAGCATAAACTTGGAATTTGATACTTTTGACTGATGATATTTTTGTCTGTTTCATATCTGCAAAGTAGTTAAAAACGCTGTGAGTTCCACTTTAAACTGCTAAACGTGAAATGTTTTTTACAATGGAAAGTAATAAACTCAGCAAAAAATGAAACGTCTATTTTTCAGGACCCTGTCTTTCAAAGACAATTCGTAAAAATCCAAATAACTTTACAGATCTTCATTGTAAAGGGTTAAAACAATGTTTCCCATACTTGTTCAATGAACCATAAACAATTTATGAACATGCACCTGTGGAACGGTCGTTAAGACACTAACAGCTTACAGACGGTAGGCAATTAAGGTCACAGTTATGAAAACTTAGGCCACTAAAGAGGCCTTTCTACTAACTCTGAAAAACACCAAAAGAAAGATGCCCAGGGTCCCTGCTCATCTGCGTGAACGTGCTGATGAGCAGGACTGCAGATGTGGCCAGGGCAATAAATTGCCATGTCCATACTGTGAGAAGCCTAAGACAGAGCTACAGGGAGACAGGACTGACAGCTGATCGTCCTCGCAGTGGCAGAGCACGTGTAATAACACCTGCACAGGATCGGTACATCCGAACATCACACCTGCGGCACAGGTACAGGATGGCAACAACAACTGTCCGGGTTACACTAGGAACGCACAATCCTTCCATCAGTGCTCAGACTGTCCGCAATAGGCTGAGAGAGGCTGGACTGAGGGCTTGTAGGCCTGTTGTTAGGCAGGTCCACACCAGATAGCACCGGCAACAACGTCGCCTATGGGCACTGTCGCTGGTGTAACAGGGTTTTATTGGTGATTCCCCTTGCCAATTTATTGTTACGCCAATGGGTTTTGGTTTTAGTTTTGTCTTGCCTTCACCTACTCAACATGGCATCTTATTGGCTGGTTTGCGTAGCTTGCTTACGAGGGAGGATGTTTCAGTTAGAATCGTCCCAGTGAACAAGCACCAAACCAGCGGTAAGTTGTTGGTTGCAAAGCACTGTACATCAAAAGTGATTTTTATACTCCCAAGTGATGATTTAAATGTACAATTTATATAAATTTGTTTGTAAATGTTATTTTGAACATCACACATAAGATGCAGTGTTTTTTGGAGAATATTGGTTGTGCATTTTGGTTGTAAAGAATTCCCGCCAGTACTAGCTAGCAACTTCCTGTGTCTGGTGGGGGGGGTTCATATATTTTGTACAGTGCGTGAGTGCAGAGTTGGATGGTGAGCCGTGCATTGCATGACGTGCAATTTTGTGCTGTTCCTATCAGGTACATTGTTAAAGATATTATATTGTATATTGTAATTGTATTATTTTGGTAACTACAGCCCAGTGAACAAGCACCAAACCAGCGTGCGTGAGTGCAGAGTTGGATGGTGAGCCGTGCATTGCATGACGTGCAATTTTGTGCTGTTCCTATCAGAATAAATCTCCATGACTGGTGCTACACGTTGGAGTTCGTGTCGAGGATTGATTTTACACAACGCAAGAAGAGTACTGTTACACTGGACCAGACAGGACTGGCAAAAAGTGCTCTTCACTGACGAGTCGCGGTTTTGTCTCACCAGGGGTGATGGTTGGATTTGCGTTTACCGTCGAAGGAATGAGCGTTACACCGAGGCCTGTACTCTGGAGCAGGATCGATTTGGAGGTGGAGGGTCCGTCATGGTCTGGGGCGGTGTGTCACAGCATCATCGGATTGAGCTTGTTGCCATTGCAGGCAATCTCAATGCTGTGCGTTACAGGGAAGACATCCTCCTCCCTCATGTGGTACCCTTCCTGCAGGCTCATCCTGACATGACCCTCCAGCATGACAATGCCACCAGCCATACTGCTCGTTCTGTTGATTTCTGCAAGACAGGAATGTCAGTGTTCTGCCATGGCCAGCGAAGACCTGTTGGATCGGAGGGTGAGGGTTAGGGCTATTCGCCCCCAGAAATGTCCGGGAACTTGCAGGTGCCTTGGTGGAAGAGTGGGGTAACATCTCACAGAAAGAACTGGCAAATCTGGTGCAGTTCATGAGGAGGAGATGCACTGCAGTACTTAATGCAGCTGGTGGCCACACCAGATACTGACTGTTACTTTTGATTTTGACCCCCCTTTGTTCAGGGACACATTATTCCATTTCAGTTTATGAACTTGCTCAGTTTATGTCTCAGTTGTTGAATCTTATGATCATACAAATATTTACACATGTTAAGTTTGCTGAAAATAAACGCAGTTGACAGTGAGAGGACGTTTCTGAGTTTAGTTGTACATTTCGGTTGGGAAATGAGTAATGGTTGTGTTTTTGTATTCTTATGATTGGGACCTACTGGCCTATTATGTCAGAGTTTATGGACAGCTTATCCTTTAGTATCATGCTGTGTTTGACTGTCTTTCCATCGGCCCTATGCAGTGGTGCCTGTAGAAGTGGGTATACTTTAATTTTGCCAAAAAGTATCCAAACAGCCCGCACAGTGTAGCAAAGGCGGCACCCTTTGTGAAAAATGTTTTTTTCACTCTCAAAATCACCCTTTTTTTAAGTAGAAAAAATGTCTAAGTCCACAATAACGCTTAAACGACATCAATCTGAATTAGTGGGCCTGTCAGTGTACGAGGGAGACGGAGAGCTGGTTTCAAGCGCAGGGCACAGCAGGTGTTTGGTGTAAAGGACCACAGGAGGCAGGTAGCTGGGTCCAGGGGCAGGCAGCAGGTCATAAACAGAGGGTCCAAAAGGCAACAGTACAGGCAGGGAAAAGGCTAGTAACGTCATCCGGGAGATCAGGCAATAGGTGAATAACAGGCAATCCGATAGGTTAAGGTACAGGCAGGGAATAGAAAAGGCATCATTAGTGAGGTAGGCAAAAAAACTATCATACACGGGATGAGTAAATGAAGGGAAACCCAGCGCTCCAAAGAGAATTGTGTCAAAAACAAACAATACCTCACAAAGATGGGGTGCAAAGAACTGAACTAAATAGTGTGTGATAATGACATACAGGTGTGTGAACAGGTGATCAGAACTCGGGTGATTGGGATCAATGAGCTGTGTCAGGGGATCTACCTGTATGAGAGTGTGAGTTGAAAGCAGACTTTACAGTCAGGGCCTGGCTCCCCAGTGGGTGGACCTCTGTCCACCCAGGCCCATCCATGTCTACGTACATGATGACAGTTGCCTATCACAAATAGCCTACTAACTAACACTTCGGACTAAACTTTTTCAAAACCTGATTTGCACACCCATTGTTGCCTTCGTTAGCATTTACTGGTATATATCTTACATTGAAACATCTTTCCTACCCTACCGGCTACTGATGTCATTCTTCTGTGAGCTGCTCCATGCCAAAACCAATTGAGAGCTGCACACTCTTGCTGCCTGCAGATAATAATCCGCTGAAATTAGGCTGTGTGCGGTGCGCATGTGAATATATTTCACGTGCTTTGCGATTGCGTAGGCTACTTTGTGCATGATTTCTCTATTGTACTACATAATGGATAAATCGTATACCTCCACTACACTACTTTGATATGCATCATTAGAGATTAAGAAGTTAGTATACGCATTGCCCACTGATACAAAAGAGGGTACACAGTTTATATCTGCACATTCCCTCCACTACACCACCGTCCCTTTGTGTTTTACAAAAAGTGCACTCTCCTACATGAGTTTGCTGGTATTACGGTGTGGGATCAATATCATGCCAAATGTAAATCACCAATCCACAAATGTAAATCGCTTTACACATATGTAAACCTCTATCCACAAATGCAATTCTCTATCCACAAACACCTTTTGATTTGTATTTGTATTTTTTTTTTAGAACTGCAGATGTGCAGGTCATTTCCAAGGGCCTTAAGTTGAGGTTGGGTGATTGTGGAGGCCAGGTCATCTGATGCAGCACTCCATCACTCTCCTTCTTGGTCAAATAGCCCTTACACAGCCTGGAGGTGTGTAGGGTCATTGTCCTGTTGAAAAACAAAATGACTGTCCCACAGATGAGATAGCGAATCATTGCAGAATGCTGTGGTATCCATGCTGGTTAAGTGTGCCTTGAATTTGAAATAAATCACCAACAGTGTCACCAGCAAAGCACCATCACACTTCCTCCATGCTTCACGGTGGGAACTACACATGCAGAAATCATCCGTTCACCTACTCTGCATTTCACAAAGACACAGCGGTTGGAACCAAAAATCTCACATTTGGACTCATCAGACCAAAGGACAGATTGTGTTTCTTGGCCCAAGCAAGTCTCTTCTTATTATTGGTGTCCTTTAGTAGTGTTTTTTTTCAGCAAGTCGACCATGAAGGCCTGATTCCTGCAGTCTCCTCTGAACAGTTGATGTTGAGATCTGTCTGTTACTTGAACTCTGTGAAGCATTTATTTGGGCTGCAATTTCTGAGGCTGGTAAACTCTAATGAACTTATCCTCTGCAGCAGAGTTAACTCTGGGTCTTCCTTTCCTGTGGCGGTTGTAACGTCTGCTTCCAACTCACACCCTCAAACACGTAGATCCCCTGAACGCTGCTCACTTTCCGGCCCACTTTCCAGCTCACACTCTCAAACACCTAAATCCCCTGAACGCAGCTCACTCTCTATATCCCAATCCCCTGAATTCTAATCACTTGTTCACACACCTGTATGTCATTATCACACACTATTTAGTTCAGTTCTTTTGCACCCCATCACTGTGCGGTATTGTTTGTTTTGTGACACGTGTCTTTCAGAGTGCTGGGTTTCCTGTGAATTATAGTTTTTGCCTGCCTCACTAACGATGCCTTTTTCCTAGTCCCTGCCTGTACTTTAGCCTGTACTGTTGCCCTTTTGGACCCCTGTGTATGACCTTCTGCTGGACCCAGCTACGTGCCTCCTCCTGTGGTCCTTTGCAATAAACACCTGCTGCGCCCTGCGCTTGAAACCAGCTCTGTCTCCCGTCGTGTTCATTACAGCGGTCCTCATGAGAGCCAGTTTCATCATAGCGCTTGATGGTTTTTGCAACTGCAGTTGAAGAAACTTTCAAAGTTCTTGAAATTTTCTGGATTGACTGACCATCATGTCTTAAAGTAATGATGGATTGCTGTTTCTTTTTTTTGCTTATTTGAGCTTTTTCTTGCCATAATATGGACTTGGTCTTTTACCAAATAGGGCTATCTTCTGTATACCACCCCTGCCTTGTCACAACACAACTGATTGGCTCAAACGCATACCACTAAAAAATTTGGCCACACCTACTCATTCAAGAGTTTTTATTTTTACAATTGTCTATATTGTAGAATAATAGTGAAGACATCAAAACTATGAAATAACACATGGAATCATGTAGTAATCAAAAGAGTGTTAAAAAAATCTAAATGTATTTTATATTTGAGATTCTTCAAAGTAGCAACCCTTTGCCTTGATGAAAGTCACTGAACACTTCAGTAAGGCAATTCTACTGCCAATGTTTGTCTATGGAGATTGCATGACTGGGTGCTCGATTTTATACACCTGTCAGCAACGGGTGTGGCTGAAATAGCCGAATCCACCAATTTGAATTTGAAGGGGTGTCAACATACTTTGGATATCTAGTGTATCTACCTCAACCTCATTCCCCTGCACATTGATCTGGTACTGCTACTTCCTGTATATAGCTTCATTCTTGTGTATATTATTCCTTGTGTTACTATTTTTTTAATTATTATTTTTTAACTGCATTGTTGGGAAGAGTTCGTAAGCAAGAATTTCACGGTAAAAACTACAACCGTTGTATTCTGAGCATTTGACAAATAAAATGTACTTTGATTTAGCCATGTAACAATACATTTTATGTCCTACGAAAACTTGAGATGGCTGATGCGCATTTCGCACGCTCTCTATTTCAAAGTATTGATTGTTAAACAGTGTGCTTTGAGCTCATTATTGAGAGTGGAGAAATAAACATTATACCTACAGAAAGCTGAGAACCTTCTCTCTTTAGCATGAACAACAGTAGGCCTGTTGCTTCCGAAGCTGTGTGCGTGTCCCCTTCCCCCTGCACAAATGCATTTTGAAATTTTATACAATCAGAAATCATTTTTCAGGGTTAAAGAGTGTTAGAGGCTCGCTCATTACAGCAGCTGGCCACAGCGAAACAGG
Organism: Salvelinus namaycush; assembly: GCF_016432855.1. Lineage (NCBI taxonomy): Eukaryota > Metazoa > Chordata > Actinopteri > Salmoniformes > Salmonidae > Salvelinus > Salvelinus namaycush. The sequence continues at coordinate 29,723,619 of NC_052317.1, read as the reverse complement.
AACAGCAGCAGGGCAGAGACTTTCATTACAAGAATCATGAAGATATTGCACGTTACTGTTTGACCAAATCATGGTTTTATCCACCCAAAAATAGGTATTTTTGATTGAGGTAACCAGGTAGAATGTGCTGCTCGCATCGGTGCAACCAATAAAAATTGTAACTAACACAGCCAAGTCAAAAGTCTGGAGCCCTGCTGAGGCCTGTTCCCATTCTTCAAAGAGGATGTTGACTGAAACCAAATAAATTAGGAGAAATACTGTATATTGCATTGCCATACTGGGCTATTGGTCAGTGTAGCCCGTAAAGGGTTTGGGTGTGTGTGGCTGTGGCTGTGCGCACATGTGTAGATTATGTATTCTTTGAGGTAAAGACTCTGAGATGTGTGACTTGCCAATTGTTGTTGCATAGGTAATTTGTATACTTGGATGTAGCCTCAATATTTGCTCTCAGCATGAAAGGCATGTAATGAAGCTTCCAGTATGCTGATGTGTTTAACAGACTGGGGACATTTTATTGGGTTTCTGCAATGTCAGCTGCGAAAAGGAGATACTGTTATAACGGAACTTTGGGTGTTGGGGTGCTTCTGTTTGAGCAGCAAAAGTGTGAAACGGTGGACCAGAAGATTGACATCTCACAAAGGAAAAGAGCTGATAAACTTTTCACTCTGCTTGTGTGGTCCAAAAAAAGAAGAAGTCATGACTGCTTGATCAAGCAGTTCCTCCTAGCTTTGAATGAACACAAGAGTTCTCTTCTTTTGCCCCTATGGTCCCAGATGATGATAACCATGGCCAAATGAACACCACTGCCAAATTAACAACACAATTACTAAGCTCAGCAGAGTTGCTCCCCATCTGCCACAGCGGGTTCTGACCCCACATCAGTAACTGGTGAGAAGTAGAAAGGGAGGGAACATGATAACTCGCTGTGGTCACAGATAAGGGCTCAAATTCGCTCAGCACTGGGAATATGGAGATTGGGTTGGTGCCTGTTTGTGTGTGGTATTGGGGGTGTTGTCTTCCTCCTCAACCTTCCAGCTAGTTACACTTCAACTCTCCAGGGTTACGTTGAAATAACCTGTTTAATCCAGTGAATGTCCAAATTAACATACAGATACAGTGCATTGGGAAAGTATTCAGACCCATTGACTTTTTCCACATATTGTTATGTTACAGCTTTATTCTAAAATTGATTAAATATGTTTTTCATCAATCTACACACAATACCTCATACTGACAAAGCGAAAACAGGTTTGAAAACAGTTGAAGAAGCTGGATGTGGAGGTCCTGGGCTGGCGTGATTACATGTGGTTTGCTGTTGTGAGGCCTGTACTGCCAAATGCTCTAAAATGACGTTGGAGGCGGCTTATGGTAGAGAAATGAACATTAAATTCCCTGGCAACAGCTCTGGAGGACATTCCTGCAGTCAGCATGCCAATAGCATGCTCCCTAAAAACTTAAGACATCTGTGGAATTGTGTTGTGTGACAAAACTGCACATTTTAGAGAGACATGTTATTGTCCCCAGCACAAGGTGCACCTGTGTAATGGTCATGCTGTTTAATCAGCTTCTTGTTATGCCACACCTGTCAGGTAGATGGATTATCTAATTTGTGCACAACATTTTAGAGAAATAAGCTTTTTGTGCGTATGGAACATTTCTGGGATCTTTTATGTGCTGGTCCCATGAAACATTAAGGAAAAAGTGAAGCCACAGGACAAGGGATATAGGGCACAGGACGCAGTCAGAGCTCCACAGTATCACCAAACCCCCATATTCATCCAGCCAGAGTAATCAAATGTTGATGACCTCTACATGAGAGCCAAACAGTCTGATGAGAGGAACTCTGCCACAAACGATAGATGGGACAACAAAAACAACATTGTTCATGCCGTCGAGGGCAAACTTCAAAACAGGAGACCAACACAATGCGATGACCTCAGAGGTTAAACACACAATGCAAGTAGAGGCTATTGGGCCCTTCACATGGCACGGGACAGGAAGATACCGCCATCAAACAGATCAGAGGCATAGAGGCTGAATGTATTAACTTGGTGCACCAGGACATCTCCAATGGCAGACTAGAACAAATAATATAAGTTAAAGTATTGAATCGTTAAGACTTTTACCCGTTGGAAAACACCAACAATTCTTTGAGACAGATCATAGGGAGTAGTGATAATACTAGGTGAGATTTCTCTTCTCACCACTCCCGTCACAGTAATGTTTGATATGCCAGGCAACAGTTGGTCTCAGCGAGCAAATTTACTGCAATCACAAGGACCGAGACAAAGGAGGTGCAGGAGCTTGCTTTTTTTGTGATCAATGTTTTATTGATTCAGCAAATATTGAATAACCAAGGCTTTTCACCGTCACACAAACAATGTATTGCAGAAGACATGGTTTATAATGACCCTTTATTTAATATACATTTTTAACTTGTTTGTTTACAGATCACTGTCTGATATAACTGATTGAATATTGCCACATTTTCTGGTGTTGAGGAACATGACAAGCTATGAATGTGACTATGAGAACCGGGGTATGTACAGTACCAGTCAAGAGTTTGGACATACCTCTACATTGTAGAATAATAGTGAAGACATCAAAACTCTGAAATAACACATATGGAATCGTAGTAACAAAAAAGTGTTAAACAAATCAAAATATATTTTATATTTGAGATTCTTCAAAGTAGCCACCCTTTGCCTTGATGACAGCTTTGCACACTGTTGGCATTCTCTAAACCGGCTTCATGAGGTAGTCACCTGGAATGCATTTCAATTAACATGTGTGCCTTGTTAAGTTAATTTATGGAATTTATTTCCTACTTAATGTGTTTGAGCCAATCACCTGTGTTGTGACAAGGTAGTGGTGGTATACAGAAGATAGCCCTATTTGGTAAAAGACCAAGTCCTTATTATCGCAAGAACAGCTCAAATAAGCAAAGAGAAACGACATTCCATCATTACTTTAAGACATGAAGGTCAGTCAATCTGGAAAATTGTGCAGTCGCAAAAAACATAAAGTGCTATGATGAAACTAGTACACATGAGGACTGCCACAAGAAAGGAAGACCCAAAGTTACCTCTGCTGCAGATGACAAGAAACACGAGAAATGGACATTAGACAGGTGGAAATCTGTCCTTTGTCTGATGAGTACACATTTTAGATTTTTGGTTCCAACCACCGTGTCTTTGTGAGACACAGAGTAGGTGAATGGATGATCTCCGCGTGTGTGGTTCCCACCGTGAAGCATGGACGATGAAGTGTGATACTGTGGGGGTGCTTTGCTGGTGATACTATTGGGGATTTATTTAGAATTCAAAGCACACCTAACCAGCATGGCTACCACAGCATTCTGTAGCGATACGCCATCCTATCTGGTTTGTGCTTATTGGGACTTTCAACAGGACAATGACCCAACACACCTCCAGGCTGTGTAAGTGCCATTTGACCAAGAAGGAGAGTGATGGAGGGCTGCATCAGATGACCTGGCCTCCACAATTACCCGACCTCAACCCAATTGAGATGGTTTGGGATGAGTTGGACCGCAGAGGGAAGGAAAAGCAGCCAACAAGTGCTCAGCATATGTGGGAACTCCTTCAAGACTGTTGGAAAAATATTCCAGGTAAAACTGGTTGAGAGAATGCCAAGAGTGTGCAAAACTGTTATCAAGGCAAAGGGTGGCTACTTTGAAGAATCTATCAATTAAAATATATTAATCACAGTGCTAACTGAGCCACTATAGATCCTGGTTCAAGTCCAGGCTCTGTCGTAACCGGCCGCGACCGGGAGACCCATGGGGCATCGCACAATTGGCCCAGCGTTGTCCGGGTTAGGGAAGGGTTTGGCCGGCCGGGATGTCCTTGTCCAATCGCGCTGTAGCAACTCCTGGGGTGGTCCGTGCGCATGGACGCTGACACGGTCGCCAGGTGTATAGTGTTTCCTCTGACACATTGGTGCGGCTGGCTTCCAGGTTAATCGGGAATTGTGTCAAGAAGCAGTGCGGCTTGGCTGGGTCATGTTTCGGAGGATGCACGGCTCTCGACCTTTGCCTCTCCCGAGTCTGTACGGGAGTTGCAGCGATGGGACAGGACTGTAACTACCAATTAGATACCACGAAATTAGGGAGAATAAGGGGTAAAAATGTTTATAAAATATATTTAGATTTGTTTAACACTTTTTTGGTTACTACATGATTACATGTATTATTTCATAATTTTGATGTCTTCACTATTATTCTACAATGTAGAAAAAAGTAAAAATAAAGAAAAACCCTTGAATAAGTAGGTGTCCAAATTTATGACTGGTACTGTATGTACCATGCGTGTCAAGGGAAGAACACAATGTCCTTTCTACTGGAAGCATCTGTGAAAGATTCCATGCTAGGGTCCACCCTGACCACTTATGTAAGAGAAGTAAATAGATTTAGGTGAAACACTTAACATTAACCTCCTCCAATCTCTCCAACCTGTGTTTGTGTGTCTGTCAGAGGGGTTAGGATCATGATATCTTAACATGACCAAATGGTTCCTTGTCCCTTGCAGTAATACTGAAGGGCCTATGAGGAAAAATCCTATGATAAGATTATTACTGAAAAATACTGCACAATTTAAACACTTTGACCTCCGAATCCCCCTTTCCCTAACACACATGTAAATAAAGGTAGGGGTCAATTTCATTTAAATTCCTGTCAATTCAGAAAATTAACCAAACTCCAATTCAAATTCAAATCTTTCCTTATTGAAAATAATTTGAATATTTGTGTACTGCCTGAATTGAATGAAATCTAAATTTAATTCAACCCCAACCCTGGTGTAAATAATGTACTGCAAATTGTTCAGTGCCTTACTGTATTTATATTTATGCTAATGTTTTATTCTATTCCGTGAGCTTTATTTGAACTTTTTATTATTTCTTATTGTTGTCGCATTATTGAGAGGGGACCTGCAAGTAAGAATGTCATTGGACTGTGTACCCCATGTGTATCCTATTCATATGTGAAATAAAATTGAATTTAAACTTAAATAAGTTATATCATTTTACATTCTTATACAAACTAGCCTACTTTCTGTAGTTATGTTACTCCACTGATATCGGGTTCTGCTGTAGGCTACTGCTCATTTCCATTTGGATGTTGAACAGACAGACACACATCCGGTAAATGCTACAGATTGTACACCTTGGTCCGTTTTACTATCCTCCAGGGAACTCCAATAGTATCTGGGTTGACAACATTCAAGGTTAATGATCCCCGCACACAGAGCAAAGTAATAGGAGTGGTCAGAGAGGATGTTCATTCAAACGCAAAGCTTTTCCTGCCTCTGATTGGTGCTTCTGCCAAGAATAACTTCCCACTGGGCACAGACGTCAATTCTTTGTTTATTCCACGTTGGTTGAAATTGAAATGATGTGGAAACGTTGCTTCAACCAGTGTGTGCCAGTGAGTTACTAATATTCACTGGGGGGCGCTTGCTGGATGTGGATGTCTTCAGTTCCAGTCCAACGTTACCGTATCTGTTCAGATTAGTTGTCCAACGTTACCGTATCTGTTCAGATTAGCTGTCCAACGTTACCGTATCTGTTCAGATTAGCTGTCCAATGTTACCGTATCTGTTCAGATTAGTTGTCCAACGTTACCGTATCTGTGCAGATTAGCTGTCCAACGTTACCGTATCTGTGCAGATTAGCTGTCCAACGTTACCGTATCTGTTCAGATTAGCTGTCCAACGTTACCATATCTGTTCAGATTAGCTGTCCAACGTTACCGTATCTGTTCAGATTAGTTGTCCAACGTTACCGTATCTGTGCAGATTAGCTGTCCAACGTTACCGTATCTGTGCAGATTAGCTGTCCAACGTTACCGTATCTGTTCAGATTAGCTGTCCAACGTTACCGTATCTGTTCAGATTAGCTGTCCAACGTTACCGTATCTGTTCAGATTAGTTGTCCAACGTTACCGTATCTGTTCAGATTAGCGGTCCAACGTTACCGTATCTGTTCAGATTAGCTGTCCAACGTTACCGTATCTGTTCAGATTAGTTGTCCAACGTTACCGTATCTGTGCAGATTAGCTGTCCAACGTTACCGTATCTGTTCAGATTAGCTGTCCAACGTTACCATATCTGTTCAGATTAGCTGTCCAACGTTACCGTATCTGTTCAGATTAGTTGTCCAACGTTACCGTATCTGTGCAGATTAGCTGTCCAACGTTACCGTATCTGTGCAGATTAGCTGTCCAACGTTACCGTATCTGTTCAGATTAGCTGTCCAACGTTACCGTATCTGTTCAGATTAGCTGTCCAACGTTACCGTATCTGTTCAGATTAGCTATCCAACGTTACCATATCTGTTCAGATTAGCTGACCAACGTTACCGTATCTGTTCAGATTAGCTGTCCAACGTTACCGTATCTGTTCAGATTAGCTGACCAACGTTACCGTATCTGTTCAGATTAGCTGTCCAACGTTACCGTATCTGTTCAGATTAACTGACCAACGTTACCGTATCTGTTCAGATTAGCTGTCCAACGTTACCGTATCTGTTCAGATTATCTGACCAACGTTACCGTATCTGTTCAGATTAACTGCCTGTGGAGTCCAAGTCATTCGGTCGTTACACAATGATAAGCGCAGGCCCAGGGTGTGGACTAGGGACCATTAAATACCCATAACAGGTACGTTACGTGAGACAGGCAATGTGTGCTGCTATAGGAAGAACATGACATTGTGATACTACCAAACGAAGATGGAAATTAAACCTCCCTATCCTCTCCACTGCACTGTAATCATATATTATTTTCTGGTGGAAACTACTGTTTTAATGTCCCATTATCTGAGTCACATCCTCATGTTGTTTCTGTGATGCAGTTACTGTAGGCACCATGGAATGACTCCAGAGGGGTTCCAGTTAATTCTTAAAAGAATAGAATGACCTGTGCCATACTTCTGATGACATTGGATGAAGTCAAGGTTAATTCATGCCACCTACTGTTTAATGGACATATGATGTCATGATGTAAACATTTATTTGAGGTACTCAATTGAAAAAATAATAATAATAATAATAACACCCTTTTATTTCTTGAACTACTGTAACATTCGCACTTTACTTTTTTCCCCTCCTAACACTGACTTTACTGACAGCTACTTCGAGGAAAATGTACTTACTAAGACCGTGATACAGTGCATTCAGAAAGTATTCAGACCCCTTGACTTTTTAAACACTTTGTTACGTTACAGCCTTATTCTAAAATGGATTAAATCGTTTCCCCCCCTCATCAATCTACACACAATACACCATAATGACAAAGCAAAAACAGGTTTTTAGAAAAATGAAATATCACATTTAAATAAGTATTCAGACCCTTTACTCAGTACTTTTTTGAAGCACCTTTGGCAGTGATTACAGCCTTGAGTCTTCTTTTGTAGGACGCTACAAGCTTGGCACACCTGCATTTGGTGAGTTTCTCCTATTATTCTCTGCAGATCCTCTCAAGCTCTGTCAAGTTGGATGGGGAGCGTCGCTGCACAGCTATTTTTAGGTCTCTCCAAAGATGTCCGATTGGTTCAAGTCCGGGCTCTGGCTGGGCCACTCAAGGACATTTATAGACTTGTTCCAAAGCCACTCCTGTGTTGTCTTGGCTGTGTGCTTAGGGCCGGTGTCCTGATGGAAGGTAAACCTTCACCCCAGTCTGAGGTCCTGAGCACTCTGGAGTAGGTTGTCATCAAGGACATCTGTACTTTGCTCATTTCATCTTTCCTTCGATCCTGACTAGTCTCCCAGTCCCTGCCGCTGAAAAACATTCCCACAGCATGATGCTGGCACCACCATGCTTCACCGTAGGGATGGTGCCAGGTTTCCTCCAGACTTGATGCTTGGCATTCAGGCCAAATAGTTCAGTCTTGGTTTCATCAGACCAGAGAATCTTGTTTCTCATGGTCAGAGAGTCTATTGGTGACTTTCTGCAAATTCCAAGCAGGCTGCCATGTGCCTTTTACTGAGGAGTGCCTTACGTCTGGCCACTCTACCATAAAGGCCTGATTAGTGGAGTGCTGCAGAGATGGTTGTCCTTCTGGAAGGTTCTCCCATCTCCACAGAGGAACTCTGGAGCTCTGTGAGAGTAACCGTCATGTTTTTGGTCACTTCCCTGACCAAGGCCCTTCTCCCCCGATTGCTCAGTTTGGCTGGGTGGCCAGCTCTGGGAAGAGTCTTGGTGGTTCCAAACTTCTTCCATTTAAGAATGATGAAGGCCACTGTGTTCTTGGGGACCTTCAATGCTGCAGAAGTTTTTTGGTACACTTCCCTAGATCTGTGCCTCGACACAATCCTGTCTCTGAGCTCTACGGACAATTCCTTCTACCTCATGGCTTGGTTTCTTTCTCTGACATGCACTTTCAACTGTGGGACCTTATATAGACAGGTGTGTGCCTTTCCAAATCATGTCCAATCAATTTACCACAAGTGGACTCCAATCAAGTTGTAGAAACATCTCAAAGATTATCAATGGAAACAGGATTCACATGAGCTCTATTTCGAGTCTCATAGCAAAGGGTCTGAATACATACGTAAATAATTTATGTTTTTTATTTTTATAAATTTGCCAAATTTTTGAGAAACCTGTTTTCACCTTGTCATTACGGGATATTGTGTGTAGATTGATGATGATTTTTTTTATTCAATCCATTTTTTAATAACGCTGTAACGTAACAAAATGTGGAAAAGGGGAAGGGGTCTGAATACCTTCCTAATATACTGTACGTGGTTGTCCCACCTAGCTATTTTAAGATGAATGCACTAACTGTATGTCGCTCTGGATAAGAGAGTGTCTGCTAAATTACATTTTCTTGGTCTTTTTAGAGGGTAGATCGGCTTTAATATTGCAGATAGATTGATAGAAGCCACAATCTAATTGTCTGCATCATTTCCAATCCTCATATATATTTCTTTGTAAATATACACTACCGTTCAAAAGATTAGGGTCACTAAGAAATCTCCTTGTTTTTTAAAGAAAAGCACATTTTTTGTCCATTAAAATAACATCAAATTAATCAAAAATACAGTGTAGACATTGTTAATGTTGTATGTGACTATTGTAGCTGGAAATGGCAGATGTTTTAAATGGAATATCTACATAGGCATACAGAGGCCCATTATCAGCAACCATCACTCCTGTGTTCCAATGGCAAATTGCGTTAGCTAATCCAAGTTTATCATTTTAAAAGGCTAATTGATCATTAGAAAATCCTTGTGCAATTATGTTAGCACAGCTGAAAACTGTTGTTCTGATTAAAGAAGCAATAAAACTGTCCTTCTTTAGACTAGTTGAGTATCTGGAGCATCAGCATTTGTGTGTTCAATTACAGGCTCAAAATGGCCAGAAACAAAGAACTTTCTTCTGAAACTCGTCAGTCTATTCTTGTTCTGAGAAATGAAGGCTATTCCATGCGAGAAATTGCCAATAAACTGAAGATCTCATACAAAGCTGTGTACTACTCCTTTCACAGAACAGCTCAAACTGGCTCTAACCAGAATAGAAAGAGGAGTGGGTGGCCCCGGTGCACAACTGAGCAAGAGGACAAGTACATTAACGTGTCTAGTTTGAGAAACAGATGCCTCACAAGTCCTCAACTGGCAGCTTCATTAAATAGTACCCGCAAACACCAGTCTCAATGTCAACAGTGAAGAGGCGATTCCGGGATGCTGGCCTTCTAGGCAGAGTTGCAAAGAAAAGGCCATATCTCATACTGGCCAATATAAAGAAAAGATTAAGATGGGCAAAGTACACAGACACTGGACAGAGGAACTCTGCCTTCTTCATGCATTTGAGCCCATCAGTTGTGTTGTGACAATGTAAGGGTGGTATACAGAAGATAGCCCTATTTGGTAAAAGATGAAGTCCATATTATGGCAAGAACAGCTCAAATAAGCAAACATAAATGACAGTCCATTACTTTAAGACATGAAGGTCAGTCAATCCGGAACATTTCAAGAACTTTGAAAGTTTCTTCAAGTGCAGACGCAACAACCATCAAGCGCTTTGATGAAACTGGCTCTCATGAGGACCGCCACAGGAAAGGAAGACCCAGAGTTACCTCTGCTGCAGAGGATAGGTTCATTAGAGTTACCAGCCTCAGAAATTGCAGCCCAAATAAATGCTTCAGAGTTCAAGTAACATACACATCTCAACATCAACTGTTCAGAGGAGACTGCGTGAATCAGGCCTTCATGGTCAAATTGCTGCAAAGAAACCAATACTAAAGAACACTAATAATTAGAAGAGACTTGCTTGGGCCAAGAAACATGAGCAATGGACATTAGACTGGTGGAAATCTTTCCTTTGGTCTGATGAGTCCAAATTTTAGATTTTTGTTCCAACCGCCGTGTCTTCGTGAGACGCAGAGTAGGTGAAGGGATGATCTCCACATGTGTGGTTGCCACCTTGAAGCATGGAGGTGGTGTGATGCTGTGGGGGTGCTTTGCTGGTGTCACTGTCAGGGATTTATTTAGAATTCAAGGCACACTTAACCAGCATGGCTACCACAACATTCTTCAGCGATATGCCATCCCATCTGGTTTGCGCTTAGTGGGACTTTCATTTGTTTTTAAACAGGACAATGACCCAACTCACCTCCAGGCTGTGTAAGTGCTATTTAACCGAGAAGGAGAGTGATGGAGGGCAGCATCAGATGACCTGGCCTCCACAATCATCCGACCTCAACCCAAATGAGATGGTTTGAGATAAGTTGGAAGGAAAAGCAGCCAACAAGTGCTCAGCATATGTGGGAACTCCTTCAAGACTATTGGAAAAGCATTTCAGGTGAAGCTGGTTGAGAGAATGCCAAGAGTGTGCAAAACTGTCATCAAGGCAAAGGGTGGCTACTTTGAAGAATCTAAAATATATTTTGGTTTGTTTAACACTATTTTGGTTACTACTGTCACGCCCTGACCGTAGAGAGCTTTTTATGCCTCTATTTTGGTTTGGTCAGGGGGTGATTTGGGTGGGCATTCTATGTTATTTTTTCTATGTTTTTGTATTTCTTTGTTTTGGCCGGGTATGGTTCTCAATCAGGGACAGCTGTCTATCGTTGTCTCTGATTGGGAACCATACTTAGGTAGTTTTTTCCCACATGGTTTTTGTGGGTAGTTATTTTCTGTTTAGTGTTTTGCACCTGACAGGACTGTTTCGGTTATTCTCTTTGTTATTAGTGTTCCGTTTCAATAAAAAGCATGAACACTTACCACGCTGCGCTTTGGTCCACACCTTCTTTAACAGACGACCGTTACAACTACATGATTCCATATGTGTTATTTCATAGTTTTGATGTCTACACTATTAGTGAAAATAAAGAAAAAACATTGAATGAGTAGTTGTTCAAACTTGACTGGTACAGTTTATTCTTTAATTACAAAAAATACTTTATTTCCACAAAGCAAAGACTAAAACAAAGAAAATGTAAATACCGCTCATAAAGCTCCCCTATTGATCTTATATTAGGGACCATACAATTATCCTCCCTATTTGCATTATTGTTTTCAAGTGAGTACACCATTCTACTCTAGGCTGTAAACTGCTGTGAAAATGTCATTTGAATTACAGCGCAAAAGCCCTGTGATTTGAATGTTTCATTCAATTTTGATCAGTTGTGGGTCTAATCGACAGTTTATAAGATATACAAAACACAGTAGCATGCCAGTTTGGCTGTATTTTAAGTTCTGATACTGAGATGCACTGTTTGTTAATAATAATAATAATGTGGCCACATACAGTAGGCTTCCAGCAGGCCCAGTTATTCAGGAAAGCTTGACAGCTCTGCTGTCGCGCACCTAGAACCTAACGCTTCAATAACCTATAGCCTAAATATGGGTCATTTCACTTTTAAAATGCATTACCTTTTATGTGTGGCATCAACACAACCATTTACAATGTTTTAATCTGATTAGGCTACTTCAAAAGTCTCCTGTAGGCAACCTGCGCACATTCGTCCAAAATATAATTCCAGCATTCAAACTGTGCAGATTGTGGTGTTGCATATATTTGTTGCATTTATTTTATATAATTATAAATATAGTATCAAAATGTTAAATCTGATTTCCACCTGGATGATCATTGTCTGCACCCGGCTCTGATCGTAGTGTAGTTCTAATGAAAGGCAGGGAGAGTTAGCTCATCCGTGGTGGTCAGCAAATCCTCAACCTTCTGGCCCGTAGCCTTGCGTGGCATCGACTGTACCACAAAAGCATGCTGAAGTGGTAAAGTCGATATCTACGTTAAACAACACAGGATCACTACAGTTATTTGTGGTCGTAAAACATCATTTCTTGTTAATTCTATAAGGGGGAGGGTGCGCATTTTGTCTTTACAGTACATTTTGTCTTTACAGTACATTTTGTCTTTACAGTACATTTTGAACTGTCTCCTAGGTGTACAAATGTTTCAACCTTCAACACAGGACAAACAGAAACACAAAACAACATGTCTGTTACAGCAATAATAAAAGTAGATAACTGCATAAATCAAACTGACAGTTTAAATTAATTCTACATATGGATCTCTCAGCGGCTGGCAGAGACTGCAGAAACAAGGTTTTTAAGCACAATTTAGATATTTTTCTGCTTAGAATTTCCAACATTTGGTAGGCTAATTGTTAGTGAACTTGTCATTTCTGGGCCACTGACTGGTTCCAGGACTACTGCTGCCCTCCTCTGGGGCATCATTCTCCTTCTCTGGCCCACTGACTAGAACATTCCACCGCTTACTGAAGTCATCACTTCTAGGATACAGGAGGAAGTCATAGATAAGGGCTGCTGCTACACCTCCACACATCGGCCCCAGCCAGTACACCTGGAGTACAGGAGCAGAAATGGTGCCAACAATTCAATATCTGTGCTGAACCAAGAGCTGCTGTGGAACAGGTCTCTTTTTTATGAGACCAACCTGGATAATTAAAAGTTAGATAATAATACAAAAGTGATAGATGTGCAGTTGATAGACAAGAAGCTATCATTAATATGATATGATGGTTTTGATGACAACACAAACATTAGGGTGAAAAAGGTGAAAGATTACCCAATGGTCACCAAATTGTTTGTAGATTACAGCTGGCCCAAATGAGCGAGCAGGATTAATGCCACATCCAGTGAAACTGATCTGAGGATAGAAACAATTAACCATAGCATTTATGACATGTTTATGTTATACTGTACCGCTATATTACACTTACACCGGCGATTATGGATTTTCCTGAAGTTTGTTTATAGCAAGACTATAATCTACTGTAGATCTACAGTGTAAAGCTGAAAACATTTTTATCAGCACACATGTTTGAGTAGCATTATTCACTTACTGCTGCAAGATGTCCCAGACCCACAGAGAGCCCGATGGCTAGAGGGGCAGAACCGGTGACATCCCCACGCCTTTTATCAGTCACTGCTATGACACATAGGACCAGCTGGAAGGTGGTCAGGAACTCGATGACAAACCCTTGTCCTACACTTATTGTATTCAGCTGGAAAAGACCGGAGAGGATATGATGAGCTTGTGAAACATTAGGTGGCATCTGAGATGAGATCTGAGATGTATGACGGCTCAAGCGTTGATTAAGTCAGTCTGATTTAAAGTAGATGAGTTTAAGCTTACTTTAGATTACAATTTTCACAAAAGTCTTCAACATGTCTGAATCAATTCCATTTAAAATGAATTCATTCCAAATGTATATTTTCAGCATTTTAATACTTAGTGGCAATCTGCATATTGGTACATACATTTTACATACATTTTTTTACTTTTAAATTAATGATACAGTATATATCCATTGATTCTTGAAGAATATAACTTATTCCATCAGAACCCCAAACAATCTTATTCAGGTCCTTTTTTTTACCATGTAATTGTAAACAAACAGCCTCAAAACATGGTTCAAACTTTAATTTTGTTAACATGGATGGTCAGTCCTTGCATCTATAGCACTGTCTATAATCTGTCTATAATATGTCCAGACCCAGCACTCAGCTTTCTCCTAAAACAGTGGTGGGTGACTGCTTTGTTATTGTTTGAAATCTCTCCATATTAGCCAATAATCTGAAAACAGTCAAAAGTGATATCCACTCACGTGATTAACCCCCAGTGCATCAATGTTTGTCGGCTTGACTCCATACACTATGGCACTAGCTACTACAGCTCCCAGCATCTGAGCCAGGATGTAGAACACTGCCTTGAACACACTGATCTGGCAGCTGACCAGCAGACCTAGGGTGATGGCTGGGTTCAGGTGGGCTCCACTGATGTGGCCCAAACTCTGGGCCAGCGTGGCGATGGCCAGACCAAAGGCTAACGCTACTTTAACCTCCTGGTCAGGCATGGAGTTGTTTTTATTCCCGATAGCAGAAGATATACCGATGAATATGAAGAGGATCATACCGATCAACTCTGCTAGAACAGCCCGCCAAAACGCCCAATTTCTGAGTTCTCCCATCACTGTGGTGTTGGGTGGCGTTTGTGTTGTGTCTTCAGTGTTACTAACAATGCAAGCCACGCAGCATTTATACCACAGTGTTACTGTAGATCCCTAGTGAAAGTGGGAGGCGACTGACATTCAAATTAACAGGAAATACCGCTAACAAGAGACTTCAGGTTTTCACCCCTTTTTCTCAGTCACCCCATAAAATATGTACATCAGTTCTAAACAGAAATTGTTGCACTGAAAAGTGACTGAGAAACATTACTATACAGGAACTCTTAAAAGAGATTATTTGCAATTCAAATGATTTACATTTGTCAAATATCTATGCTAAATTTAGAAATTAAAAGGTTGTTAAAGTTGAAAACAGGACATTTAAATGGATTACCATGCTTTATTTCTGACAAGAAGTCAAACATGCTGCAGGGTGTATAAGTCATCACAGACAAATACAAAATGGTATCTTATACGTCTAGTATTTCTTTTTTAATTTAGTGTCTGAAAACATTTTGCTACGGTGTGCGCTACTGAACATGACCCAGGTGTCTTACAGCTGGCGTTGAGACTAGTGAGGTAAATTATCCAATTAATGTGTTATACCACTGCACTGCAAGTCATGAATCGTTTCCAGGGTAGATTAAAACAATACAATGGCTTTGATTTACTCCAAGACCTACTGAGGGCCCGATCGCCAAGGGCGCAGGACATCAGAACCTCCGACATCACTCCACCTTCTATCAGTGGTTGCTATGACACACAGCACAAGCTGGAGGGTGAGAAGAAATTCTATGCCAAATCCTTGATTCCATTCAACTACCAGAGAAGAGAACAGGAAAGCATTTGGTTAATCTCGCCCCGCATAACTGTCAGAAAATACAATAGAATTACGATCATTCAGAGGATGTATTTAAGCAGAGGGAGTCGAAAGATAAGGCGTCTCTGCTTCTTTCAGCTCCAACAATCGCTGCCAGGAAGGGAGAGCTTATATTAAAGGCTGAAATCAGCGGAAAACACATTAACTCAATGCATAGAGCTGTTTGAGGAAAGTGGCGCTCTTGATTCAATACATGGCTAACACGTTTCGAGGACATTATAAATCTAAATCTTGTCAACGTATTGCAACTTCTGTACAGTGACCTGAGCTGGAGCGGCATACGCTACAAAGGACACCATTAACTTTGAAATTCTGTTTGCATTTAAATCCCAAGTTAACTTGTGTATAATGTAAATTATTTTTGGATCAATTTATGGTAGGCTACTGAGGACACAGAACTGGCAGCTGACCAGCAGACCCAGGGTGATGGCTGGGTTCAGGTTAGCTAAAGATTGTACACCAGATAATGTGATATATCCATTTTTGGTGTCCATTACTGGGAGTTTCTCCTTGAGAAAACCTACTGGATAAATACTAAAAGAGCAAATATTCCATAGCCTGTAGGTAGGTAGGCGTTGGTTTGTTGGACTAGGATCTGAACAGATAGTTCAGCACTTCTACTCTTTTCTATAATCTGTAGGGAACACAACATATGTATATACTTATGGGTGGCACAAATTGGGATATGGGGGAGGGGAATGGGCAGGGTATATGCAAATGGAATACTGTAGCTTTTACTGTATTGTTTTTGTAGACATTTCTGTAGTATTTACTACAGTGTTTTTTGTGTCTGTGGATAATACTGCAGTATTCTATAGTAAAACTGTAGTCTTTATGTGGGAGCTGCCACAATGGTTTTGCTAGTTCAATATAAAACAAGTATAAACTTGGCATAGGCGCTAGGTCAATGGTATTATGGAGCACAAATTAAGCTGGTATGCCAAGTTTGTATCATACACCCTCACAAGGTTTAGTCTTGCAACTAGCACCTTACCCAAAAGTTAATTTTGAGTAAATTGTTTGGCTTGAATCAGGTATGCTTTTTCAACTGTCTGGTTTGATTGAATCAGCTGTTAGCCATGTCACAATAGGGGATCTATTCAATCTGTAAAGCTGAAGTGTTACAGATTCCGCAATAGTAATGTAAAGGCAATTTGCGATTGAGCCGACGTATACAGCGTTAACCGTGAATGCAGTCTCCGCTAAAGCAGGAACATTGCCTTTAAATTTCAATCATGCTGTAAAACTGAACTTCCACTATGCGGATTGAATAGAGCCCTAAGTAGGCCTGTTAGAATGAATATTTCCTTTCTCCATTCCTTGAAGTAATCACTGATTAGACATGACATGATTGGGCAAGTGAATACAACGGCTCCAGCACATGGCTTTCACCTGTCCAGTAATTTCTAATCTGGGATTATTTCACTGAAATTAGGAATGAAGGATGTACTTTATTTTTACCTCTTTTTCTCCCTAATTGGTAGTTTAAATCTTGTCCCATCGCTACAACTCCCATACGGACTCAGGAGAGGCAAAGGTCGAGGGCCATGCATCCACCTAAACACGGCCCTGCCAAGTCGCACTGCCCGCTTAACCTGGAAGCCAGCACACCGATGTTTCGGAGGAAACATTGTACAACTGGCGACCGAAGTTAGCGTGCATGTGCCCGGCCCGCCACAGGAGATGCTAGAGTGCAATGGGACAAGGACTTCCCGGCCAGCCAAACACTCCCCTAACCCGGACGACACTGGGCCAAATGTGCGCCGCCTTATGGATCTCCCGGTCGCGGCCGGCTGCGACACAGCCCGGGATTCAAACCCGGGTCTGTAGTGACACCTCTAGCACTGCAATGCAGTGCCTTAGACCGCTGCGCCACTCGGAAGGCAGGATGCACTTTTAAAGGATTTGAACAGGGCCATTGCATTGACTACAGACATCACATTTCCCCACCCTCTTTTCTTTCGTTTTCCTTCTGAAACATTCCTCTATTGTTGCAGATAGAAAAGTGTTGCATAGAAAGGACATGCTTATCTATGGAGGGTTGTGTCCATTCATTCTATACAATTACATTCTAGCTGCAAGGGTCTGAATGTTCAACCCAAATTAATAGGCCCCTTCTATTGAGGAGCAAGCCAATTAAAATGGAAATGCAGATCAATTGATGTATCTGCTGTGCCTATGAAATACATTTATCATGATCAGGGCAATCAATCTATTTTGTTACATTTTGATAAATGTTAAATTATAGATAATTACATTCATAGAAAATGGTTTCTGTTAATACACCATGTTGTGGTGATTAATTTGCATGAATTCCCATAACCTAAGAACAACTATATCTCTAGCCACCAACACATTTGTGCTTTGGTCGCTATGGTACTCAGATATTACGAATGGGGAACTTTGTAGCCTACAACAAATCAGATGGTTATTGTTCACTCTGAATTATTCACTCTATTTTGAGTAAGTCAAACTGATTGATGTGAATCTGTGTAGGGAAATGTGGTTGTTGAATCATGACAATAACAACTAACAATCCTTCACTTCATACAACAGACTAGAGGTCGACCGATTATGATTTTTCAATGCCGATATCAATACCGATTATTGGAGGACAAAAAAGCCGATACCGATTAATCGGCCGATTTATTTAAAGATTAAAAAAAATATATATATATATATCATACACACACACACATTTTTGTAATAATGACAATTGCAACAATACTGAATGAACAATGAACACTTTTATTTTAACTTAATATAATACATAAATACACACACACGCACACAGCTCTGAAGTGACAATGATTGTAACGGCTTTCTTCCTGGGATGAAGGAGAGGACCAAAATGCAGCGCCGTTAGTGTTCAACATGTTTAATTAACCAATAAACAATGAACATTAACAAATAACAAAATAACAAACGTGAAAGCCGAGACAGTCCTATCTGGTGCAGAACACAAACACAGAGACAGGAAACAACCACCCACAATCCCCAACACAAAACAAGCCACCTTTATATGATTCTCAATCAGGGACAACGATTGACAGCTGTCTCTGATTGAGAACCATATTAGGCTGAACACAGAAACAGACGAACTAGACACACAACATAGAATACCCACCCCAACTCACGCCCTGACCAACTAAACACATACAAAACAACAGAAAACAGGTCAGGAACGTGACAGAACACCCCCCTCAAGGTGCGAACTCCGGGCGCACCCCTAAAACTCAAGGGGAGGGTCTGGGTGGGCATCTGTCCGCGGTGGCGGCTCCGGCGGTGGACGAGGACACCACTCCACCACTGTCTTTGTCCCCCTCCTTAGCGTCCTTTGGGTGGCGACCCTCGCCCCCGACCATGGTCCAGGAACCTTCACCAAGGCCCCTCCTAAATAGAGGAGACAACTCAGGACAGAGAGGTAGCTCAGGACAGAGAGGTAGCTCAGGACAGAGAGGTAGCTCAGGACAGAGAGGTAGCTCAGGACAGAGAAATCGCTCCGGACAAATGGCAGCTCCGGACTGAATGGCAGCTCCGGACTGAGTGGCAGCTCCGGACTGAGTGGCAGCTCCGGACTGAGTGGCAGCTCCGGACTGAGTGGCAGCTCCGGACTGAGTGGCAGCTCCGGACTGGAGGGCAGCTCCGGACTGGAGGGCAGCTCATGACTGGAGGGCAGCTCATGACTGGAGGGCAGCTCATGACTGGAGGGCAGCTCATGACTGGAGGGCAGCTCATGACTGGAGGGCAGCTCATGACTGTAGGGCAGCTCATGACTGGAAGGCAGCTCATGACTGGAGGGCAGCTCATGACTGGCTGGCGGCTCTGGCAGCTCCTGACTGGCTGGCGGCTCTGGCAGCTCCTGACTGGCTGGCGGCTCTGGCAGCTCCTGACTGGCTGGCGGCTCTGGCAGCTCCTGACTGGCTGGCGGCTCTGGCAGCTCCTGACTGGCTGGCGGCTCTGGCAGCTCCTGACTGGCTGGCGGCTCTGGCAGCTCCTGACTGACGGACGGCTCTAGCGGCTCCTGACTGACGGACGGCTCTAATGGCTCGGGACAGACGGGCGGCTCAGATGGCGCTGGGCAGACAGATGGCTCAGATGGCGCTGGGCAGACGGATGGCTCAGATGGCGCTGGGCAGACGGATGGCTCAGACGGCGCTGGGCAGACGGATGGCTCAGACGGCGCTGGGCAGACGGATGGCTCAGACGGCGCTGGGCAGACGGATGGCTCAGACGGCGCTGGGCAGACGGATGGCTCAGACGGCGCTGGGCAGACGGATGGCTCAGACGGCGCTGGCCAGACGGATGGCTCAGACGGCGCTGGACAGACGAGCAGTGCAGGCGGCGTTGGACAGACGGCCGACTCTGACCTGCTGAGGCGCACAGTAGGCCTGGTGCGTGGTGCCGGAACTGATGGTACCGGACTGGAGACACGCACCTCAAGGCTAGTGCGGGGAGCAGGAACAGGGCACACTGGACTCTCGATGCGCACTATAGGCCTGGTGCGTGGTACCGGCACTGGTGGTACCGGGCTGAGGGCACGCACCTCAGGGCGAGTGCGGGGAGAAGGCACAGTGCGTACAGGGCTCTGGAGACGCACAGGAGGCTTGGTGCGTGGTGCCGGAACTGGTGGTACTGGGCTGGAGACACGCACCACAGGGAGAGTGCGTGGAGGAGGAACAGGGCTCTGGAGACGCACTGGAAGCCTGGTGCGTGGTGTAGGCACTGGTGGTACTGGGCTGAGGCGGGAAGGTAGCGCCGGATATACCGGACCGTGCAGGCGTACTGGCTCCCTTGAGCACTGAGCCTGCCCAACCTTACCTGGTTGCATGCTCCCCGTAGCCCGTCCAGTGCGGGGAGGTGGAATAACCCGCACTGGGATGTGTTGGCGAACCGGGGACACCATGCGTAAGGCTGGTTCCATGTACACCGGCCCGAGGAGACGTACTGGAGGCCAGATATGTAGAGCCGGCTTCATGGCACTTGGCTCAATGCTCACTCTAGCCCGCCCAGTGCGGGGAGGTGGAATAACCCGCACCGGGCTATGCACCCGTACAGGAGACACCGTGCGCTCTTCCGCATAACACGGTGTCTGCCCGTACTCCTGCTCTCCACGGTAAGCATGGGAAGTGAGCGCAGGTTTCCTACCTGCCCTCGCCACACTACCCTTTATCCCCCCCCCAAGAAATTTTTGGGGTTTCTTCACGGGCTTCCAGCCCCGCTTCCGTGCTGCCTCCTCAGACCACCGCTCCTGGGCTTTAGCTGCCTCCATCTCTTCCCGAGAGCGGCGATCTTCTCCAACCTTAGCCCAGGGTCCTTCTCCGTTAAATATTTGCTCCCATGACCATTCCTCCTGGTACCGCTGCTGCTGTCGCTGCTGCCCGTTGCCACGCTGCTTGATCCTTGTTTGGTGGGTGGTTCTGTAACGGCTTTCTTCCTGGGATGAAGGAGAGGACCAAAATGCAGCGCCGTTAGTGTTCAACATGTTTAATTAACCAATAAACAATGAACATTAACAAATAACAAAATAACAAACGTGAAAGCCGAGACAGTCCTATCTGGTGCAGAACACAAACACAGAGACAGGAAACAACCACCCACAATCCCCAACACAAAACAAGCCACCTTTATATGATTCTCAATCAGGGACAACGATTGACAGCTGTCTCTGATTGAGAACCATATTAGGCTGAACACAGAAACAGACGAACTAGACACACAACATAGAATACCCACCCCAACTCACGCCCTGACCAACTAAACACATACAAAACAACAGAAAACAGGTCAGGAACGTGACAATGATACTGAAGAGTCTGCTTAGGAGACAAATACTCTCAACTGTTTGAATAAAAATAGAGTTTAACCTGTTATGGCTGCAAGGGAAAGTATTGAGTAGCCAGATAAAAGATGCCCATTTCAAACGGCCTCGTACTCAATTCTTGCTCGTACAATATGCATATTATTATTACTATTGGATAGAAAACACTCTCTAGTTTCTAAAACCGTTTGAATTATTTCTCTGAGTGAAACAGAACTCCTTCTGCAGCACTTTTCCTGACCAGGAAGTGGAATGTCAGAAATCGATGCTCTGTTCAACTTCTTGCCTATACATGGGCATAAGACGTAAGAGCCTACGTACATTTCATACACCTTCCCCTGGTTGGTCAAGAGGTGGTGAGAGAAAAAAAATTGTGTTTATCTTGGTCTAAGGTGGAATAAAAGCTCTTTCTTTGACGTGACCGTCCACTTCCTGTTTCTGGAGCGCGCAAAGGGGACATGGATTTGGCTTCTTTTTAGCTGTCGTTATGAACGACTAACTTCTCCGTCTTAGATTTTATTTGATACATGTGTCCATATCATCGTAAAGTATGTTTTTTCAATATAGTTTAATCAGATTATTGAAATTTTTTCGGGAGTTTTGCCGTGTTCCGTTCTCTGACTTTGTTTACGTTGGAGAGATATGTAGCACTTGGCAAGTGCCCATGCTAAATGAAGAGGGGAATTTGCCGTTCCAGTTCAAAACAACGACTGTTCTGGACAAAGGACACCTTGTCCAACATTCTGACGGAAGATCACCAAAATTAAGAAACATTTTATGATGCTATTTCTAATATCTGTCGTGCATGTGAACTGGTCGTGGGCGCCCAAGTGTTTCTGGCTATTGTGGCTACGCTAATATAGCGCTACATTTTGTTTTCGCTGTAAAACATTTCATAAATCGGAAATATTGTCTAGAATCACAAGATGCCTGTCTTTCAATTGCTGTACACTATGTATTTTTCAGAAATGTTTTATGATGAGTAATTAGGTATTTGACGTTGGTGTCTGTAAATATTATGGCTGCTTTCGGTGCAATTTCTGATTGTAGCTGAAATGTAAACTATGATTTATACCTGAAATATGCAAATTTTTCGAACAAAACATATGCTATACAATAAATATGTTATCAGACTGTCATCTGATTAAGTTTTTTCTTGGTTAGTGGCTATTTATTTCTTTATTTGGTCGAATTTGTGATAGCTAGTGATGGAGTAAGAAACTGATGGAGTTAGAAAAGTGGTGTCTTTTGCTAACGTGGTTAGCTAATAGATTTACATATTTTGTCTTCCCTGTAAAACATTTTAAAAATCGGACATGTTGGCTTGATTCACAAGATGTGTACCTTTCATATGCTGTATTGGACTTGTTAATGTGTGAAAGTTAAATATTAAAAAAAAAAATCTTTTGAATTTCGCGCCCTGCACTTGAGCTGGATGTTGTCATAAGTGTACCGGTGTCGGGCTGCAGCCATAAGAAGTTTTAAGTTACCTGTGATGAATGTTGAAAACAAAAACTTAAATTTCTATATGCAGGAAATCCTATTTTAATAATGGGCATGGTAAGAATTGACAACCAAAGTGCGAGTCATAATTCCCATGACACCTTCTAGCAAAATCTGAAAAGCGGTTCCTTCATTTATTCCATAGGATATTTTTAGATTCACTTAAAATAAGGTCTGTGTTTCGTGTAGGCTTACATCACCGTGCCAATTTTATAACTGTGTAGATATCCATAGGACAAGGTAACTCTGATCAATATTGGCTAAATATAAGCGAAGATAAAAAAAATTGTAGAATGGATTAATGAAAATATGTTGACAAACGTTACCTTATCCTAGTGAGATTTACACGGGTATCAAAACGTCGAGGCGGTTTAAGCCCTTATTAAGCCCACAGACCTTATTTGAAGTAGATCAAGACATTCTCTATGGAAGACATGAACGGTAAAATAACGAAGGAACCCCTTTCAAATTCAGCCGCAAGTTATTACAGGAATTATAACACGTCGACTATTTCTCTCTAAACCATATACCTTTGACTAATCCGGAAACTATCACCTCGAAAACAAAACGTTTATTCCGTTCCGTATTTTATCTAACGGGTGGCATCCATGAGTCTAAATATTCCTGTTACATTGCACAACCTTCAATGTTGTCATAATTACGTAAAATTCTGGCAAATTAGTTCGCAAAGAGCCAGGCGGCCCAAACTGTTGCATATACCCTGACTCTGCATGCAATGAACGCAAGAGAAATGACACAATTTCACCTGGTTAATATTGCCTGCTAACCTGGATTTCTTTTAGCTAAATATGCAGGTTTAAAAATGTATACTTGTGTATTGATTTTAAGAAAGGCATTGATGTTTATGGTTAAGTACACATTGGAGCAATGACAGTCATTGATTGATTGTTTTTTTAAAGATAAGTTTAATGCTAGCTAGCAACTTACCTTAGCTTACTGCATTCGCTAACAGGCAGGCTCCTCGTGGAGTGCAATGTAATCAGGTGTTAGAGCATTGGACTAGTTAACTGTAAGGTTGCAAGATTGGATCCCCCGAGCTGACAAGGTTAAAAATCTGTCCTAGGCCGTCATTGAAAATAAGAATGTGTTCTTAACTGACTTGCCTAGTTAAATAAAGATTAAATAAAGAAATCGGCAAATCGGGGTCCAAAAATACCGATTTACGATTGTTATGAAGACTTGAAATCGGCCCAGATTAATCGGCCATTCCGATTAATCGGTCGACCTCTACAACAGACATACCAGAAAGGTTGGTCAGAATGAGAAACCCGTCACGCCCACACCTCTGATTTACGGTTCATCCTACCCAAAGAAGAAAACAGAAACAAAAAACTTTACAATTGTTTCTAATCATGTTTTGAATCTCATATTGTCTCTAATTGTCAAGACTGCCGCCGAAGTCGGTCCCTCTCCTTGTTCGGGCGGCGTTCGGCGGTCGACATCACCGGCCTTCTAGCCATCGCCGATCCACTTTTAATTTTCCATTTGTTTTGTCTTTGTTTTACACACCTGGTTTCAATTCCCCAATTACATGTTCATTATTTAACCCTCTGTTTTCCCCATGGTTTTTGTGCGTGTTTGTTTTATGTATTTCGGTCCATTTGTGTGGGCTTGGTATTTCTACATGTATTTGGTAATTTTGAGTAAAGTTACTTTCATTACTCATCTCTGCTGTCCTGCGCCTGACTCCTCTGTACCAGCTACACCCAGACCTTTTACACTAATACTCTCTGCTTTTAGTTTTTGTAACCACATAAAATGCAGATAAGACTGGGGTGTGTTAAAAGTTACTCATATTTTTTCCGTAAACTTACTGGCTCATGCACGCAGTGGATTCCAGGAAAAAAACACCAGCCTGTTAACAGCGATTTTAGATAAGGAAATAGACTCATGAGGACAGTGATGATAAGGTCTACGGGTCCTGAACCTAAACAGTGATGTTGCTGTGGTCTAGTTTAGATAGTAGTGCAAAGTTTACTGAAAATATATTTCTATCAGGATCTCAAGCTCTCCCCACCTTCTGAGATAAACTTAAATAGATTGTGTCAGCCAAATTTTTCATTAACCTGGTAAGTCTACCCCAGCCTACCCCGGATGACACTGGGCCAATTGTGCGCCGCCTATGGGACACCCAAACATGGCCGGTTGTGATACAGCCTGGAATCGAACCAGGGTCTGTAGTGACGCCTCTAGCACTGAGATGCAATGCCTTAGACTGCTGCGCCACTCGGGAGCCCCCAAAGTGTTTGGCTTTGAAGTTCTAATGAGAGGGCTAGTCCAAAAATTGAAAGGGTACTGTTTGGATGTGGAGACTGGATATTGCTAAAGTAAGCAGTTTATGAGGAGACAAATGCCAAGAGAGGAACATCTGTTAACATCTGGTGTTTTATTTACGTACAAAAGTGAAATACAATTCAAGAGTGCACACAGAAATACATATACATCAAGAAATAAAAAGTTCTTACATAAACAGGTACATAGAAAATATACAAAAACAAATAGCTCTATATAGAATACTGATATGGGAAATATTTTAACAAAGAGCAAGATGTTCCAACAACTCTTGTTAAAGACGTTTAGAAATTGAAGTGAATACTCAACAGTAGAAGCTGCGGAGGGGAGGACAACTCATAATAATGGCCGGAAAAGAGCAAATGGAATGGTATCAAACACATGGAAATGTGTTTGATGTATTTGATACCATTCCACTCATTTCGGTCCAGCCATTACCACGAGCCCGTCCTCCCCAATTAAGGTGCCACCAACCTCCTGTGATAGTCAAGTGACAATTTGGCTACTAAATCGGCAGTTCAGTGGTGTGATTTTCAATGAAACAGGCCTAATACTTCACAACAAAATAAAAATACTCCTCTTATTTGAAATTCTTTATCATTATTTTGAAATAACAATTCAACTGCTGCCATTCTAAAGGAAATGTCAATGCTTTACAGGAGTATACTGTAGGTAGACAATCTAAAGTCCTATACACTATATGGTGTTGCTATGACAACACTACTTTGTTGATGACATTTCCACAGCTGCAGTCTCCTCTCCATTAACATTATAGTCTCCCACCGGGCCACTAACAAGAACCTTCATACGTTCAGGGAAGTCCTCAGATTTGGGGTACAGGAGGAAGTCATAGACCAGAGCAGCTGCCACACCTCCACTCATTGGCCCCACCCAGTACACCTGCCATGGTGCAAAGAAATCAATCAATGAATCAATGGAAGAACAGATTTAAGACAAATATTACAGAGTTAACTTTAACTTTGCTTTCAATAGTTTTATTAGACTTTACAATAAAACAATAGAGATGCTGTCACTCAGTAACCACTTTATTGAAAGTAGCTCAGCTTTGGTAATCATTTTAGAAGTTTATTGAATTTACTAGTCATGGAATTGATGTCACACTAAATGCAAGGAATCTGCAAACACACGTGCCTGCAAACACACCATCTCCACTTACCCAGTGATTTGTATAATCATTCATGATCAAAGCTGGTCCAAAGGATCGGGCCGGGTTGATACCACAGCCTGTGTAGCTGATCTGTACACAGCAACAAGATAAATATCTTAGGACAATATGAGGGATGAGACGATCTGTTGTAAAATCAATATAAATCGTTTATGGTTATAGGATTAGGCCTAGGGTCTGAGGGGTAAATTCAACAGTCAACATTTGCACTGAGTAAAATTAAGCTTTAATTCAATGGTGATTTGTCACAATAACACATTCAAAATCCATGTTTTGTTAATCGGATGCATGTGTCAGAGGAGATACCTTGTTGACAAACTACTTTAAGTAACTTACGGCTGCAAAGTGTCCCAGAGCAACAGAGAGTCCGATGGCCAGGGGGGCAGAGCCGGTAACATCACGCCGCCTTTTATCAGTTACTGCTATGACACACAGGACCAGCTGGAAGGTAGCCAAGAGCTCGATGCCAACGCCTTGGCTGGCACTGACACCATTTAACTACGAGGGGGAAGGAGAGGGGCAGAGGGGGAAACAAACAAAAACAATTTGTCAGTGTGCATCAGCATGATGGATGTTTTTCTCAACTACTATGTGCTATTCTAAATAGCTGGCAAAGCAAAGGCTTCCCTTGTGAAGTGCAGGGTGAGGAGAAAAAAATCAAATTTGAAATCTATGTAAACTTTCAACAGGCTGATAGTCTCGCTATAATTTGTCAAAGTCTGAGCAAGTTTTAGTTTATTCATTCATTGAAATTGTAAATGATTGAAAGATGTTGATAATTGATCATATTCTTACAGACTTTGCTAATGTGCAATTTACATAATTTAGAATTCCATTAATGGCAATAGATGTGATGATCCTCTGTATCAACAGCTTAAAAGACCATATAACTTGGTGTCTATAGGAGGCATGTGAGGGTTTTTTATGGCATGGGAAAGTAACTACCATGCAGCTGTACATCCTATATTCACTAGAGAACAGCAGAAGCACCTATTCTTATTATGAGTTAGTGTGATGATAAAAAAACATCACATGATTCTGTTAGTCAATAGTTTGCAGCCGGTGCATCCAAGCTCACTCTAATCAAACATGAATGACATCCCATTTGAGTCCCTTCAAAAATCATTGAGTCAAACTAAATTAAACTAAGTTCAATCAACTATTTTCTCAATGCAGTGCATGCAGGTTCACATGCATTACTGTTTGCCAACAACTATGAGATGCAATATACATTTATCAAGAAATTGCACACAAAGTTCAAACACTTCCCATAAAATGGAATTGAAAGCCAACATTTCTAATTGAAAAGGACACACATAAACCATATATATTCAAATTTGCATTCTGAAACAAATTAGCCAAAATGAGCCACTCACAGCATTGACCCCCAGTGCAGTATTTGCCTCTGGCCGGGTTCCGTAGACAATAGCACTGGCCAGAGCAGAGCCCAGCATCTGAGCCACCATGTACATCATCCCCTTGAACACGCTGATCTGGCAGCTGGCCAGCATGCCCAGTGTCACAGCTGGGTTCAGGTGGGCTCCACTGATGTGGCCCAAACTCTGGGCCAGCGTGGCGATGGCCAGACCAAAGGTCAGAGAAACCTTCACCTCCTGGTCAGGAGCGGTGTTGTTTGAGTTCCCAATGGCAGCTGAGATGCTGAGAAATATGAACATGGTCATCCCCACAAGCTCGGCCAGTACGGCCCTCCAGAATGCCTTGCTCTTGAACTCTCTCATCTTGGCTGCAGCCTGGGCGTATGGTGGTCTTATCTGATATGATGTAGAGTGGTGTCAGTGGAACTCACAAACAACATCAACAGGCTGCATTTATAAGGCTGCTGCTGATAATGAAGGGAGGCGGGTTCTAAAAAGTGAAAGGGAAGGGAGAAATCCAAAAGGCTTTTTTTCTTCTTCACCCCCCTTTCCCTCACTCTTTTACTGGTCTCCCTCTCCCTCTTTTCCTCCCTCCTATCCCTCTCGTTTCCCATACTCCCTGCACTTACTTCTTTTTTTTCTCTCTGGACTTTCAGAAGTAGTGGTGAAGAACAGGCTGTAGTAGGACAGAGGGGAAGTTGTACTCAGAGGCACTTTGTTTCTCCATTCATAAAGACATCTACAGTAGCAGGACTTTATGACTACAGTATAAGGTGAGAGTCCACAAGGTTTGTTGCTTGGGATTTCTAACTATGGTGTTGTTGGAACATATTTCCAAGTCCCATCTTCAAATATTATAGTGTGCGCTTTGTCGATATGTTTATCTGTTAAGATGTCTCTATACCAGTGAATAGCATCAATAATTGAATTTCCGCATCAACTCAGCAGTGACTGGGTCACAGCAGAGCCTCCAAAGAGGCCAACTCACTGCTGAGTTGACCTGAGTCACAGGTCCCTAACCTGTCACTCAAAAGACATGCACGTGAGTTTGTTCCCATAGTGGGAAAAAGAGAGATTCAGTGTGCACATCATATTGGCAACTGCTTGCTAACCTCTTGGGAATACATCTGGATAAATGCTATTCAACATGATTTGATAGAAATCTATATGCAATAAAATCTATATATACACATACACACACACTGAACAAAAATATAAATGCAACAATTTCAAAGGTTTTGCTGAGTTAGTTCAAAATAAGGAATCAGTAAAATTAAATAAATTAGGCCCTAATCTATAGATTTCACATGACTGGGTAGGGGCGCAGCTTGGGACCAGGCAAAAGTTGACACACCTACTCATTCAAGGGTTTTTCTTTATTTTGATTAATTTCTACATTGTAGAATAGTGAAGACATCAGAACAATTAAATAACCCCCCCCCCCCAAAAAAAAGTGTTAAACAAATCAAAATATATTTTAGATTCTTCAAAGTAGCCACCCTTTGCCTTGATGACAGCTTTGCACACTCTTGGCATTCTCTCAACCAGCTTCATGAGGTAGTCACCTGGAATGCATTTCAATTAACAGATGTGCCTTGTTAAAAGTTTGCTGTGGAATTTCTTTCCCTCTTAATGCGTTTGAGCCAATCAGTTGTGTTGTGACAAGGTAGGGGTGGTATACAGAAGATAGCCCTATTTAGTTAAAGACCAAGTCCATATTATGGCAAGAACAACTAAAATAAGCAAAGAGAAACAACAGTCCATCATTACTTTAAGACATGAAGGTCAGTCAATCCTTATTCCCCAGAATCCTGTTCTTTATTTGGTATTTGTTTATTATTTGTAATAAATGTGCAAACATTTGCTTTGTCATTATGGGGCATTGTGTGTAGATTGATGAGGACATGTTTTACTTAATCCAATTTAGAATAAGGCTGTAACATAACAAAATGTGGAAAAAGTCAAGGGGTCTGAATACATTCCGAATGCACTGTATGTGTGATGGGATGTATAGACATTATGGACAGTATATGGATAGAATATATAGTATATCTGAAAAATATGTGGATAGAATAGTGTATGTACAGCAATAGTTGAATAGGATGGCATTGACTAGAATACAGTACTCACATATGAAATGGGTAAAACAGTATGTAAACATTATTAAAGTGACCAGTGTTCCAGGTATATGTGCATAGGGCAGCAGCCTCTAAGGTGCAGAGATGAGTAACTGGGAGGTAGCCAGCTAGTGACAGTGACTAAGTTCAGGCCACCTTTCTGTTTTCAGAGATAACTATGATGACACACCAAATGTCTGATGGTGTCACGCCCTGACCTTAGAGAGCCTTTTTATGTCTCTATTTGATTTGGTCAGGGTGTGATCTGGGGTGGGCATTCTATGTTTTGTTTTCTATGTTTCTTTAGTTCTATGTTTTGGCCGGGTATGGTTCTCAATCAGGGACAGCTGTCTATCGTTGTCTCTGATTGGGAACCATACTTAGGTAGCCCTTTTCCCTCCTTTCGGGGTGGGAAGTTGACTTTGTTAGTGGCACTTATGCCCTGTAAGCTTCACGGTCGTTTTTGTATTGTTTATTGTTTTGTTGGCGACATTTTAACAAATAAAAGAAAATGTACGCTCACAACGCTGCGCTTTGGTCCAGTTCTTTCGACGGCCGTGACAGAACTACCCACCACAAACGGACCAAGCAGCGTGGTCAGAAGGAGAGGACAGGATGGAAACCCGAGAGGCAGCCCCAATTTCTTTTTTTTGCGGGGGGGGGGGGGGGGGGGGGGGCAGATGACGTGGGCGTCGGTGCTGAGGGGTGAGTCCGAGACCGAGGAGGAATTCTTGGACCGTTTGAGCGAGGAATGGTTGGCAGTGGAGAGGGACAAAAGAGTTTGGAGGGGTTGGAGTCTGGAGCAAGATATTCGCTTTGAGGAGCGTGGTACTGGTCAGGCACCGTGTTATGCGGTGAAGCGCACGGTGTCTCCAGTGCACGTCCACAGCCCAGTACGTCCTGTGCCAGCACCCTGCAGTTGCCGGGCTAGGATGAGCATCCAGCCAGGGCGGGTTGTGCCAGCCCTGCTCTCCAGACCTCCAGTGCGCCTCCTCGGCCCAGTATATCCTGCGCCGGCTCTACGCACAGTGTCTCCGGTGCGTCCTGTGCCAGCGCCCCGCATGTGCAGGGCGAAGATATCCATCCAGCCAGGACGGGTTGTGCAGGCTCTACGCTCGAGACCTCCAGTGCGCCTCCACGGCCCAGTGTATCCGGTGCCTCCGCCAAGAACCAAGCCTCCAGTATGTCTCGCCAGCCTGGTGAGTCCTGTGCCTGTCCCCAGAACCAGGCCTCCAGTATGTCTCCCCAGCCGGGTGAGTCCTGTGCCTGCTGCCAGAACCAGGCCTCCTGTTTGTCTCCCCAGCCTGGTGAGCCCTGTGGCAGCTCCACGTACCAGACTGCCCATACGTCTCCTCACTCCAGTGAGGAGTCATGGCACGAAGCCTCCAGTGAGGAGTCATGGCACGAAGCCTCCAGTGATGATCCATGGCAAGAAGCCTCCAGTGATGATCCATGGCAAGAAGCCTCCAGTGATGATCCATGGCAAGAAGCCTCCAGTGATGATCCATGGCAAGAAGCCTCCAGTGATGATCCATGGCACGAAGCCTCCAGTGATGATCCATGGCACGAAGCCTCCAGTGAGGAGTCATGGCACGAAGCCTCCAACGACGGCCTCCAGTCCGGAGCCTCCAGCGACGGTCCCCATTCCGGAGCCTCCAGCGACGGTCCCCAGTCCGGAGCCTCCAGCGAGGTTGCCCAGTCCGGGGCCCGCAGCGAGGGTGCCCAGTCCGGGGCCCGCAGCGAGGGTGCCCAGTCCGGGGCCCGCAGCGAGGGTGCCCAGTCCGGGGCCCGCAACGAGGGTCCCCAGTCCGGGGTCCGCGACGAGGGTCCCCGCACCAGAGGTGCCACCAAAGTGGGGTGAGCCAGAGGTGGAGCTAGGTCTGCGTCCCGCACCTGAGCCGCCACCGCGGATAGATGCCCACCCAGACCCTCCCCTATAGGTTCAGGTTTTGCGGCCAGAGTCCGCACCTTTGGGGGGGGGGGGGGGGGGGGGGGGGGTACTGTCACGCCCTGACCTTAGAGAGCCTTTTTATGTCTCTATTTGGTTTGGTCAGGGTGTGATTTGGGGTGGGCATTCCATGTTTTGTTTTCTATGTTTCTTTAGTTCTATGTTTTGGCCGGGTATGGTTCTCAATCAGGGACAGCTGTCTATCGTTGTCTCTGATTGGGAACCATACTTAGGTAGCCCTTTTTCCTCCTTTCAGGGTGGGAAGTTGACTTTGTTAGTGGCACTTAAGCTTCACGGTCGTTTTTGTATTGTTTATTGTTTTGTTGGCGACATTCTAACAAATAAAAGAAAATGTACACTCACCACGCTGCACCTTGGTCTTCTTCCAGCAACGGCCGTGACAGATGGATCCTTTTTTTCTTCTTCTAATGCCTCTTAAGGGGAAAGTAATCCAAAATGTACTGAAAGTAAATCAGATTCCGTTTCTCAGTTTGGCTAATCCAAAAGCTACGTTACTGATTACAATTTTGGACAGGTAACTACCGACTGGGTACACCATGTCATTTCAACGTGGACATTTTGGTAATATTTGGTTGAGATGTTGATCAATGAGATTTCAATCTTTATTCACCCACTTAAAAAGAAAACGAGAAGTTTGTTGAATTCACAATGTGTTATCACTATGCTTTCAGTCATCTAAAAGCACAACCAAATTCCAATGGAAAACAATATCTAATTTTTGGTTTGTCATCTAAATATGTCATCACTGCGCTTTCAACCATTTAAAAGCGCAACACATTTCAAATGGGAAACAATGTCAGATTTTTTTTATTTATACAACCACTTAATGTGTTATCACTGTGCGTCTTCTAATAGCACAACTAAATGACCTGAATTGCAGATGAGATTACATTAAAAGTACATAGTGCAAATGATCAATGCTGTTCAAGATTCAGCATAGATTATTATAGCAATTGTGATGATCTCCACAGACCTGTGACCTTGCATGTTATCTTGAACATGCACACTTTCTATGATTACATAAGACATTTAGCAACAGTAACCTGTCTTACTCATTTGAAGGTTGAATAAATACCATTACATTAGTTTGTAAAATGGCCTTAACTTTAGGCTATTTACTGTATTACAAAAGTAACATTGAATTGTTTTTAAAGGAAATAGCGTATCTAATGCTTAAATAGTTTCATCTGAGCCACTGGCTTAATCCTATTCTTTATTTCTGGTTGAGATGGAGACAGGAATCAAATTTACAGTATAATTTATTAATTTGTAGACAAACTAGAATTAAAGCCAGACTAAGTCAGTGGCACAGATAAAACTACCCAAGCAGAAGATACATCTCCTTCAAATGTTGATGTTGATATAGAAATTCAATATCCAGTTTATCTACAAATTAATGATTGAAATGTTGGATTCACGTCTCCATCTAAACTAAAACTAATCTATTTAGTTATTAAGAGATCTCTGAAATAATAATTCTCAAGATAGCATATTGGTAGTCATTGGCAAATTTCAAAGCAGGGCTTGATTAAAACTGGATGAGAGACCAAATGGATAGCTGTAGATAGAGCTACTCTCCAGTAGGAGGTGCTGCCCATCCTACCGTTTGTTTGTTTTTAATATCGAATATAACATTGAAGATCTGACATTGTTTCAAAGGTACAAATCCAACATAGACAAACCTTGTATACAATAAAATCTGCAAAAAAAGATAATTTGTAAAAATCCAAATAACTTCACAGATCTTCATTGTAAAGGGTTTAAACACTGTTTCCCATGTTTGTTCAATGAACCATAAACAATTAATGAACATGCACCTGTGAAACAGCTTACAGACGGTAGGCAATTAAGGTCAGAGTTATGAAAACTTAGGCCACTAAAGAGGCCTTTCTACTGACTCTGAAAAACACCAAAAGAAAGATGCACAGGGTCCCTGCTCATCTGCGTGAACGTGCCTTAGGCATGCTACAAGGAGGCATGAGGACTGCAGATGTGGTCAGGGCAATAAATTGTAATGTCTGTACTGTGAGACACCTAAGACAGCGCTACAGGGAGACAGGACAGACAGTTGATTGTCCTAGCAGTGGCAGACCACGTGTAACAACATCTGCACAGGATCGTTACATCCGAACATCACACCTGCGGGACAGGTACAGGATGGCAACAACAACTGCCCGAGTTACACCAGGAACGCACAATCCCTCCATCAGTGCTCAGACTGGCTGAGAGAGGCTGGACTGAGGGCTTGTAGGCCTGTTGTAAGGCAGGTCCTCACCAGACATCACTGGCAACAACGTCGCCTATGGGCACAATCCCACCGTCGCTGGACCAGACAGGACTGGCAAAAAGTGCTCTTCACTGACGAGTCGCAGTTTTGTCTCACCAGGGGTGATGGTCGGATTCGCGTTTATAGTCGAAGGAATGAGCCTGTACTCCGGAGCGGGATCGATTTGGAGGTGGAGGGTCCGTCATGGTCTGGGGTGGTGTGTCACAGCATCATTGGACTGAGCTTGTTGTCATTGCAGGCAATCTCAACTCTGTGCGTTACAGGGAAGACATCCTCCTCCCTCATGTGGTACCCTTCCTGCAGGCTCATCCTGACATGACCCTCCAGCATGACAATGCCACCAGCCATACTGCTCGTTCTGTGCGTGATTTCTGCAAGGCAGGAATGTCAGTGTTCTGCCATGGCCAGCGAAGAGCCCGTATCTCAATCCCATTGAGCACGTCTGGGAACGGTTTGATCAGAGGGTGAGGGCTAGGGCCATTCCCCCCAGAAATGTCCGGGAACTTGCAGGTGCCTTGGTGGAAGAGTGGGGAAACATCTCACAGAAAGAACTGGCAAATCTGGTGCAGTCCATGAGGAGGATATGCACTGCAGTACTTAATGCAGCTGGTGGCCACACCAGATACTGACTGTTACTTTTGATTTTGACCCCCCCTTTGTTCAGGGACACAGTATTCCATTTCTGTTAGTCACATGTTGGTGGAACTTGTTCAGTTTATGTCTCAGTTGTTGAATCTTGTTATGTTCATACAAATATGTACACATGTTAATTTTGCTGAAAATAAATGCAGTTGACAGTGAGAGGACGTTTCTTTTTTTGCTGAGTTTATGTTGAAAATTGGTTACCATGATGACAATCCTGTGGGTTTAAATTTGACCCTCAAAACAATAGTTTAATTTGATGACTTTTTTCAAATCCAATGTATTTTTGACATAATTGGTCAATGTATTGTGACATGAAATCTATGTTGAAACAATATTGATTAAACCAGTTTGTGCCCAGTGGGTAGTAACTGTAATGAATTACATTTCGAAAGTAATCTACCCATCCGTGCTGCCAGGATGCTATTTTTGAGACTTTATTCAAAAAGGTTACTGTTGAGGGAAGGTGTCAAACCATAATCTGAGTAGTTGTGGGATATATTTTTTTGTTGATGGCTGAACCTACATGTTGAGGGGTTAGGGGTTGTGAGACAGGCAACACAGACACTTACTGACCCATGAAACATTTTGTGACAGTGGAGGAACTAATTTTGCTAATTGCTCAAACCTATCTAATTGGTTCATAGAAATTTTGTTGGGAGGCATTTGGTGCTCAAAGAGAAATTCCTACAACACCCTAGTGGTTTTTTGTGTCAAAGCAAAGACAGTGATCTACTAAGAGTCCAGTCATTAACAATGTTTTCTTTTAAAGACTCATTTTTAACAAGTTGAACAAATAGAAAAACGAACAGAAAAGCAAGGCAAAAATACAGATTTTCTTCCAAATATGGTGTTTAGAGAGTACAATTTAAGACTAAGATCGGCCATTCTTCACAGTGGCTTCACACTCCCGGGACTTTAGCTCCAAGTGTGTAAAAGGAAACAGAGACCAAAGACCTGAATGAATAGAGTAGATCCTCTTGATTACAAAAGCAGAAAGAGACCTCTCTAAAAATACCTCACGTCAGAATGGGCTGCCAGATCATGACATGTCACAAAGAGTACAGAACTCACAGATAAAGACCATGGCTGCGTCTGAAATTGCACCCTATTCCCTATAGAGTGCACTACTTTTGAGCATAGCCCATTAAAAGTAGTGCACAATATAGGAACAGGATGGTATTTAATGCATTCCACATCAATAAGATGGCTGGAACCCAGCAGTCTCCCTCAAAGGTTCCAAATTACAATCGTCGGCTAGCTCTTAATGAGGGTTCATGTCGGTGCAGACTGGGCTGACCCAGACAGTACTGAAACTTATATAACTGTCAGGGACCAGATATACTGGACCAGCGGTGAAAATACAAAAAAGTCACTCAGGGAACTCACCAATGTAAAATCCTTGAATTCACTTAAAAAACCGTCCAGAGCCTGGTTCAACCCATTCCCACCCCTGGGTGGGACCAATAAAAACAAATAAAAAATATAAATGGACGTGACGAGTGCTATTCACTGCACTCTTACTATATTTTTTGGAAAATAGTAAAATGCGCTTTATTTTGAAAAATAGGCCATTTATGGCGCATTTAGGCATATTTGAAATTGTAAAATTATGGCATGATGTGTCATTTTATTTCCATGACAATTTCGTACTTCCCACTAGGGGCAATGCAGGTGCTATATTACCATCTAGTAGGCTTGCGATGAGCTATGGGGTTAAAGGATGGCCTTAAACTGCAAGCTGCGACTCTTAATTGAACTCGCGGTCTTCAAACGGCCAGCGTTTGACGGTATGGCGTTTTCTTTAGAGATTGTGTTGCAGAACAGACCAATTTGATGTCCAAAGGGTTTCCTTCTGGTGTTTCCCCTTACCATTTTGTTTACAAAACATCCTCCTAGCTATAGGGGTTTGTTGTGGCTGTTCAGGACAGGAAGGTATTAACAATCCTAATGCTTTTTAAATGGTGTTTTGCTTATCGGACATCCACGAGGTAAATGCAATTAGGGAGCTATAGTGCTATTTATTTTAGGATTTCCTCTGATTTTGTGAGGTTGCTCAAACTAAATGATATACAGTATTCATATTGTATGTACAGTATATTATTATTCTTTCTATGTCCTCATGGACCCACTGTAAATGTAATCAGAAGTTAACTGTATTAGCAAAGATAAATCTGCATTCATCATAAATAGCTTTGTAAAATATAATCATGTCTCTTTGATACTGTTTATATACAGCCATAAACATTCACTAATCCTTATCTTTAAAGTTTTTCCCGACTTAATTTTACAAAAAAGACCAACCATTTTTGGACTTAACACATAACATAAGGGAATATTCCTTTCATCCAGATTGATTTCCTTAAAAAGTCATTCTGATTTATACCTACAGGCGTGTGTGGCTCCTCCAGACTGGAAGTCTTACAACAGACACATCTGGGGGTTTATATTGGGGCCCCAGACCCGCTCAATTGTCATGTGTGGCCCTTGGCTCTTTGTCTCTTAATCACTACAGTGGGGAGTGGGGATCCCATGTGTCTGAAAGGCTTGGTCGGGGGTCCTCGATGCCATGACGACTGCTCCAACAATATAGACTTCTCCCTCTCAGCTTGGCGAAACCCTATCATGTTTAAGCATATACTCACCGATGAGATCACCCAAGTGGACCTGGGTTCAAATGGTATTTGTTTTAATTCAAATATGTTAATGTTTTGATGGAGTCTGCCTGGAGTGCCAGGTGGGCGGGTTTTGACTTTTTGGACTATTCTATTAGTTTGATTGCGCCAGGCAAGCTCATCCAAGCCCAGACAAAGTTTTGTAATTAAAACACATAATATTTGAACCCAGGTCTGACTTGGCACCGAAGAGGCCTCCATAGCTAACCATCCACAGTGGGAGAGAGTGTAGAAGCACAGGCTGACTTGATCACGTCAATGGCTCTTGTGGAGACATTTGTGATGGATTGTAAAGGAGGTAAATTGAGGATGTGAAGTTGCCCGAAAAATCCTGCAGAATAATGTTTAGAGCTGTGAAAGTTCTGTTTCAAAATGTAGATAAATTGGCGCTGTAAAAGCTGAATGTGATAGGTCATACTAACGATACACTGTGTTTCAACCCCTCACAACACTGGTGGCAGCTTAGTCACAACAAATATACATTACTTAATCAAAGAGGCAGTCAAGTTAGTTTCCAAAATATCTGATATGCTGTTTAATACAAGGCAATGTTTCAATGATGCCCAACATTCTTTTGGTGTTCATCTCACAATATAACTTTACATTTATCATACCTTTATGATCCTGGTATCACTCTTACAAAAACAACTACACTATTTAAAATAATAAAAGGCTAATGATAAAGGTTTGGACTTGCTATAATTAACTGTTTGTTCTATCTTGCCTTTGCGTAATGTCTTACTATGAAATAAGTGCAAAATAGGTATTGTCTTATTGGTCTGCCTATCTCCATATTAATCTATCTCAGCGGAGACTGCTGAGGGGAGGACGGCTCATAATTATGGCTTGAATGGAGTCAGTGGAATGGTATCAAACACATCAAGGTTTCCATGTGGTTGATGCCATTCTATTCCATTGACTCCATTCCAGCCATTATCACGAGCCGTCCTCCCCTCAGCAGCCTCCACTGATCTATCTGCTGTATTGGCCCATCCGTTCGTCTGTCTGCAAAAACATACAATTTCACATTTACTTGCGATTAACCAGGCACCATACACTCCATGCTTCCCTGGTAAGTTTCAGTTCTATGTTTCGGTTCTAACTGGAGTTATGGTCCATCTCAAAAACGTGTTTTTGGCATTTCATATTATTACGTTGAAATTTTGCATCCCCATGTTGTCACTTGGTTTTTCCGTATGGGGTGATTGTTTGTCTGCCTACCATGAAATAGAGAGCGCCATGGTCCAACCTAATTCTCCTTAATTTAACAGAGCACCACTTAGGGTTTTTTATAGTGATCATACTGACTGGAGTGAGGCAGAGGTGGTGTCTTGGCATTTGACAATGTTAGAAGCAGAGAGAAATTTGAAGAGTTTATTTCCAAAACGCTATATATGCATTTTCATAAATGTTGGTAAATAAGCTTTTATTGTTTAAGTAACTTCTGAATGAGATGGAGCCTGTAATCGAACACACAAATGCTGATGCTCCAGATACTCAACTAGTCTAAAGAAGGCCAGTTTTATTGCTTCTTTAATCAGAACAACAGTTTTCAGCTGTTTTCACAGGAGTGATGGTTGCTGATAATGGGCCTCTGTACGCCTATGTAGATATTCCATAAAACATCAGCCGTTTCCAGCTACAATAGTAGCAACAACATTAACAATGTCTACACTGTATTTCTGATCAATTTGATGTTGTTTTATTGGACAAAAAATGTGCTTTTCTGTCAAAAACAAGGACATGTTTAAGTGACCCCAACCTTTTGAACGGTAGTGTATGTATATATATATATATATATATATATATATATATATATATATATATATATACAGTTGAAGTCAGAAGTTTACATACACCTTAGCCAAATACATTTAAACTCAGTTTTTCACAATTCCTGACATTTAATCCTAGTAAAAAATCCCTGTCTTAGGTCAGTTAGGATCACCAATTTATTTTAAGATTGTTAAATATCAGAATAATAGTAGAGAGAATGATTTAATTCAGCTGTTATTTCTTCCATCACATTCCCAGTGGGTCAGAAGTTTACATACACTCAATTAGTATTTCGTAGCATTGCCTTTAAATTGTTTAACTTGGGTCAAACGTTTCAGGTAGCCTTCCACAAGCTTCCCACAATAAGTTGGGTGAATTTTGGCCCATTCCTCCTGACAGAGCTGGTGTAACTGGGTCAGGTTTGTAGGCCTCCTTGCTCGCACATGTTTTTTCAGTTCTGCCCACAAATTTTCTATAGGATTGAGGTCAGGGCTTTGTGATGGCCACTCCAAAACCTCGACTTTGTTGTCCTTAAGCCATTTTGCCACAACTTTGGGAGTATGCTTGGGGTCATTGTCCATTTGGAAGACCCATTTGCGACAAAGCTTTAACTTCCTGACTGATGTCTTGAGATGTTGCTTCAATATGTCCATTTAATCTTCCTACCTCGTGATGCCATCTATTTTGTGAAGTGCACCAGTCCCTCCTGCAGCAAAGCACCCCCACATCATGATGTTGCCACTATCGTGCTTCACGGTTGGGATGGTGTTCTTCGGGCTTGCAAGCATCCCCCTTTTTCCTCCAAGCATAACGATGGTCATTATGACCAAACAGTTCTATTTTTGTTTCATCAGACCAGAGGACATTTCTCCAAAAAGTATGATTTTTTCCTATGTACAGTTGCAAACCATATTCTGGCTTTTTTATGGCGGTTTTGGAGCAGTGGCTTCTTCCTTGATGAGCGGCCTTTCAGGTTATGTTGATTTAGGACTCGTTTTACTGTGGATATAGATACTTTTGTACCTGTTTCCTCCAGCATCTTCACATGGTCCTTTGCTGTTGTTCTGGGATTGATTTGCACTTTTCGCACCAAAGTACGTTCATCTCTAGGAGACAGAACGCGTCTCCTTCCTGAGTGGTATGACAGCTGCGTGGTCCCATGGTGTTTATACTTGCGTACTATTGTTTGTACAGATGAACGTGGTACCTTCAGGCGTTTGGAAATTGTTCCCAAGGATGAACCCGACTTGTGGAGGTCTACAGTTTTCTTTCTGAGGTCTTGGCTGATTTATTTGGATTTTCCCATGATGTCCCAACGAGGCACTGAGTTTGAAGGTAGGCCTTGAAATACATCCACAGGTACACCTCCAATTGACTCAAATGATGTCAATTAGCCTATCAGAAGCTTCTAAAGCCATGACAAAATTCTGGAATTTTCCAAGCTGTTTAAAGGCACAGTCAACTTAGTGTATGTAAACTTCTGACCCACTGGAGTTGTGATACAGTGAATTATAAGTGAAATAATCTGTCTGTAAACAATTGCTTGTGTCATGCACAAAGTAGATGTCCTAACTGACTTGCCAAAACTATAGTTTGTTAATAAGAAATTTGTGGAGTGGTTGAAAAACACATTTTAATGACTCCAACCTAAGTGTATGTAAACTTCCGACTTCAACTGTGTGTGTATATATATATATATATATATATATATATATATATATATATATATATAACTTATTTTTTTCTTCTGAAGTTAGAATAGATAGGATTGCCAAAAGCACATTATATGGAGGAAATGTCTCCTCATAACACTTTGGGTTAATTACTTGTCTATCAAATAGATCCTGTCAGACTATTTCTGGAAAGAATCTAAATCAAAAGGTATGCAATCAAGAGTAAACAACATGTGTTTGTGTGAGAATGTACTGTATAGTAACATGCTGTATGTCTCCATTGGCATGTCATGTGTAACGTGGATGGCTAATTTCCTCTGTCATATGCGTGTACTAAATGTGTTGACAGAATGACAAGGGAAACAACATGGCCACACCAGAGACAGAGGTCACTTAACAGCCATAAAACTTGACTCCTCATTGTCTAACTGCTAATAATACATTCCCAAACGTCATACAGTATTATGTCTTACACATCCTCTTTCGTCACCGCACACGTTAATGCTTCAATCAAAGAGGAATACACTGATCCCAGTAGCCCCAACCTTGGCCTCCTCTTGTACATGCTCCTCTGACACTGGCTTTGATTTCCTAGAGTAGATAGTGAGACAGGAAAGACAACAATAGTTGAGCACAGAGGTTCTCTTTTTTCCTTTGCTTCTGATTACACAAAGAAACTCTGGATTTCTGCTCGGAAGCACACCCAGGGCCAAGGGGCTGCCAATTAAATCCCATAGAGTTCCCAGGGTGAAAATAACTTTTCACACCGTGCACATCTTTCTGACAACAGTGGTCTTTGTATGGGACTCCCTATTTAATTTTTCCCTGTTCCATCCCATTCTACAACCAATCCCATTGGGCCGAGATGTCAGTTCAATGTCTAGATTTGATTTACATTTGGTTTAGTTGTCAACTAACATGAATTCAATGTGAAATCAACAAAAAATGTCACCATGTCATTGGATTTAGGTTCAAAGTTGGGGGGAAAGACTAAATGCCCTTATGTTTATGACTTTTTGCAAATCCAATCAGTTTTTCACATTGATTCAATGTCATCGCATCGATTTTTTGCATTGAAATGTTGTGGAAACAACATTGGTTCAACAAGTTTTTGCCCAGTGGGATTCTACGGGTTCTCTCAGAAGGAAGGAGCTTCCACACTGTGTTTCGATAACTTCTGGAAAATATTTTCCTGAACATTTCTTCAATAGTGTATATGGCATTCTCACTCCTCATGTGTTGTCAAAAACCACGTTTATCCCACAATGTATCTCTTCAACTCCCTGCTCTACAACAGTATAGGCTACCGGTGAAGGAAATATGATCCACACGTGTTTCTACATGTGTTAAGATATCTTCTGGACAATATTTGTCCTGAACGTCCATCCTGTGATATCTTTTCAGCATATGGTTTTCACACTCTTTCATGTGTTGTCAAAAACAACATGTTTATGACAAAAAAGCTACGTGGGAAAAACGTTCACAGAAACAGAAATGCATGCATGAAACATTGTAAGGCATTTGTGACATTATAAGAAGCATAGCATCAGATACAGTGGAACTCGAACAGTTGGATTTTAAGATTGAATGGATTCTTAGAGAGTCAAGAGAATTCTCTTTGACGGTGCCACACAAGCTGACGCAATAGTCTAACCACACAAAACTACACAATGTTAGGATTCTTATCTGCAACTAAAAGGAATATGGATTGACACACTTTAAAATGATTGTCAGACAAGCAAAGAGACATTTGGGATTCCTTAGTAGGTACAGACTCACAAGGGATTTGGTTTAAGATGAGGGTTGTGGTTTCTCCTTTGGTCACACTGATCTTGTCTCGACTCGTTACCTTTTGCAGCCCAGCAAAGATCTGCAGAAATGGTTTGTTGAAAGACATTGACACCTTGGAAACTTACGGACTGCATAAAATGTTCCAAACTGATTTAATCACTAGCTACGAAATGTAGGTTTTCCTTAATTTGTCAATTTATAGAGATGTCCAGAAGCGGACAGCTCACATTTCCAAGCACTAATCATACATTTTTTTGTGTTAATATTAAATTATTTTTGTGATTCGTTTCAGGGAAATAGTTGTAATGTTGAAAATCATCTCAAGGAATTGGCATCCCCTCCTTTTCCTAAAACCATCACCATCCGCTTTGCAGTCATATAATATTATGAGACTTGGCAGATCGTGTCCTTCCATACACCCACAGAGAACGGAGGCCGCCAGCCATATGAGAGCCCAATGGCGTCCCTTCCCATGCCCATGAGGAACAGCCTCCTGAGAAACCATGGCTGGATGTGAGTAGGTGTTCGGTGGTGATCAAACACTTTGATGTGGCCACCCTGTCCAGGAGCTGCTGAAACAATGTGGAGAGAGAAACACTAGATGAGTGTTGGGAAGGCCGACAATGGAACATGTCTACCACCTACGGCTTGTGATCAATGGGAAAGCTATGGACGAACTGAAAACAGTGTGAAAGGCAATTTGGAACGCTTGCATCAAATGTCACACAGTCTCTCACATGCTCCACACTATCTCATAGAAATGGCCATGAATACTTTGGTGTTCTAAATCAATTTACTCATGCACTTCACAGTTGACGGTTACTCTCAAAGATCTGAGCTACTGATAAAATGGATGACATTTTAATGATGGTGTTTATGTAACCAAGACAACAATCAACAGCTTTCAGCATCCGGTCAGCTTCCACCACCCTTAATTGACTAATCAATGAGGCTTCATCTAGACGCTTGCTCCAGCTTCACTCATTTAGTAGCCGCTGGTCGCACCAACACATAGGTAACTGACAAAATAATGGAATCACTTGAGTAAATGAGGAATACAAAGTATATTGAAAGCAGGTGCTTCCACACAGATATGGTTTCTGAGTTAATTGAGAAATTATCATCCTGTCGTGCTTAGGGTCATCCATTATTTTGGCTAGCATGGCTATGCCCTCATCCACAAGGCATGAGTGGTCACTGAATGAGCATGAAAACTATGTAAACCAGATGCCATGACCGTCTCAGTCACCAGATCTCAACCCAATTTAACACTTATGGGAGATTCTGAAGCGGCGCCTGAGACAGCGTTTTCCACCACCATCAACAAGACACAAAATGATGGAATTTATTGTTGAAGAATGGGGTTGCATCCCTCCAATGGGGTTCCAGACACTTGTAGAATCTATGCCAAGGTGCATTGAAGCTGCCCAAGCGTAAAAATAGTATATTTTAATATATTACAAGTATACTAAAGTATATATAATATATAATCAAATAATATACTTCAAATACAAGATGTACTTTTCTAGTATTTTTGAAGTATGCTATAAACATGATATCATCACACTTCAGTACACTTATTACATTTTACATTTTTTTTTACATTTTAGTCATTTAGCAGACGCTCTTATCCAGAGCGACTTACAGTAGAGTGCATACATTTTATTACATTTTTACATACTGGGACAAGGATATCCCTACCGGCCAAACCCTCCCTAACCCAGACGACGCTATGCCAATTGTGCGTCGCCCCACGGACCTCCCGGTTGCGGCCGGCTGCGACAGAGCCTGGGCGCGAACCCAGAGACTCTGGTGGCGCAGCTAGCACTGCGATGCAGTGCCCTAGACCACTGCGCCACCCGGGAGGGTTAAAAAAGAGTGAACTAAAGTGTACTTTAAATTCATAGATTTTTTCAGTCTTTTAGTATACTAAAAATATAATATAGTCAACCTTCTATACACTTGTTAAAAGTGTGCTTTAAATTAATTGTTTTTTTGTCTTTTAGTATACCATAAATATACTA
Source organism: Salvelinus namaycush (assembly GCF_016432855.1). Lineage (NCBI taxonomy): Eukaryota > Metazoa > Chordata > Actinopteri > Salmoniformes > Salmonidae > Salvelinus > Salvelinus namaycush. Next base: position 29,679,133 of record NC_052317.1, on the reverse strand, counting down.
TCATCAACCTTCAATACACTTATTAAAAATGTATAACTTTAAAAGTCATTGTTTTTCAGTCTTTAAGTATGCTATATGTATACTAGGAATATACAAAAAAAGTGGCCCAATTTAGATAATTTTAATTGTATTTAATATACTTAAATAATAATAAAATACAAATAAATGTACATTAAATGCATTAAATGTATTTAAAATTGTTCCAATTTAGTCATTTAAAATATAATTTAGTATATTTATCACAGACCTATTTAAACATATTAAAATATATTAATGAAGCATGATTTAAGTATATTTAAATATATTTATTTGTGCTCATGTTGGCCCAACGCCCTATTAAGACACTTTATTTTGGCAGTGACCTGTAGTTTACATTACTGAAGCCAATACCACCTCATTAATCTGAAGTACAAAGCAAAGAACACAGAGTGCACATCCTGAGAAGGACCGTGTTGGAAAGGTTACTGAGTAATCAGCAGGGGGTGGATTGGGGGAAATAGTTGTTCAGTAAAAGGCGATGTGATGTATTCGACTCTACCGCCGATGGTGGTGTCGGCTGAGAAAGTACAGGATCTTCTCACACGGATCATCACCATGGGTAAACAGAGACTCTCATGTCTGTGTCTCTCCTCTGGTGATCACTGCCTTTCCTTATGTTAGGAAGGAAGCAATCTGGGAGCTGCTTCCTTTCATTGTGTGTATTTTTCCTTAAGTGAGAACAGGTCTACATCAGTCACTGGTACTGAGACATGGGAATATGCTCCAGTAAGGTAAGCTCAAGGTAAGGCTGTGTCAGTGCCCTGAGGGATATTATCTGTAGTATGAGCTCTGGACTTCTGGAGGTGTTCTTATGGATAAGTTAAGTAACAACTCATACGGATATTTTCATATGGAAACTGAGAGTAAAAAATAGGATTCAATTTCATAAATGAACCATTGCAATAAAAAGCCTACTTGTTGTACCTTAAAGAGCTGCATTACGTTGACTGACCTTATAACAAATCCATAATGGCAGCGAAAGACAGCTTCAATGCATTTTGGTCTACAATTGCTAGAGTTAGTGCCAAGGTAATTCTCTTGGTGGCTTCGGCAAGCTTTTGTACCAGCCCTGTGTCCTTCTACATGAAATCCATTGAATAGTTGAGTTGTGCATGCGCATAGTAAAAGTCCTGCCCTTTCACTCGACTTGGCAATGGGTTGTGCTAATGCCACAAACTGACAACTTTGCAATAGAACAGAGCACAGCCTTTTAGAGAGTCTTAGCCTGTTTCAACTGTTTTATACATATACAATACACATTACATTGTCAAGCTGCATTAATACTATAAGCCTGTCTATCTACGACATTATTATCCTATACATATCCTCCTTATCGTGATATCATCCACAGCTGTGTGGATAAATAGACCTTTATGAAACGGTTAACAATGAGGTATTGAGGTGGTCAGTAAGCTTGCAGCACAATGTCTCTGTATGGTGGCTGCTATGGCAGCTTCTTTATAGTGGCCCCCTCTAATGACACCCTGAGCCACTGTTCTGTTTGGCTGCCTGGCCCTGAATGGGGGCCTAGCTACCGTCTCACAAAACAGACCTGGAGCGCTGTCAAGCCAACACTCACTCCACAAACACTTCCTTGGAAAGCAGCACTACAACATTACAGCCTCCCTCCCTAATCAAATTAAATCAAATGTCATTTGTCACAGGCTTTGTAAACAACAGGTGTAATGCTTACTTACGGCGGCCTTTCCCAACAATGCAGAGATATAACATATAACATAACAATAGAAATAGTGACACGAGGAATAAATACACAGTGAATAACAAATAAAAAAATTATAACATGGCTATATACAGGGAGTACCAGTACTGAGTCGATGTACAGGGGTACGAAGTAATTGAGGTAGCTATGTACATATAGGTAGGGGTAAAGTGAATATGCAACAGGATAGATAATAGGCTGAGCATTAGTAGCATCGTATGTGGAGCAGTAGCAGCAGCGTATGTGGTGAGTGTGTGTTGGGTTGTCAGTGTATGTATGTGTGAGTGTGTGGGTAGAGTCCAGTGTGTGTGCATAGAGTCAGTAGAGATAGTTCAAAAAGGGCCAATGCAGGTAGTTAGGTCAGGGTAGCTATTTAGCAGGCTTGTTTAGCAGTCTTATGGCTTGGGAGTAAAAGCTGTTCAGGGTCCTGTTGGTTCCAGACTTTGTGCACTGATACCGCTTGCCATGCGGTAGCAGAAAGAACAGCCTATGACTTGGGTGGCTTTGACAATTTATTGGGCCTTCCTCTGACTAGCCTTGAATAGAGGTCCTGGATTACAGGGAGCTTGGGCCCAGTGATGTACTGGACCGTACTCACCACCCTCTGTAACGCCTTGCGGTCGGGTGCCTTGCATTCAAGATGCTCTCAGCGGTGCAGCTGTAGAACCTTTTGAGGACCTGAGGGCCCAAACCAAACCTTTTTAGTGTCCTGAGGGGGAGGAGGCACTGTCGTGCCCTCTTCACAACTCTGTTGGCGTGTGTACCATGTTAATTCCTTAGTGATGTGGACAACAAGGAACATGAAGCTCTCGACCTGCTTCACTACAGCTCCATCGATGTGAATGGGGGCGTGTTCGGCCCTCCATTTCCTACAGTCCACAATCAGCTCCTTTATTTTACTGACATTGAGGTAGCGGTTGTTGTCCTGGCACCACACTGCCAAGTCTCTGACCTCCTCTCTATAGGATGCCTCATCGTCGTCAGTGATCAGTCCTACCAGCACCGTGTCGTCAACAAACCTGAAGAAAGTGTAGAAGTCATGCACGGCCACACGGTCCCTCCGTCTGTCTGTTTGTCTGTCTGTGTTTGTCAATCAGTCCCTGGGCCTGGGAGTTTTTCAGCCCACTGTGATGCAGAGTAAACTTCTCTCCTCTTACAAGCTCTTTGGCCAAGAAGACAAAGTACCCCATCAGGGATATCCACACAAAGAGCTCCATGTGGTCGAAGATAGTAGATATTCATATTTCAAACCACCCTCAACTGATTATTGTTGACACCTTTATCAATTGGGTCAGGGAGGTATCGTCTTGATTTAGTCTCAGCGAACATAGCACCTCTAACTCTGTTCAGAATTGTTATCATTGGCAGATACTATGGTAGAGCTAGCATTACGTACCTCACACCCCACATATTCCATTTAGAGATATCGTTAATGCATGATAGATATAATTTATACCCATATGGACAAATATTTTGACAGTTTTGCAGGAGGGGGGAATACTCTTCTGAGCCAAAAATCTGATATACTGTATCAAATTCCTGAATTAGTGTCTCCATTCAACCGTATATTATCTCAAGGTCTTAGGAATTTCCCTCCAGCGTAGCATAATCTATCTTATTGGTAATGCAATTTGGAGTTCAGAGCAACATCTGTAAATCAGGACCAGATGATCATAACATATTAATACATGTCCTGCTTAATGTAAAGAGGATCTATAGCCACGCAAGCTATGGGCGGCAGGTAGCCTACCAGTTAGAATGTTGGGCCAGTAACCAAAAGGTTGCTAGTTCAAATGTGAAAAATCTGGCGATGTGCCCTTGAGCAAGGTGCTTAACCCTTATTTGCTCCAGGGGCACCGTACTGCTATGTCTGACCCCGTAAAACAACACATTTCACTGCACCTATATGGTGGTTGATAATAAAACACATCTATTTATGTATTCTGCTGCATATTGGGATAGGATAGGAAAATCAATTAAACCTGGTTGCAGTCAATCATACATATTGTAATTATATTATCTTTAGATTTTTATCCAGTTGAAAATGTATCTGTCTTATTTCTGTAGTTTAATGAAAGTAAATGCTTTATTGGTAACACACAATTGCTTACCCGTTGAGCATTATGTTTGCAAACAGAAATTTGACCTACTTGAAAAGTAAGACTAGAGCATTACTGTAAATATGTTCAACATGTGCACCATAACATAAAGACAGAACGATTGATGGACTGACAAGCATTTTAGAAACCGTTTAAAAATACTAACTAACTCAAGTTGAACATAAATTGAAATTTTGTATCTTCAACCTAGCCACAGATGTTCTTATACTATACCAGATAACATCCATCGTCTAGGTATCATGTCTCCAGCTGCCCCTACATACAGCTGTAAGATCTTAATTTGATCACTATGTTGCAGGAGAACATTCCTGAAATGCAGGACATTTGAAATTTGTAGAGTATTTGAGGTTTAAAAAGGCTTCTGTAGTTTTCTAATTTCCAGTTTAAAATTTCAGACTTGATTTTATGAAAACATTTCCCAAAAATGTATCAAACCCTACAAAAATGTCCATTAATTATAACCTCCATAATAATTCACATTTCCCGTTGCTGCAGGATTATTTTCCTGCTGTAGCAAACTGGCTCAAATTATGATTCTATGTATGTAATCCCCTTTCAAAACGTATCACTAAGCCACAGAGCAGCAGAAAAATATCTCTCAACGTATCAATGAGTCACAGAGCAAAAAGAAAAACAGCATTGCAATTTCCACCACTGTGTGTGTGTGTGTGTGTGTGTGTGTGTGTGTGTGTGTGTGTGTGTGCGCGCACGCGCAGTAAAATGGCCATTTCAAACATCCAGTATGTTCGGAGTCCACAACCAAGATGCTTCCTTCCTCAGAGGTTCTGATTGTGGATAAGAGATGCTGTCTAAAATCTTGAAATAAACACATTTTCAGTTGAAATTGAGCACCCTAGTTTTTGTTTGTGAGTTATTTCATCCCCTGGCCTCAATTTCACGGCACGATGAAGCCATAGACAAACTTCAATCAATAGAAGAGTGGTGACTCCTTTATTTCTCAGAATGATTGTCAGCACCACATTCAGGGAGTTACAGTACAGTTATTTTATTATAACTTCAGAAATATAACATTATTGAATTGCACATTTCTGTGGTCCTGTTGAGTCAGCACATACTTTCTGCAACATCTAGTACTTCCCATATAACTTTTATGCCTCATCCAATTGTTCCGATAAGTGTCAACTGTGTGGGTGGCGAGGGTTTGAATCACTCACAGTATGTACCTGCACAATTGCTACTCCGTTCACAACATTTTCTCCAAACATATGTAATACCTACAGTATAGCTACCATTCCTTGGATGATCATCCATACACAGTACACATGACTCAAACAGGCAACACATTGGTCAGTGTGATAAAAAGGCCATACATTCACTGAGTTACAGAAATGTGTCACAGACAGTCCATTTCCACAATGCACAATGCAGATAGCCAATGTGTGGGAGCACTGGTTGGTCAGCCCAATTGAGGTAGTATGTACATGAATGTATAGTTAAAGTGACTATGCATATATGATAAACAGAGAGTAGCAGCAGCGTAAAAAGAGGGGTTGGGGGGGTTGGGGCGAGCACACAATGCTAATAGTCTGGGTAGCCATTTAATTACCTGTTCAGGAGTCTTATGGCTTGGGGGTAAACACTGTTGAGAAGCCTTTTTGTCCTAGACTTGGCACTCCGGTACCGCTTGCCATGCGGTAGTAGAGAGAACAGTCTATAACTGGGGTGGCTGGGGTCTTTAACAATTTTTAGGGCCTTCCCATGACACCACCTGGTGTAGAGGTCCTGGATGGCAGGCAGCTTAGCCCCAGTGATGTACTGGGCCATACACACTACCCTCTGTAGTGCCTTGCGGTCAGAGGCCGAGCAATTGCACGAACCAGGCAGTGATGCAACCAGTCAGGATGCTCTCGATGTTGCAGCTGTAGAACCTTTTGAGGATCTCAGGACCCATGCCAAATCTTTTTAGTTTCCTGTTTCCTGAGGGGGAATATGCTTTGCCCTCTTCACGACCGTCTTGGTGTGTTTGGACCATTCTAGTTTGTTGTTGATGTGGACACCAAGGAACTGGAAGCTCTCAACCTGCTCCACTACAGCCCCGTCGATGAGAATGGGGGCGTGCTCGGTCCTCCTTTTCCTGTAGTCCACAATCATCTCCTTAGTCTTGGTTATGTTGAGGGAGAGGTTGTTATTCTGGCACCACCCGGCCAGGTCTCTGACCTCCTCCCTATAGGCTGTCTCGTCATTGTCGGGGATCAGGCCTACCAAATCAAATCAAATCAAATGTTATTTGTCACATACACATGGTTAGCAGATGTTAATGCGAGTGTAGCGAAATGCTTGTGCTTCTAGTTCCGACAATGCAGTAATAACCAACGAGTAATCTAACCTAACAATTCCACAACTACTACCTTATACACACAAGTGTAAAGGGATAAAGAAGAATATGTACATAAAGATATATGAATGAGTGATGGTACAGAACGGCATAGGCAAGATGCAGTAGATGGTATAGAGTACAGTATATACATATGAGATGAGTAATACAGGGTATATAAACATAAAGTGGCATAGTTTAAAGTGGCTAGTGATACATGTATTACATAAAGATGGCAAGATGCAGTCGATGATATAGAGTACAGTATATACATATACATATGAGATGAGTAATGTAGGGTGTGTAAACATTATATTAAGTGGCATTGTTTAAAGTGGCTAGTGATACATTTTTACATAAATTTCCATAAATTTCCATTATTAAAGTGGCTGGAGTTGAGTCAGTATGTTGGCAGCAGCCACACAATGTTAGTGGTGGCTGTTTAACAGTCTGATGGCCTTGAGATAGAAGCTGTTTTTCAGTCTCTCGGTCTCTGCTTTGATGCACCTGTACCTTCTGGATGATAGCGGGGTGAACAGGCAGTGGCTCGGGTGGTTGTTGTCCTTGATGATCTTTATGGCCTTCCTGTGACATCGGGTGGTGTAGGTGTCCTGGAGGGCAGGTAGTTTGCCCCCGGTGATGCGTTGTGTAGATCTCACTACCCTCTGGAGAGCCTTACGGTTGTGGGCGGAGCAGTTGCCGTACCAGGCGGTGATACAGCCCGACAGGATGCTCTCGATTGTGCATCTGTAGAAGTTTGTGAGTGCTTTTGGTGACAAGCCAAATTTCTGCTGCGCCTTCTTCACAACGCTGTCTGTGTGGATGGACCAATTCAGTTTGTCCGTGATGTGTACGCCGAGGAACTTAAAACTTACTACCCTCTCCACTACTGTCCCGTCGATGTGGATAGGGGGGTGCTCCCTCTGCTGTTTCCTGAAGTCCACAATCATCTCCTTTGTTTTGTTGACGTTGAGTGTGAGGTTGTTTTCCTGACACTACACTCCGAGGGCCCTCACCTCCTCCCTGTAGGCCGTCTCGTCGTTGTTGGTAATCAAGCCTACCACTGTAGTGTCGTCCGCAAACTTGATGATTGAGTTGGAGGCGTGCATGGCCACGCAGTCGTGGGTGAACAGGGAGTACAGGAGAGGGCTCAGAACGCACCCTTGTGGGGCCCCAGTGTTGAGGATCAGCGGGGTGGAGATGTTGTTACCTACCCTCACTACCTGGGGGCGGCCCGTCAGGAAGTCCAGTACCCAGTTGCACAGGGCGGGGTCGAGACCCAGGGTCTCGAGCTTGATTACGAGTTTGGAGGGTACTATGGTGTTAAATGCTGAGCTGTAGTCAATGAACAGCATTCTCACATAGGTATTCCTCTTGTCCAGATGGGTTAGGGCAGTGTGCAGTGTGGTTGCGATTGCGTCGTCTGTGGACCTATTGGGGCGGTAAGCAAATTGGAGTCGGTCTAGGGTGTCAGGTAGGGTGGAGGTGATATGGTCCTTGACTAGTCTCTCAAAGCACTTCATGATGACGGAAGTGAGTGCTACGGGGCGGTAGTCGTTTAGCTCAGTTACCTTAGCTTTCTTAGGAACAGGAACAATGGTGGCCCTCTTGAAGCATGTGGGAACAGCAGACTAGGATAAGGATTGATTGAGTGTGTCCGTAAACACACCAGCCAGCTGGTCTGCGCATGCTCTGAGGACGCAGCTGGGAATGCCGTCTGGGCCTGCAGCCTTGCGAGGGTTAACACGTTTAAATGTTTTACTCACCTCGGCTGCAGTGAAGGAGAGCCCGCAGGTTTTGGTAGCGGGCCGTGTCAGTGGCACTGTATTGTCCTCAAAGCGAGCAAAAAAGTTATTTAGTCTGTCTGGGAGCAAGACATCCTGGTCCGCGACGGGGCTGGTTTTCTTTTTGTAATCCGTGATGACTGTAGACCCTGCCACATACCTCTTGTGTCTGAGCCGTTGAATTGCGACTCTACTTTGTCTCTATACTGACACTTAGCTTGTTTGATTGCCTTGCGGAGGGAATAGCTACACTGTTTGTATTCGGTCATGTTTCCGGTCACCTTGCCCTGGTTAAAAGCAGTGGTTCGCGCTTTCAGTTTCGCGCGAATGCTGCCATCAATCCACGGTTTCTGGTTTGGGAATGTTTTAACCGTTGCTGTGGGTATAACGTCGCCGATGCACTTTCTAATGAACTCGCTCACCGAATCAGCGTATTCGTCAATGTTGTTGTTGGACGTAATGCGGAACATATCCCAATCCACGTGATCGAAGCAGTCTTGAAGCGTGGAATCAGATTGGTCGGACCAGCGTTGAACAGACCTGAGCGTGGGAGCTTCTTGTTTTAGTTTCTGTCTGTAGGCTGGAAGCAACAAAATGGAGTCGTGGTCAGCTTTTCCGAAAGGAGGGTGGGGGAGGGCCTTATATGCGTCGCGGAAGTTAGAATAACAATGATCCAGGGTTTTACCAGCCCTGGTAGCACAATCGATATGCTGATAGAATTTAGGGAGTTTTGTTTTCAGATTAGCCTTGTTAAAATCCCCAGCTACAATGAATGCAGCCTCAGGATATGTGGTTTCCAGTTTACATAGAGTCAAATGAAGTTCGTTCAGGGCCATCGATGTGTCTGCTTGGGGGGGAATATATACGGCTGTGATTATAATCGAAGAGAATTCCCTTGGTAGATAGTGCGGTCGACATTTGATTGTGAGGAATTCTAAGTCAGGTGAACAGAAGGACTTGAATTCCTGTCTCGTTAATCATAAGGCGTACCCTCCCCGCCCCTCTTCTTACCAGAAAGATGTTTGTTTCTGTCGGCGTGATGCGTGAAGAAACCAGCTGGCTGCACCGACTCCGTTAGCGTCTCTCGAGTGAGCCATGTTTCCGTGAAGCAAAGAACGTTACAGTCTCTGATGTCTCTCTGGAATGCTACCCTTGCTCGGATTTCATCAACCTTGTTGTCAAGAGACTGGACATTGGCGAGTAGTATGCTAGGGAGTGGTGCGCGATGTGCCCGTCTCCGGAGCCTGACCAGAAGATCGCTTCGTTTGCCCCTTTTACGGCGTCGCTGTTTAGGGTCGCCGGCTGGGATCCGATCCATTGTCCTGGGTAGAAGGCAAAACACAGGATCCGCTTCGGGAGAGTCATATTCCTGGTCGTAATGATGGTGAGTTGATGTTGCTCTTATATTCAGTAGTTCCTCCCGACTGTATGTAATGAAACCTAAGATTACCTGGGGTACCAATGTAAGAAAAAACACCTAAAAAAAACAAAATACTGCATAGTTTCCTAGGAACGCGAAGCGAGGCGGCCATCTCTGTCGGCGCCGGAAGTCTGTTCATTATATACCACTGTTGTGTTGTCTGCAAACTTAATGATGGTGTTGGAGTCGTGCCTGGCCATGCAGTCGTGGGTGAACAGGAAGTACAAGAGGGGACTGAGCACGCAACCCAGGGGAGCTCCAGTGTTGAGGATCAGCGTGGCAGATGTGTTGCTACCTACCCTTACCACCTGGAGGCGGCCCGTCAGGAAGTCCAGGATCCAGTTGCAGAGGGAGGTGTTTAGCCCCAGGATCCTTAGCTTAGTGATGAGCTTTGAGGGTACTATGGTGTTGAGCGCTGAGCTGTAGTCAATGAATAGCATTCTCACATAGGTGTTCCTTTTGTCCAGGTGGGAAAGGGCAGTGTGGAGTGCAATAGAGATTGCATCATCTGTGGATCTGTTTGGGCGGTATGCAAATTGGAGTGGGTCTAGGGTTTCTGGGATAATGGTGTTGTGAGCCATTACCAACCTTTCAAAGCACTTCATGGCTACGGACGTGAGTGCTACGGGTCCTATGTCTGTAGTCATTTCGGCAGGTTGCCTTTTTGTTCTTGGGCACAGGGACTATGGTGGTCTGCTTGAAACATGTTGGTATTACAGACTCAATCAGGGACATGTTGAAAATGTCAGTGAAGACACCTGCCAGTTGGTCAGCAGATGCCCGGAGCACACGTCCTGGTAATCTGTCTGGCCCTGCAGCCTTGTGTATGTTGACCTGTTTAAAGGTCTTACTCACGTCGGCTAAGGAGAGCGTGATCACACAGTCGTCCGGATCAACTGATGCTCTCATGCATGCCTCAGTGTTGCTTGCCTCGAAGCGAGCATAGAAGTGATTTAGCTCGTCTGGTAGGCTCGTGTCACTGGGCAGCTCGCGGTTGTGCTTCCCTTTGTAGTCTGTAATAGTTTGCAAGCCCTGCCACGTCCGACGAGCGTCGGAGCCGGTGTAGTATGATTCAATCTTAGCCCTGTATTGACGCTTTGCCTGTTTGATGGTTCGTCGCAGGGCATAGCAGGATTTCTTGTAAGCTTCCGCACCTTGAATGCGGCAGCTCTAGCCTTTAGCTCAGTGCGAATGTTGACTGTAATCCATGGCTTCTGGTTGGAGTATGTACCTACAGTCACTGTGGGGACAACTTCCTTGGTGCTTCTTGCTTTAATTTTTGCTTGTAAGCAGGAATCAGGAGGATAGAGTTGTGGTCGGATTTACCAAATGGAGGGGAGGGAGAGCTTTGTACGCGTCTCTGTGTGTGGAGTACAGGTGATCTAGAATTTTTTCCCCTCTGGTTGCACATTTAACATGTTGATGGAAATTTGGTAGAACTGTTTTAAGTTTCCCTGCATTAAAGTCTCCAGCCACTAGGAGCGCCGCCTCTGGGTGAGTGGTTTCCTGTTTGCTTATTTCCTTATACAGCTGACTGAGTGCGGTCTTAGTGCCAGCGTCTGTCTGTGGTGGTAAATAAACAGCCACAGAAAGTATAGCTGAAAACTCTCTAGGCAAGTAGTGTGGCCTATCACAACATACTCTATTTAAGGCGAGCAAAATTTAGAGACTTCCTTAGATTTTGTGCATCAGCTGTTGTTTACAAATATGAACAGACCGCCCCCCCTCGTCTTACCGGAGTGTGCTGTTCTATCTTGTTCTATATCCTGCTAGCTGAATATCCATGTCGTCATTCAGCCACGATTCCGTGAAACATAGCATATTACAGTTTTTGACGTCCCGTTGGCAGGATATTCGTGATCGTACCTCGTCTAGTTTATTGTCCAATGATTGCACGTTGGCGAGTAATATTGACGGTAACGGCAGCTTTCCCACTCGCCTTCTCCGGGTCCTGACCAGGCATCCGGCTCTTTGTCCTCTGTACCTGCGTTGCTTCCTCTTGCAAATAACGGGGATGTTGGCCCTGTCGGGTGTTTGGAGAATGTTATGTGCGTTTTGCTTGTTGAAGAAAAAATCTTTGTCTAATCCGAGGTGAGTGTTCGCTGTCCTGATATCCAGAAGCTCTTTTTTGCCGTAAGATACGGTTGCAGAAACATTATGTACAAAATAAGTTACAAATAACACGAAAAAAACACATAATAGCACAATTGGTTGGGCTATCATGTAAGTATCCTTTAATTGCCATGTTGCATGTAAATACACTGCATGCCCTCCAGGACACCTACAGCACCCGATGTCACAGGAATGCCAAAAAGATCATCAAGGACATCAACCAGCCGAGCCACGGCCTGTTCACAGCGCTATCATCCAGAAGGCGAGGTCAGTGCAGGTGCATCAAAGCTGGGACTGAGAGACGGAAAACAGCTTCTATCTCAAAGGCCATCAGACTGTTGAATAGCCATCACTGGCCAGCTACCACCCGGTTACTCAACCCTGCACCTTAGAAGCTGCTGCTCTATTTATATAGACACGGAATCACTGACCACTTTAATAATGGAACACTGGTCACTTTAATAATTTTTACATACAGTTTTACCCATTTCATATGTATATACTGTATTCTAGTCAAGGCCATCCTATTCAACTATTGCTGTACATACACTATTCTATCCACGTATTTTTCAGATATACTATATAATCTATCCATAATGTCTATACATCCCATCACACATACAGTGCATTCGGAAAGTATTCAGACCCCTTGACTTTTTCCACATTTTGTTATGTTACAGCCTTATTCTAAATTGGATTAATAATGACAATGCAAATGTTTGCACATTTATTACAAATAATTAACAAATATCAAATAAAAAACAGGATTTTGGGGAATAAGGATTAAAGTAATGATGGACTGTCGTTTCTCTTTGCTTATTTGAGCTGTTCTTGCCATAATATGGACTTGGTCTTTTACCAAATAGGGCTATCTTCTGTATACCACCCCTACCTTGTCACAACACAGCTGATTGGCTCAAACACATTAAGAAGGAAAGAAATTCCACAGCAAACTTTTAACAAGGCACATCTGTTAATTGAAATGCATTCCAGGTGACTACCTCATGAAGCTGGTTGAGAGAATGCCAAGAGTGTGCAAAGCTGTCATCAAGGCAAAGGGTGGCTACTTTGAAGAATCTAAAATACATTTTGATTTGTTTAACACTTTTTTTGTGGGGGGTGGGGTTACTACATATATACTGTATTCTATTCTACTGTATTTTAGTCAATGCCACTCCGACATTGCTCGTCCAAATATTTATATATTTCTTAATTCCATTATTTTACTTTTGTATTTGTGTGTATTGTTGTGAATTGTTAGATACTACAGCACTGTTGGAGCTAGGAAGACAAGCGTTTCGCTACACCCGCAATAACATCTGCTAAATATGTGTATGTGACCAATAAAACGTGATTTGAATAAAAAAATGTTTTTGTTAATGAATATAAAGTGTGACTGTTCATATCTATCATGTCACCTGCCAGAGACTGTAGGGTTGGAATGACATATGAACATTTCTGAAGCGCCTCCCGACTAAAGCAACCCTCAGATGTGCGAGTGCTTTTAATTTATAAGAGACAGTTGGAAAACAAAGACAAATCAGTAAAAAAATGATTGACATTCAGTTGACATTCTGGCAGTCAACAGGGTTATGACGGTGTCATATGAGGTGGACATGTCAACACATTGTACTTATAGTAGATGTCATGGTTCTATAATGTGTTTAAGACAGATAAGGGCTTCTCAAGCTTTCTCTCCAACTCTGGAAAGTTCTCTAACTAAAGTAGAGTCTGAGCAAACATCCATTCACCAGAACAAACCAGGCAAACCAAGAAATGTATGCATTTAAAGAAGTGAAATATCAGGGGCAGATTTATTTAGCCAGCGACTGAAAGAGTTAAAGGGGCAATCTGCAGTTGCTACATCAATTTCCTGACTTTTAAATGTATTGTATATACCCATTGGTTCTTGATGAATATAACGTATAGATGTCTCATGAGCTTAGTTCAACTGTCACACCCCATCAGACCACAAAATATATGCTTATTTTACCTCTTTGTTTGTAAAAAATGTAAATGTAATTAAACACTGTATAGTGTAGCCTAAAAAAATGGTCACAATTGTAATTATATTATCATGGATGGTCAGTCCTTTTATCCATTCCTTTGTCCATGAGTTTAAGAGTGATTACATTTCTCCAGCCCCATCCCTCAGTGGTGGGGCGAACACTTTGTTATTGTTGGAACTGCATAGTTCCCCTTTAAGTAGTGCACATGTAATATTGGAAAGATGGTTTAGATCCCAAATTTTTAGGTGCAATTAGTCTATAGAATCTGTATGATTTAGAGATGTGTGTATAATCACAGATTATGGTGAATAAAGTTATACTGTAAGGGCTTGATTTCTCCTTCTGTGACGGTTGAATGGCTCAGCATGTCTTTGGCCAAAATATGTACATATATGGAGTCAGCACTTCTTTTAACAGAAACATCTTATAACTTCCTGTGAGGACTGGTGGGAAACACAGCAATATAGTAATCCATCATGCGACATCTCACTATTATTGTCTATGTAAAGACAATTGCTTCATATCATAATTCAAAGTGAGGCCTGTTCATCTATAGAGCTGCTTCTCCTTTAGAAGTGGTTAACAAGCTACTTGGGGTGGTGGCGTTCTGGTGAAAACGGATGATGGAGGAAACGAGGCTTAAAGGAAACATGACTATTGACAAAAGCTTTCGCATAAACGTTAACATAACACTGAGACTGAACTCAAAATATGGAAAGTGTACTGGCGGAGCATCGTTTCAACACGGCATCCTGTCATTGTAAGACTGGACTTGAATGGAAGAAAATAGGAAAAGCAAACGGGCCATCCGAATCAGGCTCTTGTTTGGTCTCTTCTTACAAAAATACATTTGATATGTTTGTCTTTGTTTTCATGTTATAAAATGTCACATTCCTATGGGTCACATGCACATACAGTACAATAGCGAAGAAACAACTGTTGCTTAGCGAAGCTCTGCTGTTAAAATTGAAATATTATTGAATGATGAATAAACGTTCCCCTTTAGTCATTCTAGTAATGAATGACCTTGAACTTATCATGCTCATATCAGCAATCAGACATATAGGATATTTATGTCTTTATTTTCATGGAATTAAAATGGCACATTCTGGAAACTGTACAATGGTGAAGAAACACTTAGCAAAGCTTTGTTAAATGTTGTTGAATAAATCTTAACCTTTAGTCAGTTTAGCAAAGACTGACCTCCTTGTACTCACGCTCACGCTCAGAGCAGGCAATCAGTCAGACAGCTTCATGTGGGTCCAGCTACTGGTCTTTGATGTAAGAATTCCTATAGATATCAGTTTATCTTTCTGGTACCAGGGCATACCTCACATTCATAAGAGGCCACCCATGAAGACCTACATTTATGTATGTTTCGGTATACGTGGTGGGGGGGGGTGAACTTAAATCCAGTGCACAATACATATACAGTACCAGTCAAAAGTTTGGACACCCCTCAATCAAGGGTTTTTCTTAATTTTTACTATTTTTTACATTGTACAATAATAGTGAAGTCATCAACATTATGAAATAACACATATGTAATCATGTAGTCACCAAAAAAGTGTAAAACAAATCAAAATATATTTTATATTTGAGATTCTTCAAAGTAGCCACCCGTTGTCTTGATTACAGCTTTGCACACTTTTGGCATTCTCTCAACCAGCTTCCTAAGGTAGTCACCTGGAAGGCATTTCAATTAACAGGTGTTAAAAGCCTTGTTAACAGTTAATTTGTGGAATTTCTTTCCTTATTAATGCGTTTGAGCCAACCAGTTGTGCTGTGACAAGGTAGGGGTGGGATACAGAAGACAGCCCTATTTGGTAAAAGACCAAGGCCATATTATGGCAAGAACAGCTCAAATAAGTAAAGAGAAACAACCTTCATTAAGACATGAAGGTCAGTCAATCCGGAACATTTCAAGAACTTTGAACATTTCTTCAAGTACAGTTGCAAAAACCATCAAGCGCTATGATGAAACTGGCTTTCATGAGGACCGCCACAGGAAAGGAAGACCCAGAGTTACCTCTGCTGCAGAGGATAAGTTCATTAGAGTTACCAGCTTCTGGAATTGCAGCCCCAAAAAATTATATTCACAGAGTTCAAGTAACAGACACATCTCAACAACTGTTCAGAAGAGACTGCGTGAATCAGGCCTTCATGGTCGAATTGCTGCAAAGAAACCACTACTAAAGGACACCAATAAGAAGAAGAGACTTGCTTGGGCCAAGAAACCGGAGCAATGGACATTAGACCCGTGGAGATCTGTCCTTTGGTCTGGTGAGTCCAAATTTGAGATTTCTGGTTTCAACTGCCATGTCTTTGTGAGACGCAGAGTAGGGGAACGAATGATCTCTGCATGTGTGGTCCCCACCATGAAGCATGGAGGAGGAGGTGTGAGGGTGTGGGTGTGCTTTGCCGGTGACACTGTCAGCGATACGCCATCCCATCTGGTTTGCGCTTAGTGGGACTATCATTTATCTTTCAACAGGACAATGACCCAAACACACCTCCAGGCTGTGTGAGGGCTATTTGACCAAGAATGAGAGTGATGGAGTGCTGCATCAGATGACCTGGCCTACACAATCACCCGACCTCAACCCAATTGAGATGGTTTGGGATGAGTTGGACCGCGGAGTGAAGGAAAAGCAGCCAACAAGTGCTCAGCATATGTGGGAACTCCTTCAAGACTGCTGGAAAAGCATTACAGGTGAAGCTGGTTGAGAGTATGCCAAGAGCGTGCAAAGCTGTCATCAAGGCAAAGGGTAGCTACTTTGAAGAATCTAAGTTTAACACTTTTTTGGTTACTACATGATTCTGTGTGTCATTTTATAGTTTTGATGTCTTCACTATTATT
Organism: Salvelinus namaycush; assembly: GCF_016432855.1. Classification (NCBI taxonomy): domain Eukaryota; kingdom Metazoa; phylum Chordata; class Actinopteri; order Salmoniformes; family Salmonidae; genus Salvelinus; species Salvelinus namaycush. The sequence continues at coordinate 29,662,734 of NC_052317.1, read as the reverse complement.
CTACAATGTAGAAAATAGTCAAAATAAAGAAAAACCCTTGAATGAGTAGGTGTGTCCAAACTTTTGACTGGTACTGTAAATATTTGTTTTTATTTATTTAACCTTTATTTAACTAGGCAAGTCAGTTAAGAACGAAATTCGTATTTACAATTACGGCCTACCCAAAAAGCAAAAGGCCTCCTGCGGGGACGGGGGCTGGGATTAAAAATACAAAATGTAATACAAATTTAGGACGAGACACACATCACGACAAGAGAGAAACCACAACACTACATAAAGAGAGACATAAGACAACATAGCATGGCAGCAACACATGGCAACACAGCATGGTTTCAACACAACATGACAACAACATGGTAGCAACACAACATGGCAGCACAACATGGTAGCAGCACAAAACATGGTATAGTACAAACAACAATACCACATGGTAGAGACAACAATACACCACACGAAGCAGCCACAACTGTCAGTAAGAGTGTTCATGATTGAGTCTTTGAATGAACAGATGGACTGTCCAGTTTGAGTGTTTTTTTGCAGTTTGGTCCAGTCGCTAGCTGCAGCGAACTGAAAAGAGGAGCGACCCAGGGATGTGTGTGCTTTGAGAACCTTTAACAGAATGTGACTTGAAGAATGGTTGTTGTATGTGGAGGATAAGGGCTGTAGTAGGTATCTCAGATAGAGGGGAGTGAGGCCTAAGAGGGGTTTATAAATAAGCATCAACCAGTGGGTCTTGCGTCTAGCCATACTCCCAAGTACTTGTATAAGGTGACTACCTCAAGCGGTAAACCCTCAGAGGTAATAATCGCACCGGTGGGGAGAGGGGCATTCTTCATACCAAATCACATGACCTTTGTTTTGGAGGTGTTCAGAATAAGGTTAAGGGCAGAGAAAGCTTGTTGGATACTTAGAAAGCTTTGCTGTAGAGCGTTTAAGAAATATATATATATATATATTATTTTATCAATTTTACAGAGAAAACCCAGTAATCGCCCTTTTGTCACATTTGGGCCTACACTGCAAAATTAAACTAAAGGTTACGGACTTCACCTGTCGGCGTGTCTGTGGTGATGGACTGGTTTATGCCCATGATACCTGACATGAACGCAAACTGCACTAAAACCAACAATGCACTTGTGGTTCAGTGTATGTGAATAATCACTGTCTACTTTAACGATAAACCCTGAACCGGGAGAATGTGAAAAAGGTGAAAAGGTCCAATTGAATTATATTTTTCAACTCCTTTATTTATCCAGATGAGTAGGGTTGCACACTCTGGTGTCTTACCCAAAATGTACTTGTTTTCGAGAAATCCCGGTTGAATCATTAACCAAATCAGGAGGGACTAAGCGGGAAATCTGGATTCCCCCAACCAGCATTTCCAGTTACTGGAATTTTGCGACCCTAGTGCTGAGACTGAGATAATCATGTATTTTTCTAGAAAGCCCTGACCAAGAGGTAGCAGTTTAATCATATCTAGGGCCAAAGAAGAATCACAGAAAATGTTCATCCTAGGGTGGATTCTTTGTACAGTAAATGGGAAGTAGAGATCAATTACTGTAAACGTATAATGTCTGGTCAATGTTAAATGCACATATTTTGAAAATTGTTCATCATGGTTTGTGTGCTCCTTAATTCCTAAAATGTTTTTACTGTAGCTGGGCCTCATCGAACTCAGTGCGTTCTGGGGGAGTTTCATCCGACCAACAAATTAACCATATTCTCAGTGCAGGTTTTATGGACATGGTCAAACCCCGGTCACTTTGGCAAGCCAGTATTGACATAAGAACCTTTCCCAGCACAAAACAAGGTTGGTTAATGGTAACATACCCCATTCCTTTCCTGTAGTTTGTGAAAACCCCTGGCACGAATTGATCAACTTGACTCGTATTATTATTTAACAAGAACACGTCAGAAAGAGTGGGGATCACTGGTCAATTAAAGAGCCAGAGAGACTAGGAGTGTCCGATAGTTATCTGACTGACAGGATGGGAATAGCTGTGTGGTATTTCACCAACTCCAAACTACCAACTCCCAGACTACCTCACTCCTCCCTCCTCACAAATGTGGGAGCATACATAACAAACAGGAGCAACGCACAGAATGCTTCCACCTTTTTTCTTTCTCTGCTTCCCTCCTCAAGGAAACGCACAGAGCCTTGACCTTCTGAAATGGCACATTTGGGAATAAGCAGAGGGGACTTCCTTTCCAACTAGGTTACAATAGAAGGTTCATCCATTTGGGTCCTGAGGGACATTTATAGCAACATGGGTGGGTCGTCTAATGTGTGACCGAGGTGGGAGACGTTGGGTTAAATCTTTTTTATTCTGATGTTCTTTCACTCAGATCTGGTCAGTCATGTTACTTTTGCTCTTTGTACACTAGTATGTTGTCGTTGCATCAGTGAATACTGCTTTAGTCTGTTTGGTGGTTTCTTGGATAAGAGATTGATGTAGAAACAATGATTGATCATTTTTGGTGATTGTAGAATTTTGAAACAAATTTCAGGTATTTAATGACATGTTACTTTCTTCATAAATTCTACAAACAATCACCAGAAATGACCAATCATCATAATTTGATTTCTACAGGAAATGACTCATTATGTTCTTCAAAACTTACGAGAAGGCAGGGGTGCATCTTTCACTGGGGACAGGGGGGGACATGTCCCCCTCACATTCTGAAATTGCACCCCCCCACACAGTTTTATCATTGGAATGTGATACAAACCGAGACAACGGTGTGCTTTAGGACCATGCGGACGCCTCCGAGCGGTTGGGTAGGCTATTTGGAGTGTTTATCCGACCGGATAAAAAATACAAACTAAAATAATAATAATTATGTCCCCCCCACTTCTAAAACCAAAGTTGCGCCCCTGCCAGAAGTTTACCAGAAATAACAGTTACCAGAAATCACAAATTATCAGTGAATACGCCTACATATTTTTCTCCGCTCTGCTAACAAGTATTTTTCTCTGCTCATACAGGAGTAATAAAGACCTAGTACACTAATTTCGTGGGGGACATTCTTTGTTGACATGGGGAGGGGGGGGGAATTTTTTTCTCCGCTCATACAGTAATAAAGGCCTAGTTTATCACAGGCTGTATCAGAACCGGCTGTGATTGGGAGTCCCATAAGGCGGCGCACGGCCCAGCGTTGTCCGGGTTTGGCCGGTGTAGACTGTCATTGTAAATAATAATTTGTTCTTAACTGACCTTCCTAGTTAAATAAAGGTTAAATAAAAATGTCAAAAATAAAATAGTGCACCAATTTGGTGGGGGGGGGGGGATTATACAAATTTTGATTCATCAGGCAGCACCGAGGCAGCACCCTCAGCACCCCTATTTCCCCATGCTATGGCTTCATAGGATACCCTTCTGCACTTGATCTATGAGTCGCTCAGCTTCCCACACTTTACACATGTCGCTTATGCCCCCTAGTGAATGCAATGTGGAAAAAGTTATACTCAAAAATATGCTCTCATTTGTACTGTCATAGCCTGAAGTAAGCTGTTTTATGCTTTATGAAGGAGCAGTCGATTGGAAATTAGCACCATCATTGTGAACCTCTTCTCGCCTCTTGTCCACTGGTCAAAAGAAGATGTTTTATTCTTATTTTTTGTTGAGATGGGACTGCTGTATAGTTTCCTTTTATTCTCAATCTAGCATGAAGGGTTAGAGATGGCCTGACAGGCTGAGTAACAGATCTAATTTGAATTGGAAGTGAAGTGTTCTGCATTTTTCTTACTAGTTATTCTCTACAGCGTCAGATCCAGCCGAGCTTTGAAAGGTGCTTAAAGAGAGATGATTTACCAGCACAGGAGAGACCTTGTATAATCTCGCCATGTATTCTTTTTTTCTCCATGCATGCACTGCAATTTGAGCACTTCTCTTCCCAAACTTAAAGATGAATCAAATCATTCAAACTATCTTTTGTAGTGCACCAGTGCTGAATTTAATTCATTACCCTTTCCCTTCCCTTCCTTTCTGGATACACTTGGAATAATTATTGAGACTTGACATCAATGAGGATTATAATAGAGTTGACATGTATTGCTGAGTGGAAATCACTTTCTCAGATTTGTTTAATCCCTTTCTGACTGCCAACCGAGAAAAACATGAGAAAAACAGAGATAACTAAGACAACTACAAAGATGACCAAATTTGAGGAACAATACGGTTTGATACAGACTAAGGACTACTGATTTCCTTGAACATTCAGACCATGGGATTATGCCCCACCCTCCTGCATTCTCTGTCTGAAAAGCTTTTAATGAAATGCCATCACACACTCTTTTCTGTTTGTTACTTCACTTTGCAGATGTGTTGACAGAGGGACCGTGTTCTTCGAACACAACAGCATCCCAAATCAAAAGAATTCAGAGCGTTGCAGCGACAACAAAGACTGGATCCCCAGCACATCACCAGATGTACAATATACGTAGGCTTGTATACAGTAAAGGTGTTTGTTTATGTATGCCTCTCTGTATTGTATTGATTTTACTTTTCCATAGGAAATCATACAAACTAGTTTGTAACTGTGACTGGTAGTTTCACCTGTCACTGACTTTGAAGCCCAGTCTTCAATCCATTTTATGTAACAGATTATTATTATGCTTCCACTTGCCATAGTTGACTGCATTCCAGTTGTCTGTCTTTTCTCCTGAAGTATGCACTTGTTTACTTCTAGAGGAAACTGTCTAGTCCAGGCTTACATCAATCCAATGCCTTTACTTGGGGAGTCAGCCCCGTTAAAATCTTCCCACCATACCGATTCTGCCCCATCAATAGGTCATGCTATGAACAGGGCCGGATTAATGAAGGGGCTTACAGAGGCTGAAGCCCAAGAGGCAAAATAAACAAATAAAAAAGGAAATATATACAGTGTTCAGTGTTTCCCAAACTTGGTCCTCAGACTGAGTTTGGGAAACCCTGGATATTATAAATACACAGAGTCCATCAGCCAGCAGAGGGCGATGATGGACTAAATGTGGCCTGGCTAATGAAAGGCCTGAGCCATCCATGCCAATTTGTTATTGATAGGTTCACAGTATTAGTACACTGCCATTTAGAACATGTTACTGAGTCATTCGTGTTAATGACATTCATCTTATTCTCTGGATTTGAAAACAGTCAATTACTTAGCTACATATAATTTGCTGGGAAGTCTAAAGGAAATTTAAATACAACCACAAGTCACTGTAGCATCGCAACAATAATCCATTTGCACATAAATAAGGGGATTTGTCTATGTAGAGGAATTCTCAAGGATGTCCTTAAACCATCTCAAGTGGTGTTGATGTTGATGCGTTATGCGTTACTATATTCAAAACGTTGACCTCTGTGTGAGTTCATAATGCTGTGTTGTTGCTAATACCTCTTCTACCTCCACCCTCTTCACAACCCTCCAAGCTGCCTGCCTGCTTGTATGTAGCTATCAGACACCAGTCAACCCACCGGAAGTACTGCAGGATGGAGATGAAAATGATTCCAGTCTGACTAGCTGCTCAGGTGTCAGGTTTCAGCAGCTCATCAAAGCCTTAGCAGATCATAAGAAAGGAAGCAGCCGACAGACTGCCTACATTTCCCTACATTCAAAATGCAGAAGCAGCAGCTTCCCCCAACGGGTCCGGGGATGGGAGGGAGAGAGAAAGAGAGAGAAAGAAGAGAGAGAGAACATTGTTTAAATGCAGTTTTTCTTCAAACTGTTGTAATGCAGATGACAAAAACAATTTCACAGGTTGTGATGCTTTTTTCTGTTACATTTAATGTGGATCCGACCTCACAATGTTGGTGTTAATGTGGGGTATTTGTGAGGCAAGGTTCTCTAATAGGGTAACCACCACCATAAAGGTGTAAAATACAAAATGCTAGAATATTATCAACACTGATTCAGCTCACTTAGAAGGAACCCCCAAGACTCTTAAGTGGAATTAAAACCATGATTAGAATATTAAATATCCTTGGGAAGGAATCTTTTTTTCTTATTTTAGCCTTGCAGCACATAAAAGCTGTATTGTAACGTGTGGGGAAAATAATAATGAGAGAGGAAGTTCTCTAATCGAATACTTCCTCTCGTTTAGACCCAGAGACACAGAACATTCCATAAGAGAAGGCTGTTTTGTCTCCGTTCAGGAGCCACCTGACGTCTTTGTTTACTCTCTAGAATCCCACCAGGGGAGACCGATAGCTCCTTGACATGCCTCTGTTCCTCCGAGGTGACAATCCTAGCTGTCACCATACAGTATCTCATCTTGTACCCCGCATTTACAGTACATCGCCTGCCAATATGGTTGATAGTGATTTAACTTTGAATAGGTTATTCCTGATACTGAGTGAATGCCTTGGAACAGTAATTAAGGTTGTGAATAATAGGGGCCGTTAGGTTAATAATATTTGAACTTGCTTTGAAGGGGCATGGATGTTCTGACAGGCTTTATAGTGGGGTGATTATTTTGCAAGGAGGGGTCATGATCACCAAAGCCGTTTAATTGCAGTGGTTGGATATGTTTCAGTCGAACCATAGGCTAATACTTAGACCTGCATGTGTGACTCCAGGACAGTCAGAGACTGAAAAAGGTTAGCCTTGAGGCTACTGCTCAATCTCAGAGAAATAGTTGTTTATCAATCTGGAAAAACAGTGGGCTAATCTAGGCTAATCAGTTAAAAATAGGATTCAGTCCCTCCAGCATTCGTAGCCCACTACTGTGTTCCATACAGTCCCTTTAACACACTTACAGTTGACATGCTCACTGCTCACTGTATTGTATTGGTTACCCACGTTCATTCCTACTCATTACATTTAATGTGATTCACTAGATTGGGAACTCCTGACCTGGAACAGGCCGGACAAAGCCACAAATGGACCGTTGGTCATCCGAGGCATGTGCTTAGTTTCACAGAGGTAGCATTGACAATGCAGTATTTGCAGCTTCGATCATTTTATTTGCAGAGCTCCAGGGTTCTAGTGGGGGACAATTCCACGCTAACAGAGTGACGTTGAGACTCACTTTTTCACTTTAAAATGTATGCCAACCAAAAAACCATTGATTGCAAAGTTTGACAATCCATACACCTATATCCAGCAGTCTACTTTTAACAATTGCCACAGAAAAAAACACATTTACTTGAGGAACAGTGCAGATGCAAAGTTTGGTAACAGAATGACAGTAAAATCTCCCTCAGTTTTTTATGTGACATTTTGGTTATTGAACTACAGTAAGTAAAGTGTATCAATACCCGGTAACAGCTGGTTAACGTGGTCTCAGAGCATTTCGTATTATTCTGTACGTAAATCCGAGACACTTCATTTTGTATGATATGTTACGTTTCGTATGGTACATATTAACTTGTGGATGTCCATCATTCATTTCGTATGAATTACAATTCGTATGATATGTTAAGAATTGCAACTCGTACAATATGTTAGGAATTTGCTATATGTATGATATGTTACGAATTCCAATATGTTAGGTGGCTAACGCTAACGTTAGCTAGCTCTAGGGGTTAGGAGTTAAGGTTAGGGTTAATGTTAGGGTTAAGGTTAGGAATTAGGTTAAAGGGTTAAGGTTAGGGTTAGGGAAGGGTTAGCTAAAATGGTTAAGGTTAGGGTTAGCAAAGTAGATAAAAAGTAGTAGTAGTTGCAAAGTTGCTAATGAGATAAATACTAAGTTGTCCGTGATGAAATTCAAACACTCAACCATTGGCTTGTTAGATGTTCACATTATATGACAACCCACCCACCCACCCACCCACCCACCCACCCACCCACCCACCCACCCACCCACACCAACCAACCAACCAACCAACCAACCTCCCTAAGTAGCCTTCTATCTTATGTAAACATACCAAATGTAACAAATCATACTAATTTGAGTGTCCTGGACTTATGTTTACTATGTTACATCTAGTCTATGAGACCAGTCTGGTTAACATGAAGGTAACAGAATGACATCATGGGTCCTTGATCTGATCTGCTAACTCTTCCCCTAATCCTAACCCTATGTCATTCTCTTCATGGTGTTGTATCCTGAATAGGTTCACAAATGTATGAAAATGTAATATCCTCCTTTGCATGTTTAGTATTATTCTACACACTTTTTTATTCTAATGAGCTCCGCCCCCAAACAAGACCAAATTTGGTTGGTCCGGACCGGACCAAATCTGTATCAATCACAGATGTCTATGTTTCACATGTTTGGACATCACAGTACAGCACAGTAGAGCACAGTACAGTACAGTACAGTAAAGTAGAGGAGAGTTCAGTATAGTACAGTAGCGTACAGTACAGTAAAGAAGAGCAGAGCTGAGTACAAGTAGTATATATTACATTATACTGTACTCTACTCATGTGTGCTCCACTGTACTGTACTGAATTCTACTCTACTGTACTGAACTATACTCTACTCTACTCTACTCTACTCTACTCTACTCTACTCTACTCTACTCTACTCTACTTTTCTTTCTTCACTGTGCTGTACTGTGCTCTACTGTAACTGTGCTCTCAACTGTGGTTTGTGACTACTGTGATTTCCCATTTCCCATTGTCATTCTGTTACTGATTGTTTGGTAACAGAGTGACACAGAGTGATTGGTAACAGAGTGACAAGTTTTAATTACTTAATAATTCATAAACAAAATTGTTATCAGTAAAAACACTTGAACTAATTGTAAGGTCTACCTTTACTTGTTTCTTCTGTGAACTTCCATAATCCTCCCTCCTCATGAGGGAAAGAAACGATAAAATATCTAAAGATATGCAGGTTTTGGTAACAACAATGCAATATTTCTTAAACGTACAGAAGGCAAATAATTTATGCAAAACTAAATATAAATATTAATATTAGTTGGCAGGGGCCATTACTTCAACAATATAGTGCTTTGATTTATTTTTTTATACCTTTTAAGACTTTTTCTAGTAGATGTTTTTTAACTTCTGTGTGACGAGAAATTCCAAATTTTTAGGATGAAATGGTTAAAAAACATACTGTATCTGTTCCTTAATTTCCTAAAAATATAGACTGTAGGCTTTCATTTGACACAAATTTTGATATGCTCCTATACACTTCACATGTTGGTGCTCATGGGTCTTTTACATGGAAATGACCTGGGAGAACACTTACCCCGGCCAATCAGTTTCTGATATGTTTACAACCACAATAAAATACACAGAGACAAACACAAAGCAAGACAGCCTGAAGGCGCTTTAACATTTGTCTGGGTATGTAAATAGCCCCTCAATTACAGATACATTCATGCAACAACCTAAAGGCATCATTGAGGACAACCACAGCAGGTAGCCTAGTATTTAGAGTGTTTGGCCAGTAACCGAAAGGTCACTAGTTCAAATTCCTGAGCTAACAAGGTGAAAAATCTGTCGATGTGCCCTTGAGCAAAGCACTTAACCCTAATTTCTCAAGGTTTGCCGTTAATAATGGCTGACCCTGGCCGTGACAGCACTCTCCAGGGGTGTCTCAGGGGGAATTGGGATATGCAAAAAACCTATTTCCATTTCACACGTGTATGAAACAGGACAGATATAAGCACCCACCTTATTATTACATGAATCATAATATGATGTACAGAGCAACTGTTCAGACTCATATTTATTTTATAAAAATAACAGAAAGTGGTTTGTTTCAACCATGTATCAGAGTTTGAACCAAATGGGATTTATTAAGCATGTTTTTGTGATGAGCTTTGATGATTAAAGAGCCACTCCGCTGTCCAGAGGAGGTAGCAGGGGCACTGTAATGATGTAGAGGGGATGATAGGCTGATTGAATGGTGCTTCAGCTTCACAGAGTGTATGGGTAGAAAAATATCCATCTGATCCATCTGATGTTGATGGCACAAGTGGATGCTGCAGTATGGTGATGATGGGTTGTGCTATTGTAAGTAGGTGGAATATTTTTGAAATGAGAAGGTACTACAGTATCTGGACTTTTATGTTGCAAAACGTTGTGCCCACTGAACATGTCTGCAGCAACCCACATGCCTCACCCACCTGAGAATATGTATTTTTCAGCCATCTATTTCCTGTGTTCGAGGGGTGCAAAATTCACTTGTCACTTAAATCTCGCTGGACTGATTGCTTTCATTTTACTCCTCTGACTCTTTCATATTCTTGCTTGTTGTGTCTGCCATTTTATCCGTTAACGTTACCACCGCAGAAATGTTTGTAATAACCTGTCAAACACACCCTGGCTGAAATGAGCTCAATGGGATGCATGGGCTTTCCATTGAATCTATAAGAACTCTAACGCCATATGTCTACCAGATTTACATGCGCTTTGCCATATGTGGTTTTTGCCGGATGTCTAGCTCGCAATTCATTTTCGTACTTGATGCACATGTGCTTAGGAAGGCTGCAGAACGGTTTGCAGCCTGGAGAAGATCCTTTTCACCCTGTTTCACCAAAGCTAATATTTAGAACAAATGAAAGTTATTCTCCTATCCACATAGTGGTTTCATAGGCTGGCAGAGCAACCAACAGACTGGCGTGCACAAGGGTGCATTACAACAATTAATCCAGTTTGTTACCATTCTTCTGTCCCCATCTCTAGCTACATCAATAAATTGAACTGGCTGTTTCCAACTGGCTGTTCCCATACATAATTTAGCATGCCATCATGCAGGGCAAGCTAATGATTTGAAGATTTGAAATCAGTACTCTATAGGGTACTGATTTCAAATCACTCGCTTGCCTGCAAGTTGGCAGTTCTGTGCGTGTGAATTTTGCACGGCATACTAGCTAACAGGGCCCACTACCCAAGTGTAGTAATGATACATTGTCCCAGTGTCATTCTTACCTGAGACAAATTTCCAGTCGTTCAGCTGGTATCTTCTCATCTCTAACGACACAATAGTCATCATAGTTTGGCCTCTGTATGGTGCCATCCCCCGCCATGGAAACTTTTATGAACTTTCGTTTGTACCACCGCATGGTAGTGCAATGCAGCTAGTGCGGCATCCAAAACATAGCATTGCGGACTGCAGTAATGCTAAGAGTTTGACGCATCTGGTGGACATGAAGCTGACGCCTCAATCTTTGAAGGGTTGGTCATGGCTCACAACACCATTATCCCAGAAACCCTAGACCCACTCCAATTTGCATACTGCCCTAACAGATCCACAGATGATGCAATCTCCATTGCACTCCACAGTGCCCTTTCCCACCTGGACAAAAGGAACACCTATGTGAGAATGTTATTCATTGACTACAGCTAGGCGCTCAACACCATAGTGCCCTCAAAGCTCATCACTAAGCTAAGGACCCTGGGACTAAACACCTCCCTTTGCAACTGGATCCTGGACCTCCTGATGGGCCATCCACAGGTGTTCAGGGTAGGTAACAACACACCTGCCACGCTGATCCTCAACACCGGGGCCCCTCAGGGGTGCGTGCTCAGTCCCCTCCTGTACACCCTGTTCACCCATGACTGCATGGCCAGGCACGACTCCAACACCATCATTAAGTTTGCACATGACACAACAGATCACCGACAACAATGAGACAACAATGAGACAGCCTATTGGAGGAGGTCAGAGACCTGGCCATGTGGTGCCAGGATAACAACCTCTCCCTCAACGTGATCAAGACAATGGAAATGATTGTGGACTACAGGAAAAGGAGGACTGAGCATGCACTCATTCTCATTGACGGGAGCAGGCTGTAGTGGAGCAGGTTGAGAGCTTCAAGTTCCTTGGTGTCCACATCACCAACAAACTACCATGGTCCAAACACACCAAGACAGTCGTGAAGAGGGCACGACAAAGCCTATTCCCCCTCAGGAAACTGAAAACATTTGGTATGGGTCCTCAGATCCTCAAAAGGTTTGACAGCTGCACCATCGAGGGCAACCTGACTGGTTGCATCACTGCCTGGTATGGCAACTGCTCTGCCTCCGACCGCAAGGCACTACAGAGGGTAGTCCGTACGGCCCAGCTTCTACCCACAAACCATAAGACTCCTGAACAGCTAATCAAATGGCTACCCCCACCCCCTCTTTTACACTGCTGCTACTCTATGTTTATTATCTATTATCTATTATCTATTTTTTTACTTATCTATATTTTACATAACATTTGATTTTCTTAAAACTGCATTGTTTGTTAAGGGCTTATATGTAAGCGTTTCACCAACATGTTGGATTTATTGAACTGTCATCGAGTGTATAAGAGGCGAAGTCAGGTGCAGGAGAGTAGAGTGATGTAAACAGGCGCACTTTATTTTAGTTCCCAAAACGAGAGCACTACATAAATCAAATGCGCTCAAAACACGGAACATAACAAAAGTAAAGCGCGTAAATAAAATACCACCATAACATGAAACAATTACACACAAAACATGATGGGAAACAGAGGGTTAAATACAAGTAGATTGATTGGGGAAATGAAAACCAGGTGTGTATGGAAACAAGACAAGACAAATGGATATGTGAAAAATTGAGCGGTGATGGCTAGAAAGCCGGTGACGTCGATCGCCGAACGCCGCCTGAACAAGGAGAGGAGCCGACTTCGGCGGAAGTCGTGACACTAACGTATGCATCAAACTGTATGTGTATATGGCTTGACAAAAGAAATGGTAACAGAAGGTGAATGTTAAACTTTTGTTGCACACATATCCAGATGATGCTGCGTATCTATTTTGCCCAATAACAATGTAGGTGTGATCAAGACGTGAAAGCTTCGTCTGGGATTTAACGCATCATCTCAACACTTACATAACAAGAAAGAGAAGAAAGATAACTTTATTTTGATGGGTGTTAAGTTTTTGTGGAATTAAAAAAAGCTATAATTTAATACAGTTGAAATGTTTACAAATTAGATGCAGTGGAATGAAAGCAATGTTCAAAAAAGAACACTTTGATTATCATGGTATTATGTCTGAACTCACAAACAATGTAAAGTATGTTTAGATAGGTGTAATCTACAGCATCCGAGGGTATCCTACTATTGACACACTTGTTGAACTATGCAAGAGAAAGTGACAACAACCGTAATTAATGATGCAGTTTAGACCGCATGGATGAGTGCATACAGAGCATGTAGGGTATACAGAGCATGTAGGGTATACAGAGCATGTAGGGTATACAGAGCATGTAGGGTATACAGAGCATGTAGGGTAGACAGAGCATGTAGGGTATACAGAGCATGTAGGGTAGACAGAGCATGTAGGGTAGACAGAGCATGTAGGGTAGACAGAGAATGTAAGGTATACAGAGCATGTAGGGTATACAGAGCATGTAAGGGAGACAGAGCATGTAGGGTAGACAGAGCATGTAGGGTAGACAGAGCATGTAGGGTATACAGAGCATGTAGGGTAGACAGAGAATGTAGGGTATACAGAGCATGTAGGGTATACAGAGCATGTAGGGTAGAAAGAGCATGTAGGGTATACAGAGCATGTAGGGTAGACAGAGCATGTAGGGTATACAGAGCATGTAGGGTATACAGAGCATGTAGGGTATACAGAGCATGTAGGGTATACAGAGCATGTAGGGTAGAAAGAGCATGTAGGGTAGACAGAGCATGTAGGGTATACAGAGCATGTAGGGTAGACAGAGCATGTAGGGTAGACAGAGCATGTAGGGTAGACAGAGAATGTAAGGTATACAGAGCATGTAGGGTATACAGAGCATGTAGGGTATACAGAGCATGTAGGGTATACAGAGCATGTAGGGTATACAGAGCATGTAGGGTAGACAGAGCATGTAGGGTATACAGAGCATGTAGGGTATACAGAGCATGTAGGGTATACAGAGCATGTAGGGTATACAGAGCATGTAGGGTATACAGAGCATGTAGGGTAGACAGAGCATGTAGGGTATACAGAGCATGTAGGGTAGACAGAGCATGTAGGGTAGACAGAGAATGTAAGGTATACAGAGCATGTAGGGTATACAGAGCATGTAAGGGAGACAGAGCATGTAGGGTAGACAGAGCATGTAGGGTAGACAGAGCATGTAGGGTATACAGAGCATGTAGGGTAGACAGAGAATGTAGGGTATACAGAGCATGTAGGGTATACAGAGCATGTAGGGTAGAAAGAGCATGTAGGGTATACAGAGCATGTAGGGTAGACAGAGCATGTAGGGTATACAGAGCATGTAGGGTATACAGAGCATGTAGGAGAGACAGAGCATGTAGGAGAGACAGAGCATGTAGGGTAGAAAGAGCATGTAGGGTAGACAGAGCATGTAGGGTATACAGAGCATGTAGGGTAGACAGAGCATGTAGGGTAGACAGAGCATGTAGGGTATACAGAGCATGTAGGGTATACAGAGCATGTAGGGTATACAGAGCATGTAGGGTATACAGAGCATGTAGGGTAGACAGAGCATGTAGGGTATACAGAGCATGTAGGGTAGACAGAGCATGTAGGGTAGACAGAGCATGTAGGGTAGACAGAGCATGTAGGGTAGACAGAGAATGTAAGGTATACAGAGCATGTAAGGGAGACAGAGCATGTAGGGTAGACAGAGCATGTAGGGTAGACAGAGCATGTAGGGTATACAGAGCATGTAGGGTAGACAGAGAATGTAGGGTATACAGAGCATGTAGGGTATACAGAGCATGTAGGGTAGAAAGAGCATGTAGGGTATACAGAGCATGTAGGGTAGACAGAGCATGTAGGGTATACAGAGCATGTAGGGTATACAGAGCATGTAGGGTATACAGAGCATGTAGGAGAGACAGAGCATGTAGGGTAGAAAGAGCATGTAGGGTAGACAGAGCATGTAGGGTATACAGAGCATGTAGGGTAGACAGAGCATGTAGGGTAGACAGAGCATGTAGGGTAGACAGAGAATGTAAGGTATACAGAGCATGTAGGGTATACAGAGCATGTAGGGTATACAGAGCATGTAGGGTATACAGAGCATGTAGGGTAGACAGAGCATGTAGGGTATACAGAGCATGTAGGGTATACAGAGCATGTAGGGTATACAGAGCATGTAGGGTATACAGAGCATGTAGGGTAGACAGAGCATGTAGGGTAGACAGAGCATGTAGGGTAGACAGAGAATGTAAGGTATACAGAGAATGTAAGGTATACAGAGAATGTAAGGTATACAGAGCATGTAGGGTATACAGAGCATGTAGGGTATACAGAGCATGTAGGGTATACAGAGCATGTAGGGTGTACAGAGCAAGTGGTTGGTGGTTGCAGCCCTGTTCCTCATCTTTACGTTAATGTATTAATATATGCAAATGCACCTGGTGTATTTATGCAAATGGTACCATAAAATTGTAATTATTTTAAGAAAAAAAAGAAAAAAGAAAAAAAATACCTGGTGCAATAAGAACATGTATATATGAGTCTGTTCTATGAAAATAATAAGTGACATTTTACAATAAATTGAATACCTGAATTCCCACCAAAATCATTTAACTATTTGTCCATGTCAGTAAAATGTTTTGCATGCTATAATTCAGTCAACATCTGATAGATTATACAAATTCAAAATGTTTGAATATATTGTCCAACTTTTGCATTTATTAGAATTGTTTTTAAAACCTTTTATCAATTTTGATGACTTGTAGGAGGAAAATGTTTTGAAACTTGTCCAATTACATTTTCTGTTGCAAAATGTTTTGCTACAGTGTACCCACCGAACATGTCTGCGATATCTCTGGTGCATATTTTTTTTAACCTTTATTTATCTAGGCAAGTCTGTAAAGAACAAATTCTTTTTTACAATGATGGCCCACCAGGGAACAGTCTGCAATCTGCCTTGTTCAGGGGCAGAACAACAGATGTTTACCTTGTCAGCACGGGGATTTGATCCAGCAACCTTTCAGTTACTAGCCCAACACTCTAACCACTAGGCAACCTGCCACCCCATAATGATTCCACTGGATGTAAATTACACATTTGTGGAATGGTTAACGATATGTTACGCTTTCTATATGCTGACTGGCTTTAAAGCAAATCACAACAGAATATACATGGAAACAAATATCAGAATTAAAAATGACAACAACTCAGGGTAATATTATTCATTAAATGACTCTGATAGCAACTGAAATGAGGTGGCATGAAGAAAATATCTTGACATCTCAGACAATCACTGAAACAGGCCTAGTACTTATCTTAAGGCCATTAAGATTCTCCCTCCCTCGTGAATTTTATGAGGATTAACAGTTTGCGAATTTTAGCTTTCCTCTGTGAGTTCTACAACTAAAAATAACCACGATGCAAGTTAAATTGATTTGCGTGCAGCTTTATAGATCATCAATCAAGTCATTGTCTATGGTATAATCACACAGTTTTTATAGAGATAATGGCAATAGAGCACCATTAAAAACATACACTAGTGGTTAGAAGAGTTACACTGTTAAATGTCAGGTATTGTCATCCAGTCCTTGGCCTGGTTAGTTGTACTTATTACTATTCGTAATTGTTAGTATATTTTTCATGTCATTGATCGGGAAACGTTGTTTGGGCAGGACAAACTCCACCATTCTATAATGAAAAAGCAGCTCCTACGCATCACCAGCATCCACCAATCCATACAGGGAACACCAATGAGTACAACATGACATTAATCTGGATGCACACAAATAACAACCATTGGCTTTTTGAAGCAGACTAGTGCTGATCTTTACCCTTCCTCACAAAATAACAACAACAGTATTCAAATTCCTGTAATGAATACATGATGAATCTGGATATACAAAACATCTTCTTAAAAAATGTGTAGTAGGCTGGAAATGTCCCACTGCGATAAAAATCTAGGCCTATTGGCTATGAATTTAACTTCTGTGACTTCACACCCCAGGAGCTCTATCGTGACGATTATAAAAATACCATATTCATACAATTTGCAGAAAGAGGAGTGCTATGACAACAGAGTACACTCTGCTAGTGAATAATTCAACCTCCTTACTCTGTCTTGTTCCCCTTTGGAAGTGGGACTGCAAAGCTACACTACAAAGCTAATTATCAGTGTTGGAGTCGACTGAAGCTGTCTCTGTGTCTCCCTCTAGCTATGCCACTGATCGTTCTCATCAAAGGAAGAGTATGTTTCAGAGTGGAAGGTAAAAAATTCATTATCTGACTGACATGGCAGCCTGGCCTCAGATCCATACGAAATATGCTTTACGTATTTCGAACACCTCCAAGACATATGATACCTACTAATGGTCTAGCTACTTGAGACAGAAACGAGAGTAGGGAGGTTAGTCGGGCATAATCCGCTACAGTCTAGCAATGCAAAGGTTGCATGTTTGAGTTGCATAAGGGACAATTGTAGCATTTTAGCTAACCGTTCCCCTAATTCTTATTCTAAACTTAACCCAGTTCGACTAACCTGCTACGTAAATTCACCTAAACTTTTCTTGTTTTAGTTTTCCTAACCTTTGTCGTGAATTCCCCTAACCACCAGTGAAAATTCTCCCTGTAATTGTCTTTGTTCTGACTGTGCAACAAGCAACCTGGTATCAGATAAAGATGTGCAATACTATACGTCCTCCAAGTAGTATGATAAGTTTGAAATTCCAATTCGCATGCTATTGTACGACCGGGTACGATGTATGATACTATGGGTACGATGTATGATACTATACGTCCTCTAATTTGTATGATATTGTACTACCTCTATTCCATTCATATTGTCACCAAACGTAATGTAACTTAACATACTAAATGGAGTGGGAAAAATGTACATACAGAATAATACGAATTGCCCTGAGACCACATTGGACATGGGGAGGGTGGAGGGTGGGTTGCTTCAGAGGAGTGCATGGTGAACTGCAGACAGTCACTGTACAGCAAACCACTATCTATTCGGCCTACATGACAGACAAAAGACAATTAATAGTGATAGTGAATAATTCAAGAATTCTAATAATGGAATGCATAATAATGCAAAATGTGGTTAGATCAGTGCCTTCGTAAAGTATTCAGACCTTTTGACCAAGCTTGTAGCGCCATACCCAAGAAGACTTGAGGCGGGAATCGCTGCCAAAGGTGCTTCAACAAAGTACGGTGTAAAGGGTCTTAATACTTATGTAATATGATATTTCAATTTTAGATTTTTTATAAATTAGCAAACATTTCTTAAACACTTTTTTGTTCTGTCATTATGGGGCATTGTGAGCCAAATTGATGTGGAAAGAATTCAAGGGGTCCGAATTCTTTCCAAAGGCACTGTAGATGCGGTAGAGGTCAATTGAACTGGACCAAAACAATGAAATTACCATGGAAAACGTGTGGGGGAAAGGGCCATAGGAAAAGATCCTGAATCTCCTCATTGCCCCCCAGGAAAATTAGCCTACATTTAGGCTATTGTTTATATGTGTTTTTCACACTATGTTGAGGTAAAAATCTGAGTATAATGCTTGTACTGTATGGATGTCAACCCCTACACATGTCATCTTAACCAATGGCATCTTAACCAAGCAATTGCATTATGGTTAAAAGCAACTTTGGCTACCACCACCGATTTCTGTATGCTAGCTATGCTAACCATCTTATAAAAACAGGAGTTAACATTTAGTAGTCACTTATTCTAAACATGAAAAGGGACAACTTTTAATTGTTATGCAGTGAAAACAGCCAAATATATCAAAATTGGACCTAAGTAACCACATTGGGGTCCTGTTACAATACGTAAATAATGACACATTTGACTAATATCTACTTTGTTAGGTCAGATTGGTTGAATGTGCACCAGTTCGGTCAATGGAACAGTCTGTACTCCATTTACCCCTTTACTGCATCTATGTTTGGGATAGTTTCAATGATGGATAGGTCTTGGGATACATGTAGTTTAAATGATATATTGGACCTAACATGGTTGAGAGGAAAGGAGCTTAGAGAGTAATGATAGCAGGTCACGGTTGGTTGATGGCCTACGGTGGCCCGTTTGGCAGGAGAGATAATTGGATTGTAAAACAGACACTTAAGGCCAAACATCTTCCTACCAGAGATGCTAATAACACTGGACAAATACAAAGAGGCGCAAATGGCTCTCGACCAACCAATCTGTGACCCTTGATAAATCAACAACTAGTGCTCGTTTCCATAGACACAGGAATTACAAATTCAGACGATAGTTACAAATTATAAAAGTAATTACATATTTTCATTGTAGACACTATTTTATTCATATCACACCACTACACAGCAAAATATGAATACATAAATTAATATATTTATAATCTGTCGTGAACCTTTCACAACTTTGCACCCTTGCCCAGTGCCCACACAGATCCGGATTTCCAATATTCATTAGAGCACCTGGTTTGCAGCTATTGGCATCTCACTTAGGTATGTATACAGGATTGAACATTGATATGAACAATCACTGAGAGTAAACTATAGTAGTTTCTAACATTTTCAATAGCATGTTAATTGAAACATTTTAAAATCACGTTGATATGGTTAAACTCAGCTCGTATAAAAGAGATAAGTATGACAAATGCATCCTCTTGGATGTGACTTAATGCAGTTCCTTCACAGCCACCTAGGCTAGGCGGGTCTGGTGTTACCAAATCATTCGGTAAGGGTGAGAGTTTCGTTAAGATGACCGAAAAATAAATCATTAGCATGTCATTATCTAGTCTCCAGAGATAGAGAAGAGAAGGAAGATCACTAGAAAATAAAGCATAAAAGAAAGTGAGAGGCACAAGAGAGAACCTGGAAAAAACATGTGTACAGCAACATGGCCCACAATTCAAATGCTTCATTTACATCTGAGAAACATCCTATGTGCAAAAATGACATTTTGTAATGAGCAAAGTACTGAGGATTAGATGCACAGTATGCCTACATGTTGTTAGAAGGGAAATCCAACCCTTTTGTGTGCAAAAGACCTACTTATGTTTTTCAAAGTGTTTTTTTCTCTCGATCATCTAAGACAGTTTGATGAAAGTTTCGTCCAAATGTCTAACCTTTCGTTTTCTATTCAACTTACAAAAATAACCCAATTGACACATGATCCCCTGGGGGCAGGAAAGCTGTTTAGTGAGTCACTAGCCATTGCTGGATGCCTCAATTATGGATTTAGCATATTTGAGGATAAGCTTTTAATTTAATTGCCTATTTGGAGCCATCGCTATGCATACCAGATGTTGTCTTGAGATTTCAAGGACACCGATCATAAAATAATCAGTTGATGACAAAAGATCTGTGATACTATTTATTTAGTAATGCACTGCATTATTTACAGACATCAAGATCTTCTTAATCGAAATGTTCAAAGCATGGAACTCTGAACATGAACTGCTGACATAATTAAATATTATTTTATACATGTGTATTGACACTGTAATTTGCTGTTATATAGTATTTACATTTCCTCCACTCCAGACGTAAGACTACACTGGCTTCATCAGGATTGCAGGCATCCTCTCCTCCTACCTCCATCAGACCACTCTCTCCATCCCTCTTTACTATGCACTGTTGCTTCTATGATCTGCTGCTGACACATGGCACCGCAGGGGGAATACTATTAAGTGTCCAATGAGTTCATACAGGTTGGAGCACTTAAAATTCTCCACACACAGTTGCTAGAAGAACGTTTTACAAAAAAAAGACTACTAGGAAATTAAGTGCTGAGTGAATGACATCCCATCTAAGTGTGCATGAATTGGTAATGATGACCAAATCACCACATTTTTCTGATGATTTTGTAATGACAATAAAGACGTTTTTCAACATTTATTGTCATATAATTGGATTCATGCTACTAGCTACAGCATCTGCTATTCTATTTATTTTCAAATCACATTTGAGTTTGTTTTGGGGGGGGGGGGGGGGGGGGGGTGTAAAATATGGTTATTCAAGATACAGTATATCAGCAATCTCCCTGAGATACAGTAAAGTGAATGAATGTTGACAATGCTGTCTGAGTTTGGATGCAGACTGTATTTCTACTTGTATATGTCGTGTCACAGGGAGATTTACCCTTTCATTTCCTGTCCCTCTGCTTCCTTATTCTCAGGATACAACACAGAGCTTTGTCCAAATCAACCCCACAGATGAACATTCCTCTTGCTTCTCCTTTGGTGGACCCAGTTACTCAGACACTTCCCATCATAGAATAAAACATATCTGTCATTGTAATTGATAAACATTTACAGAATCAGAATAGCTTTTGTTATAGTAAACGAATGTCAACAAATAGTAATTTATGGGGACATTAGTGAACTACTGTCCCCAAAAATTGTGAAATAATGTCACCACTGTGTCAATATATTGTGGCTGTCACGATGACAAAACAGTTTTATGAAGGTACACTTAAAATTGGAGATACAGCAGTGTACTTCTAGCACTTGGTGACAACTGCGGATGTAATAAGGGCTTTCAAAAATACATGTGATTGTAAAAAAAAAAAAAAAAAGTTTTGATATCCAAATGATACATGGTTTTGTAATATATTTTAGCTTCTATATACTATAATGTTTTTTGGATGGCTTGTTTTTTGCTGTTTCATGATGGATGCATTTTAAATCAAACCAGCAGTTTCCTGGAGCATGGAGTAAGAGGAACTAGCTGTGAAACTACCCTATTCCAAGTGGCTGTATACGTTGTATTATGAGTATGAAAACAAATCAAATTTAAAAACATTTTCTAATATTTCCCTTTCAAATATAATATGCATGATGTTATTTTTTCATGTCCGGACACATTGTCATTAGGTCATGTTAAAACCAGAGACAGATTACACTATTTCTAGGAAAATAAGAAAGGTCCAATTTGTAGATGCTTTCAATCTGTTCCAGGGTTATGGTGAAATATTGAGATTACAGGTGGCAAGGTCAGAAAGAGTTTAACCACTGTACCATGTTAACACAGTTTATTCCCGGATAATAACCATTCCTCCTCTCTGTTAATCTTAGTTCCCGTCATCCTTGTGTTAGAGCCTGCATGGCCTTCGCTCCCTCTCTTGGCCGTATTTGCTCTGTCATTTATGGCTTTTCCTGCCATGCAGCATCAATGACCTGTCACTCTCATCTTCACCCACCCCTGTGTCCTCTTGGTCTCCAGTGACCTAGTACTTTGCTCTGGCTCCTCTCCTACATTAACTCTATGACTTTCAACAGTCCCGGCCTGGGTCACAGGCCTGAACAGTTACTCAGTGCTGTCCCCTCTAGTGCCTTTAGGCAGGCAGGCACTGGATGGGTAGAACCTTGGAATCATGGTGACTAATGCCCAACCCCAAGTGAGGCCCTGTCCCCTATAGGCAATATGATAAGCTGGATGGAACGCTTTCCCATTTTGTTTGTACTAGTCCTATCCTTTCAGATTGTCAAGTGCCGAGGAGGTAGTGTAAAACGGTTGATTTGGAATTGGGAAAGTGACACTTAAGAGTTGGCGATGTCCCACACACCTGTATTGCTCTGAGATACAGTGTCTTCAGAAAAGTATTCATACCCCTTCACTTATTCCACATTAAGTTGTGTTACAGCCCGAATTCAAAATATTTGTTTTTCTCTCACCCATCTACACACAATGCTCCATAATGACAAAGTGAAAACATGTTTTTATAAATGTTTGCTAATTTACTAAAAATGAAATACAGAAATATCAGCTGTGAGTCTTACTGGGTAAGTTGCTAAGAGCTTTGCACACCTGGATTGTACAATATTTGCACATTATTCGTTAAAAAATTCTTCAAGCTCTGTCAAGTTGGTTAATGATCATTGCTAGACAGCTATTTTCAAGTCTTGCCATGGATTTCAAGCATATTTAAGTTAAAACTGTAACTAGACCACTCAAGAACATTTAATGTCGCCTTAGTGAGCAACTCCAGTGCATATTTGGCCTTGTGCTTTAGGATATTGTCCTGCTGAAAAGTGACTTTGTCTCCCTATGTCTGTTGGAAAGGAGACTGAACCAGGTTTTCCTCTATGATTTTGCCTGTGCTTAGCTCTATTCCGTTTCATTTTATCCTAAAAAAAACTCCCTGGTCCTTGCCGATGGCAAGCATACCCATAACATGATGCAGTCACCACCATGCTTGAAATATGAAGAGTGGTACTCAATGATGTGTTGTGTTGGATCTGACCCAAACATAACGCTTAATTCTTTAATCCTCAGTTTTCTCCTATCATAGCCATTCAATGCTGTAACTGTTTGAAAGTCACCATTGGAAACTGAGATAGGAAGGATGCCTGTATCTTTGTGGTGACTGGGTGTATTGATACACCATCCAAAGTGTAGTTAATAACTTTATCATGCTCAAAGAGAGATTCAATGTCTGCATTTATTTATTTTTTTTCCCCCTCTATAAATAGGTGCCCTTCTTTGCAAGAAATTGGAAAACCTCCCTGGTCTTTGTGGTTGAATATGTGTTTGAAATTCACTGCTCAACAAAGGGACGTTACAAATAATTGTATGTGTGGGGTACAGAGATGAGGTAGTCATTCAAAAATCACGTTAAACATCCATGAAACATAATAAGTGACCAGTTAAGCAAATTTTCACGCCTTTAACTTATTGAGACTTTCCATAACAAAGGGGTTGAATACTTATTGACTCATTTGACGGATTTTTATTTTGTATTAATTTGTAAACAATCCTAAAAACATAATTCCACTTTGACATTATGACAAAATCTCAATTTAATCAATTACATTAAGGCTGTAACACAGCAAAATGTGGAATAAGTCAAGATGTGTGAATACTTTCTAATGGCACTGTATAAGCAATAATTATTATAGTAGTGTTTCCACAGTTGTCCTCAAGTTGGAGAGAGAGAAAAAGGCCTGGGAGAGCAACAAACAGAAATCACCTCCATTTGCACCTGCAGTTCCAGTTTGCCCAACAGTCATTTTAAATTAGATGACAATTCTTTATTTTTGCATAAAAATAACACCCCTCGTGATATTAATTCGTCATCTCTTCTTTAAAGATGAATATACTGAAACATAAGTCTGCAGTATGCGTCCATCTGGTGCATCCTGATCCTGTCTCTGCTACTCTAACATACTGTATGACCAAGCTTTTTTCTGTCCTTACCCTACATACGTTGTTCCCATTGTTGCCAATTCAATTGCAGTCATTCTGTTACAGATTTTTGCTCAGTTTGGCCGGGGGCCAGCTCTATGAAGAGTGTTGATGGTTCCAAGCTTCTTCCATTTAAGAATGATGAAGGCCACTGTGTTCTTTGGGACCTTCAATGCTGCAGAATGTTTTGGTACCATTTCCCAGATCTGTGCCTCGACACAATCCTGTCTCCATGGACAATTCCTTCGACCTCATGGCTTGGGTTTTGCTCTGACATGCACTATCAACTGTGGGACCTTATATAAACAGGTGTGTGCCTTTCCAAATCATGTCCTATCAATTGAATTTACCATAGGTGGACTCCAGGCAAGTTATAGAAACATCTCAAGGATTATCAATGGAAACAGGACAATCCTGAACTGAACTTAAAGTCTCATAGGAAAGGGTCTGAATACTTATGTATATAAGGTATTTATATTATTTCTTAATTTTAATAAATGAGCAAAAATGTCTAAAACTGTTTTTGCATTGTCATTATGGGGTATTGTGTCTTGATTGATGATGAAAAAAAAGATTGTAATCTGTTTTATAATAAGGCTATAACGTAACAAAATGTGGAAAATGTCAAGGGGTCTGAATACTTTTTGAATGCACTGTATCTATGCCACTGTATCTATACAAAATATAGACTCTTAGCTTTCATTTGACACAAATTTTGATATGCTCCTATACACTTCACATGTTGGTGCTCATGGGTCCTTTTACACGGAAACGACCTGGGAGAACACTTACCCCGGCCAATCAGTTTCTGATATGTTTACAACCACAATAAAATACACAGAGACAAACACAAAGCAAGACAGCCTGGGTATGTACAGTAAATAGCCCCTCAAATACAGATACATTCATGCAACAACCTAAAGGTATCATTGAGGACAACCACAGCAGGTAACCTAACGTTTTGAGCGTTAGTCCAGTAACCTAAAGGTCACTAGCTAGAATCCCCGCGCTCACAAGGTGACAAATCTGTAGAAGTGCCTTGTGCAAGGCACTTAACCTTAATTGCTCCAGGAATGCTGTTGATAATGGCTGGCTGTGACACTCTTCAACGGTGTCTCAAGGGGAGTTTGGATATGCAAAAAGCACATTTCCATTTCACACATGCATATAATACATACTTGCACATGTGTGGAATACAGGACAAATATAAGCACCAGACTGATTATTATTACATGAAGTATACTATGATCTAAAGAGCAACAGTTTAACCCCCCCCCCCCCCCCCCCCCAATGTGGTTTGTTCACCAGTCAGAGCTCTCGCTCTCTCTTTTTTTCCCCTCTCGCTCCCCCCTCTTTCTTTCTCCCTCTCTCCAGTCAGGCCACCACTTCTCCCAATACCCAGTATTAATCCCTTCCCTGTAGCCTAGGCAACAGATGCCTCCAAGATGGTGACATTAATCTGGATATTCCTCTGTCTCACCATGACATTCTACCCCCCTTTACTCCATCATCAACCCACTCCTCTCCCAAACCCTGTTTAGACTGACAATTTGTAATTCTAATTCTCTCTTGTCCTCTTTGCCAGATTGTACCGTTTCTTTCTAAATTGTTGTCTCAATTTAGGTATTTTGCCAAAGCCATTTGTTCCTCCATCAGTTCCTCCCTCAGCTGCACTTTGGGTTTGGCCAAGGACAGTATAAGTAATGCAGAGGATAATGACTTCTGAGTCCTGTCATTGGCTTTTTCCAGCGCCAGGGGAACTGACTGCCAAGAATCAGGCTGTTGAGGTAGGAAAATCACTCTCAGAGGGGAGTGCCAGTTCAACTAATCGACTTTGAGGATTACTGAGCAACAATGAATTTGTTTACAACACCTCAATAGCAGAATGAATTTGCTTGCAACACAACAGCAAGCACATAAGCAGAATAAAAGTGCTGTGCAGCCATAGATGTAATAAAATGTATTAGCAACCAAACAAAACCAGCCTCCCGAGGATTCAAAACTGCAACCTGGAGTTAGGAACTTTTTGCTTATGCAGAGCAATGATAAACCAGGAGTGACATACCATATATAATATCAATAGGGACATACTGTATAACTAATATTGACATATTCTAATGAGACCATGTTTGCAGTATTACAGAACTCTTCATGTACATACCACAACAAAGGAATGAAAGAGAAGAACACTTAAAGGTTAGCTTTGTACTCTTTACAGAGGCCCCAGGCTCTCTCAGGCATCAGTGTTTGGCCTTTGACCTATATCTCATCCTCATAGAGTTTAAATACGGGAATGGAAAGAGTGGAAATGTAGAAAAGAAAATAACCACTTTGTCATTTTCTTTCTGCCTTGATGGTAAAGGTGGAGTGTGGTTTGTTTTAAGAGCTGTTGTTTGATGAGTCATCCTCTTCTTTGACGGATGGTATTTTTATTTACAGAGTACTCGAGCCAATGCTGCTTATTTGCAGAAGTCATCTATCCTCCGTTCCCCAAGTCAGTCAACCCTTCAATTCTATATAGAGGTTTTGGATCGGAGGCAATTTTCAGAGATTTTATCTTGTTCAGTTCTGATGCCACCCAGACAGACAGCACACACAAGTCCAGTAGCAGGCGAGTCTAGGTGAAATGATGCAGAAAGAGGCATCACAGTTTCAAGTCAAGAAACTTGTGGGTGGGAATACATATTCAATCTTTTAAAACCTCTTAAGGATCAGCCCCTTTTATTCAATTTTTGCCTAAAATGACATACCCAAAGCTAACTGCCTGTAACTCAGGCATTGAAGCAAGGATATGCATATTCTTGATACCATTTGAAAGGAAACAATTTGAAGTTTGTGGAAATGTGAAATGAATGTAAGAGAATATAACACATTAGATCTGGTAAAAGAATATACAAAGAAAAAAACAACCGTTTCTTTGAAATGCAAGCGAAAAGCCACATATTCAGCTAGGAAGCTGGTGGTTATTTAGATGGTGTCCACAATAGGGCAATGGTGTATGTGCAAAGTTTCAGACGGATAACTTTAAGAATGAGCAAGCTACATGACATTTAGTATGAAGTAACCCAGGTGTCCTTCACGATTTGCCCAAATGTACCCAAGTGGCCGAATTGGTAAATTGATACTTTTTCAAGAACATAACTATAGAAAACACACAAAAATGCTATGTTAATAAAAAATACAAGTTTAAGCACTCCCAGCAACGTCATGCATTATGGATGACTATCTTCCCTACATAAAATGTACTAACAGGAGACGCGACAAGAATTGTATGTATTTATTTATTTAACCTTTATTTAACCAGGAAGGGCTCATTGAGATTTAAAATCTATTTTTCAAGAGCGTCCTGGCCAAGATAGGCAGCACCAAGTCATTACAAAAATTACAGACAAACAACATGAAAAACTACAAGTAATCTAGTAAAAACCATAGAATTCAGTATAACAAAAATCAAAAACAGCAAATTAAAAACATTGACAGGTCAGGGAATCAGTCTCAAGATCATTCATCAGTGATTTAAAAATACCAATCGGGACAAGTTCTTCCAGTTTAAAAGTATTTTGTAAGGCGTTCCAAGACGATGGCGCAGAGTACATAAAAGCCCTTTTTGTCACACCCTGGCCTTTGTTATATTGATTTAGTTAGGTCAGGGTGTGACATGGGGGATGTTTGTGCGTTAGTGGTTGTGGTTTATACGTGTATGTATTTGATTATTTCCATTTGTGGAATTTTGCCTTATTTTTGAGTAAAACACTGTGGTTTCGCTCAACACCTGTGTCCTGCGCTTGACTCCGAATATTCTCCGCACACAACCCTGACAGAATTACCCACCAACCCAGGACCAAGCAGCGTGTGAAACAGCAACAGGACCCACCTACACAGGATTTATGGCAATGGGAGCAGGATCTGGGCTACACTACGTGGGAGGAGATCGACAGGTGGGCGATCGACCCAGGGCGAATGCCGGAGCCCGCCTGGGATTCTCTGGCGCAGTGCGAGGAGGGATACCGGCGAATGGAGGCGGTATCGTGGGGGGGGGGGGGGGGGGGGGGCTAAAAGGGAGTGTGGCGAAGTCAGGTAGGAGACCTGCGCCTACTCCCTGTACTTACCGTGGAGAGCGAGAGTACGGGCAGACACCGTGTTACGCAGTAGAGCGCATGGTGTCTCCTGTACCTGTGCATAGCCCGGTGCGGTACATACCAGCTCCTCGTATCGGCCAGGCTAGATTGAGTATTGAGCCAGGTGCCATGAAGCCGGCTCAACGCGTCTGGTCTCCAGTGCGTCTCCTCGGGCCGGCTTACATGGCACCAGCCTTACGCATGGTGTCCCCGGTTCGCCTACATAGCCCGGTGCGGGTTATTCCACTTCCCCGCACTGGTCGGGCGATGGGGAGCATACAACCAGGTAAGGTTGGGCAGGCTCAGTGCTCAAGGGAGCCAGTACGCCTGCACGGTCCGGTATTTCCGGCGCCACCTCCTCGTCCCAGCCCAGTACCACCAGTGCCTACACCACGCATCAGGCTTCCTGTGCGTCTCCAGAGCCCTGTTTCTCCTCCACGCACTAGCCCTGTGGTGCGTGTCGCCAGCCTATTACCACCAGTGCCTACACCACGCACCAAGCCTCCTGTGCGTCTCCAGAGTCCTGTGCATCCTGTTGCTGCTCCCCGCACTAGCCCTGAGATGCGTGTCCCCAGCCCGGTACCACCAGTTCCGGCACCACGCACTAGGCCTAATGTGCGTCTCCAGGGTCCAGTATGCCCTGTTCCTTCTCCCCGCACTAGCCTTGAGGTGCGTGTCCTCAGCCCGGTACCTCCAGTTCCGGTACCACGCACCAGGCCTACTGTGCGCCTCAGCCGGCCAGAGTCTGCCGTCTGCCCAGTGCCGCCTGCACTGTCCGTCTGCCCAGAGCCGTCAGAGCTGCCCGTCTGTCCCGAGCCGTCAGAGCTGCCCGTCTGTCCCGAGTCGTCAGAGCTGCCCGTCTGTCCCGAGCCGTCAGAGCTGCCCGTCTGTCCCGAGCCGTCAGAGCTGCCCGTCTGTCCCGAGCCGTCAGAGCTGCCCGTCTGTCCCGAGCCGTCAGAGCTGCCCGTCTGTCCCGAGCCGTCAGAGCTGCCCGTCTGTCCCGAGCCGCTAGAGCCGTCCGCCAGACAGGATCAGCCAGAGCCGTCCGCCAGACAGGATCAGCCAGAGCCGTCCGCCAGACAGGATCAGCCAGAGCCGTCCGCCAGACAGGATCAGCCAGAGCCGTCCGCCAGACAGGATCAGCCAGAGCCGTCCGCCAGACAGGATCAGCCAGAGCCGTCCGCCAGCCATGACCAGCCAGAGCCGTCAGCCAGCCATGACCAGCCAGAGCAGTCAGCCAGCCATGACCAGCCAGTGCCGTCAGCCAGCCATGACCAGCCAGAGCCGTCAGCCAGCCATGACCAGCCAGAGCCGTCAGCCAGCCATGACCAGCCAGAGCCGTCAGCCAGCCATGACCAGCCAGAGCCGTCAGCCAGCCATGACCAGCCAGAGCCGTCAGCCAGCCATGACCAGCCAGAGCCGTCAGCCAGCCATGACCAGCCAGAGCCGTCAGCCAGCCATGACCAGCCAGAGCCGTCAGCCAGCCAGGATCCGCCAGAGCCAGCCAGCCAGGATCCGCCAGAGCCAGCCAGCCAGGATCCGCCAGAGCCAGCCAGCCAGGATCCGCCAGAGCCAGTCAGCCAGGATCCACCAGAGCCATCTGCCAGTCATGAGCTGCCCCTCAGTCCGGAGCTGCCCCTCAGTCCGGAGCTGCCCCTCAGTCCGGAGCTGCCCCTCCGTCCAGTGGCGCCCTATGGGATGGTAATCAGTCCGGGACTCGCCGTTCCAGAGGCACCACCAAAGCGGGTAGTGACTATGGTGGAGGGGGGTCCACGTCCCGCACCCGAGCCGCCACCATAGGAAGGCCCACCCGGACCCTCCCCTTCTGTGTCAGGTTTTGCGGCCGGAGTCCGCACCTTTGGGGGGGGGGGGGGTACTGTCACACCCTGGCCTTCGTTATATTGATTTAGTTAGGTCAGGGTGTGACATGGGGGATGTTTGTGCGTTAGTGGTTGTGGTTTATACGTGTATGTATTTGATTATTTCCATTTGTGGAATTTTGCCTTATTTTTGAGTAAAACACTGTGGTTTCGCTCAACACCTGTGTCCTGCGCTTGACTCCGAATATTCTCTGCACACAACCCTGACACTTTTACCAAATTCAGTTCGGACATTTGGAACAGTTAGCAGGATAAAGTCCAGCGAACGAAGAGAGTACACACCACATTTCTGAACAATAAAAGTGCCCAAATAAAAAGGTAGTAAACCCAAAATGGCTTTATAAATAAAAGTATACCAGTGACTGAGCCTACGAGTGACTAGAGAAGGCCAGCCAACCCTGGTACACAAAGTGCAGTGGTGCGTAAGGGTTTTGCAGTTTAAAATAAATCTCAAAGTGCCATGGTAAACGGTGTCAATTGATCTCAAACACTGAGCGGAAGCATTTATATATAAAATATCCCCATAGTCTAGTAAAGGCATAAATGTAGCTGATACTAGCCTCCTTCTGGCTTCAAAAGAAAAACAGGCCTTATTCCTAAAATAAAATCCCAATTTCAGCTTCAATTTTTTTGTAAGTTGTTGAATATGCAATTTAAAAGAGAGGCTGTTATCAAATAAAATTCCAAGATATTTATATGAGGTTACAACCTCAATCTCCTTGCCCTGACAGGTAGTAATAGGTGAAAGGTTCGGAGGTCTATTTCTTGCTTTAGAAAACACTGTTAGTTTAGTTTTGTTAGTATTGAGGATAAGCTTCAATTGACACAAGGTATGTTGAACAGTATAAAAAGCAGTTTGCAAGTTCTGGAAAGCTTTTGTAAGAGACGAGGCACAACAGTAAATAACAGTATCATCAGCATAAAAATGAAGTTGCGCATTTTGGATATTTTTGTCTAAATCATTTATATAAATAGTGAATAAGAGAGGACCAAGTACAGAGCCTTGGGGCACACCATTAAATACAGACAATTTAACAGACATTAGAATGCTGATCCAATGTCTCCAAACACAGAAGTTAAATATTTAAGATTTTTATTTTTATTTTATTTCACCTTTATTTAACCAGGTAGGCTAGTTGAGAACAAGTTCTCATTTGCAACTGCGACCTGGCCAAGATAAAGCATAGCAGTGTGAACAGACAACAACACAGAGTTACACATGGAGTAAACAATAAACAAGTCAATAACATAGTAGGGAAAAAAATTAAAAAAAGAGAATCTATATACAATGTGTGCAAAAGGCATGAGGAGGTAGGCAATAAATAGGCCATAGGAGCGAATAATTACAATTGAGCAGATTAACACTGGGGTGATAAATCATCAGATGATCATGTGCAAGTAGAGATACTGGTGTGCAAAAGAGCAGAAAAGTAAATAAATAAAAACAGTATGGGGATGAGGTAGGTAAATTGGGTGGGCTATATACCGATGGACTATGTACAGCTGCAGCGATCGGTTAGCTGCTCAGATAGCAGATGTTTAAAGTTGTTGAGGGAGATAAAAGTCTCCAACTTCAGAGATTTTTGCAATTCGTTCCAGTCGCAGGCAGCAGAGAACTGGAAGGAAAGGCGGCCAAATGAGGTTTTGGCTTTAGGGATGATCAGTGAGATACACCTGCTTGGGCGCGTGCTACGGGTGGGTGTTGCCATCGTGACCAGTGAACTGAGATAAGGCGGCGCTTATCTTAAGATAAGGGCCAAGTTAGCAGCCAACACTAATCTAATGTCATAAGTGAACACACCACAAACCATACATAAAGTATATATATTTTTTAAATAATTACAGTATTTAGAACACCCTCTACACAAGACTGTGCTGCTGGTCCCAAGTCCCAAGTCTCTTTCTGCTGTAAAGCACTTACCATCCTTTACTTGTAGGCTGGCTGGGTATTCACACCTCTCGATGACCGGGCGGGGGTTTGTTGTGGAGCCAGATAGAGCAGCAGTCAGACTAAGTGAGGGATGCAGGACTTCACTATTGAAGATTTTTTTTTTATCAGTAAGAACTTTATTACTTATTTTATTACTTATTTTATTTAACCTTTATTTTAGCAATACATCAAATAAACAACACATCTATAAACATATATTATATAGAGTGGAGAATATTGTGGTGAAGTGTGTGTACCAATTATTTGTTTATTTATTTTAATACCTACTGGATTACTGTCACTTGATGCACTAGGAAAGGCCACATAACTGGTACATAACAAGGTGGAGACTGACACAATGAGCGACAACACAGTTTTAAATGGTAACTAAATGTGCTGCAGAGAAATTACAAATGTAGAAGGGCTATCACCCTTCAAAATTAAACAAGAAAAGGCCAAATGCAGCTATTTTTTTTTATCTGACTATCAAATCATTTCTGGGAAACAATTAAGTACCTTACTGTGATTGCATCAATTAAAATGGTCAAAAACAAGCAAAAATAGCTTCTGAGCAAAGAGCAATTTCTCAAGCAAGAATGTAGCTAGGACTGTCTGGGAGTGGTCTGAGTGGAAGAGGGGAAAACTGAAAACTAGCTAACTATTTATTGGCAGAGAGGTTTGGAGCTTTCTTATTGGACTATTAACTAATTTACCGCCTGGCGATATCACCAGGCAGGCCAAAACTCCATCCCACATAAACAGGCTGAAATTTCAAACAGCTTTTACATTAAAAATACATTATCATCATTTTCACTCTTTCACAGTATTATTCTAACCTCATGGTGTGGAAATACACTATATATACATAAGTATGTGGACACCCCTTCAGTGGATTCGGCTATTTCAGCCACACCCGTTGCTGACAGGTGTATAAAATTGAGCACACAGCCATGTAATCTCCATAGATAAACATTGGCAGTAAAATGGCCTTACTGAAGAGACTTTCAATGTTGCTTTCAATGATTCCACCTTTCCAAGCTGTCAGTTCGTCAAATGTCTGCCTTGCTAGAGCTGTCCAGGTCAACTGTAAGTTCTGTTATGGGGAAGTGGAAACGTCTAGGACAACAACGGCTTAGCCGCAAAGTGGTAGGCCACACAAGCTGACAGAACGGGACCGACGAGTGCTGACGTGCGTAGCACGTAAAAATCGTCTGTCCTCAGTTGCAACACTCACTACCAATTTCCAATCTGCCTCTGGAAGCAACGTCAGCACAATAACAATAATCAGGAGCGTTATGAAAAGGGTTTCCATGGCTGAGCAGCTGCACACAAGCCTAAGATCACCATGTGCAATGCCAAGAGTCGGCTGGAGTGGTGAAAAGCTCGTCACCATTGGACTCTGGAGCAGTGGAAACAAGTTCTCTGGAGTGATGCTTCACAATCTGGCAGTCCGACGGACAAATCTGGGTTTGGAGGATGCCAGGAGAACACTACCTGCCCGAATGCATAGTGCCCACTGTAAAGTTTGGTGGAGGAGGAATAATAGTCTGGGGCTGTTTTTCATGGTTCGGGATAGTTCCAGTAAAGGGAAATCCTACCGCTACAGCATACAATTATATTCTAGAAGATTCTGTGTTTCCAACTTTGTGGCAACAGTTTGGGGAAGGTCCTTTCCTGTTTTAGCATGACAATGTCCCTGTGTACAAAGCGAGGTCCATACAGAAATGGTTAGTAGAGATCTGTGTGGAAGAACTTGACTGGCCTGCACAGAGCCCTGACCTCAACCCCATCGAACACCTTTGGGATGAATTGGAACGCCGACTGCGAGCCAGGCCTAATCACTCAACATCAGTGCCCGACCTCACTAATGTGCTTGTGGCTGAATGGAAGCAAGTCCCTACAGCAATGTTCTAGTGGAAAGCCTTCCCAGAAGAGTGGAGGTGGTTGTAGCAGCAAAGGGGGACCAACTCCAAAAATGATGCAGAAAAATGTATCCATGCTTTTGTCACTTCTATATTAGACTACTGCAATGCTCTACTTTCCGGCTACCCGGATAAAGCAATAAATAAACTTCAGTTAGTGCTAAACACGGCTGCTAGAATCTAGAACTAGAACCAAAAAATGGTATCATATTAGTCCAGTGCTAGCGTCTCTACACTGGCTTCCTGTTAAAGCTAGGGCTGATTTCACCTACAAAGCATTACATGGGCTTGCTCCTACCTATCTTTCCGATTTGGTCCTGCCATACATACCTACACGTACGCTACTGTCACAAGACGCAGGCCTCCTTACTGTCCTTGGAATTTCTAAGCAAACAGCTGGAAGCAGGGCTTTCTCCTATTGAGCTCCATTTTTATGGACTGGTCTGCCTATCCATGTGAGAGACGGAGACTCTGTCTCGACCTTGAAGTCTTTGCTGAAGACTCATCTATTCAGTAAGTCCTATGATTGAGTGTAGTCTGGCCCAGGAGTGTGAAGGTGAACGGAAAGGCACTGGAGCGACGAACCGCCCTTGCTGTCTCTGCCTAACAGGTTCCGCTCTCTCCACTAGGATTCTCTGCCTCTAACCCTATTACAGGGGCTGAGTCACTGGCTTACTGGTGCTCTTCCATGCCGTCCCTAGGAGGGGTGCGTCACTTGAGTGGGTTGAGTCACTGACGTGATCTTCCTGTCCAGGTTGGCGCCCCCCTCGGGTTCGTGCCATGGGGGAGATCTTCGTGGGCAATACTCGGCCTTATCTCAGGGTAGTAGCTTGATGGTTGAAGATATCCCTCTAGTCGTGTGGGGCTGTGCTTTGGCAAGGTGGGTGGGGTTATATCCTGCCTGTTTTGCCCTTTCCGGGCCACAGTGTAGCCCTGTCTCAGCCTCCAGTATTTATGCTGCAATAGTTTATGTGCCGGGGGGGGGGCTAGGGTCAGTCCATTATATCTGGAGTAGATATATATACACTCTCTCTCTCTCTCTCTCTCTCTCTCTCTCTCTCTCTCTCTCTCTCTCTCTCTCTCTCTCTCTCTCTCTCTCTCTCTCTCTCTCTCTCTCTCTCTCTCTCTCTCTCTCTCTCTCTCTCTCTCAGGAGTTTTTCCTAGCCATTGTGCTTCTACATCTGCATTGCTTGCTGTTTCGGGCTGGGTTTCTGTACAGCACTTTGTGACGTTGGCTGATGTAAAAAAGGGCTTTATAAATACATTTGATTGATTCCTCCCAAGGTGTTTTCAAGCAAAAACAACTTTTAAGTTCATAATCACAAGCTGACAGAAAACTGCAAAACCATGAAGCTTTTAAGACAAGGCATCTGTTCAATTGTTAAAGTCATTGGCTTAGTTTGAAGAAAGTTGTCAAAACGGGGGGAAATCATTTGTATCTGGAAAATAACTTTTTTTAGGATTCATGAAATAGTATTTTAAATCTGAGTAGGGACATGATTCACTAGAGTCCCACTACGCCACACAGCATGGTGAACTCACTCACACAGCATGGTGAACTCACTCACACAGCAAAGGTACAGTACAGTTGAGTATATGCATGCGATAAGCAAGTAGCAGTACTTCCATTCAATTTAAGTGTTTGCCCCACTCAAATAAGTCCAAAGAAAGCACTGAATGGCTATACTAGCTCAGAATGTTCCATCTGTATATGTAAAAAAAAAAATACCTACAAAGGAAATGGATTACAGTGAGAATCCAATCGTGATGCAAGGACAAAAACATTCAATTGAAGAAAGTTGCAAATACAATTCATCAGGGTCTTGGAGATAGTGGGAAAGTATTTTGCTGAACTGAAAGCTATTTGTTGTTGTTGTTATTGTTGTTATTTCAATCAAAAGATCCTCTGTTCCACTGTGTTTTTCACCAATACAGCAGCTGAGTGCACATGACCAGACAAAGGTGATAAAACAATCATGTTCCTACAAAGTGTCCAATTTCGTCCATCCATCTTTGCTTAAGAAAAATGGCCAAATGGGTTCAGCCGCCTTCCACTGTGACTTACAGAAGTGTTCTCCGAGCGAATCAGATGTTTTCCTTCTGATGAAGAAAGTGTCCGTTTTTTTTTTCTTTGTAGCAGAGCCCGTGCCTGAGTGCTCCCGTTCCGGGAAACACAGGGAGACAAGACACCTCATGAATAATGATGCGTGGGCATGCAGGGATAGAAAGGTGACATTTAGTTGCGTCAATGGCCAATGCATCACCTTCATTACACATGACAAAGGAAAGTTCACTGAGGTCACAGACATTATTATGAGTGATAAAGATAGACCACTTGTTGCATACAGGTTTCATTAAACATTTGATGTGGTGTGCTGTATTAATGATATAGGCAATATTAATTTATATATTAATATTAACTGGCTTCTGAGCTTACAGGTACGTGGACGGAAATGTAATTTAGTGATAATCAACAAAAAACTATTATCATCCCATCCCCAAGAGGAAGGAAAGGAAGGATGTCCATTTCAGGATTCCTAGCAGCAAGTCAAACATTTCTGTACATCATCCATCACTGCACAAAAAAGCAATTAAATGAGTGCATCATCAGGTCTTTCTCATAGATGGCCGTCATAAGCGCATTCAGCTGCATTAGTTCACTCAGCCATGTCAAGTAGATGTTTTTCCACCAGAGACACCCCATTATAGAGTGTGACAGTCACTGCAGTCAATCACTATATACTGTACAAGTCCTTTATAATGCATTAATGTACACAGCTACCACCCCATATAGAATCACTGCTGAAAGAGACAGTGACACACATGATACAATGTATAGCCTAGTGCACAAGCACGACTTTCTTGTTCATTTGGACTATTCACATAATTGTTGCTCTGTGTCTCACAAATGTTTTCATGTGTCTCAGTTTTCCAATTATCCAAGAAAGTTGCTTTCCCACTTGTAGGTTACTTTGCTTGTCTACCTTCTGATTAAACTGTTGTCATGCATATGCAGATGTTGTTTTTTCTCAATATAATTGTCAGAGTGGCAACGGCTCTGACTTTCCCTTTCTTCCTGACAATTAAAGGTCTGAGGGCCTGCACATGTGCTGCTCACTCTGCTGCCGCTTCCCCCTCCTTCCTTTCCGCGGCGATGATCGGACGTCTTTGCTTGGTGTTGTACAACAGACATGATCGACATGTTGTACAACAGACATGATCAACATGTTGTACAACAGACATGATCGACATGTTGTACAACAAACTTCTTTGTCTGTTGTTGTAACAGTAGGTGATTGTCAGCACTGCATGTATTCTTGGCTATCGTGCCATGGCTGTGTCAGAGTAAATTGTATGTTAAACTTGGATATTCCTTTATGGGTAAGACACATTTTTACTTGCAGTCATTAGCGACAGTTAGAATCTATGTTCCTTTTTCCCTTTTTTGTCGGAATAAAACAGGCTATAATGAGGACTACATTAAATGTGTCTTGCATGCAATTGTCATGACTTCCGCCGAGGTCGGTCCCTCTCCTTGTACGGGCGACGTTCGGCGGTCAACGTCACCGGTCTTCTAGCCATCGCTGATCCATCTTTCATTTTCCATTGGTTTTGTCTTTATTTTCTACACACCTGGTTTTCATTATCCCATTACATGTTCATGTATTTAACCCTCTGTTTCCCCCATGTTTGTTGTGTGTGATTATTTCTATGTTCAGTTCGGTTCATGATGGCTGGGTTTTTGACGGGTGCTGTGTTCACCCATGTTCATAACCGTTGGTTATTGGTCAAGTGTATTTGTTTACGTTGTTCCTTTATTTTCTGAGTAAAGTACATTGCTCACTCATTTTGCTCTCCTGCGCCTGAGTTCATGCACCAGCTACACTCACCTTCTGACAGAATCACGCACCAAACCATATAGAGTCAGCAGGAGCAGACAACCCTGGATTAGGGGTCGAGGAGCGCGTCCAGCAGCATGCGGCCATGTTACAACATCTCGGCATCGCCATGGATCGCGTCCTGCAGAATCTGGACCGCTGGGAGAGAAGAGGAGGTCCTCCAGTGCCTCCACCATCACCACCAAGGACTCCACTACTCACCCCTCCTTCACCCGGTCCCAGTGGGATTCAGCTCGATTCGAAGATTTCACCCGCCGCTTCCGGGCAGTTTTCGACCACCCGCCTGAGGGTAGAGCGGCAGGTGAATGGCTCGTCCAACTTAGGCAGGGGACGAGGAGCGCACAGGAGTTCTCTCTGGACTTTCGGACTACTCCGTTGGGAGTTGGCCTGCAGGGACACCACTCTCACCTTTGACCAGCTGGTGGACATGTCCATCCGGTTGGATAACCTGCTGGCTACCCGCGGATGTCCAGATCGGGGTCTGTCGATTCCATCCCCCAGCACCACAGCTCCTACGCCGATGGAGCTGGGAGGTGCTGCACGTAGGGCGACCGGAGGAGGGGCCGGTCCATGCACCATCTGTGGCCGCAGAAGGCACACAGTCGGTCGGTGCTGGAGAGGTTCCTCTGGGAGTCGAGGCAGCAGACACTCTTGTGTCACCCCAGGTGAGTCGGCACCAGGCTCACCCAGAGACCTCTGTTGCACACATGTTTGTGTATATACATTTTTATATATATATATTTATATAAAAATATATTTTTTGTGAAGAAGAAGGATGGAGGTCTGCACCCGTGTATTGACTATCGAGGTATCAATCAGATCACTGTGAGGTACAGCTACCCGCTGCCTCATCGGCAGTGCGATCGAGTCAATGCACGGGGTGCGCTTCTTCACAAAATTGGATCTCAGGAGCGCTTACAACCTGGTGCGTATCGGGGCGGGGACGAGTGGAAGACGGCATTTAGTACCACCTCAGGGCACTATGCGTTATGTACAGAGCCCACTCCCCCCCAATGTCCAGCTGGGCGTCTGTACGCTCCCCCACAATGGACATAAGCAACTGGTCTTGCGATATATATCGGTTGTTTTCTCTTAATTTTTTCTAAAATGTTTGAACAATTGAATCCAATGAACTGAGCAGGTTGGGTTGAGATGCTTATAGCCTTGCTAGGACTTTCTAAATATGCATTTATAAGATTGTGCTGTTATTATTTCTATTAATATTATCTATTATTGTTACTATAATAAAAAATCTGTTTTCCATGTCATTTGGTTAGTTCTCTTAAAAAGCACCCTCATAGATATTTATGTTGTCATGGGACTGCTCATATTTCCCTCTGTGTCACGATCGTCTTGCTGTGAGAGATTGGACCAAGGCGCAGCGTGTGCAAAATACATCTTCTTTATTTTAAGAAGAGAAAAAACAAACAAGAAACGAACAACTAATCACGAACTAACAAAATAACAAAACTGACGACCGTGAAGCTATAAAGACAGATAGTGCTGACACAAACACTACACATAGACAATTACCCACAAACAGCTAAAGCCTATGGCTGCCTTAAATATGGCTCCCAATCAGAGACAACAATAACCAGCTGTCTCTGATTGAGAACCAATTCAGGCAACCATAGACTTTCCTAGACACCTACACTGAACACTAACCCATCTACTCTACTTAACCCCCTAAACCATACAACACCCTAGACAATACAAAAACACACAAACTTCCCCATGTCACACCCTGACCTAACTAAAATAATAATGAAAACAAAGATAACTAAGGCCAGGGTGTGACACTCTGGCCTATGCCAATTGGCGGCCAAGGGTTTGCCTTAGGACGCAAAGGTGCGTCATGACTCAGGGAGATGGTCTGATGGTCTTAGTGGGGGGAGGTTTTAAGGGGTGGAATATTAGAACAAATGGAGGTTTACAAATTTGCAGCTACAGTATGCTTAACAGTGCAAATATTATGGTACAGCTATATGGACACTTAATCATCATGGTGCTTTTTAATGGTAAGTTGACAAACATTGGTTGTGGTAAGTATAATTGAAACCTGGGTATTATTATGGTATGTGGGGAAATAAGTTTAGCCAGTTATAATTGTAATGGCTTAGCCGAATATAAAAAATAAGATCCATTTTTACCTGGCAAAAAGAGAATGAATATAATATATATCGTTTACAGGAAACTCATTCTACAAATATAGATGAGGTTGGGTGGAAAAAGGATAGGACGGGAGAAA
Source organism: Salvelinus namaycush (assembly GCF_016432855.1). Classification (NCBI taxonomy): domain Eukaryota; kingdom Metazoa; phylum Chordata; class Actinopteri; order Salmoniformes; family Salmonidae; genus Salvelinus; species Salvelinus namaycush. The sequence goes on along the minus strand of NC_052317.1, from coordinate 29,622,780 downwards.
TATATTTTTGTTATGAGCAAAGATACTCAAAAGGGGTGATTGAACTAATTAATACACATTTCTATCCAATTGTGCAAACTGTGCAAACAGATCCGCAAGGAAGATGGATTATATTGAATATGTTATTGGATCAAAAACAGATCTGGCTAAATAATGATGATCCACTCTTCTTCGAAAATATATATAATAATCTATTGCGCTCACAAGCAACGAATGAATCTATTATTATGGTGGGAGATTATAATATGGTTTTAAGTACCGCAATGGATCGTAAAAGAAATCCCCCTCAAGCACTTAAGGAGATCACAAAGATCATGGATACATTAGAACCCTGACCTAGTGAGATATACATGGAGGCTTAATCAAGCTAGCCGTCTTGATTACTTCCTAGTCTCATTCTTGCTGGCATCAAAAGTTTTTAAAGTATTAATAAGGGAAAGGGGGATACCGAGTCAGTTGTACAACTGAATGCATCTTCCACATTTAACCCAACCCCTTTGAATCAGAGAGGTCCATAATCAACATCCACATTTTCAGCGCCCGGGGAACAGTGGGTTATCTGCCTTGCTCAGGGGCAGAACAACAGATTTAAACCTTGTCAGCTCAGGGATTCAATCCAGCAACCTTTCAGTTACTGGCCCAACGCTCTAACCATTAGGCTACCTGCAGAGGAGACTGAATGCGATCGGACCACCATCTAATTGGCCTCCATATAACTCTTGCAGAATTTCCACATGGACGAGGATATTAGACATTTTATCAAAGCATATTGGATGAAAATGTGTTGTTAACTAAGACAAAATAATTAATTATTGACTTTATTTTGCACAACATACAGTAGGTATATAGATCCCCTTATTGTATGGGACACTTTTAAATGTACTTTAAGAGGCCATTCAATACAATACTCATCATTAAAACTAAAGCAGTTTAGGTCAAAAGAGTATAGACTGATAGAGAAAATAGAGTATAGTATACTATAGAGGCACAAAATAGGTTAGAGGGAAAAAAATGGAGGTACTTATTCAAGAATGATCAAGTGTAATGTATTACAAAAATATAGTGAATTGGATGGAAAACGGTGAAAAATGCACAAACATTTTCTTCAATTTCAACATAGAAATGCTAGCAAAAATAATTTACAGAAATTCATTACAATTGATGGAGTCATTCATGATTCACCAAATTATATTTTGAAAGAGGAAGCAAAATATTTTAAGCATATGTTTTCTTTTCAGTCTCCTCAATTTCCACTGAATGATGTGAACTGTAAGGATATATTTTCTAATAATAATAATAATAATAATGTAAAATTATCAAATTTGCAGAGAGACCTGTGTGAAGGCCAACTTACAGAAGAGGAACCTTTTGAGGCAATAAAATATTTTCAGTCTGGAAAAACACCAGGGCTTGATGGCATACAGTAGAAGTACATCAGACCTTTTTTTATGTACTCAAAGATCCATTATTGGCATGTTTTAATTTCTCCTATAAAAATGGTAGACTTTCAGATACTCAACAAGAAGATCTGATTTCATTACTACTAAAACAGGACCCAGGTGGTAAGTATAAAGATCCAGTCCATTTAAAAAACTGGAGGCCTCTTACACTTCAATGTTGTGATGTGAAAATTCTAGCAAAATTTAGAATAAAAAAGGTTTAACCAGTGTTACGAATCCCTTTGGCCCGACAGTCTAGGGGGGATGGTAATGGGACCCGTAACACAACTCATGCAAATTATAGTAGTGAAACCCGTAACAGTGAGAACAAATAACAGACAACTTAATTACCGTCAAACACTAAATGTTTATTTATAAACACACGGTAAATGGGGGGGGGAGCAGGAAAAGGGGCTGAGCGGGACCCAAGGAATGAAAGAATAATAATTCAAAAACACCCCTAAGCTAGACTAGCCTACTTCACAAACAGCTAACTAACTAACCAAAAATACAGGGGGTGGTCCGCCCAGTTCTAACTAGTGTTTTTAACAATGTTTAACTACGGGTAGTGTAGCCCAAGGGCGACTTGTCTGGTTACCCCCTTTTCCCACCATCAAACAAACACTCAAACACCATAACCAAAACAATACTCACAGGTGGGGACAAAGTGACATGTAGCTGCAAAACACACAAGCGATCTACAGACAGAAGGCATGTTACAAAGAGATTGAGCTCGGGAGACAACAACTGACAGGGGTTTTAAACCAAGGGAAAGGGACTGTGATTGGGTAAGGGAAAAGGAGCAGGTGTCTTCCGATTAGCGACTGATTGATGACTGATTGGGGAATGATTATTGTCACCTGTGAGTAGGGGAGAAGGAGAGAAAAGAAATACACACAGGATACACACAGAACACTTGTATCCGTAACAACCAGATATTGTTCATCCTGATCTGACAGTTTTTTTACATGGATGATATATTGGAGATAATATATGAAAATTACTTGAAACAATTGAACATTATGAAACATCAAAGATACTAGGCCTGGTCTTCATAGCAGATTTTGAAAAGGCCTGGATTACTTTAATTTTGGTGAATCTCTTATACAATGGGTTACAGTTGTGTACAGCAACCCCAGATGTATAATAGTAAATAAAGTATTGAGCTTTTAAGAGGAGTAAAACAAGGCTCTCCGTTGTCTCCATATCTATTTATTAAGGCCACTGAGTCCGCAATCTGGATCCCTGCACAGTCTTATTGAAGATATTGATCACTTTTCTAGCCTGTCTGGACTAAAACCTAATTATGAAAAGTGTACCATATTACGTATTGGATCGTTAAAAAACACAGTGTTTACAATACGTTGTAGTTTATCAATAAAATGGGCGGATGGTGAAGTAGACATACTTGGTATTCACATCTCAAAAAATATAAAAGAACTTACCTCAATCAATTTCTATAGAAAGTTAGCAAAAATAGATAAGATTCTAAAACCATGGAGAGGTAAATGCTTATCTATTAACCTGTCTGGCTCTGGCGTTCCGCTAGCGGAACTCCTCCCACATTCCACTGAAAAGGCAGAGCGCGAAATTCAAAAGATATTTTTTTGAAATATTTAACCTTCACACATTAACAAGTCCAATACAGCAAATGAAAGATACACATCTTGTGAATCCAGTCAACATGTCCGATTTTTAAAATGTTTTACAGCGAAAACACCACATATATTTATGTTAGCTCACCACCAAATACAAAAAAGGACAGACATTTTTCACAGCACAGGTAGCATGCACAAAGCCAACCTAACTAACCAAGAACCAACCAAACTAACCAAGAAACAACTTCATCAGATGACAGTCTTATAACATGTTATACAATAAATCTATGTTTATTGCATATTTGAGGTATAAATCTATGTTAATTTGCATATTTGAGGTATAAATCAGTTTTACATTGCAGCTACCATCACAGCTACCGTCAGAAATAGAACCGAAGCAGCCAGAGTAATTACAGACACCAACGTCAAATATCTAAATACTCATCATAAAACATTTCTGAAAAATCGATGGTGTACAGCAAATTAAAGACAAACATTGTAAGGGTCGTCTTGTGGTGAATGAGCGGACCAAGGCGCAGCGGGTGATGAATACATACTGATTTATTATAACAAAGACGAAACACGAAGTACACTTGAATTGATTACAAAATAACAAACGACGTAGACTGACCTGAACATAAGAACTTACATATAGACGAAGAACGCATGAAACAGGAACAGACTACCTAAAACGAACGAACAAACGAAACAGTCCCGTGTGGTATACACAGACACAGGAACAATCACCCACAAACAAACAGTGAGAACAGCCTACCTTAATATGGTTCTCAATCAGAGGAAACGTCAAACACCTGCCTCTAATTGAGAACCATATCAGGCAACACATTAACCCAACATAGAAACACATAACATAGACTACCCACCCCAACTCACGCCCTGACCAACTAAACACATACAAAAACAACAGAAAACAGGTCAGGAACGTGACAGAACCCCCCCCCTCAAGGTGCAAACTCCGGGCGCACCCCTAAAACTCAAGGGGAGGGTCTGGGTGGGCATCTGTCCGCGGTGGCGGCTCCGGCGCAGGACGAGGACACCACTCCACCATTGTCTTTGTCCCCCTCCTTAGCGTCCCTTGAGTGGCGATCCTCGCCCCCGACCATGGTCCAGGAACCTTCACCAAGGCCCCTCCTAAATAGAGGAGACAACTCAGGACAGAGAGGTAGCTCAGGACAGAGAGGTAGCTCAGAACAGAGAGGTAGCTCAGGACAGAGAGGTAGCTCAGGACAGAGAGATCGCTCCGGACAGAGAGATCGCTCCGGACAGAGAGATAGCTCCGGACAGAGAGGTAGCTACGGACAGAGAGGTAGCTTAGGACAGAGGGACAACTCTGGACTACTGGCAGCTCCGGACTGAGTGGCAGCTCCGGACTGAGTGGCAGCTCCGGACTGAGTGGCAGCTCCGGACTGGAGGGCAGCTCATGACTGGAGGGCAGCTCATGACTGGAGGGCAGCTCATGACTGTAGGGCAGCTCATGACTGTAGGGCAGCTCATGACTGTAGGGCAGCTCATGACTGTAGGGCAGCTCATGACTGTAGGGCAGCTCATGACTGGAAGGCAGCTCATGACTGGAGGGCAGCTCATGACTGGAAGGCAGCTCATGACTGGCTGGCGGCTCTGGCAGCTCCTGACTGGCTGGCGGCTCTGGCAGCTCCTGACTGGCTGGCGGCTCTGGCAGCTCCTGACTGGCTGGCGGCTCTGGCAGCTCCTGACTGGCTGGCGGCTCTGGTAGCTCCTGACTGGCTGGCGGCTCTGGCAGCTCCTGACTGGCTGGCGGCTCTGGCAGCTCCTGACTGGCTGGCGGCTCTGGCAGCTCCTGACTGACGGACGGCTCTAGCGGCTCCTGACTGATGGACGGCTCTAATGGCACTGGGCAGACAGATGGCTCAGACGGCGCTGGGCAGACAGATGGCTCAGACGGCGCTGGGCAGACAGATGGCTCAGACGGCGCTGGGCAGACGGATGGCTCAGATGGTGCTGGGCAGGCAGGCAGCTCAGACGGTGCTGGGCCGACGAGCAGTGCAGGCAGCTCAGACGGCGCTGGGCAGACGAGCAGTGCAGGCGGCGTTGAGCAGACGAGCAGTGCAGGCGGCGTTGGGCAGACGGCCGACTCTGACCTGCTGAGGCGCACAGTAGGCCTGGTGCGTGGTGCCGGAACTGGTGGTACCGGACTGGAGACACACACCTCAGGGCTAGTGCGGGGAACAGGAACAGGGCACACTGGACTCTCGAGGCGCACTATAGTTCTGGTGCGTGGTACCGGAACTGGAGGTACCGGGCTGAGGGCACGCACCTCAGGGCGAGTGCGGGGAGAAGGAACAGTGCGTACAGGGCTCTGGAGACGTACAGGAGGCTTGGTGCGTGGTGCCGGAACTGGAGGTACTGGGCTGGAGACACGCACCATAGGGAGAGTGCGTGGAGGAGGAACAGGGCTCTGGAGACGCACTAGAAGCCTGGTGCGTGGTGTAGGCACTGGTGGTACTGGGCTGGGGCGGGAAGGTGGCGCCGGATATACCGGACCGTGCAGGCGTACTGGCTCCCTTGAGCACTGAGCCTGCCCAACCTTACCTGGTTGAATGCTCCCCGTAGCCCGTCCAGTGCGGGGAGGTGGAATAACCCGCACTGGGCTGTGTAGGCGAACCGTGGACACCATGCGTAAGGCTGGTGCCATGTACACCGGCCCAAGGAGACGTACTGGAGGCCAGATATGTAGAGCCGGCTTCATGGCACTTGGCTCAATGCTCAATCTAGCCCGGCCAGTGCGGGGAGGTGGAATAACCCGCACCGGGCTATGCACACGTACAGGAGACACCGTGCGCTCTTCCGCATAACACGGTGTCTGCCCGTACTCCCGCTCTCCACGGTAAGCATGGGAAGTGGGCGCAGGTTTCCTACCTGCCTTCGCCACACTACCCTTTAGCCTCCCCCCCAAGACATTTTTGGGGTTTCTTCACAGGCTTCTTACCGCGTCGTCGTGCTAACCTCATTCGCCGGTATCCCTCTGCACATTGCTCCATCGAATCCCAGGCGGGCTCCGTCACTCTCCCTGGGTCAACCGACCACCTGTCTATTTCCTCCCAAGTGGTGTAACCCAGATCCGGCTCCTGCTGCCGAGCTAGCTCCTCGAAACGCCGCCTCTCTGCTTTTGCTGCCTCCAGCTCTGCTTTGGGGCGGCGATACTCCTCTGGCTCTGCCCAGGGTCCTTTTCCGTCCAGCTCGTCCTCCCATGTCCATCTCTCCTGCTTGCGCTGTTGCTGCTGCCCGTTAACCCGCTGCTTGATCCGGGTTTGGTGGGTGATTCTGTAACGGTCGTCTTGTGGTGAATGAGCGGACCAAGGCGCAGCGGGTGGTCGAATACATACTGATTTATTATAACAAAGACGAAACACGAAGTACACTTGAATTGATTACAAAATAACAAACGACGTAGACTGACCTGAACATAAGAACTTACATATAGACGAAGAACGCATGAAACAGGAACAGACTACCTAAAACGAACGAACAAACGAAACAGTCCCGTGTGGTATACACAGACACAGGAACAATCACCCACAAACAAACAGTGAGAACAGCCTACCTTAATATGGTTCTCAATCAGAGGAAACGTCAAACACCTGCCTCTAATTGAGAACCATATCAGGCAACACATTAACCCAACATAGAAACACATAACATAGACTACCCACCCCAACTCACGCCCTGACCAACTAAACACATACAAAAACAACAGAAAACAGGTCAGGAATGTGACAAACATCTTGTGAATCCAGCCAATATTTCCGATTTTTTAAGTGTTTTACAGCGAAAACACAATATAGCATTATATTAGCTTACTACAATAGCCTACCACACTACCGCATTCATTCATCAAGGCACGTTAGCGATAGCAATAGGCACGTTAGCGATAGGGAATAAACCAGCAAAAGATATTAATTTTCACTAACCTTCATAAACCTTCATCAGATGACAGTCCTATAACATCAGGTTATACATACACTTATGTTTTGTTCGAAAATGTGCATATTTAGAGCTGAAATCAGTGGTTATACATTGTGCTAACATAGCATCTTTTTCCCAGAATGTGCAGATATTTTTATGACACTCCAACTATTCTGACCAAATAACTATTCATAAACGTTACTAGAAAATACATGTTGTATAGGAAATGATAGATACACTAGTTCTTAATGCAATCGCCGTGTTAGAATTCTAAAAAATAACTTCATTACGACATCCAGCTTAGGTATAGCGAGAGAGTACCCAAAATCTGGGCGCAAACGACTAGTACAACATGTTCGACAGATATATGAAATAGCATCATAAAATGGGTCCTACTTTTGATGATCTTTCATCAGAATGTTGTACAAGGGGTCCTTTGTCGGGAACAATCGTTGTTTGGATTTAGAATGTCCTCTTCTCCAGTCAATTAGCACGGAAAGCTAGCAAAGTGGCGCTAAGCTCTCCTTCCTGAACAAAGGCACACAACGCAACACGCCTAATGTCCCGAATAAATTTCAATAATCTAATAAAACTATATTGAAAAAACATACTTTACGATGATATTGTCACATGTATCAAATAAAATCAAAGCCGGAGATATTAGTCGTCCATAACGACAGCTTATCAGAAGGCAAATCCAGGTCCCTTCACGCGCTCTCCAGAAAACAGGAAACTGGTGACACGTCATGCCGAGAGCTATTATTCGACCCCAGATCAAGTTACACACTCCATTTCTTCTCTCACTGCCTGTCGACATCTAGTGGAAGACGTATGAAGTGCATCTATACTAATAAATATCAAAGGACATTAATAGGCAAGCCCTAGAACAGTGCATCGATTTCAGATTTTCCACTTCCTGTCAGGAAGTTTGCTGCAAAAGGAGTTCTGTTTTACTCACAGATATAATTCAAACGGTTTTAGAAACTAGAGAGTGTTTTCTATCCAATAGTAATAATAATATGCATATTGTACGAGCAAGAATTGAGTACGAGGCCGTTTAAATTGGGCACGATTTTCCCCCAAAGTGAAAACAGCGCCCTCTGTCCTCAACAGGTTAATGGAAAAATCACATTGGTTAACTCTTTGGTCCTATCACAGTTTACTTACTTAATAATGGCACTGCCTACAGCAGATGACTCGTTTTTTAAATCATATGAGCAAAACATATTTCATTTTATTTGGAACGCTAAGTCAGACAAAATTAAACGTGCCTATTTGTATAACGAATATGAGTTTGAGGGAGCTAAAATTATTAAATATTAAAGCTTTAAATCTCTCACTAAAAGTTTCACTCATACATAAGTTATACGTAAACACAAAATGGTTCTCCAATAGAATATTAAGAAAGGCTCATCCTTTGTTAAAAAATTGCCTTTTTGCCTTCATACAGATTAAGTCAAAACAAATTTTATTAGTCACATGCGCCGAATACAACAGGTGTAGACCTTACAGTGAAATGCTAATTTATGAGCCCCTAACCAAAAATGCAGATAAAAAAAAGAAAATTAAATATGGATAAGAATAAAAAATAAAAGTAACAAGTAATTAAAGAGCAGCAGTAAAATAACAATAGCGAGACTATATACAGGGTACCGGTACATAGTCATTGTGAGGGGGCACCGGTTAGTTGAGGTTATACACAATAAAAAAATATATATATTTCACCATTATAAATCCTCTTAGGGATCCCTTAAAGCGCCAATCCCGTTAGCGGGATGGATTAGACAACATCCGATGAAATTGCAGAGCGCCAAATTCAAACTACAGAAATATCAATATTCAACATTCACGAAAATTTAAGTGTAATACATCAAAATAAAGCTTAACTTCTTGTTAATCCAGCTGCTGTGTCAGATTTCAAAAAGCCTTTACGGCGAAAGCACACCATGCGATTAACTGAGGACAGCGCCCCGCATACAAACACATGAAAATCATTTTTCAACCAGGCAGGTGCGACACAAAAGTCAGAAATAACGATATAATAAATGCCTTACCTTTGAAGATCTTCTTTTTGCAATCCCAAATGTCTCAGCGACACAATGAATGGTCGTTTTGTTCAATAGATTCCTTCTTTATATCCCCAAAATGTCCATTTATTTGACGCGTTTGATTCAGAAATACACCGGTTCCAACACACCCAACATGACTACAAAGTATCTAATAAGATACCTGTAAACTTGGTCCAAACATTTCAAACAACGTTTTTAATCCAACCTCAGGTACCCTAAAATGTAAATAATCGATAAAATGTAAGATGGGATAAACAGTTTCCAATACCGAAGAAAAACAACACGGAGCGCGCTCTTGTTCACGCGCACCAAAATACCAGAGACCTTCTGAGTGACACGTAGAAAGAATAGCACAACTTCTTCATTTCTCAAAAGAAAAATATCGAACAATTTCTAAAGACTGTTGACATCTAGTGGAAGCCATAGAAACTGCAATCCGGGCCCTAATAAATCAGGGTTCCCATAGAAATTCATTGTAAAACACAATGACCTAAAAAAGAAAAATCCCTGGATGCATTGTGCTCGGGTTTCGTCTGCCAAATCAGTTCTGTTATACTCAGAGACATTATTTTAACAGTTTTAGAAACTTTAGAGTGTTTTCTATCCAATATTACCATATGCATGCATATGCATATCCTAGCTTCTGAGCCTGAGTAACAGGCAGTTTACTTTGGGCACGCTTTTCATCCGGACGTGAAAATACTGCCCCCTATCCCGAAGAAGGACAGTTGAGAACAAGTTCTCATTTACAACTGTGGCCTGGCCAAGATAAAGCAAAGCAGTGATAGAAAAACAACAACACAGAGTTACACATGGGATAAACAAACGTACAGTCAATAATACAATAGAAAATCTGTATACAGTGTGTGCAAATTAAGTAAGGAGGTAAGGAAATAAATAGGCCATAGTGGAGAAGTAATTACAATTTAGCAATTACCACTGGGGTGATAGATGTGCAGATGAGGATGTGCAAGTAGAATTACTGGTGTGCAAAAGAGCAGAAAAACAAAAACAAATAAGGGATGAGGTAGGTAGTTGGTTGGATGGGCGATTTAAAGATGGGCTGTGTACAGCTGCAACGATAGGTAAGCTGCTCTGACAGCTGATGCTTAAAGTTAGTGAGGGAGATATAAGTCTCCAACTTCAGTGAATTTTGCAATTCGTTCCAGTTATTGGCAGCAGAGAACTGGAAGGAAAGGCGGCCAAAGGGGGTGTTGGCTTTGGGGATGACCAGTGAAATATACCTGTTGTAGCATGTGCTACGGTTGGGTTTTGCTATGGTGACCAGTGAGCTGAGAATAGGTGGAGCTTTACCTAGCAAAGACATATACATGTGGGTAGAGTTATTAAAGTGACTATGCATAGATGATAACAACAGAGAGTAGCAGTGGTGTAAAAGAGGGGGGCAATGCAAATAGTCTGGGTAGCCATTTTATTAGGTGTTCAGGAGTCTTATGGCTTGGGGTAGAAGCTGTTTCGAAGCCTCTTGGACCTATACTTGGCGCTCCGGTACCGCTTGCAGTGTGGTAGCAGAGTCTATGACTAGGGTGGCTGGTGTCTTTGACAATTTTTAGGGCCTTCCTCTGACACCGCCTGATATAGAGGTCCTGGATGGCAGGGAGCTTAGCCCCCGTGATGTACTGGGCCGTTCACACTACCCTCTATAGTGCCTTGCGGTTGGAGGCCAAGCAGTTGCCATACCAGGCAGTGATACAACCAGTCAGGAGGCTATCGGTGGTGCATCTGTAGAACCTTTTGAGGATCTGAGGACCCATGCCAAATCTTTTCAGTCTCCTGAGGGGGAATAGGTTTTGTCGTGCCCTCTTCACAACTGTCTTGGTGTGCTTGGATCATGTTAGTTTGTTGGTGATGTGGACACCAAGGAACTTGAAGCTCTCAACCTGCTCCACTGCAGACCCGTCGATGAGAATGCTGGTGTGCTCGGTCCTCTTTTTCATGTAGTCCACAATCATTTCCTTTGTCTTGATCACGTTGAGGGAGAGTTTGTTGTCCTGGCACCACACAGCCGGGTCTCTGACCTCCTCCCTATAGGCTGTCTCATTGTTATCGGTGATCAGGACTGCCACTGTTGTGTCATCGGCAAACATAATGATGGTCTTGGAGTCGTCCCTGGCCGTGCAGTCATGAGTGAACAGGGAGTACAGGAGGTGGCTGAGCACACACCCCTGAGGGCCCCCTGTGTTGAGGATCAGCGTGGTGGATATGCTCTTGCCTACCCTTACCACCTTGGGGCGGCACGTCAGGAAGTCCAGGATCCAGTTGCAAAGGGAGGTGTTCAGTCTCAGGGTCCTTAGCTTATTGTTGAGCTTTAAGGGCATTATGATGTTGAACACTGCACTGTAGTCAATGAATAGCATTCTCACATAGGTGTTCCTTTTGTCCAGGTGGGAAAGGGCAGTGTGGACTGCAATAGAGATTGCATCATCTGTGAATCTGTTGGGGTGGTATGCAAATTGGAGTGGGTCAAGGGATTCTGGGATAATGGTTTTGATGTGAGACATGACCAGCCTTTCAAACACTTGATGGCAACAGACGTGAGTGCTACGGGTTGGTAGTCATTTCGGCAGGTTACCTTAGTGTTCTTGGGCCCAGGCACTATGGTGGTCTGCTTAAAACATGTTGGTATTACAGACTCGGACATGTAGAGGTTGAAAATGTCAGTGAAGACACTTTCCAGTTGGTCAGCGCATGCTCGCAGTACACTTCTTGGTAATCAGTCTGGCCCTGCGGCCTTATGAATGTTGACCTGTTTAAAGGCCTTACTCACATCGGCTGCGGAGAGCGTGATCACACAGTTTTCTGGAACAGCTGATGCTCTCATGCATGTTTCAGTGCCATTTGCCTCGAAGCGAGCATAGACGTAGTTTAGCTCATCTGGTAGGCTTGTGTCACTGAGAAGCTCTCGGCTGTGCTTCCCTTTATAGTCTGTCATGGTTTGCAAGCCCTGCCACATCCGAAGAGCATCAGAGCCGATGTAGTACGATTCAATCCTGTATTGACGATTTGCCTGTTTGATGGTTTGTCGGAGGGCATAGTGGGATTCCTTGTAAGCTTCCGGGTTAGAGTCACGCTCCTTGAAAGCGGCAGCTCTAGCCTTTAGCTCAGTGCGGATGTTGCCTGTAATCCATGGCTTCTGGTTGGGGTATGTACGTAACAGCATCTGCTTCATCTGACCACGTTTTTATTGATCTAGTCTTTGGTGCGTCCTGCTTTAATTTGTACTTGTAAACAGGAATCAGGAGGATAGAATTATGGTCATATTTGCCAAATGGAGGGCAAGGGAGAGCTTTGTATGCATCTCTGTGTGTGGAGTTAAGGTGGTCCATAGTTTTTTTTCTCCTCTGGTTGCACATTTAACATGATGATAGAAATTTGGTAAAACGGATTTGTTTCTCTGCATTAAAGTCCCCGGCTACTAGGAGCGCTCTCTCTGGGTGAACGTTTTCTTGTTTGCTTTTGGCAGGAATTACAGCTCATTCAATGCTGTCTTCGTGCCAGCCTCTGATTGTGCTGGTATGTCAACAGCTATGAAAAATACAGATGAAAACTCTCTATGTAGATAGTGTGGTCTACAGCTTATCATGAGGTACTCTACCTCAGGCAAGCAATAGCTCGACACTTCCTTAGATATCATGCACCAGCTGTTATTTACAAAAATACATAGTCCGCTACCCCTTGTCTTACCAGATGCCGCTGTTCTATGCTGCCGGTACAGCGTATAACCAGCCAGCTGTATGTTGATAGTGTCGTCGTTCAGCCCGACTCCATGAAGCATAAGATATAACAGTTTTGAATGTCCCGTTGGTAGTTTAATCTTGAGCGTAGGTCATCTATTTTACTCTCCAAAGATTGCACGTTGCTAGCAGAATGGAAGGATGTGGGGGTTTATTCGATCACCTACGAATTCTCAGAAAGCAGCCCACCCTTTGGCCCCTTTTTCTCCACTTCCTCTTCACGCAAATTACGGGGATCTGGGTCTCTTCCCGAGAAAGAGGTATATCGTTCGCTTTGGGCTCGTCAGACTCGTTAAAGGAAAAAAAGCATTCTGCCAGTCCATGGTGAATAATCGCAGTCCTGATGTCCAGAAGTTATTTCCGGTCATAAGAGATGGTAGCAGCAGCATGATGTACGAAATAAGTAAAAAAAATAAGTTACAAAAAACGCAAATAAATGAACAAAAAAATACAATCGGTTGGGGACACGTAAAACGTCTGCCTTCTTCTCCGGCTCCATTATTGTTGCTTTACAACTTCTCATTTCTGACTAATTGAAAATGAAATTTTGTTTTAAGTATCGCACTTTCTTAAACAAGCCATACAAAGCTGGTTACAATTTCGATTTTACTCTCCGGAAGAGATACAAAAACTATGATGGTTATACTTGTCACGCCCTGACCTTAGTTCCTTTTTTATGTCTCTATTTTGGTTTGGTCAGGGCGTGAGTTGGGGTGGGCATTCTATTTGTTCTATGTTGTCCTTTTCTATGTGTTTGGCCGGGTGTGGTTCTCAATCAGAGGCAGCTGTCTATCGTTGTCTCTGATTGAGAACCATACTTAGGTAGCCTGTTCCCACCTGTGTTTGTGGGTAGTTGTTTCCTGTTTTGTGTTTGCACCTTTCAGAACTGTTTCGGTCGTTCTCTTTGTTATTTTTGTTATTTCAGTGTTCATTAAATAAATATGGACACGTACCACGCTGCACCTTGGTCCTCTCCTTCCAACAGCCGTTACAATACTCAAATATACTGATTAATAAAATAACATTCTTTATGGATTTTATTTTATTTTATTATATTATATTTATTAATAATTTGATGAATAGAAACGGATGAGTTATGTCACATATGTAGCTCTTGAAAATATATGGGAATATCTGCTCAATCCAAATGTACAACCAACTTATTGAGGCATTACCATATAAATGGAGGAGGCAAGTTGAAAAGGGAGAAGGTAGAGAACTTGTTTGCCTGCCATATATTAAAGATACAAATTGGCTGAAAGGAATTGGCATAAATGGAAAAATATACCAGCTTCATTTGAGGACACAAATGTTGAGAGCTGCAACATACAGGTTGCAAAATAAATGGGAAGAGATTTTATACATACCAATTCCATGGCACGTGGTTTATGAACTGGTACAAAAAACAATACTTGATTCATCACTTTGAGTTTCACTTCTTGCCACCAACAGAATGCAATATACAGTGCCTTGCAAAAGTATTCACCCCCCTTGGCATTTTTCCTATTTTGTTGCATTACAACCTGAAATTTAAATGGATTTTTATTTGGATTTCATGTAATGGACATACACAAAATAGTCCAAATTGGTGAAGTGAAATTAAAAATATAACTTATTCAAAAAATTATAAAAATTAAAAAACTGAAAAGTGGTGCGAGTATATGTATTCACCCCCTTTGCTATGAAGCCCCTAACAAGATCTGGTACAACCAATTACCTTCAGAAGTCACATAATTAGTTAAATAAAATCCACCTGTGTGCAAACTAATTGTCACATGATCTGTCACATGATCTCAGTATATATACACCTGTTCTGAAGGCCCCAGAGTCTGCAACACCACTACGCAAGGGGCACCACCAAGCAATGAAGACCAAGGAGTTCTCCAAACAGGTCAGGGACAAAGTTGTGGAGAAGTACAGATCAGGGTTGGGTTATAAAAAAAATATCTGAAACACAGAGCACCATTAAATCCATTATTAATAAAACATGGAAAGAATTTGGCACCACAACAAACCTGCCAAGAGAGGGCCGCTCACCAAAACTCATGGACCAGGCAAGGACGGCATTAATCAGAGAGGCAACAAAGAGACCAAAGATAACCCTGAAGGAGCTGCAAAGCTCCACAGCGGAGATTGGAGTATCTGTTCATAGGACCACTTTAAGCCGTACATTCCACAGAGCTGGGCTTTACGGAAGAGTGGCCAGGGAAGAAAGCCATTGCTTAAATAAGAAATAAGCAAACACGTTTGGTGATCGCCAAAAGGCATGTGGGAGACTACCCAAACATATGGAAGAAGGTAGTCTGGTCAGATGAGACTAAAATTTAGCGTTTTAGCCATCAAGGAAAATGCTATGTCTGGCGCAAACCCAACACCTATCATTACCCCAAGAACACCATCTCCACAGTGAAGCATAGTAGCATCATGCTGTAGATATGTTTTTCATCGGCAGGGACTGGCGCTAAATACAGGGAAATTCTTGAAGGAAACCTGTTTCAGTCTTCCAGAGATTTGAGACTGGGATGGAGGTTCACCTTCAAGCAGGACAATGACCCTAAGCATACTGCTAAAGCAACAAGTGGTTTTTATGGGAAATATTTAAATGTCTTGGAATGGCCTAGTCAAAGCCCAGACCTCAATACAATTGAGAATCTGTGGTATGACTTAAAGATTGCTGTACACCAGCGGAACCCATCCAACTTGAACAGTTTTGCCTTGAAGAATGGGCAAAAATCCCAGTGGCTAGATGTGCCAAGCTTATAGAGACATACCCCAAGAGACTTGCAGCTGTAATTGCTGCAAAAGGTGACTACAAAGTATTGACTTTGTGGGGTGAAAAGTTATGCACGTTCAAGTTTTCTGTTTTTTTGTCTTATTTCTTGTTTGTTTCACAATAAAAAACGTTTTTCATTTTCAAAGTGATAGGCATGTTGTTAAAATCAAATGATACAAACACCCCAAAAATCTAAAACAAAAAAGATATTTGTCCTTCGAAGAGGGTGGTGGATGGGTTCCTAATAAAAAAAAATAATAATAATGATAATAATATAAAAAATATAATAAAAAATTTGGAAAATGAAATGAGGCTATTGGAAACATTAGCATGACACAACCAGGGAGTCTAAGTAGCTATTTAATTATTGACTAAGCAGGAGGAAGACAGGCCGTTTAAAGTGGAACGTGGGCATACAGCTACTCTGCCAAATTTCAATCATCTGCAGTATATCAAATTGTGTGGTACTGTATGATCATTAAGAAGCAAAATAACTTAAGGTTACTTGCGTAACCCAGGTCCTCTGATATTATGAGTGAGACATCTCACTTGTGAATTCACCAGAATCTCCTAAGTAGCTCGAAGAACCAATCATACACGTCTATCGGAGTGTCTTGCTAATGTTGTCATGTGGTGTTCAGTTTTCCAATTATTCAATAAAGTTTCTTGAATGCTTGCAAGTCATTTTGCTTGTCTACCTTCTGATTAAACTGTTGTCATGCATATGCAGATAGGTGTTTCTTATACATATCATTTTTAATTACAACACCTTTCGTTTCCTTCTTCTGTAGTAAATGGTGTAATGAAGTCATGTGACCATGACAGTGAGTCAACATGAACGGCAGGTCTTGTGTACACTATGTTCAAACATAAATAGAATGGCACAATGCCGATCCTTCTTCAGCCCTCAGTATCTTGAGCATGACTAAACAGTATCAATGCCACAACAGTGGGCATGTGTTTGTTGCCCAAATACCAGGGATGAACTCTCTTAAACCTCTGATTTGTCTGCCAAACAAAGGTTGCATGCTCACTGAAACGTTATAGAAGATACACATGATTAATGCAAAGATACGGAATTTGGCCATCAGTGCCCCATTTAAAAAATGTCTTGGTGCATGACCTCACTGCCTCCAAAACAGGCTCAAATGGGCTGTGGATGGCAGGATTTCAAAACGCAAGTACCGCTATATTTCTGGTCAACCACAGTTAAACCCTAACATGATATACAGTAACTGTCTTCCCGAGGAGATACAGCTAGGACAAGGTTGTTCAACCCGGACAGAGCCACCGTACTCAGAGGTTAACCTCAGTCCCAGAGGTGGAACTCTTATTGTGATTTGATAAGGAAAACTAGAAGTAAAATACCTCCTTGGCTAGCCCTGAAGTTGCCTCACGCTAACTAGCTCCTTCGACCATGAACTCCAGGTGTCAGATGTCTTGGGAGCAGCTGAGTTAGAGGGCTGTTGTGGTCTGGATGAATATGTTAGACGTTGTGGAATGGACTTACCCAGATAGGAAGACTGAGAGCAGCAGCTGATGCCTGTCCTACTCGAAAGACTTGATGAATAACCTGCCAACTTCATGTTCCAACATAATCTTCTGTTTCATGGTCCAGCTAGCACACTGGTCCTTAACAGTATTTCTGTTTAAATCCGAATGAAATTATGTGAC
Source organism: Salvelinus namaycush (assembly GCF_016432855.1). Classification (NCBI taxonomy): domain Eukaryota; kingdom Metazoa; phylum Chordata; class Actinopteri; order Salmoniformes; family Salmonidae; genus Salvelinus; species Salvelinus namaycush. The sequence goes on along the minus strand of NC_052317.1, from coordinate 29,605,509 downwards.
TTATGTGTGATATGCTTCAATTGGGCGACACATTTGGAATCTTACATTGATTTTGTGGTTGTTGTAAAGCTGACTTCACATAAAGCCTTGTTCCTGGAGCTGTCATAAAGCATGTTGACAACACCAAACAGCCTAATGGATCACTTCTAAATAAATTAGCTACCCACATTCTTAGAGGTAGCCTGCAGCACCCTGCCTTGAACGTAGTCACTGTTACTAGCTGGCTACCACCCGGTACTCTACCCTGCACCTGAGACTGCTACCCAAAGTACATAGCTATTGAACACTGGTCACTTTATTAATGGAAATTGTGTTTTTTGACCTTTTTATAAATTAATTAAAAATGAAAAGTTGAAATGTCTTGAGTCAATAAGAATTCAACCCCTCTGTTATGGCAAGCCCAAATAAGTTCAGTAGTAAAAATGTCACATAATAATAAGCAATAATAGTGTTTGACATGATTTTACCTCATCTCTGTACTCCACACATACAATTATCAGTAAGGTCCCTCAGTCGAGCAGTGAATTTCAAACACAGATTCAACCACAAATACCAGGGAGGTTTTAGGGAAAGGGAAAGGGGGATACCTAGTCAGTTGTACAATTGAATGCATTCAACTGAAATGTGTCTTCCGTATTTAACCAAACCCCTCTGAATCAGAGAGGTGCGGAGGGCTGCCTTAATCGACTTCCACACCGTCAGCGCCCAGGGAACAGTGGGTTAACTGCCTTGCTCAGGGGCAGAGTGACAGACTATTAGCTTGTCACCTAGGGGATTCGAGGCCCAACACTCCTACCCGCCAGGCTACAATGCCTCGCAAAGAAGGGCACCTATTGGTAGATGGGTAAAAATGAAAAAGCATACATTGAATATCCCCCTGATCATTGTGAAGTTATTAATTACACTTTGGATGATGTATCAATACACCCAGTCACTAGAAAGATACAGGTGTCCTTCCTAACTCAGTTGCCGGAGAAGAAGGAACCCACTCAGGGATTTCACCATGAGGCCTTTAAAACAGTTACAAAGTTTAATGGCTGTGATAAGAGAAAACTGAGGATGGATCAACAACATTGTAGTTACTCCACAATACTACTCTAATTGACAGAGTGAAAAGGAAGCCTGTACAGAAAAAATATATTGCAAAACATGCATCGTGTTTGCAACAAGTCACTGAAGTAATACTGCAAAAAATGTGGTAAAGCAATTCACTTTTTTGTCCTGAATACAATGTATTTTATTTGGGGCAAATCCAATACAACACATTACTGAGTACCACTCTCCATATTTTCAAGCATAGCAGTTAATGCATCATGTTATGGGTATGCTTGTAATCGTTAAGGACTGGGGAGTTTTTAAGGATGAAAAAGTAACTGAATGGAGCTAAGCAAAGACAAAATCCTAGAGGAAAACCTGCTTTCTGCTTTCCACCAGACACTTGGAGATTAATTCACCTTTCAGCAGGACAACAACCTAAAACACAAGGCCAAATCTACACTGGAGTTTCTTACCAAGAAGATGGTGAATGTTCCTGAGTGGCCTAGTTACAGTTTTGACATAAATCAGCTTGAAAATCTATGGAAAGACTTGAAAATTGTTGAATTTTGAAAAGAATAATGAGCAAATATTGTACAATCCAGGTGTGGAAAGCTCTTTGACACTTACCCAGAAAGACTCACAGCTTCAATCCCTTCCAAAAGTGATTCTAACATGTACTGACTCAGGGGTCTGAATACTTACACTACCGTTCAAAAGTTTGGGGTCACTTAAAAATGTCCTTGTTTTTGAAAGAAAAGCACATTTTTTGTCCATTAAAATAACATCAAATTGATCAGAAATACAGTGTAGACATTGTTAATGTTGTAAATGACTAATGTAGCTGGAAACGGCAGATTTTTTATGGAATATCTACATAGGCGTACAGAGGCCCATTATCGGCAACCCTCACTCCTGTGTTCCAATGGCACGTTGTGTTAGCTAATCCAAGTTTATAATTTTAAAAGACTAATTGATCATTAGAAAACCCTTTTGCAATTATGTTAGCACAGCTGAAAACTGCTGTGCTGATTAAAGAAACAATAAAGCTGGCCTTCTTTAGACTAGTTGAGTATCTGGAACAGACACCTCACAAGTCCTCAACTGGCAGCTTCATTTAACCACAAAACACCAGTCTCAACGTCAACAGTGAAGAGGCGACTCCGGGATGCTGGCCTTCTAGGCAGAGTTTCTGTGTCCAGTGTCCGTGTTCTTTTGCCCATCTTAGTCTTTTCTTTTTATTGGGCAGTCTGAGATATGGCTTTTTCTTTGCCACTCTTACTATTTAATGAAGCTGCCAGTTGAGGTCTTGTGAGGCGTCTGTTTCTCAAACTAGACACTCTAATGTACTTGTCCACTTGCTCAGTTGTGCAACGGGGCCTCCCCCTCTTCTTTCTATTCTGGTTAGAGCCAGTTTGTGCCTTCATTTCTCAGAACAAGAATAGACTGATGAGTTTCAGCATTGATTACTGGCCATTTTGAGCCAGTAATCGAACCGACAAATGCTGATGCTCCAGATACTCAACTAGTCTAAAGAAGGCCAGTCTTATTGCTTCTTTAATCACCACAGCAGTTTTCAGTTGTGCTAACATAACTGCAAAAGTGTTTTTGTAATGATCAATTAGCCTTTTAAAATGATAAACTTGGATTAGCTAACACAACGTGCCATTGGAACACAGGAGTGAGGGTTGCCGATAATGGGCCTCTGTACACCTATGTAGATATTCCATAAAAAAATCTGCCGTTTCCAGCTACAAAAGTCATTTACATCATTAACAATGTCTACACTGTATTTCTGATCAATTCTATGTTATATTAAAAACAAGGACATTTCTAAGTGACCCCAAACTTTTGAACGGTAGTGTATGTAAATTAGATATTTATTTTCAGTCATTTGAAAACATTTCTGAAACCCTGTTTTCACTTTCTCATTATTGGATATTCTGTGTGCATGATTAAGATTTAAAAAAGACTTAATACATTTTGAATTCATGCCATAAATAGGGGTGGGCAATTCCAGTCCTCGAGGGCCTGATTGGTGTCACAGTTTGGCCCAACCCCAGCTTACACACCTGACTCCAATAATTACCTAATCATGATCTTCAGTTTAGAATGCAATTTGATTAATCAGCTGTGTTTGCTAGGGATGGAGAAAACGCGTGACACCAATCAGGCCCTCGAGGACTGGAGTTGCTCACCCTTGCAAGTAACACAACAAAATGTGGAATAAGTTAAAGGGTATGAATACTTTCTGAAGGCGCTGTATATACTGTATTCTAGTCATGGCTCATCCTATATAACTACTGCTGTACACATCTTTTCTATTCATATACTGTCCATACTGCCCATACACAACATAATTTAACTAACTGACATTGCTCGTTCTATATTTCTTAATTCCTTACCTTTTATTTTGGGAATTTGTGTGTATTGTTTTGTATTGTTAGGTATTACTGCACTGTTGGAGCTAGAAACATAAGTATTTTGCTGCACATGCGAGAACAACTGCAAAATATGTGTACGCGACACGACCATTAACATATTATTTTATTTGACATGCAGTGCATCTGTAGTGTGGTCTGTGTGTAGCTGGTGTAGAAGAGTCAGGCACAGGACAGCAGATATGAGTAAATAAACGTACTTTACTCAACATATGCAAATGTAATACGAAAAGAGAACCCACATTAACGGACCGTACTACATACAAACAATTACTCACAAACAGACATGGGGGAACAGAGGGTTAAATAATGAACAAGTAATTAGGGAATTGAAACCAGGTGTGTAAGACAAAGACAAAACAAATGGAAAATGAAAAGTGGATCGGCGATGGCTAGAAGGCCTGTGACTTCGACCGCCGAACACCGCCCGAACAAGGAGAGGGACCGACTTCGGCGGAAGTCGTGACAGCATCATTTTATGAGAATGCATAAGAACCACTACTGTATATGATTGCATTTCACAGAAGGTTAAACTGAGGCATGTTATACTGTATATGCCATCCATCCTCTGAAGCAAAGCACAGGCCTTCAGTCTAGTGACATCTGAATGTCACCCGGGACAGATCACTCTAACAAACCATAATGTGATGAAAAAGGGGGGATGAAAGGGAAGATGAGATTATCAGCCTTATTTTTCTTTGCATGAGAGAGCGTGATGCGGTCAGGTCAGTGCCTAGCCAGCTCAATGTAAGCTGCAGCAGTAGCTTGGTCTGTCAGAGCCAGATGTAAACAGAGGAGAGATGCCAGGGAGAGTTAGCATTACCATTAGATCCCCAACAACTCCATAGTTCACACTACTGCTGCACGATCATCAACATCAGCCTCAGAGAGAGAGAGAGAGAGAGAAAGAGAGAGAGAGAGAGAGAGAGATCTTTGTTTACTTAAAATAGTTTGATAACTCTGGCTTAGTGACACAACATGAAAACATTACTAAGGATGAATAGAACAGAAACGAATTAGACGTATTACTTCACAACTCACAACCACAGATGCAGCAGAATCACATCCACAGATCCTTTGTCTGTAATAAATAGAAACAATTTAGGAACTGATGCAATAGTATGACCCAGCAGCTCCCTGATCATTGTGTAATTAGAATACATTGTGAAGATAAGAAAGAAGAGCTATTCTGCTATTATTGTGACTTCGGATAAGAGCCTGTCAACTAACTTAATATATACAGTAGTAGGAATATACAGTAGCTCATTTTACAGTAATTTGACCTGGGTGATAAAGAAGTGTTGAACTGTCATGAACGCTCTAAAGGTATGACCAAAAATTTGCCTCGGTTTATCCGGAGGGGAAGAAGAAACCACTAAAATGGAGAAGCATCCCGTTTTCCCCCATATTTCCTTAACTGTGGTTTCTTTGTGTCAACAGACGGCTCAGACATTAGTCTCTTCTCTTCAAGACCTTTAGACAAAAGAGCTCAGTGAAAATGAAGTCAGCACAAAAAAAGTCTTATGATTTCAGTACCAAGTATGAGCACGGTCATTGATCAGTTATCTCAAATCTCTCATAATTGTTGCAGTTAATATGTCACAGCCATTAGCTCGCTATCCCCTCAGGTGCTGATAATTACAGCCCATCACAGCTCTTCATGCATGATCATCATGCACTGTGCCGTATTTGCCCAAAGGAGCTAATAATTGTTTGCCTAGTTTGTTAGGTTAGAAAACGCAACAGTTGAGACAGTTGATTCTTTGGTCAGGTACAAATATGGTGGAAGAAGACTGGATCCATGCAGAGTATTTACATGTTTTTTTAAATGGCAGAAATGACTTGAGAAACGTAATAGTAACATAATAAACTTGACTAAAAGCATTTGATTAGGCCTAATAATAGCAATAGACAACTGTGTGTAGAGATTTGGCTTGGAAAGGTTTTTTCGCCTGGTCACATACAGCCAAACTGCTACACACAGCCTACATCATTGCCACCAAATTAGCTAAAGTAATGTCATAGTCAGCATAGCTAATATAATTAACATGTTAGTGAACCTGCTAAAATCATGCAGTAACGTTAGTGTACAATCAGTAAGCAGTTACACCAGCAAGCCCCGGTGTCAATAAATTAGTAATACCAAAAGCTTGCCTTGACTTGGAAGAGTTCCAGTGTTGTGTTGAAAAGTCATAGCCAGCTAGCTAACATAGCATCCCTCTGTTTGAGCAGGGTGTTTCAGTAGGCTAAGCTAGCTAGCTACATTTGCTAGCTAAGTAAGTCAAACTGAAAAAAATGACACACTCTCTCTATTTATCTCTTGCTTCTCCTTCAAACTGTTCAACTATTGTCTTTCTCTCTCTTTGAGTCAACTACTCACCACATTTTATACACTGCAGTGCTAGCTAGCTGTAGCTTATGCTTTCAGTACTAGATTCATTCTCTGATCCTTTGATTGGGTGGACAACATGTCAGTTCATGCTGCAAGAGCTCTGATAGGCTGGAGGACATCCTCCGGAAGTTGTCATACTTACTCTGTATGTCTATGGAAGGGGTGAGAACCATGAGCCTCCTAGGTTTTGTATTGAAGTCAATGTACCCAGAGGAGGACAGAACCTAGCTGTCCTTCAGCTACACAATGGTGCTACCCTACAGAGTAGTGTTGAAGCTACTGTAGACCTTCTTTGCAAAAATAGTGTGTTTTAATCAGTTATTTGGTGACGTGATTATATTTAGTGTAGTTTTATCTAAAAAGTATAACTTTTAAAATGTTTTACAATTATACATTTTATGAAATTCACTGGGGAGGATGGTCCTCCCCTCCCTCCTCTGAGGAGCCTCCACTGGTATCAATGTACCCAGTCACTACAAAGATACAGGAAATCAATCAGGGATTTCACCATGAGGCCAATGGTGACTTTAAAACAGTTACGGAGTTTAATGGCTGGAGTAGGAGAAAACTGAGGATGGATCAAAAACATTGCAGTAACTCCACAATATTAACCTAAATGATAGAATGAATAGAAGGAAGCTTGTATAGAATAAAAATTTCAAAAATATGCATCCTGTTGGAAATAAAACACTTAAGCAAAACTACAACAAATGTGGCAAAGAAATGTACTTTATGTTGGGCTCCCGAGTGGCGCAGCGGTCTAAGGCACTGCATCTTAGTGCAAGAGGCATCACTACAGTCCCTGGTTTGAATCCAGGCTGCATCACATCTGGCTGTGATTGGGAGTCCCATAGGGTGGGGCACAACTGGCCCAGCGTTGTCTAGGTTTGGCCAGGGTAGGCCATCATTGTAAATAAGAATTGGTTCTTAACTGACTTGCCTAGTTAAATAATGGTTACATTTAAAATAAAATAAAAATGATGTCCTGATTACAAAGTGTCATTTTTGGGGCAAATCCAACACAACACATCACTGAGTCCACTTTTCATATGTTAAAGCATGGTGGTGGCTACATCTTATTATGGGTATGCTTTTCTTCGGCAAGGACTAGGGAGTTTTGTTTTTGTTGGATAAAAGGTAACACAATAGAGCTAAGCACAGGCAAAATCCTAAAGGAAAACCTGCTTCAGTCTGCTTTCCAACAGACACTGGGATACAAATTCACCTTTCAGCAAGACAATAACCTAAAACACAAGGCCAAATACACACTGGAGTTGCATAGACGACATTAAATGTTCCTGATTTCCTAGTTACAGTTTTGACTTAAATTGGCTTGAAAATCTATGGCAAGACTTGAACATGTCTGTCTAGCAATGATCAACAATCAACTTGACAGAGCTTGAATAATTACAAAAATGATAATCCAGTTGTGCAAAAGTCTTAGAGACTTACCCAGAAAGACTCATAGCTGTAATCGTTGCCAAAGGTGATTCTAACATGTATTGACTCAGGGGGATGAGTACTTATCTAATAAAAATATATTAGTGTTTTACCTTACCTTTTTACTTTATTTTTTATTTTTTACAAATTTTATAATCTTTCTTCCAGTTTGACATTTGAGAATATTTTGTAGATCGTTGACAAAATTATCACCATGTGTTATTACTTTTCTATTATTTCTCAATTTTATTTTTCTCTGCATTGTTGGGAAGGGCAAACCTTTCACTGTTAGTCTACACCTGTTGTTTACGAAGCATGTGACAAATACAATTCGATTTGACACGCACGCACGCGCACACTCGCACACACACACACACACACACACACACACACACACACACACACACACACACACACACACACACACACACACACACACACACACACACACACACACACACACACACAGGAAGTTACAAAAAATAGAGGGCTGAACTTTAGAATGTAATCTATGGCAGAAGGTCCCAAGACCAGCTGATCACTGAGTGGGAGGTGAAAGCTTGGAGAAATGGGAGATAAATATTTGGCCTCACCAGTTGATCTCATGGTCTCATTACACTAGAGTTGCTTTTCCCCCCAATGATTTACTCTCTCTGCTATTGCTTTCTGCTAGCTCTGCTCTGCTCCAAGTCTGACATGACAATGTTTATTTTTGTTTTTTAGAAACCAGTTAGATCAGATTCTGATTCCTGGCAGAGAATACATGGCGGCATGAGGACATTCAGTCTTTCACAGTTAATGAGGAGAAGTTTTATATTGCAGTCTTTTAAGATTTGACCTCACCCACGTTAGTGCATGGATGATTGTTATCTCTTTTCAAATGCTTTATTGGTCCGTCTCTGTCTATGTAAAATTGAGCAGAATGTTTTCTTTCATTCATAAGTATGTGATTCCGTCTTGATGACAGTTTGAGATATGGGATGTGACACAGACCGTGAAAGATCTGTCGTTTTTTGGGATCTGTCTCTCCTAACATGATTTCAGCATCAACATGAACGCTGCAAATATTTTGTTACTTCTGTTACTGTTGTATGTGAGTATTTAATACTTTACCTTTCCTGACAGTTTAGAAATATTATGTTTTTTTTAATATGTACACGCAAACTGAAATGACGTTTTTACCTTGACTGAAGGCAGAAATGCCTTGAAACTATGTCAATCTTCTTTAATGTATTCAATTCCTCTTACCTTGAGATTACAGATTGCTATACACATACAGTACTTGAAAACTAACCAGGCACCAGTTGAGGGGCTACATGGATTGCTTTGAGTCAATTCACTGCCCCTTCAGTGAGATCTACTTCAGAATGTGACTTTATTTCCGATGTCCTTAGTTGATCTATTCTACACTCAAGGCATGCAATTCTGTTTGAGTATACATTTGTGAGACAGCATGCAGTCCAGATAATGTTAAACAAATCTGTACTTGATATTTGGATCAGATCAGAATTGAATATACAGTATGTTATAGGCCTACATGTGTGGGGGTTTAATGCTTATCAATTATGAATGGTTTTAAAGAATTCTTGACTAGTAACATATTGAGACCTCACCACCAGTGACCTAGACGCGGACACGTGCAGATACACGCACACAAACACACGTCATGGAAAAGCAAATGTGATCCCTTAGGAACTGTGTGGGAATGTTTTCTAAAATGTATTGAACAAACCGTGGACATTTCCTACATAGTTTTACAGGTAGACTAGTATCTTTTTTTTAAAGGGAACATTTTCTCGATGCAGTTATACAGTACAGGTCAATGGATACCTTGTTCATCAAATTATTTTGAGGGCTATAGCAGTGAAGTGAAAACTGTACATGGCTAACTAGTCTTTAACAGTTTGTTCCAGATCCCAGTAACCATTTCAAAATTCGGCTACCATTATGAAGCCATTATAAAACTGTTAGTGCAGATTCTGATAGTATTCACACCCCTGAGTCAATACATGTTGGAATCCTCTTTGACAGCGATTACAGCTGTGAGTCTTTCTGGGTAAGTCTTCTAGGAGCGTTGCACACCTGGATTGTACAATATTTGCTAGACAGCCATTTTCAAGTCTTACCATGGATTTTCAAGTCGATTTAAGTCAACTGTAGCTAGGCCACTCAGAAGCATTCAATGTCATCTTGGTAAGCAACTCCAATGTATATTTGGCCTTGTGTTTTAGGTTAATGTCCTGCAGAAAGGTGAATTTGTCTCCCAGTGTCTGTTGGAAAGCAGACTGAACCAGGTTTCCTCTTGGATTTTGCCTGTGCTTAGCTTTATTCTGTTTATTTAGTCCCTGCCAATGACAAGCATACCTCTAACATGATGAGGCACCGCCATGCCTGAAAATATGAAGGGTGGTACTTGGTGATGTGTTAGAAAACCTCCCTGGTCTTTGTGGTTGAATCTGTGTTTGAAATTCCCTGCTCGAATGAGGGACCTTACCGATAATTGTATGTGTGGGGTACAGAAATTAGGTAGTCATTCAAAAATCATGTTAAACAATATTATTGCACACAGAGTGAGTCCATGCAACGTATTATGTGACTTGCAAAGTATATTTCTACTCCTGAACTTATTTCGGCTTGTCATAACAAAAGGGTTGAATACTTATTGACTCAAGACATTTCAGCTTTTCATTTTTAATACATTTTTACACATTTCCTACAACATAATTCCACTTTGACATTATGGGGTTTTGTGTGTAAACCAGTGAAACAAAATCTCAATTTAATACATTTTAAATTCAGACTGAAACACAGCAAAATGCAGAACAAGTCAGGGGTGTGATGAATACTTTCTGAAGGCGCTGTATGTATAGACTAGAGGGGAGGGAGCACTGTGACAGCAGCAGCAGTCTGCTGAGCATTCTAATTAGGCTTGCTGTGCTGTTTATGCAGTTCCTCAAGTCCAGAGCTACAGTTGTGAGTAAGGTTGCAAAATTCCGGGACTTTCAATAAATTCCCTGGTTTTCCAGAAATCCTGTTTGGAGGTTTATGGATTTCCTGCTTATTCCCTGCTGATTCCCGGTATCCTCCAACCGGGATTTCGGGTAAAACAGGGAATTTATTAAAAGTTCCCAGAATTCTGCAACCCTATATTAGGGAGCATTAATATGTTGCATTTTTAAAATATCTTTGCTGCTGCAGCGGTACATCATTAATATGACAAACTCTCTTGCAGGGTGAAAGATTGTAAGTTAGTATGACTACTCCACATGTGAAACAGCCCTGAACTGCCCTGTAATAGACCCTTTAGACAGCGTCCTTAGAACGAATTTGTCCACCACAACCCCCAGAACCCCCCTGAGATCTCAGTCCAAACCCAGAGGAGACCTTAATGCTGCAGCTGCCCTTCTACCCTCAGCTTCCTTTGTGCTCCAGCCTGTTCTTGTCCCCCGCTCCCTCCAAAAAAAGGACATTCATTTTACAGAACACAGCTGGCCCCCCAGTTATAAAATGAGGGCTTACCTTGCCCACTGTCTAATCTGACCACCAGTCAGTGCCCGTCAAAAAGGGAGGGATAGAGGAGAAGCGGATGTTGCTTTGGCCCAAACACAAACTCAGACATCTGTAACCTCTTGTTGCCACATTTGCCACACTGTCATATCTGACCACCAGTGGAGGTAGAGGTGGTTAGAGAGCAGGGGAGGAGAGGAGAGGGGAGAGGAGGAGAGAGGAGAGGACAGGATAGGGGAGGAGAGGAGAGGAGGGAACGGTAGAGAAGAGGTATGGATAAAGATGAGGCTTATATTTTAGCCCACACCCAAACTCAGCCATGTGGGAGCTCACGTTGCTACCCTGTTATTGTGCTCTGCCATGCCTTCACATCACCCAGAGGAGCAAGTCATGGGGTCAGGCCAGCCAGTCTGTCTGGGAGGGGAGGATCACTCTGATAAGCTGCACACATGCTTCTGTAGAGTCCTCCTGCCTGCCAAATGAACTTAGTCAGGTGGGTACATTACATTAGCAGCAGTCATTGCATTACCTGGGGACAGGAGGGACATACTGTCGACTGCCTCTTATTAGAACCACAGCTAAATTAACCTTCAGGTCTACCTACTGTCTGTTCGGTTATTCACCATAGCTAGATAATACCACCATGACTAATATGACGTTTTTTAAAAATCCTTAATGCAATGCATTTGTTGCCAGATTTGAACCGTTTGTCAAAATTATTCAGATTATTAAAAAAGCCTATTTGCATCCCTAATCATAGAACACTTACAGAGTAAATGAATATTTACATTCATTCATCAAATTGCTCACATGCACTTTATTTTTCTTCTTCTCCTTCCTTTCCAGCCCAGTACATTGTGTGAGCAGCTCTCCCAGCTTTCCCTGCTTGCCCTGCTACAGAAATACTGTGAGGCTCTCTCCGCACTCTACAATGTCACAGGTAATGTAAAATATTAATGAAAGTGGGGAACACAATGAGTGTTTGTTCTTTACAGCCTGTTAATGACTTTACTTTATTTATTGACTGAAGAATTGGAGTGCTGCTCAGTCAGAGCACATACCCCAAAGTAGCTTTGTCACGCAACGAGACTGAGGTAACACTCATTGGTGTGCACAACGGGCTGATTGAATGACAAGCACTGCTTAAGCCAAGGCAGATAATTTAACTAGAGGATGTTTATTGGCATAATTAGCTAGTATTAATAATTACATCCACCTTCAGTGTTCTCAGTCATACCAATTAATATGCTTGAGCAGCACTTATTCCAATAGTGTTGGATGTCTGGGGTTTTACACAGACTGGTTGTTCGTTTTGCGAGCGTGAAATTAACCTAGCTTCATAATATGGGAGGAATGAGACAGTGTTGCTGTAGCCAACTATTTTTGGGACATGGAAACATGTAAATACCAACAGCTCTATTGTGTCATAAACATTTTTTCCCCCGGAATATCGTAAATGAGGGAATACGGGAATAGTCTGGCCCCCTAGCACAACATGTCAAATTATTTTCCAATGTATTTAGCCTGTTGGATGTGGATAAACATTTCAGCAAGATTTGGAGATGACAAAATAATGAATTACACGTGTGTTATGAGAGAAAATTCCTATTTCTCTCCTCCACATGTAACCGGTGTGAAATGGCTAGCTAGCTAGTGTTGCGCGCTATCTGTGATGTCACTCGCTCTGAGACCTTGAAGTAATTGTTTGCCTTGCTCTGCAAGGGCTGATGCTTTTGTGGAGCGATAGGTAACAATGCTTCGTGGGAGGCAGTTGTTGATGTGTTAAGAGGATCCCTGGTTCAAGCCCAGGTTGGGGCGAGGAGAGGGGCGGAAGTAACACTGTTTCACACAGAGAGCATTAATCATCATTCTTGTCGACAGGATTATTTGAAAAAGGCATCTTCTGCTCCTGTATTCTCACTAGCATGTCAAACTAAAAGCTCCCTCTCCCTGCTTATTTTAGATCAAGTCTAAAACATAAGTTAGATGTATCGTGAAAAAACAAAACTTTATTGTCAGAGAGATTCTACAATCATGTATCTATTACAATAGAGACTTTTGTATTGGACTGTATCCCCCCACCCCACTAATTTTGCTGCAAAGAAAATCCTTGGGGAAACATTATGTAGTGTCTGACATGAAGCCAATTGATACAGAACAATGGCAATAACTCTTTCAGCTGCTTCTTCCTCATTCCTGCTGTGTTTCCTACCTGCATGATTCCGCAATCTGTTTTTCCAGCCCATTGTGCCCTTGCTCTGAGCAACACCTTACTGAGTGAGAATCTGCAGATACTCTCTCTGTCCGCCGGGCCTAGAAGACTCAGTCTTTGTCAATCAGACAACTGAAGCAAATGTGTCTCTTTGAACCAGCACAAAGAACGTCAGGAACTGGGCTTGCAGATAAAGTATGACAGTCAGTGTTTAAAATTAGGTCAGACAAGTTGACTCCAGAAAGAATAATATATTATTAAATTGCTGGTTTCTTTTGTTATCCTCAAATGGTCCTCACTGTTATGATGACATATAAAGAGTTACCAGGAAGACATGTTATGATGATAAACTATATAAAGTTACCAGAAATTCAACACATTCAAGTCACCTGGTTTAGATGGTCCATGGCTCCAGTAGATGAAATCTAGGTCTTCTCTCATCTGTTAATCTAACTGCACTGTCCAATTCACAGTAGCATGCAGTAGCGATTTACAGTAGCAAGAATACCATGCTATTGTTGAGGAGAGTGCACAGTTATGAACTTGAAAATGTATTAATAAATCCTCTTAAGGATCGGACCCAAATCCGATCGGATCAATTTTTTGCCCAAAATGACATACCCAAATCTAAATTCCTGTAGCAAGGATATGCATATTCTTGGCACCATTTGAAAGTAAACACTTTGAAGTTTGTGGAAATGTGAAATTAATGTAGGAGAATATAACACATTAGATCTGGTGGTTTTTTTTGTTGTTTTTCCATCATGTTTGAAATGCAAGAGAAAGGCTACAATGTATTATTCCAGTTTAGGCGCAATTTAGATTTTGTTCACTGACTGATCCAATGAACCATTGCATTTCTGTTCAAAGTTTTGTATCAAGTCTGCCCAAATGTGCCTAATTGGTTTATTAACAAGAATTTAAGCTTACTGCCCATATCAGATATGTCTACGTCCTGGGAAATGTTCTTGTTACTTACAAGAACATTTCCCAGGGGGGGGGGGGGGCTGGGGGGGGGACACCAATCCCGTAGAGGTTCCTTCATTTGCCAGACATTATGGGCCAATGCATTCTTCATCTGAAATATATGATGAGAGGTGAAAGCTGTGCAGGACTGGTTCACAACCTTTCAGTCTCAAGATGGCTTTGGGATCCATCGGTCTCCTATATTTGCAAGTATTTTGATCCAACTTTGCAACCCTGATGTAATGTCTCTCATCTTCACTTCAAGACTTCTGAAGCAGAAAACACAGAAGGGTTTACCTTTACCTTTCCTCAGCAGATGGGAGAATGCATATATTATTGTCCATGCACACTAAGATGCACAGAGTTGATGACTGCAGGTCTAGCCTATTGTCCCAAAGTATACAGAACACCACAGGCTATTTGTTTAAATTCCTTTTTAGGCGAAAGATATTAAAAACAAATAATTGTTCCTTCAACATGCTCTTGGAAAGCAATCAAATGCATTGCTATAAGTTGTATTCAAACTGAAATATAATTGTCTTATGCCACAGCCACTTTATTTTTTATAAAGCCATATCAGTCAATATTCATAAAGCCTTCTTAATTTATGGTTCTGCATTCAGGGAATAACGCTAACAAACTCTAATTAATGATCACTTGGCAGTTTCGTTTAAATCAGTTAAATGTGCCAGTGCTGTCCGTTAGCATGCCATTATCACGCCATTATCACACAAGTCTCACTAGATTTTTATTATATGTGATGTCCCTATTGTGCAAACAATTAAGAGAGGAGCTTACAGAACATTAAGCCAAAGTTCAGAATCTTAAAGACTTACTTTCAACCAGTCTGAACATTTCATAGCAGAACCACAGGCGATATAGTATGACAGCCAATATGTGAATACTGTGCCTTAGGCCTATAAATTGGATGTGCAGGGACAACAATCAATGTTATTTACAGACTTGTTTACTTATCTGCTTCCCCCATTAGCCTAATGGAATATGGAGCATAACAAGTAAATTAATAATGATCATCATGATGGTGATAATGATAGCTAGTCTAATTCCATAGCTGGTAGCCTGCTCTGGGGGAATACATTAACATTTAGGTGGTGCTATTAATAGACATGGGCAATTAAAACTTCCTCCACTAGGCTACTCTGTGCTGAAGTTGACACTCACAGAGCTGGGTTGGGGGACGGATGGACGTGTATGTTTCAGATCTCCTAATACGTGTCTAGAGTGCATATTACAGTAAATGAGATGGAACAGTAATTGTATGTGCGAGTCCAGTGCTAAACTGAGAGAACTCTCTCATTTAGATAAAGGTCATGAGTCTAATTGAACAAATAAACAGATAGATCATCAGTCTGTGATGACATAATGGTGATACATGTGTAGTACAGAAAGCATTGGAGAAAGTGTTCCTACAGGACATTTATCAGAAGCTTCATCAAAAGCTATTTAAAAAGCTATATCAACAATTATTTCAAAAGTGACATCTTCAAAAGTTTGTTTGACACGTTTTTCATGCAATTTCACAACCGTTTAGTGTTCATTCCTTTATCAACCTAACAGCTTTTTCACCCACACAAAATAGATAGGCCGTCTTGAAATAAACACTTTTCCCTGCAGTCAGAACTTTAGATGGAGAACACAAATTATATTAGGGAATTCTGAATCTCACAACGATGCTTGGCATAACTCAGGTGTATGGAAAACCTAATCTGATAGTAATCTAACTAACTGTTACAAAAATGATCTTATTTGTAAAAGAATAAGAGATTAGTCAGCAAGGGTCCCTTTGAGGGGATTCTGAGAGGAAAACAGACTGTAGTTAGTTAAAAAACATTTTCTTGAATTTCCATTAGTAAAAATGTTAAATGATCTGTGTTTTGGATTTAAACATATAAATAGAATATAGATATTTATATATTATCTAGGCTACATGCCACTGAAAACTATTTAAGGTAACATTTATGTCACCCACATCATGTCTGGGATGTATCCATACATAACCTGTTTCAATGCCCCCCCCCCCCCCCCCCCCCCCCCCCTCCTATTTACCTAAAGAAAATACCTTTAATCTTTTTACTACAAGGTTCATGAAAAAAACTATAAAATATCGTTTCCAACAGTGCTTTCATCATCAGTACATTGGATCAGCCACTGCTACCAGATTGTTATTTTCAAAGTTGGACGCGTTTGTCTCAATAGCTCACTGACACCGGCTGTCATGAGACATAACAATGGGCAGTGTGTAAAATACATCGTCTTTCTGTATGAATTGAACTGACTTTTATCATTTGTGCATAATTCCACAGAAAGATTATGAATTTGTGCTAGTAGGCTGAAGCTCACTGCGTCGATGTGATTGTACAGGGAGCGGTATGAGGAGGAGAGAGAAGGAAACTCTCGAGTAGCCTACGTGGAGTCAGAATTCCGAGTGCGTCAATTGGACGAGCAGCTTTCCACGGGTTTGAAACGGGCGCACTATTTCTTGGCATTCTATTTTGGATGAAACACATGCACGTAGTAGGCAGGCAACGTGTTAGGAGCCTTTCGGACTTCAAGCCTAGCACTTTGATTTAACGTATCAATTGAACCATGGATGCTACGATTTACCAAATCATCTTTGGGGAGTTTGGGGACCCAAACTGTAGTTTGATGGATGCCTTTCAAGACACTTTCTACGAAAACGCATCGTTCTCTTTGATGGATTTTGACGGTACGATTTGGGGGGATTTTGACACTGTCATCAATGGTTAATGCTTTCCCTTGACGTCTTGGGCAATTAATTATCATTATTTAAACGCCTTTTTGTTTATTTAAAGGTTTGTATTGCAATGCCACAACTGATGAGATTGGAACATGTTGGCCAAGGAGCAACACCGGACGGATGATGGAGAGACCCTGTCCAGAGTACATCAACGGGGTAAAGTACAACACCACAAGTAAGATATTAAACCATTTAATTATTTTTAAAAATGTTTTTCACCGTGTATCTTTACACTGTTAACATTGGCTACATAGGGAGGGGGGGGGGGGGGGGGGGGAGGGTTGTCGCTGTCCATGCGTAATTGGGTGGCAATACTTATTTAGCCGTAATGTTCCGATCATAAATGAAGGGGAAACTGTAAACTGTGCAATCGGAGCCAATCTTCTTATATTGGAAACAGTAATAATATCATATTCAGTTTGCGGGTGGGTTGCTGGAATGGAGCCAAAGACTCAAGTGCCATTTTTAAACTCGAATAAATTATTAATTAATGCAGTGTTTGCAGCCACTTGCTCTGAAATATTAGCTGAAATGTGTTTCTTCAACCAAGATGTGTGACAATACAATACATTTTTATTTGAGCGAGAACCACTGTATTGCAATTAATCGTTTTTAACTATAATGTAAGATCGTTATACACGGAAATCTGAATCAATCCAGTGTGATTTGATCCAGATTTTTTTTTTCGAATATTGAACACTGTAAGCAATTTGTCCAGTTATGTCTGCAAGGGTCATTCTGTTATGACACATGATCATCAATGTCAAAATAAGCCACACTATCTCTCCTGTCTGTTTTGGCCTTGTGTCCTTCCCTGTGCTGTTGGTGGACTCACTCACTCTTCATCACCATACCTAGCCTGCCAATATTCCTTCATCCATCTCCAGATGAATTAGACCACATCGGTGAGCAGCAACACCCTGCTGATTGATAATATAGAGGAACACCTGTGTCACCCAATGCATCATTGTCGGCATCCAGGAAAGTAGTTGATGAGATTATACAATAACAACCTCTGATTAATAAATACTAACAGGTTTCAATATGAAAACAATAGATCACAGATGATGGTTGACCAGCCAACTCTTTTGAGAAATGTTGAAATACAATTAATTGTCCCGGAGATCTTGTGCTAGCTCAGCAATCTAATGCCTAAGCTTTAGCCCAGCAGGTTCACACATGAGACAGAGGTTTGAATCCAGTCGGCCATTTAGCATAAAGCAAAATACAGGGTATTAAACTGATCCAAAGTGAAATGTTTAGCTATTTGTTAGTAATTGGCACTGATATGGAAATTCAATATGTTGGCGATGATAGCGGGATAGGTTGACTGATTTGATCATTCCAGGATACACACAGACAATGATTTTGCCTCTCACATTCACATGTGATTTAACAGAAGCCCTATGTCCACACTACCACTTCGTAACCGTGTTATGGGTTCAAACAAGATTGTGTGAACATTCAAACCCTGTTTGTGTTCAATTATAAAGTGCTTATTAACTGTATATAAACACTCGTTTTAGAACACTGTGTTCAACCATAGGTTTTTCCAAACAATCTAATCATCCCAATCCTTCTCTGGGTAAACTATGAACACAATCTTCCCATGCACTCTCATGTACTGTATCTTGTACCCTAAAAAGCTGGATGTCAAAGCCAGCACTATAATGTTAGCCCAAGTTAAAGGGACAAGACACTGGTTAGCAATGAGACAATTGCTAAAGCAGCTAAATGGAACAACAAAGAAACAAGAGATCAGCTAAAATGACAAATCGATGGTCAGAAACGTCTCAAGTCCGTGGAATAAACTGCCTGTTATTGTTGTAAGTTTGTGCAGTGTTGCTTGCATCATTTGCATTATATCTGCTCAGTGCCAACTGAGTTTCAATACGTCAACATCCAAGGCAGCACATTATTCACTCCCATAGTGTTCACATATAAGGTACTTTAGATAAGCATAATAGGGACATTGCGTTTGTTGAAAGCTTGGTTTCACATGAATGGTTTAAAAAGTAGGAGTTAAGTAGGACAACACATTAATCTGCTGTAAATGGTTTGGAATAATTGTGCTACAAACTGTGCCATAAATATTAAAAAAGTTCCTATTTCAATGTACTTTTATGCTTTGAAAAACAGGCAGTATAATGTAATTCACTCATTTACACCATGTAATGACCTGAACTTTTCAGTAAGGATAATCAACAGATCTTTTGCTCGTCACTGAGATATTATGAATTATGTTTAGTTATGAGGAATATATGTGTGGAATCCCAGTGGTCTGGATAACAAGTGTTTCTTCCACAGTTCCTCAGGGCATATTTAAAAATGTTATGTTCTAAATAGCCGCAAACTCTGCAAAATGTAAAATCCTAGTCAAATTGTACATGAAATCTCTGGTAATATTGAGAGAGTTCATGTCTTAACATTTGTTAGGCTGTTAAAAGCTTCTGGGCAGGGAGAGACGCTGTGTGTAATGATTTAAAAAAAATGATCCTCAGCTTTTCGAATGGTGTCGACTGATAAAACTCTTCAGGAGGGTGGTCACGTGTGCTTGCAAGACAGAGGTCCTGGGTTTGTGCCTCGGTGTCAATTGAATCAGGAGGAAGTGGTACTGGCTACGCAAGCAACGTGACATCCTTTACACCAGCTTCACAGCCTTTAAAGCTGCTATATGTAACTTTTTGGGCGACCCAACCAAATTCACATAGAATTTGAAGTTATATATCTGTCATTCTCATTGAAAGCAAGTCTAAGAAATGGTAGATCTGTTCAATGTGTGCACTATTTCCATGCTTCCCAGTCTTAACCTATTTAATCCCATCAGTCACAATAATGACCGTACAGAACGTTTTCAGTTATAAGGCTCAACATTTTTTACTGAATGATGTATCAATGCATTTCCAGCAAATATTGAATTAATAAAGGGTTTCAATGAAAATATGCAGTGTCACATGTTTAGTGTAAATTGTCACAAGACCAGAGCTGTTTACTTCCTGGTTGCGCCATGAGAAGAGGATGGCTGCATCAAAGCTCCCAAACAAAAGGTTAGTAAAGTATGTTAACATAAAGATAGGACAAATATTTTTGGTACATATCATACTTAAGTTGTCTAGTATTGATATATGCATTTGCAATTACTCAACTTTGTTCAGTGTGGTCATAGAATGAGTAAACATGTTGACGGCAACAATAGTGACCGGCGGAATAACATAGTGCATCTAGGTATACACATACTGATACACATACATAGGTCTTGTTTTACCTAACTTTCTACTCTGTTCTTTCTTTTAGTTTCACTTTGAGTCAAGTTCTGGATATGTCGGATCTAGGTGACTGCCCAGACAAGGCATGCAACATTGCAGTTATCCCTCAAAATGAGAAAGATGCTGTCCTCAGTGATTGTGATAGCAATGGGTCAGATATGGACTATGAGGGGGAGACAGGCCATTAGCCAGCCAGACTGTTGAATGCATATGCTGAACCGAACCTATGCAAACAGATCATGACAGGAACAACGTTATCAGTGATGATGACCTACCCCTTACCACCCCCCTCCATTGTTGATAATGAAGAGCCAAGGGCCTCTACCCGCCAGAGGGTCCAGTCAGAAGAGCCAAGGGCAAAGCTGCAGGTGGTCAAAAATAAAGATCAAGTGTTCAAACAATCGAAGAGGCCTGACACCGTTGTGATTCCAAAACACATAGTATACAGCCCAAATATGCAAAGGTTTGTCATGAAACCACTGAGCCACGGAAGGAGATTTCTAATGGCTGCTACTGTTGAAGATCAGGCAAGATATGACAAAGCTTCTCACTGACCAATCAACACGATGCACCGGTTCCAGAGATGTCATCATTGTGACAAACGCACTACCTATGCATGTGAGAAATGCAAAGCGTCACTGCACATTGAGTGCTTCAAGATATACCATGGACAGTAGAAAAGGAGATAAGAGTGAATGAAAAAGGACTGAAAAATAAAATAAAATAAAAATAGAAAAGTCAGTAAAGGGTGAGAAGCAGTACAACTGACTCTAGGAAGAAAAGTCAACGAAAAAGGGAAAAAGACAATCAAAATGACTGAAATGTTTTTGGAAAAGAAGGTCAATTGATTCAAGACACTGTATGACAGTAGGTCTGACTGATCACAGTTCAAAGTAGTGATGAACAAACTAATCGTGCACTTGGTTCTGAAGCCTACCTCTATGATATATATACTGTATATACTGTATGTGTGTATGTATGTATGCATGTACTGTATGTATGCATGTGTGTATATATATATATATATTATTTTATTTTGTTCAGTGTAGGCCTCTACTTGAATGCATATTCTACAGGCTACCTCTATCCTAAAAGTTACCTTTATGTTCAATGTGAATGAATCACACGACTGCTATACAGTTGTTAGTGAATGTTGCACTGAAATCTCACAATGACAATGTTCCAATAAAGTTACAATATTAATGTTTCAATACATGTTGCACTAAAGTAACAATGCATATTACAATAAAGTAACCATGTTGAAATACGTTGATGGTTGCTCTCAGTATTCATATCGGTGTTGTATAAGGGTTTTTGATATGTAAAATAGTCACACTAGAATGTGATGGGGCATTCTAGTGGCAATGCTGGAGACTGCCAGTGACAGAGTTTTAAATGTGTTAATAACTGGGCTGGGATAAGAATTTTGATGACTGCGTAGGAGAAACATGTTAATTCAGTATACATCACATTATTCCACCAATTGTGACCGACCATAAAACACACTTTTTCACCTACGTTTCCATGAAAATTCCCCAAAATAATGATTGATTATTTCAAAGGGTTAGTAATTTTCTTGTCTGGGAAAAATTAGGGATTAAATGGGTTAAATTTCGTTTTTGCGTACTTTACTTGCAGTTTTATACACCAGCTTCAAACAATACAATATCTTTGGCTATGGAAAAAATATTTCACAGCGTTTTAAGATGGTAAGATGATTCTCTACACTAAACTGATATTAGGTGAACTATTCGAATTTTAGCAACCAGGAAATGGCAGAGCGAATTCGGCATAGTGCACCTTTAAAGACAACAAACTCAAAGACAAGAAATTCAGTATGCTCAACGAATCTTTGCAGTAGGCGTGTAATATTACAGTCCTGCTCTTTAAAATACACTATATATACAAAAGTATGTGGACACCTCTTCAAATTAGTCGATTCTGCTATTTCAGCCACACCAGTTGCTGACAAGTGTATAATAGAGCACACAGCGATGCAATCTCCATAGACAAACATTGGCAGTAGAATGGCCTTACTGAAGAGCTCAGTGTTGAGTGCTGTAGCACGTACAAATCGTCTGTCCTTGGTTGCAACACTCACTACTGAGTTCCACACTGCCTCTGGAAGCAACTTCAGCACAATAACTGTTAATCGGGAGCTTCATGACATGGGTTTCCATGGCCGAGCAGCCGTACACAAGCCTAACACGTTGATCACACGACAGCGTCATTGCGCAAAATGTTACGGAGCATAATCTGGATATGTGCGCAACAAAATTTCAACATTCAACTTCTGCTATCATTTCTATCAAGCCATTTACACATACAGTTTGGCGCATCACACAGAACGCACTGCAACTGCCTCTGCCTCTGCAACGCAATTCTCCAAGGCAAATGCAGTGTTCCATTGGAAATGAATGAATTCCTGGTGTACCAAAATGCAATGACGCTGTCGGTGTGATTGAGGCGTGAGATCACTATGCGCAATGCCAAGCATCGGCTGTAGTGATGTAAATCTCGCCGCCAATGGACTCTGGAGCAGTGGAACGCGTTCTCTGGAGTGATGAATCACGCTTCATCCTCTGGTAGTCTGAAGGATGAATCTGTGTTTGGCAGATGCTAGGAGAACGCTACTTGCCCATATGCATAGTGCCAACTATAAAGTTTGGTGGAGGAGGATTAATAGTGTGGGGCTGTTTTTCATGGTTCGGGCTAGGCCCCTTAGTTTCAGTGACGGGAAATCTTAATGCTACAGCATACAATGACATTCTAGACGGTTCTGTGCTTCCAACTTTGTGGCAACAGTTTGGGGAAGGCCCTTTCCTGTTTCAGCATGACAATGCCCCCATGTACAAAGCGAGGTCCATACAGAAATGGTTTGTAAGGAAGAACTTGACTGGCCTGCACAGAGCCCTGACCTCAACCCCATCGAACACCTTTGAGATGAATTGGAACGCAGACTGTGAGCCAGGCCTAATCGCCCAACATCAGTGCCTGACCTCCTCAATGCTCTTGTGGCTGAATGGAAGCAAGTCCCCACAGTAATGTTCCATCATCTACTGGAAAGCCTTCCCAGAAGAGTGGAGGCTGTTATAGTAGCAAAGGGGGGACAACTCCATATTAATGCCCATGATTTCAAATCAAATTCAAATCAAATTGCATTTGTCACATATTCTGAATACAACAGGTTTACCGTGAAATGCTTACTTGCAAGCCCTTAACCAACAATGCAGTTCAAGAAATAGAGTTAAGAAAAATGTACTAAATAAACTAAAGTAAAAAATAAAATGTAACACAATAGAATAACAATAGCGAGGCTATATACAGGGGGTACCAGTACCGAGTCAATGTGTGGGGGTACAGGTTAGTCAAGGTAATTAGGGGAAGGTAGGGGTAAAGTGACTATGCATTTTGGAATGAGATGTTCAGAGAGCAGGTGTCCACATACTTTTGGTCATTTAGTGTATCTTGAGGGTCCTAGCAATACAGACAGTCAAGCTCAGAGACGATGGGGAACAACATCAGTATGTGTGGATCAATGTATTTCACAGATTCATGTTAAGCGTGCTAGACAGGCCGTTATACTCAGTGAACCCAGCAGGATGTTACAGCACGTGGTCAACTGAGCTGTCATAATGTGGTTATCCTGACCACATGGTGTCATACAATTATGTCATACAGGTGTCATACCTCTTTCCAGTATCCACAACCACTTACTTCTCTGGAGTACACCCTAGAGACTTACATCAGAAGTGTAGCGGAGGGCACACGCAAATCCACCTTTTGCAGAAAAATGTATAAAAAATTAATATAGGGAGCGTTTGTAATGGGTGCGTGTTGGTGGCAGGGAAGTCAGGCGCAGGAGAACGAACTTGGTATAAACGGAGTCGTTTAATAAGTGCTCATAAAACTCCAAAAACCAAAATATACAAAAAATAATAAAAATGGGTACAAAACCTGTCGCAGACCGACACATGACTTGCACAAAACATACAATCAAACAATCTCCGACAAGGACATGAGGGGAAACAGAGGGTTAAATACACAACATGTAATTGATGGGATTGGAACCCGGTGTGAAGGAAGACAAGACAAAACCAACGGAAAATGAAAAATGGATCAGTGATGGCTAGAAGGTCGGTGACGTCGACCGCCGAACACCGCCCGAACAAGGAGAGGGACCGACTTCGGCGGAAGTCGTGACAGCGTTACTTTAATCAACATGAACGGTGGTCAGCATTTACCCACTTTTTTTTTTTTTTACTATTACATCACCGCTTACAACAGTACTTCTAATATGACACACCATTGAACATAAATACCTCTATTTATAATCCATGATAAAGACTTACAATATAGTTATTTTGATATGCCTTACCTATAGACTTTGGATCTGTAAATTTCCACTTTAACATAACTTTTGTGACTGCTAATTTATGCTTCAGTATTTCTGTTATTTCAGGAGAATTTGTCATGCAGATCAAGAACAACTTCCACACTCTTATGTGAATTCACCTTATTAACACACTTCTACAGCTGTATAACCTTAGGTCAAGATTATGTGAAAATTGTATTGTACGTTAAAAAAAAAAATTACGTAAAAGCAACATTTTCTGTGACAGGTAACTCTTTAAACACAAATCTTGCTGTCACGATCGTCTTGATGAGGAAGAGTGGACCAAGGCGCAGCGTGATACGAATACATCTTTTTATTAGTGAAGATGAAACACGAAACAAAACACTTTGACAAACTAACAAAAACAACATACGACCGTGAAGCTACAAACGAAAGTGCACACACAAGCTACTAACGTTAGACATAGACAATTTCCCACAAACACCTAAAGCCTATGGCTGCCTTAAATATGGCTCCCAATCAGAGACAACAATAAACAGCTGTCTCTGATTGAGAACCAAACCAGGCAACCATAGACTTTCCTAAACACCTACACTGAACACAACCCCATACATACTACAAAACCCCCTAAACAATACACACACCCTAAACTAGACAAAACACACAAACATCCCCCATGTCACACCCTGACCTAACTAAACTAATAAAGAAAATCAATATAACTAAGGCCAGGGTGTGACAGTACCCCCCCCCCAAAGGTGCGGACTCTGGCCGCAAAACCTGACACAGAATGGGAGGGTCCGGGTGGGCCTTCCTATGGTGGCGGCTCGGGTGCGGGACGTGGACCCCCCTCCACCATACTCACTACCCGCTTTGGTGGCGCCTCTGGAACGGCGAGTCCCGGACTGAATACCATCCCATAGGGCACCACTGGACGGAGGGGCAGCTCCGGACTGAGGGGCAGCTCCGGACTGAGGGGCAGCTCCGGACTGAGGGGCAGCTCCGGACTGAGGGGCAGCTCCGGACTGAGGGGCAGCTCCGGACTGGCAGACGGCTCTGGCGGATCCTGGCTGGCAGACGGCTCTGGCGGATCCTGGCTGACTGACGGCTCTGGCGGATCCTGGCTGACTGACGGCTCTGCCGGATCCTGGCTGACTGACGGCTCAGGCGGATCCTGGCTGGCTGACGGCTCTGGCGGATCCTGGCTGGCTGGCTCTGGCGGATCCTGGCTGGCTGGCTCTGGCGGATCCTGGCTGACGGCTCTGGTGGATCCTGGCTGGCGGACGGCTCTGGCGGATCCTGGCTGGCGGACGGCTCTGGCGGATCCTGGCTGGCGGACGGCTCTGGCGGATCCTGGCTGGCGGACGGCTCTGGCGGATCCTGGCTGGCGGACGGCTCTGGCTGGTCATGGCTGGCGGACGGCTCTGGCTGGTCATGGCTGGCTGACGGCTCTGGCTGGTCATGGCTGACTGACGGCTCTGGCGGATCCTGGCTGACTGACGGCTCTGGCGGATCCTGGCTGGCTGGCTCTGGCGGATCCTGGCTGGCTGGCTCTGGCGGATCCTGACTGACGGCTCTGGCGGATCCTGGCTGGCTGGCTCTGGCGGATCCTGGCTGGCGGACGGCTCTGGCGGATCCTGGCTGGCGGACGGCTCTGAAGGATCCTGTCTGGCGGACGGCTCTGGCTGGTCCTGTCTGGCGGACGGCTCTGGCTGTTCATGGCTGGCTGACGGCTCTGGCTGGTCATGGCTGGCTGACGGCTCTGGCTGGTCATGGCTGGCTGACGGCTCTGGCTGGTCATGGCTGGCTGACGGCTCTGGCTGGTCATGGCTGGCGGACGGCTCTGGCTGGTCATGGCTGGCGGACGGCTCTGGCTGGTCATGGCTGGCGGACGGCTCTGGCTGGTCATGGCTGGCGGACGGCTCTGGTTGGTCATGGCTGGCGGACGGCTCTGGCTGGTCATGGCTGGCGGACGGCTCTGGCTGGTCATGGCTGGCGGACGGCTCTGGCTGGTCATGGCTGGCGGACGGCTCTGGCTGGTCATGGCTGGCGGACGGCTCTGGCTGATCCTGTCTGGCGGACGGCTCTGGCTGATCCTGTCTGGCGGACGGCTCTGGCTGATCCTGTCTGGCGGACGGCTCTGGCTGATCCTGTCTGGCGGACGGCTCTGGCTGATCCTGTCTGGCGGACGGCTCTGGCTGATCCTGTCTGGCGGACGGCTCTGGCGGCTCGGGACAGACGGGCAGCTCTGACGGCTCGGGACAGACGGGCAGCTCTGACGGCTCGGGACAGACGGGCAGCTCTGACGGCTCGGGACAGACGGGCAGCTCTGACGGCTCGGGACAGACGGGCAGCTCTGACGGCTCGGGACAGACGGGCAGCTCTGACGGCTCGGGACAGACGGGCAGCTCTGACGGCTCTGGTCAGACGGGCAGCTCTGACGGCTCTGGGCAGACGGACAGTGCAGGCGGCACTGGGCAGACGGCAGACTCTGGCCGGCTGAGGCGCACAGTAGGCCTGGTGCATGGTACCGGAACTGGAGGTACCGGGCTGAGGACACGCACCTCAAGGCTAGTGCGGGGAGAAGGAACAGGGCATACTGGACCCTGGAGACGCACATTAGGCCTAGTGCGTGGTGCCGGAACTGGTGGTACCGGGCTGGGGACACGCACCTCAAGGCTAGTGCGGGGAGCAGCAACAGGATGCACAGGACTCTGGAGACGCACAGGAGGCTTGGTGCGTGGTGCCGGAACTGGTGGTACCGGGCTGGAGACACGCACCTTAGGGCGAGTGCGTGGAGGAGGAACCGGGCTCTGGAGACACACTGGAAGCCTGGTGCGTGGTGTTGGCACTGGTGGTACTGGGCTGGGGCGGGGAGGTGGCGCCGGATATACCGGACCATGCAGGCGTACTGGCTCCCTTGAGCACTGAGCCTGCCCAACCTTACCTGGTTGTATGCTCCCCGTCGCCCGACCAATGCGGGGAGGTGCAATAACCCGCACTGGGCTGTGTAGGCGAACCGGGGACACCATGCGTAAGGCTGGTGCCATGTATGCCGGCCCGAGGAGACGCACTGGAGACCAGACGCGTTGAGCCGGCTTCATGGCACCTGGCTCAATGCCCAATCTAGCCCTGCCAGTGCGGGGAGGTGGAATAACCCGCACCGGGCTATGCACACGTACAGGAGACACCATGCGCTCTACCGCATAACACGGTGTCTGCCCGTACTCTCGCACTCCATGGTAAGCATAGGGAGTTGGCGCAGGTCTCCTACCTGACTTCGCCACACTCCCTTGTAGCCTCCCCCCCAAGAAATGTTTGGGTTTTACTCACGGGCTTCCAGCCTTGCTTCCGTGCTGCCTCCTCATATCGCCTCCTCTCGGCTTTAGCTGCCTCCAGCTCTTCACGAGGGAGGCGATATTCTCCTGGTTGTGCCCAAGGTCCCTTACCATCCAGTATCTCCTCCCAAGTCCAAGAATCCTGTATGCGCTGCTCCTGTTGCTGCTTATCACACTGCTTGGTCCTGGGTTGGTGGGAAATTCTGTCACAATCGTCTTGATGAGGAAGAGTGGACCAAGGCGCAGCGTGATACGAATACATCTTTTTATTAGTGAAGATGAAACACGAAACGAAACACTTTGACAAACTAACAAAAACAACATACGACCGTGAAGCTACAAACGAAAGTGCACACACAAGCTACTAACGTTAGACATAGACAATTTCCCACAAACACCTAAAGCCTATGGCTGCCTTAAATATGGCTCCCAATCAGAGACAACAATAAACAGCTGTCTCTGATTGAGAACCAAACCAGGCAACCATAGACTTTCCTAAACACCTACACTGAACACAACCCCATACATACTACAAAACCCCCTAAACAATACACACACCCTAAACTAGACAAAACACACAAACATCCCCCATGTCACACCCTGACCTAACTAAACTAATAAAGAAAATCAATATAACTAAGGCCAGGGTGTGACTCTTGCCTACAGATGTAGGATCTTAATTTGATCACCCTGTTGCAGGAGAACTTTCTTGCAATGTAGGATATTTAAAAGGTGTAGTGTTTTCTAGGTTTAAATATGCTTCTGAAAATTGTAATTTCCACTGACTTGATTTTCCCTTACAAAAAATCGAATCAACCTCTACAAAAATGTCCATTAATTACAATCCACTTAATAATTTACTTTTCCTGTTGCTACAGGATAATTTTCCTGCTGTAGCAAACTGTCTCAAATTAAGATCCTACATCTGTATGAACGTCATAATGATTTCTATTCACTGAATGATTGTCTCCTTGGGATTACAGTACAATGAACAATATTGGACATGCAGTTGTAGGCCTGCATATTAGAATAAGGGTTCAAATTCAGGTCACTGAATTGTTACTGGGAGGGTTGAAGATACTGTATGCCTGGACTCATAATAGACTCAGTATTTTGACTTTGCGGTTCTAAAGATACCACTGTGACTGTCAAGTCTCTCAAGTTTCACCTAGTTGGCCGACAGTGCACTAAAATGAACAGTTTAGTGGGCCACATGCCAGGGTTACATTAGTTGGTTTTGGAAACAATTGAAAATAAATCAGAGGTTTCACCCGGCACTAGACCCTCTCAGATAGGGTGCCGTACAGTAAATGGATTATTTCCTTTCCTTTCAAAACGTCTAAATGTTAATGTCAACGGAGTGGCTCTTTAAGAGGTTTATACATTTTTAAACCCCCTTGGTGTGCCTTTTTTTGTGAGTGTTCATCTGATTCCATGGTTTATTTAAAACATGCTTTACCAGGCTGTTTGGAAGGAGGTCCATCATTGTCTGTCCCTTCCCTGTCATAACTGTGTCATTCAATAACTGGCCAGCCTCTAGGTCACTGGATCTTCCCAAGACCTCTAGAGAGACAAATACTGTATATTAACACTTTGGTGTCACAATTGTGTGACCTCCCTCAGGAGCCTCATCTAATTTCAAGCCACTTCTCTGTTGCCTCAAGTGCTCGTCCAATTCAGTTAAATCAAAATTGGAGTGTGTAACTCTGATTAGTCAGACTGAATAATTGTTCCTTTCCACTGTCAACCCATCATTCTGCATGACCCTGTGTCTAGTAAAGCAACGAGTCTGGCTTATAGGGTTTATAGTTTTATAGCTTCTTAAAGAGCAAATCCAATATCACACCAATCAAGTGCTACTGATTGCTTCAACTGCTGGCAATTAAGAGTCAGCTGGAACAAAGCGCTGACACCTGCCTGCCCCGCAGGTCTAGAGAGAACAACACATTTTTTTGCAGTATTGTGGGGATAGCACTTGTCACTTCCACTAAATCAGAGAGAAACAAAACAGAGTCCCACCACAGGGATTAGCCGTGGCTTGACGATCCAACGGAAAGCAAGCTGGAGCAGCGGAAAGCAAGCTGGTCTTTAACATACTAAATAGTTGGTGATATTACAATAATAGAATGTCAAAATGCAAGCTTTTTCACGTAATGATATTATCACAAACCGTAGATGACAATTGTGATTCGATACTGCAATTTCATTCCGTTTTGATGGTCCAAACAATTTTGCTCAGTCATGAAAATAAAAGTTCTGAAAACATGTTTCCTTGCCATTTGAAAAGAAAAAGGAGAACAGAGTTTTGGCGCAGGTACAGATAACTTGCGCTACCTAATTTATAACTACCTACAAAAAAACGTTTTTGGGTCTGAAGGGCTCTACATAGTCTACGCAAATGGAGCCGACGGAGGTTCATTTGCGTCAGGTAAAAAAAAATCACCCTCACAAATGTACGTAGAACTACATAGAGAGCGACACAAACAGACCTCTGTCGGCTCTGTTTGCGTAGACAGTGTGGAAACCTTTAGAATCGATACCTGCTGTCAACATATAGATATAAAAATTGGCTAAAATAATATTACGATACTCTGCTGTAATGATGTATTTTTAATTTTTAATAATATCCTGGTATGCCAAATATTCAAGTCAATTACGATAATAATTTGTATCATTTGGTAGATCACCAATGGACACTTGTGTCCTCATGAAACTGATTGGAATTCGGGAAGTGCAATCGGAAAGTATTCAGACTACTTGACTTTTTTCACATTTTGTTATGTTACAGTCTTATTCTAAAATGTATCAAATAGATTTTTTTCCCTCATCAATACCCCACAATGACAAAGCAAAAACAGGTCTTTAGACATCTTTGCAAATTTTTGCAAATGTAAAAAAACGGAAATATCACATTTACATAAGTATTCAGACCCTTCACTCAGTACTTTGTTGAAACACCTTTGGCAGTGATACAGCCTAGAGTCTTCTTGGGTATGATGCTACAAGCTTGGCACACCTGTATTTGGGGAGTTTCTCCCATTCTTCTCTGCAGATCCTCTCAAGCTCTGTCAGGTTGGATGGGGAGCATCACTGCTCAGCTATTTACATGTCTCTCCAGAGATGTTCGATCGGGTTCAAGTCCGGGCTCTGGCTGGGCCACTCAAGGACATTCAGAGACTTATCCCAAAGCCACTCCTGCATTGTCTTGGCTGTGTGCTTAGTGTTGTTGTCCTGTTAGAAAGTGAACCTTCGCCCCTGTCTGAGGTCCTAAGCGTTCTGGAGCAGGTTTTCACCAAGGATCTCTCTGTACTTTGCTCCGTACTTTGCTCCATTCACTGTACTTTGCTCCGTACTTTGCTCCATTCACTGTACTTTGCTCAACAATGCTCCTTATAGGACACATTACCACACTCTATACTCCTCTGTAAACTGGTCATCTCTGTATACCCGTCTCAAGACCAATTGGTTGATGCTTATTTATAAAACCCTCTTAGTCCTCACTCCCCTCTATCTGAGATACCTACTGCAGCCCTCATCCTCCACATACAACACCTGTTCTGCCAGTCACATTCTGTTAAAGGTCCCCAAAGCACACACATCCCTGGGTTGCTCCTCTTTTCAGTTCACTGCAGCTAGCGACTGGACCAAACTGCAAAAAACACTCAAACTGGACAGGTTTTTCTCCATCTCTTCATTCAAAGATGGACACTCTTACTGACAGTTGTGGCTGCTTCTCGTGATGTATAGTTGTATCTACCTTCTTGCCCTTTGTGCTGTTGTCTGTGCCCAATAATGTTTGTATCATGATTTGTGCTGCTACCATGTTGTTGTCATGTTGTGTTGCTACCATGCTGTGTTGTCATGTGTTGCTGCCATGCTATGTTGTTGTCTTAGGTCTCTCTTTATGTAGCATTGTGGTGTCTCACTTGTCGTGATGTGTGTTTTGTCATATATATATATATTTTATCCCAGCCCCCATTTATCCCAGCCCCCATTTATCCCAGCCCCCCGCAGGAGGCCTTTTGCCTTTTGGTAGGTCGTCATTGTAAATAAGAATTTGATCTTAACTGACTTGCTTAGTTAAATTACATTAAAAACAGTATGCACCTGAGCTCAATTTCGAATCTCATAGTAAAGGGTCTGAATATTTAAATAATGAATCCGGTTTTTATCTTTAATACATTTTCAAAATTTCTGCAAACCTGTTTTCACTTTGTGTAGATTGATGAGCATAAGGCTGTAACGTAACAAGATGTGGAAAAAGTCAAGGGGTCTGAATACTTTCCGAATGCACTGTATATAGTCTGCCATGCATTATAATTTGAATGAATGTGAATTCATGTAAACCCAATGCTGTGACACTGAACCATTATACCTCTTATGTACCAAAAAGGCATTTCTCACTTGGGTGGCTGAGTAATCTTTTACCACTTGAACAAATTAGTTACTTTAATTTGACACTTAATGTGACAGCACTTAAATGAACATTACTCCTCACTCTCTCTCTCTCTCTCTCTCTCTCTCTCTCTCTCTCTCTCTCTCTCTCTCTCTCTCTCTCTCTCTC
This sequence comes from Salvelinus namaycush, assembly GCF_016432855.1. Classification (NCBI taxonomy): domain Eukaryota; kingdom Metazoa; phylum Chordata; class Actinopteri; order Salmoniformes; family Salmonidae; genus Salvelinus; species Salvelinus namaycush. The sequence continues at coordinate 29,573,212 of NC_052317.1, read as the reverse complement.
TCTCTCTCTCTCTCTCTCTCTCTCTCTCTCTCTCTCTCTCTCTCTCTCTCTCTCTCTCTCTCTCTCTCTCTCTCTCTCTCTCTCTCTCTCTCTCTCTCTCTCTCTCTCTCTCTCTCTCTCTCTCTCTCTCTCTCTCTCTCTCCCTCTCTCCCTCCCTCCCTCCCTCCACTTGTCAGTGAATAAATCCTGGTCAGGATGTTTTGTGAACACTTCACTGGCTTCATTGGAGACACATTTGGCCTTAAGGGATTGGCTGTCTAATCAGCACCAGGCTCCCCATACTGAATACTGAACACTGCCACAGTTTCACTTTAACAGTTTCACTTTAACAGTAAACACAGATTTTTAAACAATGCCACATTCTCCCTGTACACTGCCAGTCACCCTCCACTTCAACACTGGACACTGACATGGTGAGTGCTGACTATTCTCCATATAGAATCAGGACTCCAGACGCTCGTGAGATTTACATCCTCCTTCAGTACTCAGCAAACATGAAGATCTCCCAAATAATATTATTACTCCTGGAGGAAGGAACTGTCATATTACACAGTACCAGTCAAAAGTTTGCACACCCCTACTCATTCAAGCGTTTTTCTTAATTTTTACTATTTTCTACATTGTCTTAGGATGATGTGGGGATAATGTTGATCATGCCGGCTATTGGTGTCTTTAAAACAATCTGTTGTCTGCCTGTTTCCTTGAATTAGAGGTTGCAACAAAATCAACTATTGTTTAGTTTGGGTAGAATTCAGTAACATATGTAGGCCCTATCCAGAAAAATAATCCCTAACCCCTAGAGACCCTCGACAGTTTTGGATATCTGAGAGGATTTGATAGGTTTGAGCAATAAGCTAATAGCTCCACCTTGCCCTCTGATAGGCTATAGGGGCAGTTTTTGCATAGGGCCCTCAGTGTTTTCAGTACACATGGCAGAAAGAGACTACCCTACTGTCCTCATAACAGCTGGTGTCACTTATTTTCTTTTCTAAATCTACTGGTGAGTAGAGTAATGCCAACATAATTATTGTTTAAAGGGACATGTGCCATCTCCATTCTCCAAATCGATCTGACAGGGTTTATCTTGATAAGTTCAACCGTACAGTACAGGACAATTAAATTAAGTTTAGTATGAGGATTTGGCCTCCTTTTCTGCATTGTTCTCAAAGGGCATTTCAATCTTATTAATTAAATTAAATATTATACTGTCAGGTAATGTTTTCAAACAATTGTGTTTCACATTATTGAATTTTGACCTTCTGTGCCTTCCAGCTTTCCATGTCTTTGACTACTGTCTTAGATGTATGTGAAAGTGTGGAGGCTTCTCTGAGACTGCTGCTCTCGGACTCTGAGGCTTCAATGGATCCTGGTGATACTTTGAGAACATGATTTATTCAGTTCATTAACAACTTGTTCAAAATAAAATAATCCACCACTGATTCAAATTGCTCTCGGAGTATAAATGAAAGAATTCCGACAAAGAGACTACACAAATAATAAGTTCATTATTTACAAAGAGAATTTGGGGGGGGGGGGGGGGGAGCAAGCAGGTATTTCTCAAGTGAATGCTCTGGTGAATAGATGGCTCGGAATCTTAGCAACTATAGGTGCAAAAGTGAGAAAATTATTTGAAGATAATTGAATTTCGAAAGTTATGGTAGAAGCTGTTTATTTCTGTTGTAACTGTTGTTAACTTGGAACATCTCAGGTTTTGAATGGTAGCTTGAGGCCTGGTGAACCTTCTAAAAAGTCTGGCCCAGATACGGACATAATCTCAGCTGTAGCCAACCCTTGTTTGCTTCCTCGAGGTGGAAGCTTTAGGCAACGCAGATCATGACGTTTGAATCCTTGTCCAAGTGTACTAATCTTTTTTAATATGCTTTGGGAGCATGAAGGGGAAGCTTCAAAGACACAGCTGTGAATTAAGAAAAGCGTTTTCCCCAACACCCTTCTCCAGGCTCTCACGGATTGTCCCTTTTAGTGGCCGTCGCACAAAACAGGCTTTTTTTAATGGCCATTTGTGAAAAGAAGTTGTTGTTTTTGGAATAATTAAATTTGATTTCCTAAATCGACAGTATGGTTGAAAGTACACTACATGACCAAAAGTATGTGGACATCTGCTCATCGAAGATCTCATTCCAAAATCATGGGCATTAATATGGAGTTGGTCCCCTATACTTTTCTGGGAATGCTTTCCACTAGATGTTGGAACATTGCTGCGGGGACTTGCTTCCATTCAGCCACAAGAGCATTAGTGAGGTCAGGCACTGATGTTGGGCGATTAGGCCTGGCTCGCAGTTGGTGTTCCAATTCATCCCAAATGTGTTTGATGGGGTTGATGTCAGGGCTCTGTGCAGGCCAGTCAAGTTCTTCCACACCGATCTCGTCAAACCATTTCTGGAGGGACCTCGCTTTGTGCACAGTAGCATTGCCATGCTGAAACAGGAAAGAGCCTTCCCCAAACTGTTGCCACAAAGTTAGAAGCACAGAATCGTCTAGAATGTCTTTGTATGCTGTGAGCTTGTGTGGCCTACCACTTTTCGGCTGAGCCGTTGTTGCTCCTAGACCTTCCCACTTCACAATAGCAGCACTTTCTATGGCAGCTCTAGCATGATGAACTGACTTGTTGGAAAGGTGGCATCCTATGACGGTTGAAAGTTGAAAGTCACTTCAGTAAGGCCATTCTACTGCCAATGTTTGTCAATGGAGATTGCATGGCTGTGTGCTCGATTTTATAAACCTGTCAGCAACGTGTATGGCTGGAAATAGCCGAATCCACTAATTTGAAGGGGTGTCCACATACTTTTGTATATCGAGTATGTCTATTGTGGTGTTGTCTGCTGGAGGTTGAGTTTCAAATGGACAATTACATGACATGGGATTTCTAACACCTTCCCAGAAATTAGTAATTTAGCCAAATTTGTACCTCTTTCTCATGGATATCACAGCACAAACATCACAGATTCAGACATTTCTATTTCTCTAGACCAGTGGTTCCCAAACTTTTTATAGTCCCGTACTCCCTCTAGCACCAGGGTCAGCGCACTCTCAATTGTTTTTTCCCCCATCATTGTAAGCCTGCAACACACAAACTATACGATACATTTATTAAACATAAGCATGAGTGTTTTTGTCACAACCCGGCTTGTGGGAAGTGACAAAGAGCTCTTATAGGACCAGGGCACAAATAGTAATAATAATCAATAATTTTGCTTTTTATTTAACCATCTTACATATAAAACCTTATTCTTTCATTGAAAATTGGGAATAACTCACCACAGGTTAATGAGAAGGGTGTGCTTGAAAGGATGCACATAAATAACTCTGCAATGTTGGGTTGCATTGTAGAGAGTCTCAGTCTTAAATCATTTTCCACGCACAGTCTGTGCCTGTATTTAGTTTTCATGCTAGTGAGGATCGAGAATCCACTCTCACATACGTACTGTAAGTACGTGGTTGCAAAGGGCATCAGTGTCTTAACAGCACGATTTGCCAAGGCAGGATACTCTGAGCGCAGCCCAATCCAGAAATCTGGCAGTGGCTTCTGATTAAATTCGATTTTCACAGAAACGCTTGTTGCAATTTCGATGAGGCTCTCTTGTTCAGATATCGGTAAGTGGACTGGAGGCAGGGCATGAAAGGGATAACGAATCCAGTTGTTTGTGTCATCCGTTTTGGGAAAGTACCTGCGTAATTGCACACCCAACTCACTCAGGTGCTTTGCTATATCACATTTGACATTGTCTGTAAGCTTGAGTTCATTTGCTCACAAAAAATCATACAATGTTGAAAAGACCTGTGTGTTGTCCTTGTTAATGCAGACAGAGAAGAGCTCCAACTTCTTAACCATAGCCTCAGTTTTGTCCCACCCATTGAATATAGTTGCGGAGAGTCCCTGTAATCCTAGATTCAGATCATTCAGGCGAGAAAAAACATCACCCAGATAGGCCAGTCGTGTGAGAAACTCGTCATCATGCAAGCGGTCAGACAAGTGAAAATTATGGTCAGTAAAGAAAACTTTAAGCTCGTCTCTCAATTAAAAAAAATGTGTCAATACTTTGCCCCTTGATAACCAGCGCACTTCTGTATGTTGTAAAAGCGTTCCATGTTCGCTGCCCATATCATTGCATAGTGCAGAAAATACACGAGAGTTCAGGGGCCTTGCTTTAACAAAGTTAACCATTTTCACTGTAGTGTCCAAAACATCTTTCAAGCTGTCAGGCATTCCTTTGGCAATAAGAGCCTCCCGGTGGATGCTGCAGTGTACCCAAGTGGCGTCAGGAGCAACTGCTTGCACTTGCGTTACCACTCCACTATGTCTCCCTGTCATGGCTTTTGCGCCATCAGTAACAATGTATACAATATACATTGTAATAAAGAATAAATAATAGTAATAATAATAATAATAACAAAATGTTAATATTCAATAGTAAGAATATAATAAATATAAAATGCTAAACATGGAAAATAAAATTATAACTAACTTATAACTGTCATCCTCATCATTACATCAGTACTACAACTACCATCATCATTACTACTACTACTACCACCACCATCATTAAACTGCTATCATTACCCCTACTACCTGTACCACTACTATTTGGAATAATAATCACAACAACAATAATAATAATAGTAGTAACTACAATAGTAATAACAATAATACCACTAATAGTAATAACAATAATACCAATAATAACTAAATGACTGTTTACTATGCAGATGTTATTATTCAGTGTCCCTCAGGCTATGGCAGGCAAATACATATTTGGCTGCAAGAGGAACCATTACTCCTTCGCCCATAAGTATTTTTTGTTTGTCCTCTGGGTTTAATAAGTTAACATTTGGAATAAATGTAGTAATTCCTGTGAATAATGAATCTCTTGTGAGGAATATGTATCACAGTAAAGGAGAAAGTGCATCTCTGTTTCTACCTCCCATGTTGTGCAGTGACCACATACACACTCCTCTTTGGGTAGCCATGTCTTTTTATGTCTGCTGATTTCTGTTGCCTATTAGTGGTCACTCAGCCTGTTCTTGGTAAGGATCTGCTTCGTATCTCTGACAGAGTAGAGATAACCAGCAAATTCATATTCTCTGTTTAGGGCCGGATAGCAATTTAGTCGGCTTTGGGATTTTGTTTCATTTTTACAATGTTGTAAATATGAGTCCTTTGATTGTTTCATGATTTTGTTTATTTTAATTATTTATTTTGAAGCAGTGCTGGTGCAGCTTGGTTGGTTAGGTCCAACACCAGCTGACTGAGAGGGCTCGTTTCTGGGCTCAGTTTATTGAGTAGCCTCCAAACCTAACTTCCGTAAAGAGCTATTGGTAGTATTACTCTGTCAAATATTTTGGTCCAAATTCTAATTGGGATGTTGATTTTGAATAATTTCATTGTTATTGCACACAATGCTCTGCAAGCTTCTTTGAGTGCATTCACTACCATATTAAAGTTTCCCGATGCAGATATGGTCAGACCTGTCACGTTCTGACCATAGTTCTTGTGTGTTTTGCTTGGTTTAGTGTTGGTCAGGACGTGAGCTGGGTGGGCATTCTATGTTGTGTGTCTAGTTTGTTTGTTTCTATGTTTGGCCTAATATGGTTCCCAATCAGAGGCAAGTGTTTTGTGTTGTCTCTGATTGGGAATCATATTTAGGTGGCTTGTTTTGTGTTGGGGATTGTGGGTGGTTGTTTCCTGTCTTTGTGTTTTCTCTGCACCAGCTAGGACTGTATCGGTTTGCCACATTTTGTTATTTTGTAATTGTTAAGTGTTCACGTTTATCGTCATTATTAAATATGTTGAGCACAAACTACACTGCGTCTTGGTCCGATCCCTGCTATACCTCCTCTTCAGACGAAGAGGAGTAAGGCTGCCGTTACAGAACCACCCACCACAAAAGGACCAAGCAGCGTAGTAACGGGCAGCAGCGACAGCAGCAGCAGCAGCGAGTTCAGGAATGGACATGGGAGGATGAGCTGGACGGTAAAGGACCCTGGGCAGAGCCAGAGGAATGTCGCCGCCCCAAAGCAGAGCTGGAGGCAGCAAAAGCAGAGGCGGCATTATGAGGCGCTAGCAAGGCAGAGCGGCTGGAAGCCCGAGAGGCTCCCCCAAAAATTTAATGGGGGGGGGGGGCGGCTAAAGGGGGGTGTAGCTGGGTCAAGTAGGAGACTTGAGCCAACTCCCCCTGCTTACCGTAAGGAGCCAAGGATGGAACCAGAGCCGGTGAAGACGGGATTGGAGGTGAGCGAAGTGACGGATCTAATGGGGAAATTGGAGGAGAGAGAAATGAGGGATTTGCTCATTTGGTGCATGAGGCACAACATCCGCCCGACGGAGCGTGTCGGGGATTTGATGTCACCTGAGGGCTCTCCATACTCGTCCTGAGGTGCGGGCTAGCCGTCTGGTGAAGACTGTGCCAGCCTCACGCACCAGGCCTCCTGTGCGCCTCCCTAGCCCTGCACGTCCTGTGCCAGCTCAGCGCACCAGCTCTCCTGTGTCAGCCCCATGCACCAGCTCTCCGGTGCCGGCGCCACGTACCAGGCCTCCAGTTCCAGCACCCCGCACTCGCCTTGAGGTGCGTGCCCTCAGCCCAGTACCATCGGTGCCAATACCACGCACCAGGCCTATAGTGCGCCTTGAGAGTCCAGTGTGCCCTGTTCCTGCTCCCCGCACTCGCCTAGTGGTGCGTGTCTCCAGTCCGGTACCACCAGTTCCGGCACCACGCACCAGGCCTACTGTGCGCCTCAGCAGGTCAGAGTCGGCCGTCTGCCCAGCGCCGCCTGCACTGCCCGTCTGCCCTGCGCCGCCTGCGCTGTCCGTCTGCCCAGCGCCGCCAGAGCTGCACGCCTGCCCAGCGCCATCTGAGCTGCCCGCCTGCCCAGCGCCATCTGAGCTGCCCGCCTGCTCAGCGCCATCTGAGCTGCCCACCTGCTCAGCGCCATCTGAGCTGCCTGCCTGCCCAGCGCCATCTGAGCTGCCTGCCTGCTCAGCGCCATCTGAGCTGCCCGCCTGCCCAGCGCCGTCTGAGCTGCCCATCTGCCCAGCGCCATCTGAGCTGCCTGCCTGCCCAGCGCCATCTGAGCCGTCCGTCTGTCCCGAGCCGTCAGAGCCGTCCGTCTGTTCCGAGCCGTCAGAGCCGCCCGTCTATCCCGAGCCGTCAGAGCCGCCCGTCTGTCCCGAGCCATTAGAGCCGTCCGTCAGTCAGGAGCCGCCAGAGCCGCCCGCCAGTCAGGAGCCGCAGAGCCGCCCGCCAGTCAGGAGCCGCCAGAGCCGCCAGCCAGTCAGGAGCCGCCAGAGCCGCCAGCCAGTCAGGAGCCGCCGGAGCCGCCAGCCAGTCAGGAGCTGCCGGAGCCGCCAGCCAGTCAGGAGCTGCCGGAGCCGCCCGCCAGTCATGAGCTGCCCGCCAGTCAAGAGCTGCCTTCCAGTCATGAGCTGCCTTCCAGTCATGAGCTGCCTTCCAGTCATGAGCTGCCTTCCAGTCATGAGCTGCCCTCCAGTCATGAGCTGCCCTCCAGTCATGAGCTGCCCTCCAGTCCGGAGCTGCCCTCCAGTCCGGAGCTGCCATTCAGTCCGGAGCTGCCATTAGTCCGGAGCTGCCTCTCTGTCCGGAGTTGCCTTTCAGTCCGGAGCTACCTCCAGTTTATAAGCTACCTCTCTATCATGAGCTGTCCCTCAGTCCGGAGGAGTTTCCTCAGTATAGTGGGGACCTTGGTGAAGGTTCCTAGGCCAAGGTCGGCGGCGAGGGTCGCCACTCAAAGGACGCTAAGGAGGGGGACTAAGACAATGGTGGAGTGGGATCCTCGTCCAGCGCCGGAGCCGCCACCGCGGACAGATGCCCACCCAGACCCTCCCCTAGAGTTTTAGGGGGTGCGTTCGGAGTCCGCACCTCAGGAGGGGGGTACTGTCATGTTCTGACCATAGTTCTTGTGTGTTTTGCTTGTTTTAGTGTTGGTCAGGACGTGAGCTGGGTGGGCATTCTATGTTGTGTGTCTAGTTTGTCTGTTTCTATGTTTGGCCTAATATGGTTCCCAATCAGAGGCAGGTGTTTTGTGTTGTCTCTGATTGGGAATCATATTTAGGTGGCTTGTTTTGTGTTGGGGATTGTGGGTGGTTGTTTCCTGTCTTTGTGTTTTCTCTGCACCAGCTAGGACTGTATCGGTTTGCCACATTTTGTTATTTTGTAATTGTTAAGTGTTCACGTTTATCGTCATTATTAAATATGTTGAGCACAAACTACGCTGCGTCTTGGTCCGATCCCTGCTGCCGTTACAAGACCAAGGTATGAGTCATTTTTAGTGTGTTCAATTATGGTTTTTGTTCAGGGTGAATTTAGATTTGTGTTTCTGACACCTGGGGTTTTTCTGCAAAATCATTATTATAATTTCTTTATAACGTACTGCCAGGACCCAATTATGGCAATATTGCTCTAGAATGTTAAGGTTCTTTTGAAGACCTTATTTGGTTGGTGATAGAAGAACCAAACCATCAGCATATAGCAGGTATTTTACCTCTGTGCAGAATAGTGTGAGGCCTGGGGCTGCAGAATGGCCCTGCTAATTCATTTATATAAATGTTGAAAAGGTTTGGACTCAAACTGCAGCCTTGTCTCACACCTCGACATTGCGAAAATAATTATGTTCTTTGGTTTTAGATTTTTATTGCACACTTGTTTTCTGTGTACATACATTTTATTACCACCAAGCCCACTTAGAATAGAATAGCCCTTTGTGCCAAATAGAATCTAATGCTTTTTTAAAGTCAATAAAGCAGTCAGTCAATTAATTTGTGTGTGTAAGGTGTATATATGGTTAGCAGTGTGATGGTTGGGGAGAAAGCCAACTTAACATTTACTTATAAAAAAAATATCTTGAAGAAAGGTTTAAATTCTTGAATTGAAAATGCTACAGAAAACCTGTCCCAAGTTGCTGTGTACACAAATTCCCCTGTAATTATTGGGGTCTGATTTGTCTCCACTTTTGTGGGTAGGGGGAAATGAGTCCCTGGTTCCATATATAAGGAAAGCAGCCAGAAGTTAGTACCATGTTGAACAATTTAAGCACAGCATTTTGCAACTCAATTTGCAGTCATGAGCTTGCTGTCACTCAGGTTACCATGACAATGATCACAACAACAGGGTCAAGGATGAAGAATGTGGTAAACATTTGGCTGTTTGATAGGGGACCATATAAACACGGCCTAATCATTTTTTGGGGTATAAATGTGTTGATGTCACTGGACATTTTACAGTGCCTTTGACTTTATTGTCTGTCCTTTAGGAACTATCTCTAAACGAGTTGAGGAAAGTTTGGTAATTGAAACGCCATTGATATAATTAATCAACGCCTGCTCTTCCTCAAACATAAATAGATATCTCTATCTTGGGTATAGGCTTGGAGCAAAACAAGTCTGACTCACGCAAAAAAAAGTATTTAATTGTTTGAAAATCTTCACTCCAAAGAAAGGCTTTTTGTTGTGAGTCTGGGTACTGGAAATATAGTTGAATGCACATGATCTCTGTTTTTTGGGGGCATCACTTGGACATTCTGAAGTTTTTCAAACAGTGCTTTCATGTTACACTGAGAGTAGTGCCATGGGGAATTTGAAGAGGAGCGTTCAAATACGCACGTCTGTGTGTTTTGATGACAAGACATTCTCCAGAGACCAATTTGTAGGGTCAATGGACACAAGACAGAATTTTTTTTTCTTTATCTCTCAGTTTTTAGGGATATGTGATTGCATCTTATTTCATCACCAAGTCAGGCCAATACGTATTTTGTGAGGGTATACAGTTTGTCCCTTATGCCGATTTCAAAATAACTGAGAACTGGGAAATCTCTGACTTCCTATTTCAGTGCATTCAAGACAACTGGAAACTTTGGAAAAATCGGTGTGAACAGTCATCCAACTCAGAATTCCAATTCAGAAACTAGGGCATATTTCTAGAGCTCCGACTTTTCGACCTGAAGATCACTGACGTCATGATTTGTCAGAGTTCCCAGTTGTCTTGAAAGCACCATTACTAAATCAGATTTGTCTTCTTCTTTCAAAAAAATTCAAAGTTAAACATATAGGACATTTGAGAGTGGGGGTTCACAAAATATTGTTCATGACAGGCAGGTTCAAATATCAAAACCAAATATGAACAAACTATATTAATTTGGGGACAGGTCGAAACACACACAAAACATTCATGGACATTTAGCTAACTTGCTGTAGCTAGCTAATTTGTCCTGGGAGATAAACATTGGGCTGTTATTTTACCTGAAATGCATATGGTCCTTTCTTTTGCTGGATCTTTGTAGAATTTTGACCTATTTTGAGTCAAACAAAATGATGTGTTCTCTGCTCCCGTAACGGCTCTCGTTGGTGGTAGAAAGAGTAGACCAAAGCGCAGCGTGGAAAGTGTTCATGATTTTAATTTTAAAAAACACTCACAAAATAACAAAATTGAAAACGAAAACACACAGTTCTGTCAGGCAACAGTAACTAAACAGAAAACAAGATCCCATAACCTACTGGTGGGAAAAAGGGCTGCCTAAGTATGTATCCCCAATCAGAGACAACGATAGACAGCTGCCTCTGATTGGGAACCACACTCGGCCAAAAACAAAGAAACAGAAAACATAGAATTTCCCACCCGAGTCACACCCTGACCTAACAAAACATAGAGAATAATAAGGATCTCTAAGGTCAGGGCGTGACAGTACCCCCCCCCAAATGTGCGGACTTCAGCCGCAAACCTGAACCTATAGGGGAGGGTCCGGGTGGACATCTACTCTCGGTGGAGGCTCCGGTGCGGGACGCATACCCCGCCCCGCTTCGTCGCCGGGGCCTCCGGACCGCAGATCGTCGTCGGGGCCGCCAGGCTAGGAACCCCCCTGTAAGCTCCGGACTGAGGACCGTCGCTGGAGGCTCCGGACTGGGGACCGTCGCTGCAGGCACCGGCCTGGGGACCGTCGCTGCAGGCTCCGGACTGGGGACCATCGCTGCCGGCTCCGGACTGGGGCCCGTCGCTGGAGGCTCCGGACTGGGGACCGTCGCTGGAGGCTCCGGACTGGAGACAGTCGCTGGAGGCTCCGGACTGGAGACCGTCGCTGGAGGCTCCAGACTGGGGACCGTCGCTGGAGACTCCGGACTGCTGACCGTCGTTGGAGACTCTGGACTACAGACCGTCGCTGGAGACTCTGGACTGCGGACCGTCGCTGGAGACTCTGGACTGCAGACCGTCGCTGGAGGCTCCGGGCCATGGATCGTGGAACAACGTGCTCTGGACAGATGAATCAAAGGTGGAGTTGTTTGGCTGCAATACTAGACTCCATGTTTGGCAAAAATAAAACACTGCCTTTGAACAGAAGAACCTCACACCAACTGTAAAGCAAAGAGGCAGTGGCATTGTGGTTTGGGGCTGCTTCAGGTCCGGGCCAACTTGCCATCATTGAGTCAACCATGAATTCCGTATTATACCAGAGAATTCTTGAGAAGAATATCAGACCATCTGTCTAAAAACTGAAGCTGAGGCCTCCAGAGTGGCGCGGTGGTCTAAGGCACTGCATTGAAGTTGCTAGCTGTGCTACTAGAGATCCTGGTTTGAGTCCAGGCTCTGTTGCAGCTGGCCTCGACCGGGAGACCCATGGGGCGGCGCACAATTGGCCCAGCATCGTCCGGGTTAGGGGTTGGCTGGCAGGGATGTCCTTGTCTCATTGCGCTCTAGCGACTCCTGTGACAGGCCAGGCGCATGCACGCTGACACAGTCGCCAGGTGTACAGTGTTTCCTCCGACACATTGGTGTGGCTGGCTTCCGGGTTAAGCGGCATTGTGTCAAGAAGCAGTGCGGCTTGGTTGGGTCGTGTTTCGGAGGACTCATGGCTCTCGACCTTCGCCTCTCCCGAGTCCGTACGGGAGTTGCAGCAATGAGACAATACTCTAACTACCAATTGGATACCACAAAATTGGGGAGATAAAGGGGTAAAAGTCACAAAAATTAAAATCGAAATGAACATGTATCTTACAACAGGACAATGATCCAAAACACACAATGATCCAAAACACACAAGCAAAGCCACAACAGAATGGCTCAAAAGGAAGAAATGCAGGGTTATGGAATTGCAGAGTCAAAGCCCAGATGTCAATTCTGTGCTGTGGGGGGACTTGAAGCGGGCCGTGCATGCAAGAAAGCCCTCAAACATGGCACAGTTGAAGCAGTACTGTAAAGAACATCCCAGTCGATGTAAGAGACAGTTACAAAAAACTGCTACATTAAGTTATTTCAGCAAAAGGGGGCAACATCAGCTATTGAAGCTACAGTAGGCGTGTACTTATTTTTTCTGCATTATGGAATTGCATTTCTGTTGATTTCAAAGTATAATCTTTCAGTGTCAGTTGTTAAATTAGGTTACCTTAATCTGTCAATAGTGTTGAAGGGAAGATTACATATCCATCATATTTTGTCAGCAGAACAATAATCTCGCTCCACACCAGTTTGTAAACTCCCAAATTCCTTCTTGTCGACTTTCACATGGAGGGATTAGCATTTATGACACCCCTAGGAGCCTTACACTGTTCACAAGAGAAAAGTAGGTCAAAAAAAAGAGGTGTACTCGTATGCACTTCTTACTTTCAGAAACGGTACCCCGCTGGCTTAAATGCCACTGCTTATGTAGATTGAACCTGACAACAGAGAGAAACAATGTCTCCAAATGCCATATTCATCCAACCTACTGTTCCTGGAATCTAAATGACTAGGGATTTAGGCTATTTATTTGTGATAATCTTCAACCCATAGTAATGAATAAATGTATTCTTACTAGACATGTAATGATTCACCAACATGCATCAGTCTCCGGTTCAAATGTTTAAAATATGAGTTCATCAGTCCACGTGATCCCAAACCAATCCAAATGTAGCATGCAACGTTCAGGAAAAGCAATTTAAAAGCTACGAATCGCCGGGTCACTAATTTATTTAGCTCAAATAAATGTATTTCTACCTTCCGAAAAACTGCAGCCTCTCCTTCAGTGTGGAACTAAACATGTCATTGTGTTGACAGTCATTGATCTACAAGTAATTTTGCATGCCGAACAACAATAGGCAATATCAGTAGCCTAGTCAAACTGAGCGCTGTGCACAGCTTCGTGTGCTGACCAACGAGATGCTGATCGGGGCTTACATTAGATTTTATTTTGATTGTTCAGGTTCACCATCAGCAATTGTTTTGGTAGTTTTGCTTGAAACAGTCAGTATATATCATAATTTTTTGATATGCAGGGTAAAGTTGGCAATTTCATAACGAGGACAGCAATACCTTTTGCTATCCACACTACATGGTTGAAGCGAGAGAATAAGAGAAGCTCACTCTGAGTCTATTAACTTCCAAACGTTCTAAATCATTCAATTATGAGATGGGGGTGAAATCCAAAGTTGTACTATATATTCATTGGCTATGTCCTAGTTAATTTTTAAAGATAAATATTGATACATTAGTAGCTCTAACACCTTTAATCTTCAAAAATGATCAATTAATTAGTGTTTGATGGTGATTTCAGATCAAAAGTATGTGCATGTGCGTGTGTGGGGGGGGGGCAAAAAGCAAACAATGCCCCACCTAACTGATAATGGGGTGGGAGATGTTTCTCTTATGGCTCAGCTCAGGTGCCTACATACACTATACATCATTTACACACACATACACACACAGGTCAACTCAGACGGATCCAGCTCAGTGGCCCAGCTCATGAGCTCCATCAGCAGCAGATTTAGAATGGAAAATTAATATTTTTATGCAGGAAATGTTAGTGCATTGAACCAAATCGCATCGGTTTGTTTCTCTAATCAAACCGAATCGCTTCAAACTAAAACGTATCGTTCCTGTATCGTATCGGAGCCAATGAATCTAGATATGGATTGAATCGTCTTGAGAGGGTTAGATGCACAGCCCTAATGCTTACAGATGAGTTCCTTGTCCACTGCAATATAATCTGTCAAAATGACAGTGTTGACTCAGAGATCTTACCTTAGCCCCAAGTTAGGTTGCAATTCACATTTCCATCTGGGAGAGGTTTTTCTGCTTTCAAAACATGACCCTCATCCCATCCACAAAGTTACAAACCATCAGAGATGACTGATATATTGAAGGGATGTGCAATGTGCATTTATATTTTTTTCATTTTTTTTATTCCATGTTATTTCCCTCTATGTCCTCACATAAATCTACAGGGGGTCAGCCACCCAGCCAGCCTAGCCTGAGTGATTGTTGGATTGTCCCCCAGCCGTCTCTCTACAGGAGGTAGACTGTACTTAGCACCTCAAATCAACCTCTCTAATTTATCACGATATGTTCATTAGTTATAAATATGCCGTAGTTGATAGTCCAAGTAATTTCCATAGATCTTTATGTCGGTGTTGCATGTGGATCAACATGCAGCGACTCCAAGTGTTTGTCCTGATCATTAGTGTTTGCACATGTGTGGAAGTAGAATCCATCTGTCATCTTATAGTTGGAGACAGATGTTAAGCATAGCCGCTCAGCTCTCCTCCAATTAATTATACTGTCCATTTAATGGTGTTAATGTGTATATTAGATGTAAAGTCCCCTGTTTTTACAGGACCTGCGTGGTCCTGGTACCGGTTCCGACTGACATTGTTGTTTATAAATTGATCTGTGGACACTGAAGTGGCTTGCATTGAGCAAAGCCCTGGTTCCTACGGCCACAGTAGTCTTTTTTTCTGAGCCTGTGTGACATGTGAAATCTGAATCCACTTGAAGCTGGGATGTCCCCCCTACCATTTCATTTTCTCTTCTGACTGTCTGAACTCCTGGCTGAACCCTAGTCACAGCCACGGACAAGCACGTGCCTGCAATCATTACATCGTTGCGCAACAGGAGAGAGTGGTTTCATCACGGTAGCACATTCAGAGATCGATTTATAGCCATTCATCTAAAATAATTCATAGATTTTAAACAAAAACACTGTCATAGATGGACAACGTTACAGTTTTTCCTAATTGTTAACACACGTTTGCTGAAACTGGTACTCTGGTGCGCAAAACTCTAAGCACAAAACAGTTAGCCGATTTCCCCAAACCCTACAGACATCTTTCCAAATGAAACACAGCAATCAAAATCATGTACTCCCTGCTCAAAATGAAATTGCATACAGACACCCATCAAATGGGGCGGCAGGTTAGCCTAGTGGTTAGAGCATTGGACTAGTAACCGAAAGGTTGAAAGTTCAAATCCCTGAGCTGAAAAGGTACAAATCTGTTGTTCTACCCCTGAACAGTCACCCACTGTTCCTAGGCCGTCAGTGAAAATAAGAATTTGTTCTTATCTGACTTGCCTAGTTAAATAAAGGTTTTACATTTTTTTTTCTTTTTTTTCGTTTAACTTAGTGACAACTGACCTATTCAAAACACGACTATAAGAACCTATTTCAGTGTAAAGACTAAGATTTTGTTGTTATACTGTATAGCAAGATAGCGCCGGAGAAGAAGGCTGACGTTTTACGTGTTCCTAACCAATTGTGTTTTTTTGTTTGTTTCTTTGCGTTGTTTGTAACTTATTTTTTTACTTATTTTGTACATAATGTTGCTGCTACCGTCTCTTAAGACCGAAAATAACTTCTGGACATCAGAACTTCGATTACTCACCACGAACTGGCCGAATCCTTTTTTCCTTTAACGAGTCTGACGAGCCCGTCGTGAATGAGATACTGCTTTCCCGGGAACAGGCCCAGATCCCCGTCATTTGAAGAGAAGGCAGAGAAAAAGGGTCCAGAGGGTGGGCTGCCTTCTGAGAATTCATAGGTGATCGAATAAACCCCAACTGCCTTCCTTTCTGCTAGCAAACGTGCAATCTTTGGAAAATACAACCGATGACCTACGTGGAAGGTGAAACTACCAACGGGACATTCAAAACTGTAATATCGCATGCTTCACGGAGTCGTGGCTGAACGGCGACATTATCAACATACAGCTGGCTGGTTATACGCTGTATCGGCAGGATAGAACAGTGACGTCTGGTAAGACAAGGGGCGGCGGACTATGTATTTTGTAAATAACAGCTTGCGCACGATATCTAAGTTAGTCAAGGTTTTGCTCGCCTGAGGTAGAGTATCTCACTATAAGCTGTAGACCACACTATCCACCTAGAGAGTTTTCATCTGTATTTTTCGTAGCTGTCTACATACCACCACAGACTGATGCTGGCACTAAGACCGCACTCAATGAGCTGTATTCCGCCATAAGCAAACAGGAAAACGCTCACCCAGAGACGGCGCTCCTAGTGGCCGGGGACTTTAATGCAAGGAAACTTAAATCCGTCTTACCATATTTCGATCAACATGTTAAATGTGGAATTCTGGACCACCTTTACTCCACACACAGAGACGCATACAAAGCTATCCCTCGCCCTCCATTTGCAAATCTGACCATAATTCTATCCTCCTGATTCCTGCTTACAAGCAAAAATGTAAGCAGGAAGCACCAGTGTGGTCAAGTGTGGTCAAATGAAGCTGATGCTAAGCTACAGGACTGTTTTGCTAGCACAGACTGAAATATGTTCCAGGATTCCTCCGATGGCATTGAGGAGTACACCACATCAGTCATTGGCTTCATCAATAAGTGCATCGATTACATTTTCCCCAAAGTAACCGTACATACATACCCCAACCAGAACCGTACACACCCCAACCGTACATACATACCCCAACCGTCGATACCACCCATCTGATGTCTTGAGATGTTGCTTCAATATATCCACATAATTTTCCTTGCTCATGATGCCATCTATTTTGTGAAGTGCACCAGTCCCTCCTGCAGCAAAGCACCCCCACAACATGATGCTGCCAGCCCCATGCTTCACGGTTGGGATGGTGTTCTTCGGCTTGCAAGCCTCCCCCTTTTTCCTCCAAACATAATGATGGTCATTATGGCAAAACAGTTCTATTTTTGTTTCAACAGACCAGAGGATAGTTCTCCAAAAAGTACGATATTTGTCCCCATGTGCAGTTGCAAACCGTAGCCTGGCTTTTTATGGCGGTTTTGGAGCTGTGGCTTCTTCCTTGCTGAGCGGCCTTTCAGGTTATGTCGATATAGGACTCATTTTTCTGTGGATATAGATACTTTTGTACCTGTTTCCTCCAGCATCGTCACAATGTCCTTTGCTGTTGTTCTGGAATTGATTTGCACTTTTCGCACCAAAGTACGTTCATCTCTAGGAGACAGAACGCGTCTCCTTCCTGAGCGCTATGACAGCTGCGTGGTCCCATGGTGTTTATACTTGCGTACTATTGTTTGTACAGATGAACGTGGTACCTTCATGCATTTGGAAATTGCTCCCAAGGATGAACCAGACTTGTGAAGGTCTACCATTATTTTTCTGAGGACTTGGGGGATTTCTTTTGATTTTCCCATGATGTCAAGCAGAGGCACTGAGTTTGAAGGTAGGCCTTGAAATACATCCACAGGTACACCTCCAATTCACTCAAATTATGTCAATTAGCCCATCAGAAGCTTCTAAAGCCATGACATCCTTTTCTCGAATTTTCCTAGCTGTTTAAAGGCACAGTCAACTTAGTGTATGTAAACTTTTGACCCACTGGAATTGTGATACAGTGAATTATAAGTGAAATAATCTGTCTGTAAACAATTGTTGGAAGAATTACTTGTGTCATGCACAAAGTAGATGTCCTAACCGACATGCCAAAACTACAGTTTGTTATAACAAAAAATGTGTGTAGTGGTTGAAAAACGAGTTTTAATGACTCCAACCTAAGTATATGTTTACTTCCGACTTTAAATGTACACCTGTTGTATTCTGCGCATGCGACTAATACAATTTCATTTGATTTGATTTAATGTTTGTGTGTACTCAAACAAGAAAGGAACACAAATTCAACATGACACAAATTTCAACAAGACTCAATACATGTCAAACAACATATTGTAAGCACACATACAGTACATATTTTCCATATGCAAAGGAAGAAACATTGGCCTATTTGTACTACTGTACTGTATGTTAAATAAATAGTATGGAACAGATAAGGAAACTCTCAAAAAACAGTAAAATCTAAATCATAAGTCAAGAAACAAATACTCCATTGTGAAAACAGAATCAGTCATGTCTGTTGTAGCGGTCCGGCCACAGATTTTCATCAACACCACAGGCGATATTCTCCTTGGCCAGACAGCGGGGGAAATATCTTCTGGCATGACGCATCCACCCCTGACAGGACTCTGCTAGAATGTCACCACATGCCTCCTCTATTGCCTGGAGAATGGCCATACGTTCATGGGGTTTGCGATCATACACCTTCCACCGCCATGCTGAAAACAACTCCTCAGTGGGGTTGAGAAATGGGAAATATGGTGGGTGATAGAGAATTGTAAACCTGGGATTGTCATGGAACCAGTTGCAGACCTGAGCGGCCCGATGGAAACTCACATTGTCCCAAATTTGAACATATATTTGCTGCACAGGATCACCTGGCCTTCTCTGCTCTGGCTGATAAAGATTGTCATGTAAGGTGTTCAGGAAATTAAGGAGATGGGCAGTGTTGGATGGTCCAACGGTAGCATGGTAGTGGAGGACCCCATTGTGGCTCATAGCTGCGCATATGGTGACATTTCACCCGCGCTGGCCAGGTACCTCAATGATGGCACGTTTACCAATGTTCCTTCCTCTCCTTGTTTTTGCTAAATTGAATCCAGCCTAATCTATGAATATGAGTTGCTGGGGGATGGGACTTGCATCCAACTCCATGACTCTCTGAAATGACAGTAAATACTGTAATTGCTGTATAGTAAAGTTCACTGGCAACATCAATGAGTCTCTAATGTTTCAAGAGTGTAATACTAGTACATTACTTACTTGCACATATTCATATTTATCCTCCACTCTTTGGGAATTCCTTTCAAATGGGACTCT
Source organism: Salvelinus namaycush (assembly GCF_016432855.1). Classification (NCBI taxonomy): domain Eukaryota; kingdom Metazoa; phylum Chordata; class Actinopteri; order Salmoniformes; family Salmonidae; genus Salvelinus; species Salvelinus namaycush. Next base: position 29,554,280 of record NC_052317.1, on the reverse strand, counting down.
GTAGATTTGCTTCATCCGGAGATGGTGTTTCTTAAGGATGCTGTCTATGGTTGATAAGCTCACTCTGATGTTATGGAAGATGGCAGGGTTTCAAAAAATCTGTTGTTGGATTTCCCACAATCTTATGCCATTATTTTCAACATCCATTTGCACAATGGCAGCCTCGTATTTGTCTATAAATAGCCACGTTCTACCACCACGTGGTGGTAGTCTTTCAGTTCTACAAAAACAAAATAGCTTACAGTTCATTTAACACTACAGTAGTACAGTATACAAGATAAACATGTTACAATGTAGTATAGCTCCCAATTCCATACATAACAGTAATACATGAAACAGTTTCCCCGTACAGTATGTATTGGAATCTACAGTCTTTACTGTGCTTTATGTTGAACTACTGTCAAGTAGTAAAAGTAGTAGATAGGTACAGTATGTACTGCAGACATCGGACCTATTCTCATTTTGGAACGTCCGGATGATGGATGCTACGGTGAAGCGGCTCAGATTGGGCTGCACTCTCTGCTCAGACTCTCTCAAGGTCAAACCATGGTTGACCACAAGGTCCACCACCGTCGCCCAAATTTCATCAGAAATTACTCTCCCTGTTCTTCCACCACCTCCACCTCTACCTCTCTCTCTGCCAACTTTGCTTCCATTGTTCTCCAAACACAGGAGTACTCACCTGTGGCATTTTTATTGCAAAGTGAACATTTGCGCAATTAGTGTTTGCACATGTGAAGAGTGAAAGTGATCAGTTGGTAATTGAGTTTAGCTTGTTGAACAGGGTTGCTTTTCATTTGCACATAAGATATTTTAGTTGTGAAAGTTGTGCCAGAGGTAGAGAATTGTGTATTGTGTTTTGCCAAATGTTTGTTAAAGAATTGCAATCTGAGTGTAAAGCAAAACGTGGGAGTAGTATTGCAGATTTGGTGTATGGTTCTGCTAAATGAGTTACAGGTCTGGGTCATTGTGCCTCATGGGCCAGTTTTAGTTTGTAAACAGTTGGGAAAAACTGTAATATGAGATGAAAGGCGAGTTCCTAACGAGTTCAGAAAGCCAAGCTAGAGCTCTGTGATTTGTCCACAACGATGTGGGCAGACGTTTTGATCAAGAGAAACCTTAAGAAGATATGCACATTTTCTCTTAACGCTCAACATATTTTACAGTTATAAGAAAGGTGAAATCTTATAGTTCGTCATTTTATAATTTGATTATGCTATATTTAGAACACATATAGCCTACACCATAAAATATTTCATATTTTCATATTTGTACTTGTGCTTGTGTCCTCAAAAGTGACTACATCTCAACGACTTCTAACTATTTTTACCAGAAAGGTGAGATTTAGGCTTTTCTTGGAGTATGCAGCCTTACTAGTTATTGATAAATAATAACTTTTGGTGATTACGTAGATTACATTTAACTGGTTATGCTGTATATATTAGCGGGTCTGGCGTCATTGTACAGTAGGGTTCACATGCCTTTACTTCCTGGCACAGTCTGGAATAGTAGATGTTTCTTAATGCCCACAGTGCTTTTATCTTTCCTGTATGCATGTATGTGTCATGACTGTCCTGATCAGGTCAGGTTACAGGAGACCACAACCCTACAGATTATCTCTCAACCCCAACAGATGAGGAGAGATCTAGGGGTCTGAAGATGTGGGGGGTTTATGACCCCTCACACCCATGGTAATTCTGAGGCCACAGAAAACATTCCCTCTCACTATGGAGAACCAGCCTCAGAACTTTAAACATGCAATAAAGGGACTTTGGAACAATGGTTTCCGTCAACTACAATGGTGGTCATGACGATAGATGGAATATGAAAATGTATGTCATTTTTGTTTTATGATTAAAGGTTAATAGATGACGTTATTATGAAAACATTGTAACGTTAAGAGTTTTCCTCGTATATGCTTGATGTTTATACATTGTACGTTGTGTGGAAAATGTCCAAATCAAAGAGAATGTTTCGGTAGAGATGAAATGTGAAGTTAGTTGTCTAAAATTGGATTTGAGTAAAATCTATACCTTGCCCCTTAAACCTGGTACGCCCAGAGAATTACCCTGAAGGCGGTTACGCCCACTTCTGACCCGAGGGTATAAAACCTGTGAGTGCAGAATTAACAAATATGACTAAGTGACCCGAGCTGCAGCCAAAGGTCTAAAAGGTCAACGAATCCAAAACGCAACAAGTTGAAGACAAAGAAATCTTTTTCTACCCAAGCTACGGATGAGTAGCGTGTCTATGCGGGTGTATTCAAGCCGAACCACCTAGCCTCCACTCCCCATCGAATCGTGGTATCTACACTCTTTCATCTTTACGCTGTGAGCTCTGAGCTACAGAGCTATCTGTCCTCCGAAGACCCCTTCCAGAGCGAGGACAAAGGAACAGGCCAGTAAAGCCAAAGGACACGGACATCGTGTCGTGAACACACCTAGAGAGGTGCGCAGGAGAAGTGCGTCATTGAGCAGCTTGAACGGTCCACGCGGGAAAATCCACGGAGAACCTCCACAAGTAATTACATCATTATATTCTGACTCATAACAGCAGCAGTTTGGGGGCAAGGCTAGGGTTAGAATGAGCATAGCTGACAATTTCACCCAAATGTATATTCCTCTTGTGTACTTTCTCTCTTTCTCTCTCTTTTAAATCCCCATTTTGGGTAACACGCGCCCTAGTGTGTTGGCCCGTTATACTAAGTTCTAATCAATAGCCTAGAATGTGTTTTTGTGTATGTGTATCTTTTATCATCATTTTAGCTTTTTAGTAAATAAACATTCAACTAAGACTGGTGTGGTGCGAATTCCTTAGTGAGACCCGGGTCCGTGCAGAATCCCGGGCTATACAATGTTCAGAACGAGACTGTTAGAGGCAACTGGTTAATTAGCGGCTGTGGTAAAATCGATATTCTGATATTCTTTGAGTTAATTTGGGAAATAGAAACTCAATAAAAACTAGTTTTCCCATGGTGCCCCAGGTTAATGAGTTAATAATTGCTTGATTCAGTTAATCACGTAATTAGAAACTTGTAATCATTCGATGAGCAACAGTCGCCACATTAACTAATACAACGTCACGACATATGTAAACAGGCTTTCCTTACTTCTTTATTCTCATATAAATGTGTAAATATTCTTAAATAATTCCACTCCATAATATGTTTATTGTACCGTATCCTATGATATTTTACTATCATAGGTTTTACTCTACTAAATGAGAGCATTGTGTCACGTTCCTGACCTGTTTTCTGTTGTTTTTGTATGTGTTTAGTTGGTCAGGGCGTGAGTTGGGGTGGGCATTCTATGTTTTGTGTTTGTATGTTTAGGTCAGGTGTAATTAGCCTTATATGGTTCTCAATCAGGGACAGGTGTTTGACGTTTCCTCTGATTGAGAACCATATAAAGGTAGGCTGTTCACACTGTTTGTTTGTGGGTGATTGTCTTCTGTGTCTGTGTATGTTGCACCACACGGGACTGTTTCGGTTTGTTCGTTCGTTTGTTGTAGTCTGTACCTGTTCGTGCGTTCTTCGTCATTTTGTAAGTTCTCATAGTTCAGGTCTGTCTACGTTCGTTTGTTATTTTGTAGTTTGTTTAAGTATTTTCGTGTTTTCGTCTTTACTTTAATAAACATCATTATGTCAAACTATCACGCTGCGCTTTGGTCCAATCCCTACTCCTCCTCTTCTTCCGAAGAGGAGGAGGACAGCCGTTACACATTGCTCGAGCACTGCTAGTCAAGACCCGCTGCTAGGCAGGCACAGTGAATGTGACTGTCTGTACTGTTTTCCATTGATGCATATGTAATTCCTGCCTTGTTAATGCATGCCTCAGATATTAGCACAACAAGGTTAGGGATGAGTCAGTGTTATTAAATATTCTGTCTCATTTACAAAGATTTTGAGGTGCCTTAATATTAGGATTTAGCATTCTGACTAGCCAGTATATGAGGTTGATTTCCATACCACTTTCTCAGGGCCAGAAACTGCTCATTGTACTGTATGTATAGCAATAGTAAAAGCATGAGCACATTAGTAGGTAGTATAGTGGTTAGAAAGGTTGCTGGGGGGTAGGGCTAGCCAGTAGCCTATTTGAGGTTGATATCCATACCACTTGTAAAGCTGTAGTAAAGCATGACAGCATTTTGCTCATGGTAGTATGTATGTTAGAAAGGCTGCAGGCAAGGGGTTTGGGTTTCACCCCTAATGTCTAACTGATTGGGTCAGTGGCAAGGTGACTTGTGGCTGTTGCTTTAGTGGGCTAGTGTTGTGGATCAGGGAGTGCTTTCACTTGATCAGTGCCAGCCTCTGAGGGAGTGCTTTCACTTGTTCAGCCCCGTCCATATCTGATCTCTGACAAATCTATGGCCTGAGGAGGAGCAGCCTGACAGATATGGTGGTGGAAAGGGACTACAAAGACAGTATAGAACGGCAGGGTGTGTATCTTCTCAGTACGCTGTTTGAGGGAACTTTTGTGGTAGATATGGTGCTGTAATTTAATGACAACATTTCTAGCCTTTGAAATAAATAACTCATTCTACTCCACTACTCTGTTTAGAATGCACTGATCCATTTGCAAATTATATGCAATTATCTATCCGAATAAAAGTGCTATATTTCTCCAGAATTTGACAGCTACCCCTTTAAGAATCTCATTCATCATGTCATCACATTGAGTCTGGGTCAGAGGATGAAGTAGTCAATTCAATTTGGTCACCAAATGCTCTCATTCTGGGGACTTTTCCAAAGAGACAAATGCTGTTTGTGTGTTGCTCAGTGACCTTAGATAAAAAAAGGCCTATCATATTATATTGTGGCCTGAAAGATACTCTCTTAGTCTGTCTATGAGCCTGGGGTGTTGTAGTGGAATGGTTAGCCAGAATTGTTTGTTTTTTTGGAGTGATTTTCTTTACATACAGTATGCTGAAATCAGTGTCTACTCTATTTCAGTAGGTCTACTGTAATGAATCTACAAGAACATATAATGTTGAGAAAAAATACGACATGGAAAAAAAACTTTCATATCCAGCCTAGGTCTAATTTTGTCCTTTGGCTGTTCCTTTTTTAGAACTCACGAGTCAATGTCAGAGATACTACTGCATTAGAGCAGGTTTCACAACCTCGGTCCTGGGGCCTCCCCTGGGTGTACGTTTTGGTTTTTGCCCTATGTTACGCACGCCTCTAAAAAGAGGGAACGCAACTCCCTGCTGCAACTCAACGTGAAGCGAAAGAGGTATGGACCGTAGGTGCGAGAAAGGACGACAAAGGCAGAATTTACCGTTACTAGGATTTATTTCCTACACGGTAATATGGGGAAAAGGGGCTGGACGGAACCAAAGGAAAGAAAGTAAATATCAAAGCTCCCCCTCTCCTATCTAACCTGCCTACCCACTTAACTTACCTAACTTAGCACCACCTGGTGCCCTAACCAAAATACAGGGGGTGGTCCGCCCAGGTCTTACCTAGTGTGCCTAGACATTGAATATACTACGGGTATATGTATGCCCTCGGGCCTCTTGCCTAAGCACTCCCTAAGTGCCTTCCCCTTCCCCCCTGGGAACAAATGAAACAGAATAATTATTAACAATTTCACAAACACTTTACAACAAAACTGAGTAAACTAACTCAGGCCACTAAAGAAACTTTGACAAAGCAACAAACACAGAACATATCAAAGCTGCTACCAACAACAACTAACACATTACATACCACACTTTCTGTTAAACAACCAACACTATATCACAATCTAATTCTCCAGCAAAAAAAATCTCTCTCTCTCTCTCTCTCTAATCTTTCTCATGATCTCCCTTCTGAACAGAACACTGGCTTTTATATCTTCTGGTGGCAATGGTGATTAGAGTCAGCTGCTTGTTGACGAGGGGGCGGGGTCAGCTCCAATCATCAATTAGCCTGGGGTCGACCAATCAGCTGCTTGGGGAGTTTTCAGGAATCTATCTCCTGAAACACACACACTTAAATACAACACATAAACTGGGGAACGTAACACCCTAGCACTACACAGCTGATTCAAATAATCAAAGCGTGATGATGAGTTGATTATTTGAATCAGCTGTTTAGTGCTAGGGCAAAAAACGAAATGTGTACCCAGGGGGAGGGGGGCTGCAGTGTAATGCTTTGTGATCTGAATCAGATATTTGCCATACAGGGTCAGATTTCTCAGGGATAAGATTTAAAGTGGCCTGCCAGACAGGGATTGAAGACAACACACTATCAAGCTGTTATTTTACATACCATTTTAAAATCATATAAATTGCATTCAGCCGAGCTGTCTAAACACCCTTCGACGTAATTTCCTCTTTTCGTTGTCGAGTATTCAATATATTCAAGTGTACAGTATCTATCTGGAAACACTTTAATAATGGACAAAATGTATGATATTAGTAAACATTCCCTCTCGAAAATAATCAATTTACCCATTAGAGCAGGGGTATTCAGCTCTTACTCTACAAGGTCCAGAGTCTGCTGGTTTTCTGATCTACCTGATAATAAATTGCACCCACCTGTAGTCCCAGGTCTAAATCAGACCCTAATTAGAGGGGAACAATGAAAAAACACAGTGGAACTGACTTTGAGGTCCAGAGTTGATTTTGAGGGATTTAGAGCAGCAAAATAAATATGATTAAATATTTTTTGTAGACATGAAAATCAAAACCTTTTTTTCATTTTTCCCCTGGTAAGTGAATTAAAAAGCCTTTCCCTTGATGTTGTGTTTTTTTGTTTTACATTTAAGAATTTCATCCGAGCCATGTTAAAATGGATAGGCTGTCACTCTAAGGCTCGAAAAGGAACATCAAAGAAGCCATTGACATATTTAATTTGTGTCATTGTGTTTTGAAGCACTGCTGTTTTTCTTTTATCTGAGAATACTGTTTGACCCTCTTGACTTCTTGCCTTTTTAAATTCAGGCAAACTACGCCCTAGCCTTACTCCGTATCTGATGTCTGTGTAGAAAACACCATCACAGTGACAGATATGCCTCGATTTGTTCTGTCTTAAAAAGACATGCCTAACTCTCTTAAGCTGGGAGGTATATCTACTGTACTTTGACATGCCTCAGGTCTTTCAATTTAATTTGAAATGTCTGGAAAGCGTGACTGGCGTAACTGGCTCAGGTGGGTGACATGCATGGAATATAGAGTCAGTAATACATCCCTTTATAGGAGTTGTTTCATATGTAGAACCCTGGAAACCCATCTAAATCTAGGAGAACATACAGTATATTAATATATCAAAAACATAGGAATTATACCTTTTGATTAGATTTGATTGTGTTTTTGATTCGTTTTTTTCACCAGCATTAAAAAGTTGGTATGGAATTCTACAACCTGCTCAACCTGTACAACCAGCTGGATTCTCTTCAACCGTTGGGAAACCTCCTTCAATACTATAAACAACATACTGTACACTGAGTGTACAAAACATTAGGAACACCTTCCTAATATTGAGTTTCACCCCTTTTGCCCTCAGAATAGCCTCAATTCATCAGGGCATGGACTACAAGGTGTCAAAAGCATTCCACAGGGATGCTGGTCCATGTTGACTCCAATGCTTTCCACAGTTGTGTCACGTTGGCTGGATGTCCTTTAGGTGGTGGACCATTCTTGATACACACGGGAAACTGTTGAGGGTGAAAAACCCGGCAGCATTGCAGTTCTTTACACACTCAAACCATTGTACTTGGCACCATACCCTGTTCAAAGGCACTTAAATCTTTTGTCTTGCCCATTCACCCTCTGAATGGCACACATACACAATCCATGTCTCAATTGCCTCAAGGCTTAATTTTTATTTGTTTTACCTGTCTCCTCCCCTTCATCTACACTAATTTAAGTGGATTTAACAGATTACATCAATAAGGAATCTTAGCTTTCACCTGGATTCACCTGGTCAGTATATGCCATGGAAAGATGTTTTGTACACTCAGTGTATACTGTACACAGAAACCTCAGTTTCTCCTTATCCAAGTCCAAAGTAAGAGTTGAAACTGACTCTAGAGTGCCATAGTTATGGAAAGAGAAACAAATATATGAATAAAGTGGCTTCATCATGCGTTATGTACAGATGGTTAGTCAGAAACCTGTACTCCTCTCAACCTGCTCCCCAGACCTAAATTCTTGACTGAAAGAGTGTTCTTCACAAAGAAAGGATGATATTAACACAGAGAAAATTAAGTATCTGGGAAAATCCTCTTCGTCTTAGAAGTGTAGAACTGGGGGTGTTTGAGCTACCGTATAAGACTTTGCCTGCAGACAGGCACTATTGGTGTGAAAGTATCTGAGTATTCTCGGAATACCACCAATTTCTTTGGATTTACTTTGTCAACTCTGGAGTGTCTGAGTACAGAGGAGGATGAATCTTTAGGGAGTCAGAGGTACAATCCAGTTCTCTAAATACCCTAAAAATACACTCAAAATGTATTTAGTACATCTCTCATCTGTGAAACAAGGCATTTGTTGTCCAGTTCAGCACTGCCTCTGCCATTGGATCAATGCACATGTCCAGTTAGTTTTGTTGAACAGGGTCAAATGAACAGACTCAATGTATTTGGTTGGGTAATGTCATTGATTGTTTTGCCTTGTCTCATGGGACTCATGCTGCCTGTTTGTTCCAAGTGATTTAACTGAAGGTGTACGCTGCATCCAATTCAACTGTATAGATTCTTCATGGTTAAATATCCATCCAGTGCAAATTAAAAACATTGATTATGAGCAGAGGTCTTACTGTTGATTAGGAAATACCATTGAACTCAGAACAATGAGATTTGACTCACGCTTAACTGATAGCGTGATACCTCATTATGCACACATGTTAGCTTTATTCATAATCAGGTGTTGTCCTTTGTCTTGTGTCTCAGTAAATCCTCATGTGTTGAAAGGTAATAAACCAGATTGCATGGCCAGATCTGATCGTCTTTATTCATCCCCACTGCCACCCCGTCCACTAACTCAGCACACCCTGCTCCTCCAATCAATCATCAAGCCAATATTTAGCTAAAAAAGGTCAGTGAATATGCCGCAATGTTAATTGTATACACCATGATTTTGTATATCTCATTATACAAAAGAGAGACAATCATACAGGATCAAAATGTTGAAAAGAAAATAGTGTGAGGCATTGGAAAGGACTGATTCATTTGAAATTATCTGATTCTCTTTCATGAAATGGACATAACATAATACACAACATGAAGAGGATTAAAAATAAGTTTGAAGTGGTCTTCAAGAAGGAGATTAAAAAAGTATACTGAAATGTAGAAAATGGGGATATTAAAATTTTTAAAAATCTGTTCAAAGTTGAATACAATAAGAGGTTTTAAAAGATATGCAAATATATTAACTGGAGGACAGAGGCTTTGCAAATCCCCTTTCATAAATTACATTTTTATTTCTAAAGTGTCTAGAGTGGCAGAAAAAAGATTAAACCGGTAAACTTTGAACCGAGGGGCAAAGTAACACTCTTGTCTCGACTCACAGGAGAGAGCTAAGTGAAAGACTGTTGTGTCACTACTATGGACTTAATAACTGCTACTGTAAGTTAAAGATTGAAAGTGTTACTGATTGTTGTGTAACTATTATTGACTTAATCCTTCACATGAATGATTCTGTAACTATTATCGATTTATTATCTACTAGGCCTACTACAAGTGAATGATTGAAAGTGTTATTAATATTTCTGTTACTATTATCGACTTAATCTTACACATGAAGGATTGTGTAACTATTATTGACTTGCTACTATACGTTGCTATGTAATGATTATCAACAAAATAAATTAAGGATTATTTAAGCAATAAGGCCCTTGAACCCAGGGATTATTGTGTGATAACTCCCAACTAAGGACTTAGGCCCGAGGTGAAGCCGATTCTAATCATTCTACTCATTTGACTATGCTATGCTAAACAAATCATTGGCATGTAGCTATCTAGCAGAGATTCAATGATGATGAGAGATAAGAAATTAATAATTATTTAATCAATATCCAATTTTTGCATTCTGAAGTTGCTATGCAAGCGGGCTGGACCTTAGTTATTTTTTCATGTTTTGACCCAGTCGTTAATGGTAATCATTCTATTCATTCAACGTTGCTACGCTAAACAAATCATTGGCATGTAGCTAGCTAGCAGAGATTCAATGATGAGGAGAGACAATAACTTCAACAAATAATGATTTAATAAATATCCAACAGGCCTACATACAGAGAGCTCGCATTTGTAAAATGATATGTTGTTGCACAGGTTGTAGAGGCAGACAGGTATGTTTATACAACCCCCAACTATTTCAAACCAAATAGTAGCATGGTGTAACGTGTGAGCTGAGCTTTCGTTCAGTCATTAAATGTATTCACTCCCTGAAGCAAGTTCAGGGAGTGAATACATTTAATGACTGAACGAAACATAATACAATACAATACAACACAACACAAGACAACATAACACAACACAATACAACACAATACAATACAATACAAGAAACACGAACAACGCACAGACATGAAACAGAAACAATAACGCCTGGGGAAGGAACCAAAGGGAGTGACATATAGGGCAGGTAATCTAGGAGGTAATGGAGTCCAGGCGAGTGTCATTATGCGCTGATGCGCGTAACGGGGGTGACAGGTGTGCGCCATAACGAGCAGCCTGGTGACCTAGAGGCCGGAGAGGGAGCACACGTGACAGGACCCCCTCCCCGATGCGCGGCTCCAGCCGCATGACACAGACCAAAATGACGATCCTGGGGATCAAGAGCGGACCGGTCACCTCTGCTGAGGCACAGGAACCTGTCGATCCGGCTGAGGCGTGGGAGCATGGCGACCTAGAGCGCCGGAGAGAGAGCATACCTGACACATGGAAAAATAATGTGTAAATGCTTTTTCCCCGAAGGAGATGAAGTTTATGAATTTCCTGCCTGGGCTGTGGGGCAGTGGAATTATGACATTAATACGTCATGGTATTTTGTAGGAGTTGTTGTCCCACAACTCCTGCATATCAACCAATCATCATCCAGGATCCAAACAACCTGTTTTATAATGTTGTTTAACTATCATTGACTTAATTCTACACATGAATGACTGTGTAACTATTATTGAGTTGACTACACTGAACAAATTTATAAACGCAACATTCAAGAATTTCAAAGATTTTACTGAGTGAGTTACAGTTCATCCAAGGAAATCAGTCAGTTCAATTAAATTCATTAGGCTCTATGGATTTCACATGGCTCGGAATACAGATATGCATCTGTTGGTCACGTATAATGTTTTCTGATGTCAACATTGTGAACAGAGTGCCCCATGGTGGAGGTGGGTTATGGTATGGGCAGGCATAAGCTACGGACGACGAACACAATTGCATTTTATCGATGGCAATTTGAATGCACAGAGATACCATGACGAGATCCTGAGGCATATTGTCGTGTTATTCAACCGCCTCCATCACCTCATGTTTCAGCATGATAATGCACGGCCCCATGTCGCAAGGGTCTGTACATAGTTCCTGAAAGCTGAAAATGGCTCAGTTCTTCCATGGCCTGCATACTCACCAGACATGTCACCCATTGAGGATGTTTGTGATGCTCTGGATCGACATGTATGACAGCAATATCCAGAAACTTTGCACAGCCATTGAATAGGAGTGGGACAACATTCCACAGGCCACAATCAACAGCTTGATCAACTGTATGAGAACGAGATGTGTGAGGCATGCAGTGCGACAAATATTTTTTGAACCTTTTTTTTAAAAGGTATCTGTGGCCTAATCGATTTTTTTTTGTTTAGTTTATTAATTTGATCATATAAAAAAACAAGCACACATAAAACTTGAAAAATCCATACATGCACATGAATACAATAATTGAGGATAACACACAGTAAAGTTTGGGACTTATTTCCATTATGGTCCTCTTAATTTATTTCAATTGACTGATTTCTTTATATGAACTGTAACTCAGTAAAGTCTTTGAAATTGTTACATGTTGCGTTTATATATTTGTTCAGTATATTATCGACTTACTTCATAACTGTTACTACAAATGAATGATTGTTGTTTTACTATTATCTACTTATCTTAAGTACAGCACATTAATATGTATTGTGTAATATTGAACTCAACACAGATGGCAAGAATAAATTCATACATTTGATATTTGGCCAATAGGAGCAACCAGCTATGAGTACACATCTTAATTTGAACACTCTTTTGTTACTGAGAATTTTCCTGCACCACAGGAAATGCAGATGAGCTTTGCGATTTACATAAATTCACTGAAAATCCACACTAACACACAGTTATATTAACAGTATTGCACTTTTCATGTAGACTACTTTTAGCCAGCTGATAGCCTAACCACTGATCAAGCAATATTATGGAGTAAACGTTCAAATTCTGTGGCTGAAGGATTATTTTTCTGTGACAGTATAGTTCAAATTAAGATCCTACATCTGTATATTTCTGTTCATTCTATTGAATGTACCTGTACTTGAATTATAGCCCATAAGTAATGTGACCATACTTTTACAATCCTCTCACTCCTCTTTTCGCAGGGAGTGCTTACAGAGAATGCATGGATAATGGAACGTGGGCTCTGAAGAGCAACTACTCCAGTTGTGAACCCATTTTGGAGGAGAAGGTTGGTATAACTATTGGTTACATAGATCAAACCCTGTGCCTTCTCCTTTATTATGCTTATTGCAAGTAACCTGTTAGAGACAACGTTAACAACCAGAACCACACACACTACATAACCAAAAGTATGTGAACACCTGCTCATCGAACATCTCATTAATGCGTTAATATAGAGTTGGTCACGCCTTTGCTGCTATGACAGCCTCCACTCTTCTGAGAAGGCTTTCCACTAGATGTTGGAACATTGCTGCGGGGACTTGCTTCCATTCAGCCACAAGAGCATTGTGAGGTCGAGCACTGATGTTGGGCACTTAGGCCTGGCTCGCCGTCAGCTATCCAATTCATCCCAAAGGTGTTCCATGGGGTTGAAGTCAGGGCTCTGTGCTGGCCAGTCAAGTTCTTCCACACCGATCTCAACAAATCATTTCTGTAAAGACCTCGCTTTGTGCACGGGGGCATTGTCATACTGAAACAGGAAAGGACCTTCCCAAACTTTTACCACAAAGTTGGAAGCACAGAATTGTCTAGAATGTCATTGTATGCTGTGGTGTTAATATTTCTCTTCACTGGAACTAAGGGGCCTAGCCCGAACCGTGGAAAAACAGCCCCAGACCATTATTCTTCCTCCACCAAACTTTAAAGTTGGTACTATGCATTAGGGCAGGTAGTGTTCTCCTGGCATCCGCCAAACCCAGATTCATCCGTCAGACTGCCAGATGGTGATGCGTGATTCATCACTCCAGAGAACGTGTTTTCACTGCTCCGGAGTCCAATGTTGGCGAGCTTTACGCCACTCCAGCTGATGCTTGGCATTGAGCATGGTGATCTCAGGCTTGTGTGTGGCTGTTTAGCCATGGAAACCCATTTCATGAAGCTCCTGACTAACAGTTCTTGTGCTGACGTTTCTTACAGAAGCAGCTCTAGCAGGGCAGAAATTTGATGAACTGACTTGTTGGAAAGGTGCCATCCTATGACGGTGCCACATTTAAAGTCACTGAGCTCTCCAGTAAAGCCATTCTACTGCCAATGTTTGTATATGGACAATGCATGGCTGTGTGCTCGATTTTACATACCTGTCAACAACGGGTGTGGCTGAAATAACCAAATCCACTCATTTGAAGGGGTGTCCACATACTTTTGTGTATATAGTGTAATCAGATCAACCTGTTAGACACGATGATGTACAATATGTCCTAGATAACAACAATTCAAATTATATCTTTGGAATGATTGTGTAACATGATTAGCGGATTATTTTCATTTATACTGTAGGACATTCAAAATTATGATATTTATGTTTGCTGCTTTACTGATGTCACAAATACGGAAAGATTTTCACATATAGTGCAGAATTAGTTGTGGCATAATTACCTTACTTGTCTGATTAGGGCATATTTATGGCACATTTACGATATAATAACAGTTTATTTATTCTTACTAATCCAGTCAGCTAAAGTATGTAATTTATCATCAGAATGTTTCACATTTCCATTTGTATGTATTATCGATATCTTTTGAAGGTGAATTGTGCATTGCAAATGTATGTCTCTGTCAATGTGTATATAACCCCTTTATTTTTTATTTAACATTTTGTGTCTATCGAGATTTTGAAGTAGATCTTGTGATATTCTCCCCACAGAGGAAATATCCAATGCACTATAAGATTGCTCTGATCATCAACTACCTAGGCCACTGTATTTCTGTGGGAGCTCTTGTCATAGCCTTCATTCTCTTCTTATGCTTAAGGCAAGTACAGAAATAGTACCCTTCTAAATGTATCTGCAGTACATGTGACCTCTTACAAAATAATGAGTGAAATTTATGTGAACTGCAGGACTGCCCTCCTATTAGGCTAACTCGCTTAATGTCTTTTAAGTGTCTATGTAAAGTATACACTGTGTTATGATGCTTGTTAATATAACACTTTAAAAAATATATATATATATCTTTGATCAAGTAAATTGCATCCAAGAATAAAATGTGGTCAAATGTATACTTGTGGCCTACTATAGGAATATGTTTTTGACTGGAATATTTTAACTTTAGGTATGTAGACTAAAACATGGTTTTCTTTATTTCCGTCTCTAGGAGCATAAGATGCCTTCGAAACATAATCCACTGGAACTTGATAACAACCTTCATTTTGAGGAATGTTATGTGGTTCCTACTTCAGTTGATTGATCACAATATACATGAGAGCAATGAGGTAACTGTTGTTACATATGATCATTTACAATTCACATGACTGTTAGGCTTTTTATTGCACTAATAACTAACTATGTTTGTTTTCCTATCTTTCTACAGTCTTGGTGTCGTCTTATAACGACTATATATAACTATTTTGTGGTGACCAATTTTTTCTGGATGTTTGTTGAAGGATGCTACCTTCACACAGCCATTGTGATGACTTATTCAACGGACAAGCTAAAGAAATGGGTCTTCTTGTTCATTGGCTGGTGTAAGTGCATTCTAATTAATAATGTTCAGCATCAGCAAGTGTTTGAGTACCAATTTACTACGTCAGACTATGACAAGTGTTTGAGTACCAATTTACTACGTCAGACTATGACAAGTGACTGGCTTCTATCATAAAACTGCATAAGGCACAATTGACGCCGCCTAAATATGAAACATGAAATGGCAGTTATGATGTTTACCCTCTTTTCAAAAATCATATTGTCACCTCCATGAGCCATTGTGACAGTCTGGTTAAAAACAACTGTTTCTAGAAATAGGAATATAATTTTACTGTAGCTGTAAGAGGTAAATCCCCACATATTACATAGAACAGACCAGTGATTTTATGAATGCTACAGAATGCCTGAGTATACCTATGTAGACAATGTAGCTAAATATCGCTGATTAGCAAAACAAAACTCCATTCCATTTCCCTCAAAGCACCTTGAGAGATGAAACTAAAAGCATGTATTTTCAAGAAAAGACCATATGCTATCGGATTGTGGGGGAATCAGCGGTGGTTGTGCATCATTTCAGGCCTGTGATTGAGCGAGTACTTGACGGGACGGGCAGCAGATGCATCCAGTCATCACCACATAAATGACCCAGGCTCACCTAGAGCTGAAGTGTTAGTGAAAGCACATTGCAGTCAGGAGAGACTAGCACTTATGTTAGAAGCTGACTCACACCATGGAGAGGCACCTGAAATGACACGAGTAGGCTTGAGTCATTCGGCTGAGCTCAGCTCACTGCTGAGCCATCTTGTCGTTTTCTTTATGTAACATGTACAGTAGTGTAGGACTTTATGTGCACTGGGAAAAAAAACATTGATCTGAATGGATATGTATATAGCTCACATTTAAGTGAATCATCCCAAATAGCTCTTTGTACGTATTGTAGGCTAGGGTAAAGGCCTGGGTATAGTAAATACATCCAGTATAGTTATTAGAAATCTCATCTTGGCCCCAAAATGTAATTAACTAAAGTTTGTTCACTCAATTCAGTTACGTGTAGTGGAGGTGTTGTGGAGTTGTTTCATTCCATTGGTTTCAGCAGTGGGATGTGTTGGTGTCAGGAGTGGGATGATGGTCAGAATTAATTTTATACATTTACATTTAACAAAATGTTTAAATTGATCTAGCAGTCTGTCTGAACAGTTCGGTCTTTGCTATGCACATTTATTCTGTAAGAAGTGAAAAACTTGCACAGTAGTGGATCATTTGTCTATATATGTTATAAGTTAAGATTGTAATCAGGTTTTATGTTGGTTTTATTGGGATGTCTTTGAGCAAACCCTTCAGTAATTTACTCAGTCTGCCACAGTTCCACTGATGATCAAGTGGTTTTGCGCAGGCCTCAGCGTTGAAGTGGAATCTTACAGTATTTGCAACATTGAATTATGATCTCTCATTTCAGGCATTACCGTGACAACACTTGGTTCTTACTCTTGTGAATCATAATTTCTAATCAGTATGTCTGGCATGTGGGTTAATTTAACATAGACTTTCTTCTCATTTTCTAGATTAGAACAACTATGCGTTGTCTAGGTATTATAAGGGCACAGGGCGAGACCCAGATGCAGACACGGGAGGCAGATGGTTCAAGATATTCAAGATATTTATTATAATCCAAGGGGCAGGCAAGAGAATGGCCGTGGACAGGCAAAAGATCATAAACAAGGTCAGAGTCCAGGAGGTACAGAGTGGCAGGCAGGCTTGAGGTCAGGGCAGGCAGTATGGTCAGGCAGGCGGTTTCAGAGTCAAGGCAGGCAAGGGTCAAAATCGGGAGGACTAGCAAAAGAGAGATAAGAAAAAGCAGGAGCACAGAAAAACACACTGGTTGACTTGACAAGACAAGACAAACTGGCAACAGACAAACAGGGAACACTGGAATAAATACCCAGGGACTAATGGGGAAAACGGGTGACACGTGGAGGTGGGTGGAGACAATCACAAAGACAGGTGAAACAGATCAGGGCATGACAGGTATTTGTATTTATTGTGGATCCCCATTAGCTACTCTTCCTGGGGTCCAGACACATTAAGGCACATGACAAAATAAATCGCGATTAATTAGGGGGTGGGAGGCCCAGAGGTGGCAGAACGGAGTACTCTGGTTGGGGTGTAGGGTTTGAGCATAGTCTGAAGGTAGAAAGGGGCAGTTCCTCTTGCTGCTTCGTAGGCAAGTACCATGGTCTTGTAGTGGAAGCGAGATTTGACTAGAAGCCAGTGGAGTATGTGGAGGAATGGGTGAAATGGGAGAATTTATTACGGATAGACTTCTCCCCATCTTAGCTACCATTGCGTCAATATGTTTTGACTATGACAGTTTACAATCATGGGTTATAAAACTCGTCAACTTGCTCAATTTCCACATTATTCATTACAAGATTTTGTTGAGGTAAAGGGCTTAGTGAATGGTTTATTACAAATGCAATGCTTTTAGTAAAAAAAATGGCACTAGCTTATTACTTGCCACACATTCTAAAACTGACTGCAGCACTTTGCTATCACTTACTGTGATAGCTGATGTGTATACGTAGACACACTGGCTTTATTCAGTGCCAGTGACAGGTCATTAGTAAAGATTGAAAAAGCAAGGGGCCTAGACAACTGCCCTGGGGAATACCTGACTCTACCTGGATTCTGTTGGAGGCTTCCTTAAAGAACACCTGCTGTGTTCTGTTAGACAGGTAACTCCCAATCCACAATATAACAGGGGATGTAAAGTCATAACACATACGTTTTTCCAGCAGCAGATTATTATTGATCATGTCAAAAGCTGCACTGAAGTCAAACAAAACAGCTCCCACAAGCTTCTTATTGTCATTTCTTTCAACCAATCATGAGTCATTTGTGGAAGTGATGTACATGTTTAGTGCCCCTCCTTATAAGCAAGCTGAAAGTCGGTTGTTAATTTATTTACTGTGAAATAGTATTGTATCTGGTCAAACACAATGTTCTCCACAAGTTTACAAAGGGTTGGTAGCAGGCTGATTGGTTGGCTGTCTGAGCCAGTAAAGGTTGCTTTGCTATTCTTGGGTAGCGGAATTACTTTTGCTTCCCTCCAAGCCTGAGGGCACACACTTTACTGTAGGCTAGATTGAAGAGATGGCAAATAAGAGTGGCAATATAGTCCGCTATCATCCTCAGAACGGAGTACTCTGGTTGGGGTGTAGGGTTTGAGCATAGTCTGATTTTTGTGTGAATAATAATTAAGAATTATTTATATATACATATTTATATTAAAGTAATAAGCATTAATAATAAGAACAACAATCAGGATGTTGTGTCCAATGGGGTAAATGCAGATTGACAAACCCCATGCTTCAGCCTATGTATATTTTATAGCCCCTATGCTGCAGCAGTTGGGCTATAAGACATAATGCTTATTGCTAATAACACATCTGATAATATAGACCATGCATAGGCTACAAATAATTTTTACATACATTTTACCATATGTTATTGGGCCCATTTCTGGAGGTGGAAATTCTATTTTAGATGGTGTCAGCATACTTTTTAAAAATCATGAGTTTAGAGTAGAATGTCCTTTTAAAAAGTCACCAGAACTGAGCTTCTCAGTCCTACATATAAATTATCCCAGGGAAGACCCCGGACCCCCTAAGCAACGGGTCTGGAACGGGTCTGGAACTCACAGTTTAATACATAAACAAAATAATCCTCAATCCCTAAAAGCATGATGGCCATGACTTTCTTACATGAAAGGGGAGGTTAACTTGGCCCCAGACAATCAATCTGAGATCAACTTAAGTTTCATTTCTGGGATCTTTTTTTATTTTTCTTTAACCCCTGAATGTAAAAAGTGGAATAGCTTTAACTTTATCTGTCCAACACTAGAGACCAAGAAGATAAGAAGTTCTTAAGCCAGATCAAAGTAGAACTGGACGGATCCAACTGGCCTCAATGGATTCCCTTAATTTAATCTATGTAATAGCTGCTAAACACAGCAGCCTGATTCTAATTTAGAGCATGTCCCTACTCCCTAATGATATTAACACTATCACTCAGATGTTGTAGTCTTCAATACTTTTAGATGTGATGTTTATTGGCAATACGTTTTTTTTTTTTTTTTTTATCTTTCTTTCAGGCATTCCATGTCCTATAATTGTTGCATGGGCCATTGGGAAGCTTTACAATGAAAATGAACAGTAAGTGCACATTTCTAATTAACAACAACAGTGGAATCTCAAGCATTTTATAGTAAGTAGTTTGTGTTGTAGACATTTTGCTGTATTTGATGACCTTTGATGGAGTGCATAGAAACCTATACGTATCACGTTTCAGGTAAGACACAAATGCAGACTGTGTTGAAGTAACAATGTTTATTACAGCAACAGGGGCAGGCAAACAACAGGTCAAGGCAGGCAGGGGTCGATAATCCAGAGTGGTGGAGCAAAGGTACAGGACGGCAGGCAGGCTCAGGGTCAGGTCAGGCAGAGGTCGGTAATCCAGAGTAGAGGCAAAGGTGCAGGACGGCAGACAGGCTCAGGGTCAGCGGCAGGCAGAGTGGTCAGGCAGGCAGGCTCAGAGTAAGGACAGGCAAGGGTCAAAACCAGGAGGGCGAGAAAAAGAGAGAATGGGGAAAAGCAGGAGCTGAGACAAAACGCTGGTTGAATTGACAAACAAGACGAACTGGCAACAGACAAACAGAGAACAGACGTATAAGTACCCAGGGGATAATGGGGAAGATGCAGGAAGACGCCCATCTTCCCCATTATCCCATTACGCCCATCTTCCCCATATATACGTGTGTTCTCTGCTTGTCTGTTGCCAGTTCGTCTTGTTTGTCAATTCAACCAGCGTTTTGTCTCAGCTCCTGCTTTCCCCATTCTCTCTTTTTCTCGCCCTCCTGGTTTGGTGGAGACAAGCACAAGGACAGGTGAAACAGATCAGGGCGTGACAATACGTGTATGTCCTGGTAAATGTGTTAGTCACAGATAAACCTTGAATGATGTCTTATATCCTTTGTGGTACAGTGTAGTAATTACGCCTTTCTGGCGCAGGCGTTCCGCTAGCGACCCACCTCGACAACATCCGGTGAAATTGCAGAGCGCCAAATTCAAAATACAATAAATGCAATATTAAATATTCATGATAATACAAGTGTCATACATGATTATTTAGCTTAGAATCTTGTCAATCTAACCGCATTGTCGGATTTCAAAAAGGCTTTACGGCGAAAGCACATCATTCGATTATCTGAGGTCAGCACCCCACAACAGCATATTATCCTAACAATCACAGGCGTCACAAAATCCCAAGTAGCGACAAAATAAGTCACTTACCTTTGAAGATCTTCCTCTGATCGCAATCACAAGAGTCCCCGGAACACAATGAATGGTCGGTTTGTTCAATAAATTCCTTCTTTATATCCCAAATAGTCCGTTTAGTAGGCGTCATTGAGTTCAGTAATCCACCCGTTCAGAATGCAGACATAGGAGTTCCAAAAGTTACCGGTAAAGTTTCTCCAAACAAATCAAATGACATCTCTAATTCATTATTAGGTGCTCTAATATCTAAATAAACGCTAATATTTCATACGGAGCTAACTATTTTCAATCGGAAAGGAAAAGAACGCAGCTCGTTCCCTCGGTCACGCGTGCAATGAGACTAGTTTTGCCTTAGGACTTCCTGAGGATAAACAACTATTCCTTGTTGATTTTTCAGAATACAAGCCTGAAACCATGTATAAAGACTGTTGGCATCTAGTGGAAGCCATAGGAACTGCAATTTGGGAGGCGGAAGTCTTTGTTTTCAATAGCTTAACCTTTGAATTGGCTGACAGGTCAACAGAAAAAAAATGTGTCCTCTGGTTTTTGCCTGCCAAATCAGTTCTGTTATACTCACAGACATAATTTTAACAGTTTTAGAAACTTTAGAGTGTTTTCTATCCAATACTACCATGCATATGCATATTCTAGCTTCTGGGCCTGAGTAGCAGGTAGTTTACTTTGGGCACCTCAGTCATCCAAACTTCCGAATACTGCCTGCTATCCCTAACAAGATTTATTTAAATCCTTTTAGTATTGTGGAGAAACTACCAATACTGATTCAAGATGATTCAGCAATTTACTGTATTGTAGGTGTCACAGAGGCATTCGCTGTAGCATTTACAAGAGTATAATTCATGTTATCTAAAGGTATTTGATAGATAAGGGTATTTGAAATTGTTATTTCTGTCCTTTTTAATACAAGAAAGTCAGACGTCAGTTCATTAGTTAGAGGTTGTGTTTTATAGTTTTGACTTTGAGGTCTATGCTGCTATTATAAAGGTACTTCTCGGAAAATTAAGAGTCAACATTCACCCTCCAATACATTCAGATCTAATTTCATTTCATTCATAGTAGCATTTTCTGACTTGGGTTCTCTGGAACAGAGGTGTCATGGCCATAGGGGGCACAGGGGCACGTCATTTTTATCCAAGCCAAACTTGGTGCAAAACCATGCCCACGAGTAACCTAGCAACATTCAAAGCCGCGCTGATTGGTCAGAGTTCAGATGTTCCATGTGACAAAGTAAATGTGCGTGAGAGAGAGGAAGAATGCTTTTATATATAAATATATAAAATAATGTTTCTGTAATACTACAAGCCACCTAGCAATTTTATGAAGTTGGCTTTAGCTAGCCTAGATAGGTTTCCAATCTCCCAACCTCATAACTAGCTACCAAGAAGCCATTTGAGGTTATCAATCAAGTTAGATAGCTAGCTTGTCTAACTATCGTAGCCTGCTGGCAAGGTTAGTAGACTTTAGAAAAGCAAGCAATTACTATATGTACTGAATAAGACTCACATTCCTTTCAATCTTTTACCCAGATTTTAGCACCAGTCAGGATGATACAGACAGCTCAAGAGTTATGCTTAGATATGCAGAATTGAGCATAATGATTATGGCTCTAGATTGTGTAGATGAAGGGGAGGAGACAGGTTAAATAAGGATATTTAAGCCTTGAGACAATTGAGACATGGATTGTGTATGTGTGCCATTCAGAGGGTGAATGGACAAGACAAAATATGTAAGTGTCTTTGAACAGGGTATTGTAGTAGGTGTCAGGCACACCGGTTTGAGTGTCTCAAGAACTTCAACGCTGCTGGGTTTTTCACTGTCAACAGTTTCCAGTGTGTATCAAGAATGGTCCACCACCCAAAAGGCATCCAGCCAATTTGGCACAACTGTGGGAGGCATTGGAGTCAACATGGGCCAGCAGCTTTGTGGAACGCTTTTGACACCTTGTCGAGTCAATGCCTCAACGAATTGGGGGCAAAGGGTGGTGCAACTCAATATTAGGAAGGTGTTCCTAATGTTTTGTACACTCAGGGTAGATTGATACAAATGGTTAATATGCTACATTTTGAAAGCAAAGCCATTCGTTTAATGTTTGTCAACAGATGCTGGTTTGGGAAAGAACCTGGAAAGTATATTGACTACATTTATCAAGGGCCGGTCATCCTTGTTCTTTTGGTAAGTAACAAGATGGTCATTTATCACTGTTTACTCCTGAGTGACACAGCGGTCTAAGTCACTGCATCTCAGTGCAAGAGGTGTCACTGCAGTCCCTGGTTCAAATCCAGGCTGCATCACATCTGGCTGTGATTGGGAGTCCCATAGGGCGGCGCACAATTGGCCCAGGTTTGAACGGTATAGGCCGTCATTGTAAATATGAATTTGTTCTTAACTGACTTGCCTAGTTAAATAAAGGTTAAATTAAAGAACATTTTAAAATAAGCTGCTCTAATGCAACAACACATGTCAGTTCCTCAGTTGTTGTTTTTTCATTACTAAAACATTATGTTCTACATAATGAACTCATAATTAAAGTTTTCCATCTGTATTCTCTGCTAGATAAACTTCGTTTTCCTCTTCAACATAGTAAGAATTCTCATGACCAAGCTGAGAGCTTCTACCACATCAGAAACCATACAGTACAGGTGAGTCGCTTCTCCTGTGGGGTTGTTATTTGGAATATTGCATGCCATATTATGCCACCTTTACTTGACCCCCATTTCATATCTTTGATAAACATTTTAGATGAGATTCTGCATACTTAAATAAAAGTAAAGATACCTTAATGGAAAAGTAAAAGTGAAAGTCACCCAGTAAAATACTACTTGAGTAAAAGTCTAAAAGTATTTGGTGTTAAATATACTTAAGTATCAAAAGTAAATGTAATTGCAAAAACATACTTAAGTATCAAAAGCAAAAGTATAAATTATTTCAAATTGCTTATATTTAGCAAACCAGACTGCACAATTTTCTTTTATTTTTTATTTTTTACAGATAGCCAGGGCTACACAACAACGCACAAACATAGTTTACAAGCGTTTATGTTTAGTGAGTCCGCCAGTTCAGAGGGAGTAGGGATGTCAATGGGACGAACTGAAAGCACGTATATTCTACCAACGGGACATTAAAACTGTAATATCTTATGTTTCACCGAGTCGTGGCTCAACAGCGATATTAAGAACATACAGCTGGTGGGTTATACACTCTATCGGCAGGATAGAACAGCAGCCTCTGGTAAGACACGGGGCGGGGGCCTATGCATATATGTAAACAACAGCTGGTTCACAATATCTAACTCTTGAGGTTTTGCTCGATGAGCTTATCATGAGTATCTCATGATAAGCTGTAGACCACACTATCTACCTAGAGAGTTTTCATCTGTAATTTTCGTAGCTGTCTACAGACTACCACAGACCGATGCTGGCACTAAAACCGTACTCAATGAGCTGTATACCGGCATAAGCAAACAGGAAAACGCTCATCCACAGGCGCCGCTCCTAGTGGCCGGGGACTTTAATGCAGGTAAACTTAAATCAGTTTTCCTAATTTCTATCAGCATGTGAAATGTGCAACCAGAGGGGGAAAAATCTACACCACCTTTACTCCACACACAGAGACTCATACAAAGCTCTCCCTCGCCCTCCATTTCGCAAATCTGAACATAATTCTATATTCCTGAGTCCTGCTTACAAGCAAAAATTAAAGCAGGAAGCGCCAGTGACTCGGTCTATAAAAAAGTGGTCAGATGAAGCAGATGCTAAACTACAGGACTGTTTTGCTAGCACAGACTGGAATATGTTCCGGGATTCTTCCGATGGCATTGAGGAGTACACCACATAAGTCACTGGATTTATCAATAAGGGCATTGAGGATGTCGTCTCCACAGTGACTGTACATACATACCCCAACCAGAAGCCATGGATTACAGGCAACATTAGCACTGAGCTAAAGGGTAGAGCTGCCGCTTTCAAGGAGCGAGACTCTAACCCGGAAGCTTATAAGAAATCCCGCTATGCTCTCCGACGAACCATCAAAAAGGCAAAGCGTCACTATAGGACTAAGATCGAATCATACTACACCGGCTCCGACGCTTGTCGGACGCAGCTCTTTAATTATTTGTTATTCTTATCTCTTACTTATTTTCTAAAAACTGCATTGTTGATTAAGGGCTTGTAAGTAAGCATTTCACTGTAAGGTAACCTGTTTTATTCGGTGCATTTGACAAATCAAATTTGATTTGCTTTGATTTGATGATCAGGGATGTTCTCTTGATAAGTGCGTGAATTGGACCATTTTCCTGTCCTGCTAAGCATTCAAAATGTAACTAGTACTTTTGGGTGTCAGGGAAAATGTATGGAGTAAACAGTACATTTCTTTTGGAATGTAGTGAAGTGAAAGTAAAAGCTGGCAAAAAAATATAAATAGTTAAGTAATGTACAGATACCCCAAACACTTACTTAAGTAGTACTTAAGTAATTTACACCACTGCAAATTTCAAGCCATCCAGAAGTGAAATTTTGCTAAAAGGAACAGTAATTTCCTATAATTTTGACAGACATGATATGTGACTGAATGGTAGAGAGTGGACTGGTCTTTCCAAGAATGTTATCACCACAGAACCTACTTGTCTAGGTTCCATTTTGTCTGGGGGGGATAAAAATACAACTTAATCCAATCACTTACAGGAAGTACACTACATGACCAAAAGTCTGCTCGTCAAACATCTCATTCCAAAATCATGGGCATTAATATGGAGTTGGTCCCCCCTTTGCTGCTACAACAGCCTCGACTCTTCTGGGAAGGCTTTCCACTATATGTTGGAACGTTGCTGTAGGGACTTGCTTCCATTCAGCCACAAGAGCATTAGTGAGGTCAGGCACTGATGTTGGGCGTTTAGGCCTGGCTTGCAGTCGACATTCCAATTCATCCCAAAGGTGTTCGATGGGGCTGAGGTCAGGGCTCGGTGCAGGCCAGTCAAGTTCTTCCACACCGATTTCGACAAACCATTTCTGTATGGATCTCGCTTTGTGCACAGGGGGATTGCCATTCTGAAATAGGAAAGGGCCTTCCCTAAACTGTTGCCACAAAGTTGGAACCACAGAATCGTCTAGAATGTCATTGTATGCTGTAGCGTTAAGATTTCCCTTCACTGGAAATAAGGGTCCTAGCCCGAACCATGAAAAACAGCCCTAGACCATTATTCTTCCTCCACCAAACTTGGCACTATGCATTGGGGCAGGTAGCATTCTTCTGGCATCCGCCAAACCCAGATCCGTCTGCCAGCTGCCAGTTGGTGAAGCGTGATTCGTCTCTCCAGAGAATGAATTTCCACTGCTCCAGAGTCCAATGGTGATGAGCTTTACACCACTCCAGCCGATGCTTGGCATTGTGCATTGGTAATCTTAGGCTTGTGTGCAGCTGCTCGGTCATGGAAACCCGTTTCATGAACCTTCCGACGAACAGTTCTTGTGCTGACATTGCTTCTAGAGGCAGTTTGGAACTCAGTTTTCACTGTAAAGTCTACACCTGTTGTATTCGGCGCACATAACAAATAAACTGATTTGATTTGATTTAGTGAGTGTTGCAACCGAGGACAGACAACTTTTACGCACTACACTCGGCGGTCTCGTTCTGTGAGCTTGTGTGGCCTACCACTTCGTGGCTCCTAGATGTTTCCACTTCACAATAACAGCACTTACAGTTGACTGGGCCAGGTCTAGCAGGGCAGAAATGTGACGAACTGACTTGTTGGAAAGGTGGCATCCTATGACAGTGCCACATTGAAAGTTACTGAGCTCTTCAGTAAGTCCATTCTACTGCCAATGTTTGTCTATGGAGATTGCATGGCTGTGTGCTCGATTTTACACACCTGTCAGCAACGGACACAAATTTGAAGTGGTGTCCACATAATTTTGTAAATATATTGTACCAATGGCTACTCTAATTCATAGTTAACATTGGAATGTCCACTCACTGTTTGTTTGCTCTATAGGTGGTCTGTAAAAAAAGCTTTTAATAAAGGTGATACAATAACATTTCGACCGACATGTTCTTTATCCTAATGTGGTCTTCCTCCTTACTCGTAATACATTGTATATATTGTGATGCGAGACTGCCAACCCAATTTATTGCAGTCATTACAACCTCCACTCAACATTCACATTTTATGGAGAAATTGATGGAGCATTTAAATCTGTTTAACAACTCCCTTCTAACTCAACAAAGTGATGAAACGGTCATCTGCTTTATTATGGATGAATCCCTTCAATATGTACTTAACTTGCACGCACCATTACATAACATTCCTATGAATATATGGCCACACACACACACTTACACACACTTACACACACACACACACACACACACACACACACAGACAACATTTTCCATTATGATCATTTCTGTTTGAAACAATTTCCCCTCTTTTTCATTAGAAATGAAGTGTTGATGTTGCACAGTGTCTAATAACCTTGTATATCATATTCATAGAACAACTTGCATCGTCCTCAAATTCACATTTAAGCTCTTTTTCATGGTGGATTATTTGAGAGCACAAAGGGGGAAATCTCAAATCCCAGCAACGTCTGCAGACCTCTGTCCTATAGAAAATATCTTATTTTACTCCTATGCTGACATTGCTGTCATTGGGTTCCCAGTGGATTTATATCCTTAGATACGATATGTAATGTGCTATTTGAGGTGTAACCTGGGCCATCAACTGCTTCACAGTTTAGGTAGATTAGCTGAAATCCCATCATATTTGGATAAAATTAAGAATGCCATTTGCAACCAGATACTCAAATGGGCCGCTTATAATGTTCGACTTTTGTTCTGGCATCAAGTTGTTGATACCACGGCTTTTCACTTTTAAATGTATTTCTTCTCAATGCGGTTCTTTTATCTAGAATGGTAGAACAATCCTTGCATAATTTAATTCAGCTTTATTTTGATAAGTGCTTTTTGTTATGTAATATCTACCGCAAAACCCGAAGGAATAAGCTCCATTCCCTCCTCAACCTGCTGGAGGCAAGCCTTGGGCAACATTGTCAACAATAACAAAAACTCCCTCTTATTTGAGTCAGTAGTCTTGTGGGATGGGGTTCTAATCATACTTACTCAGAATGTGTATCTCTGACATTCATTATTTGGGGTCTTTTGTAAACAGATTGTGGTAATGATTAAAAGCAAGCAATCTACAAAAATAGAAAGAAAGGAAACCTTTTGGGTCTTTCAATGCTTTTTTGTATTGACGTACATTGAAACAAGCAACCACTTTCCCCAGTTACTTTTGTAACTACTGTACTGTAAATGGGAGTACTGATGTTTTTCTGTTATTTCCTTCACAGAAAAGCGGTCAAAGCGACGTTAGTGTTACTGCCTCTGCTGGGGATCACCTACATGCTATTTTTTGTTAATCCCGGAGAGGACGACATCTCGCAAATAGTTTTTATTTATTTCAATTCATTTCTACAATCATTTCAGGTAAGATCATGGAGTCTGTTCTTTACCAAGTTGTGCCCCTCTTTTCCCAAGAACACAAAATCCCTGAACCTTTATAAATCTGTGTCATTATCTTTGTAGCTTTAATATACTGTTAATGGAAGGTGTTATAGGTTTTATAGCCTGTGGAAGAAGGACTATTTGTAGGCTACTATTGTAAGGCTTTGTGAACCTGGCCCTGGCTGCTTTATTGTCAAGTGTTCTGAGCTGTCAGGAGAATGTTTGTAGAGACATGTATGTGGGCGTGAGTTATGCACAGTGGGTATTCTCAGTGTAAATCTTCCCTCCACAATGCAAGGCTGAGGGGGTGGGGAGAAGGTGCTGTGTTAGTGATGCTGAGTGAAGGGATGTGTAGAGGATAGGATACGGGTCCATTTTATAACAGTTTTAGACTATTCTTATACAAATGTTATGAGAGGTTGTTCCATCCTGATTTAATACTCCTATTATTGCTCTGTATACTGTATAATTGAAATGGGAAATGTATTTATGAATCATTCAATTGCTTTGTAGTTATTTCTATGCACTTTGTAACATTAACTCAATTGGGAAGAAAATGTAATCTTCCACTTCTTAGAAAGCGGCATTTTGTTTACATTAATCACATTTTAATTCTGAAACAAATGCCTATTGCTAGCATACCTTGAGTGGAAGTCAGATTATCTGGACTCGGTCAGAAATATCTGACCAATAGCTGATATTGTCCAATACTGTGCATCCCTATTTTAGTTAATTGATGAAGATAGCTCAATGAAAACAGATTGTACATACATTCTGTACTATACATTCTAACAGTGTCCTGTCTTGCTTTCCAGGGGTTCTTTGTTTCAGTATTCTACTGCTTTCTAAATGGCGAAGTGAGTCAACAATGATCTTTTCATGTGTGGGCATTGCTGTGTGTCAGATCGCTATGTAAAGGTCTGAGAGGCAGTAGACTTCTAGTCCTGAGACCCTTATTTCACCTCTATCATGGAACGCCATCCTTACCCTGCAGGCTATTTTTGAACATACATTACTGTAGATGCTCTTTATTTTTCTAGACCTATTTCCCCCTTACTTTAGTGAAGCATCATTGTTGAAAGTCATTAAGTGCCATAAAAAGGGTCATGAGTCATTCTGTAATTGGGAAAAATGTGACTCCCTCCTGCTGCTGCTGTTACTGTTGTTCTCCACTTCCTTTAAGAAGCTGTTATTGGTATACACACAAAACAAATACAAATTGTTAGAAGTCTACAGTGGCTACCTTGGAAACTATTTGATGTGAATCCTCATGTATCTGAAATGTATTGTTCTGTACTGTTTTGTAAAGATTTTTTCTTGGCAGTTATTCAAATGTCAATTTAAGTTAAAGTGATTTCCTGTGTCCTACATATTGTGTGTCCTAGATGCTTTGTGTGGGGATAGATGTAGTATACTGTAGGAGGTACAAAGAAACATTGGCTGCCCACCACTAATACAGTATTTCATTGTAATCTTCCAGGTGCGCTCAGCCGCCAGGAAAAGATGGCATCGTTGGCAGGACAACCATGCCCTGAGAGTGCGTGTGGCACGTGCCATGTCCATCCCCACCTCACCCACCAGGATCAGCTTCCACAGTATAAAACAGACCACAGCTGTTTGACCTGGATCCCCAATTTCAAAGGTCACCTTTGGAAACGTCCCTTTTCTAGGGAAGACACTTGTCTTAAGGCATCTCTCCATAAATGTTGTCCATTTGCTTTATTTATTTTCCCCTCTGCATAAAGACAGAGACAGAGCACTTTGAGAAAGAGACCATTAGGATTTACCGTAACATGACGTCCTAGGACGTCACACAGAAGTCAGGACCATTCAAAACAGATGGGCAAGGTTGCCTCTCCAAATGAACATTGTGAAGTAATTGCAGAGTCTAAGTTGTACTGCCATTGCATCAAGAGCTGTTATCATACTATTGTACACCAGATTATATTTTAATAGGTCAGGAAGGTTGACCTTTCAAGGCCCCGTGCTGAATGCTGATGAGGCAAAACAAAAGCAGTGTTAGTGTCAAAAGAGACTCTAATCACTCCCAGTACTGTACTGTACTAGTGGTATTTATATCCATAACCCTTCGTTATTTCATATCTATGAGAGGGCAGAGATAATTTAATCAGGGTTGTGCTTTAACAGTGCAGGCATGGGATGCAATTGCATTCTGTGTCTTGCACACCAAGTTTGAGATGAGATTAGAGAGATGTAATTATACTGTTAAATAAGGAAGTGATACTGTTTGGTTTGTCATCAGCACCACTTTTATGAGCTGTCAAAATGTCACCCTAAGAGCTTTTCATTTGTATAAATGTTTTAAGGCTAATTTATTTTCAGATTGTTCCCTGCCAATCACTCTCAAACACTTTTGAACAGCATAACGTCAATGATGTGTTTTTCTCACTTCTGTATAAAAAACCCTAAGGCTACTCTAAATAAATCAAAGCTATCTTGCACTGGGTTCGAGTTCAGATTATATCCATTATCTAATGCAAATAATGGAGATGGGACTGTGATTCAGAAACATTTATACTATTTTAGTGTCACAGACCCTTATTTCAGTCCGCATAATGCCACAGCTGTCCCAAGTCAATATACATTTTAAGGTACAGTACATTAAATCCTTTTAATGTATTAAAATTATTTAATTATTTTCTCGCTTTCAAATCCCAATGTGCTGCACTTAATCATTGTCAATGCTAAGCTGTTGTGTCCAGGAGCCAGAGAGAGATAGAGCCTGATGAGTTAGAGTTCCATTTGACTTCCTTAATGCTTTGCCCTGCTCAGGTCAACATGCCAAGTCCTGCCCCGGTAGTGACTGACCTACCATCTGACCTGCATGGGTGTTATCCTCCTCTCCCCCCAGGCCCATTGCAGTGTCATACAAGTTCCAGGCACTTAGACAAGCCTGGTTATTCAGGCTTCAGTAAGCAGTTCTGGGAAATAGAACAGTAGAACCCATGCACCCATGGAATTAACTTGGGATTTGGAATTGTAGAAATTGTGTAAATAGATGGCATGTTGGGGACAAACTCACTAATCTGGTGTGGAGGTATTTCTCTGATTTGGATTCAAAAGCAAACTTCTTTGGTATCAATGATACATGCTTGTTACCTGACTAGTTGCCATGAAGATAATGATTATGGCAACAATCTTTCTCATTATTTTTGTTACTTTTGGAGTAGTAAGGAAGACTGCTCCAATAAAACAATTTCACATCTGTTGAGGTTTGCTGTTGTGAAAGGGGCTTAGATATGGCTCAGTGACTACATCAGAAGTAATTATTGCTTTACACATTCTCCTGCAATTGAAATTGTACTCTAAACACATTTATGTTGTACAAAAGTTAATTAAAATTACTTGACAAATGGTCTAAAATTGCTTGTAGGGAAAGGTATGGTTTGATAATTGCTGTGAACATGATTGCCCTGTCATGACCATTAGAGTTTACATCCCTTGATTGCTCTAGGTCAAATTTTCTGGAACAGCTGTCTATGTAGCAGTTCTCTGTGATATTTTCATACAAAATGTATATTTTCATAATTGTGACTGAATCCATATGCACAATAAATCTCTTGAATCAAAGTATTCAAGCAAACAGTCCCAAGATCTATATAAATCATGAATGTACTACGTAAATAACGGTCAATATTTAGCTATTTTCTGGTCCTAAATCACTAAACACTGTTGGTTGAACATCATTTTGTTATTTATGTTTGGGAGGTGCCTCCAAGTTGAGTGTTTATTTTGGAGAAGTTTTACTCAGATTTAGGGGTTCTAGTTTGAGAAGGTCTAAAAAGAAGAATATATCTTCAGAGTGCGATAAAACATGTATAACCAAAATGTTTCGTTGTAATGTACATAAACTCTTTTAAAGTTTGTTGTATATTGTAATTAGTATTTGTATAAATGTTATGACGTAAATATGTTTTTTTCTATTATACTGTTGGAGTGAAAGTGATTCATTAAGAACATGCAGAGCATTCAGGTTACATGAATACCTAGGACCATCCAAAGCAATCATAGAAAGGTATGAATATTTTAATAACATTTTACTTCATCATCTCACAATCTCTTCTTGTGCAGCTTAAATTGTACTTTCCATTATGTTTTTAGTCTATTGAATTCATTACAATTCTGCACATACAGTACTTACTACAGTACTCCTATGAAAGTTAAAACTCACCAAGCGAAATCCCCCCCAACATTTTTCTTTGATTGAAACATGAAAATTGAGATTTAGTTGTTGCAATTTTTATATTATTTTATGAATATATAATGAATAGTTCATTCAAAATGACAAATTCACCAAAGATAACAGACACGTTTACCTGAATATGTTTACTTGTTGTCAGTGCACTTTCTCTGACCAAATCATTTATTTTTCATATTTTGTACAGCTTCACCATTCTCTGATTTATTCTCAGTTTAATAACTTATTAATGTACAGGAAGGCATTTTGGCTGTATGTTGAAACACCAACGTTGCCTTTTAGAATAACAGAAAAGTGTGTTTTTGTGGAAAGAAGAAAAACTGTGTTTCTACAGTAAATGTTGTACTGTGTATGATCGATATACATTTATAAAAGTACATGTGGTAAAATCAACCTTCAGATTTGAAATAAATATTCTATTCAACTCTCTCTGGTTTGTAATATCTGCTACCTGCAATCTTGTCCAGAATCTCCAGACATATCCATACTTATTCAATAAACAGTATTCACTGAGGAGACAATGAGGAGAAGGGATTGCATGTTGTGCATTGTATTCATTCTATTTCATTATACCAATACTTGATTTGGATTAGGATATTTTGGATCCAATAAACGTTTGATAAAGGCTTGCCATCTAACCGCAGACTGCCATTAAAATGACTGAATAGAATAAATATTTGAATGATGAAGGATGCTGGCTTCACCGCCAGTGTGGCATGCTAGCCTTACATGCAGATGTTAGACCCATTGGTATTATCTTAAAATGGCCTAAGGAAGTGGAAGGTTATATAATATGATTGTGGATTGGATTTTATATTATATTATTCTGACTGTGGTTGGACTGAGTGAAGTGGAGCAGAATAGGCTGTCTATGCCCAGACCCCTCAAAACTCTACTTTGTGAGTTATACATCCCTAACAATTAGCTGTATCTCTTATTCAAGCCAATAAAGACTTGTTTTGAAAATGACTGCTCCTGTTGCTTGACAGGCGTATCAAAGGTGGATTGTGGATCTGATGTGCCCCCCAGGCTATAGCTCCAGATGCTACTGGGTCCTCCTCCATCAACTTGTAATGATTCCCTCAAGAGCACTGTGACTATTTTCAGTTGCATTTCACCAGTCATAAATGTAGCTAATGGTACATGTCATAACTGCATGTAGAGTAGCTAGGAGCAAAGGGGCCTCAACTACGTGTCTCCATCAAAAACTAACATGATAATTCCGGCTACAATGTATAAATGTATAAATATATATACAGTACCAGTCAAAAGTTTGGACACACCTACTCATTCAAGGGTTTTTCTTTATTTTTACTATTTTCTACATTGTAGAATGATAGTGAAGACATCAAAATGATGAAATAACACATACGGAATCATGTAGTACTCAAAAAAGTGTTAAACAAATAAAAATATAATTTACATTTGAGATTCTTCAAAGTAGCCACCCTTTGTCTTGATGACAGCTTTGCACACTCTTGGCATTCCTCAACCAGATTCATGAGGAATGCTTTTCCATCAGTCTTGAAGGACTTCCCACATATGCTGAGCACTTGTTGGCTGCTTTTCCTTCACTCTGCGTTCCAACTCATCCCAAACCATCTCAATTGGGTTGAGGTTGGGTGTTAGTGGAGGCCAGGTCATCTGATGCAGCACTCCATCACTATCCTTGGTCAAATAGCCCTTACACAGCCTGAAGGTGTGTTTTGGGTCATTGACCTGTTGAAAAACAAATTATAGTCCCACTGAGCGCAAACCAGATGGGATGGCTACCGCATGGCAAGCGGTACCGGAGCGCCAAGTCTAGGTCCAAGAGGCTTCTAAACAGCTTCTACCCCCAAGCCATAAGACTCCTGAACACCTAATCAAATGGCTACCCAGACTATTTGTTTTGCCCCCCCCCCCCCCCCCCCTCTCTTTTACACCGCTGCTACTCTCTGTTGTTATAATCTATGCATAGTCACTTTAATAACTCTACCCACATGTACATATGACCTCAACTAACCGCTGGTCCCGCACATTGACTCTGTACCGGTACCCCCCTGTATATAGTCTCGCTATTGTTATTTTACTGCTGCTATTTAATTACTTGTTACTTTTATTTCTTATACGGATTTTTATTTTTTTTAACTGCATTGTTGGTTAGGGGCTCATAAGTAAGCATTTTACTGTAAGGTCTACATCTGTTGTATTCGCCGCATGTGACTAATAAACATTTATTTGATGGCATACTCATCAGACCAAAGTGTAACGCTCGTCTTCCTCCTCTTCTGAGGAGGAGTAGTAGGAAGAATCGGAGGACCAATGCACAGCGTGGTAAGTGTCCATATTTTAACAAAGAAATAGAACACTGAACAAAACAACAAAGTGAAACGAACGAAAACGAAACAGTCCCGTATGGTTAGACACAGACACAGGAACAATCACCCACAACCCACAATGACAAACAGGCTACCTAAATATGGCTCCCAATCAGAGACAACGACTGACACCTGCCTCTGATTGAGAACCATATCAGGCCAAACACATAGAAACAGACAAACTAGACATACAACATAGAATGCCCACACATCACACCCTGACCAAACAAAACATAGAAACATACATAGCAAACTATGGTCAG
Organism: Salvelinus namaycush; assembly: GCF_016432855.1. Taxonomy (NCBI): domain Eukaryota; kingdom Metazoa; phylum Chordata; class Actinopteri; order Salmoniformes; family Salmonidae; genus Salvelinus; species Salvelinus namaycush. The sequence goes on along the minus strand of NC_052317.1, from coordinate 29,519,532 downwards.
GGCGTGACACAAGGGACAGATTTCCACCAGTCTAATGTCCATTGTTCGGGTTACTAGGCACAAGCAAGTCTCTTCTTCTTATTGGTGTCCTTTAGTAATGGTTTATTTGCAGCAATTCGACCATGAAGGCCTGATTCACACAGTCTCTGAACAGTTGATGTTGAGATGTGTCTGTTACTTGAACTCTGTGAACCATTTACTTGGGCTGCAATTTCTGATGTGCAGTTAACTCTAATGAGCTTGTCCTCTGCAGCAGAGGTAACTCTGGGTCTTCCTTTCCTGTGGCGGTCCTCATGAGAGCCAGTTTCATCATAGTGCTTGATTCTTTTTGTGACTGCACTTGAAGAAACTTTAATTTCTGGATTTACTGACCTTCATATCTTAATGAAGGTCATTTGTCTTTACTTATTTGAGCTGTTCTTGCTATAATATGGCCTTGGTCTTTTACCAAATAGGGCTATCTTCTGTATACAACCCCTACCTTGTCACAACACAACTTTTAATTGAAATGCATTCCATGTAGAAAATTCTAAAAAATAAAGAAAAACCCTTGAAAGAGTAGGTGTGTCCAAACTTTTGACTGGTACTGTACATATCAAACAACTAATTACCAATGAAAATTAAGTTAACCTCCCTGCGATTTCATAGATTCATTTAAAGAGATTGGCATGTCATGATTGCACATGGATTTTCTGCTCCAAATAACATCCACATAAATGTGACCATTCAGACCATCCAAACGCTGTAGACACGCACAGCCACATGCATGCATTAACATACACACACATGCCTTCAAACTATAGTAGTTTATGATCATTGTTCTGTGGTAGTGGAAGGAGAGTTGATAGTGGCAATTGTAAAAGTAGAAGAGGTTGTGATGATGATAGTATTTTAGCAGTACTATTGTAGTTATAGCTGTAAAAGTACAGTAGTACACTATACTTGCTATAGCGGTATTTGTCATAGCACATTTCTTACAGAGGATGCATTCCAAAGTGCTTAAATAAAATTAAGAGACAAAATTAAGAGACAAATTAAGATAGTAAAACAACAGTAAAATAACAATGCACATGAGAGACATGCTATATTGCAGTATTTGTCTCAGTGTGCCTCCAGAGAACGACTGACGGGAGCAGGTTTGTTTATCAAGTCATTCAGGCTTATTGACCCTCAGTGTCAGTTAGTACAGCAAGCAGCATGTAGGGTTCTCCCTGGGGTTGAGCCACAGGGTCTAGGGCTAAAACAACATGATTTGCTTACTGCTACAGCACCACTGTTCACTCGATTCTTCATAGAAGTCAGATATTCAACTTGGCAAACAATTTGATATACATGAAAGGTAAATAAGTTGCAGTCATGATGAAGCCGATATACTGAAATGGAAATATTTAAAAAGAAAAAAGGACAACATATGGACACTGGTGACTGATGTATACCTACTGATCTGTAAATATCGAATCATCTTAAATCAGATTTGTAATACCATGTGATTATTGGGTATTATCCTGCTGAAAACAATGAATCAAACAAACCAAACAGCCACTAAATGGTCTCTGGTTTTCCGACCGCTGGCTCCATCTATTGGTTGGAGGTGAGAGGCCAATGAACCTACTGCATACTGTAGGCCTATACATTACCCACTACAGTAATGTATGGGATCTTTAAAAACAAAACAAAATTCTTCTTATAAAATGGCATGATTTTTTTGTTTAAAAATAATAATAAATTCCGCTTTTGTATTCAATGATTGATTAGGTCTGCAACATGTTTTTCGGACAGTTATTTATCATTACCTGATGCAGGTCTGCCCTCTTGTGTCTGCAATCAGCCAAACAAGTGGCATCATTCAGGTGCCACAATAGGTCGTGTGGTTTGATAAACCACAGAAGAGAAAAATGAAGACATAAAAAGGGGACCTTGTTCTACAGTATGTGTACACTGACAATAATTACCTCAGACATTTGCGATAACTTTAAGCAGAGTTATTCCTTTCAAGTGAAATTGTCTTATTACAGTTTTTTCCAACTGCTTACACACGTTTTCAAAACTGTCTCCTTTTTTCAAAACTCTACACACAATTCCCAAAACTGCACACACAAAATGCAAAATGCCTCACATCTCCTTCAAAATGTAACACTGCATTCAAAATGCCATAAACACATGTCAGAATGAAGCATTTGCATCAAATGGCAAACACTGCTTTCATAATAGTACATTTTTGGATATACCATGTAAACACTGTTGTTCTAAATCTAAAGCTCTTTGGTCTTTCATAGGCTTATATCTACATTTCAATACAATGTTCTACAGTGAACGTAATCTGCTGAGAGGGGTAACAAGTACACTGTAAACACCAATGCAATGTAGAAACAGAAAATATTTATTAGGCCAAACATTACTGTTGTATACAGTAGCATACAACAAAACCATAAACATATGTAAACCAAAAGTATATTCTTTAGAATACAGTAAAGAACACAATTGTGTGTGTGGGGGGCAGTCCAGGAATTGGTAGGGGGGGGGGGGGGGGGGGGGGGGGGCAGTCACCAGTGCTAAGCTACGCTTCATCTCTTCTCCGGCCTGGGTCTGGCCACAATACTTCGTCCACATCACAAGATACGTTTTCTCTTGCCAAACATCGAGGGAAGTATCTCCTAGCATGGCGTATCCAACCTTGGACAGAGGCAACCTCTATGTCCCCACATGTCCTCCATTGCCTGGAGAAGCGGCATGCGGGCATAGGGTTGGCGATCATACACTTTCCAGTGCCAGGCTGAGAAGAATTCCTCTATGGGATTTAGAAAAGGTGAATATGGGGGTAGGTACAAAACTACAAATTGTGGATGGGTGGCAAACCAGTTTTGGACCAGAACAGCCCGGTGAAAACTAACATTGTCCCATAAAACCACAAATCTAGCAGGCTCCTGATCTGGATCAGGGACAAGCATTGTGTAAATTGCATCCAGAAAAGTGAGCATATGGCCGGTGTTGTACGGACCCAGTGTGGCATTGTGATGGAGGACCCCGTTTTGAGTGATGGCAGCACACATAGTTATATTACCCCCACGCTGTCCAGGGACATTGGTAATTGCCCTCTGTCCTGTTACATTTCTTCCGCGGCGCCTGGATTTGGTGAGGTTGAGGCCAACCTCATCCACATAAATAAATTCATGGCGAATTACATGGGCATCCAGCTCCAATACTCTCTGTAACAGACAAAATGATATACAGATGAGTAAATATGGTATGTCTGAAGTACTGGAAGTAGTGTTGCATACATACCTCTACAAAGTCATGTTGCATATTCTTGACTCTGTCAGAGTTTCTCTCAAATGGCACCTTGTAAAGTTGTTTCATCGTCACTCGGTGCCGTTGGAGGATGCGTTGTATGGTCGACAGGCTTACAGTATTGATGTTGTTAAATATGGTGTCATTATTCAAGATATGCTCTCTTATCTCTCGAATCCTAATTGCATTGTTGGCCAAAACCATATTTATAATTGCAGTACATCTGTAAACAAGCGTCCTCGTCCTCCATGATGTCTTTGCCTTTCCACTCTGTACAGAATTCAAACACAGTATGTGTTCAGCATAAACAATGTACAAAAGAATGTAGTACAGCATGATAACCAACCTCATTCATTCAATGCAGTGCAGTAAATGGATGGCTTAGAGTTACAAATGTTTATGCAATACTATGCAGTCATACGTATTTTACAGTACATTACTGTAATGCTAAAATAGTCATTAGATAGTTGCATACCCATTCTCATTTCTGAAGGTTCGAATTATGGACGTCACGGTAAATCGACTCAAGTTGGGCTGGACTCTCAGTCCAGCCCCTCTCACGGTCAAACCGTGGTTGATCACATGATCAACAAGTGTTGCCCTAATCTCATCAGAGATGGCTCTCCTTCCTTCTCTTCTTTGCCCTCGTCCTCTTCTTCCTCTTCCTCCTACTCCTCTTGCTCTCTGTCCATTGTTGGCATCCATTGTTCAAAACATGTAATCTGACCTTTGACCTATTTATAGGCCTATACTACAGTAAAGCAGTGATTGGTTAGTGATCAGTTAAGCTATTAGTGTTTGCACATGTGAGGAGTGTGTGTGTGACCTGGTGAATAAGTGTAGCATTTTGATTGGTTGTGTTTGGAAAAGGAAAGCAAGTCACTTCCTGTTAGATTTTTGTGTTTTAGGTAGAGAATTGTGTAGTGTTTTGAAAAAAGTGTTTTATGCAATTGACAACTGAGTCAAAGGCTGAGAAATAGCTTATGGTTTTGGATATTTGGTGTGTAGTGTTGCACTTTGAGTGAGAGGTTTCAAAAATCGTGTGACATGAAAAGATTTTGTGTGTAAGCAGTTGGAAAAAACTGTAAGTAAAGCAAAGACAGACGAGACAGTGGAAGAACAGATACTTTGTGACCACATCCTTCATTACACATAGTGTGTGCCTAGACTGAGAATGTATGTGATAGAAATACTACATATAGTACCTTACAGAAGACACATGTCAAAAAAGGAGTCCATCTCCTTTCTCCGTAAAAACATAATTTGTATATGTCTTCATCTCATGCTAAAGATTGTTCATAAACTTACCTTGATGCAGTGAGGAGAATTGTCATTTTTGATATATAAAGATGAAGGACCTCAGTATGGAGTTTGCCTGTTCCATTTAAGTTGTATTTTTGGCAGTTTCTTTGAATTTATCACTGTGAAGTGCTTGTTTGGTAAAGTATGTTAGTTAGACCAATAGCACCCTCTTTTGGTTGTAGGCTACATGAGGAAGCATTGACCATAGACCCCAATACAGGACATGTCACATGGCAAGAGAAATATGACAGTTGAAAATCAGTTACAATAGGTCAAATGAAAATTAGGAAGTAAAGTTGCATAATACCATAATAATGAATCATTCTGTTTAATTACACGTTTTGATCCACAAACCAACAGTGGGGATGTACAATAACATTTGTTATTTGAGTCAACATGAAGGGGAACGATAAAAAACAATGAACAGTTTATTGAACGGTCCTGTCACGTGATGGAATAGCAATCCAACTGGGCACATAGGGATGAACACATGAGATGAGAGGCATGGTGTGGACTTTACATAAACATATGAACAATCATCTGTCTTCAACTATCAGGTGTCTCAGCGGTGGCAGCCTTTTTAAGATGCCATGACGTGTTTTACAAAAGCTGTGAAGAAAAATAGCCAAGGGAATTAGGTACGGAAATATTGATTGATTTTAAAGGTATGTTTTGGAATGTTTGGTCAAAGAGAGCAAGAAGAGGGTATAATTTCTTACCTTCGTAGTTTACACAGCCATTGGCATCCTCCTGGTTTGTCATGAGCTGCTCAACCTCATCCTCCTTCATCTTTTCACCTATAACCAATAAAACATAATGTTCAATTCCCTATTTAGTTAAATACCATTTAAATTGAGTCTGCCCTAAAATCTTTATAGTCTACATTAGCTGTGTCCCATCCTGTATGTCATATAGCCAACTATTCTACCGTTGTCAATGGTCTGACAATAAAGAGTTGGCTACTTCCCATATAGGATGGGACCAGGCAAGGTCAAACTATTTTAGACTGTATTATTGTATGCTATGTTAAAGATGTCTAAGGCCTTGGACTCACCCAGTGATGCCAGGACGTGCCTGAGCTCAGCGCCCATGACTGTGCCATCGCCCAGTTTGTCGAACACCCTCAGACCCTCAACAAAGTCCTCATATGTGCCGCGGTCCTTGGCTTTGCAAATGTGTTGGTGGATTGGCAGGAAGCTGTCGAAGTCCAGCATCTTTGTCGTCATTTCTGTGTATGAAACAACAAAATCAAATGTCATTGAAACCATCCACACTACCACCAATACAGGAGCTAGAAATGTAGAACATTCACTTAGATTGTATTAAAATAATACATATTCCATATATGATTAACCAAATTAGATTTAAAATATAAAAAGTTAATAATAGGTACATTTTAAAAGATTATTGATAAAACATCAAAGAAAGCCAACTGATCAACATATTGTTTTTTTATTGGTTTTAGAAACTCCCCAAAATAAACCGATCATGGAATGTTGCATGGACTTACCCTCAGGCTTGGGCTTTCCAAGAACGTACATGATTTCTGCGTTGGTGGGGTTCTGCCCCAGTGCCCTGATCACATCACCACACTGTCCGTACGTGATCTTCATCTCATTGAGTGGTGTCCTGTCGAACAGCTGGAAAGCATCCTTGAAATCTGTGGAGAGAGCAACACAAAAGTGGCGTTGTGTTTCTAGATTATTTTCCGCTTGTCTGTCAGGACCCTAAAAGCAGGCTGGTCTCACAGCATGCAAATCTCAATTTGAGTAGAGGATGGACATTTTCAAAAGACAATGATTTACTGTTTCTTTCTCTCAACACATCTCTTTCACTTTCATGTACTTCTGTCACATTCAGTGGTGGAAAAAGTACCCAACTGTCATACTTCAATAAAAGTAAAGATACCTTAATAGAAAACGACTCAAGTAAAAGTAAAAGTCACCCAGTAAAATTCTACTTGAGTAAAAGTTTTAAAGTATTTGGTTTAAAATATACTTAAGTATCAAAAGTAAAAGTATAAATAATTTCAAATTCCTTATATTAAGCAAAACAGATGGCACCATGTGTTTAGTGAGTCCGCCAGATCAGAGGCAGTAGGGATGACCAGGGATGTTTGGTTGATAACTGCGTGAATTGGACTCTTTTCCTGTCTTGCTAAGCATTCAAAATGTAACAAGTACTTTTGGGTGTCAAGGAAATTGTATGGAGTAAAAAGTACAATATTTTCTTAAGGAATATAGTGAAGTAAAAGTAAAAGTAGTCCAAATATAAATAGTAAAGTACAGATACCCCCAAAAATGTACTTAAGTAGTACTTAAAGTATTTGTACTTAAGTACTTTACACCACTGGCCACGTTCATGTACTTCTGTCACATTACACTTTCATGTACTTCTGTCACACTACACGCTCATGTACCAGACTCGTTATACAAGTACTCATTGTGAAAATACAGTCAGCAAACTGTAACAACAATAATCTCAATCTTACCTTCAATTTGCTCGAGGGTGAATTCAAGCTGAAAGGAAAAGCAAAATCATTAAACACTATTTGGTGCAGGATGTGAATGTGAAGGGAAGTTTTAAAATGACCAACAATATAGACGTCAAAGTGAACTGCATGTTGTGAGCAACAGTGAAAATGACTTTGAAAAACTGAGGTCAAACACATAAAGCCTTGATAGTAGTTGTATCACCCCACTCCCCGTTATGACGCCCCCACTGTAGGTGTCCAAACAATATAGAGATTCCTCAGGCTCCAGTTACACTCCACTTATTCTAGTTATTTAAAGCCAGGGCTTGGTCAGTGTCAATTTATGGCTGACCTTCAGACAGACACAGTCCTCACACATGCCTCCTGCTGACAGTTTTGATTGTGCACATGCCTTTGACCGACTGCTTTTCCTGTCTACGTTTTACACCAGGTCTGTTGTCTTAACGCAAGATGATGTGTAAGATGGAGGTTACAAGTGTCATGCAAATGATTAAGTGACACTTCACCAGCATAGAGACAAAGTGCCCCATTAAAAGGGTAAGCATTTCACAGCTGATGAAGGAGGTCAGGGTTGAGTCACTTGAGTCCCTCTGGATGAACCTGAATGTAAAGTGAATGTGACATGGAGGAGAAAAGGAGGAGAAGGACACTAAAATGTAATTGTGCTTCTCCCACATTTCTAACCGAAAGCAAAGGTCTAACCGAAAGCTGTATTAAAATCCAATTTCTATTAATTTGATATCCTTCATGTAAAGAGGATCGCACCCTTCTTGGCGATTTTCCTATTGTGTGTGTTGGATTTGTTTCAGATAGTCATAAATTACTGTCAGATCTGAGGATATTTAGAGATCCCAGCCAACAGTGGAGCTATGCGAAAATATTTGAAAAACATATTTTTGCATGTTTTTAAATAAATGGCCTTGGTAAGATATATATGTATTTATCTTTGCACTTTTTTCCCCTTTCTTTTTTGCACAAAGCCAGTCAGCCTTTCGATTTGGGTGGTCTGCTATGCATGGACATAAATTAAAATCACATTGTGTGGCTTTAACCTCAATACATTGTAATACAGCTGCTCCCTCAACCATGGAAAAATGTTACCCACATAGAAGAGCAACATAAATGTTACCCACATAGAAGAGCAACATAAATGTTACCCACATAGAAGAGCAACACAAATGTTACCCACATAGAAGAGCAACATAAATGTTACCCGCATAGAAGAGCAACATAAATGTTACCCACATAGAAGAGCAACATAAATGTTACCCACATAGAAGGGGCAGAAAGAGCAGGAAACAAACGTTGTCTCGTGTAAGCTAATATATACCAACTCAAACCTCCATCAAGTTCAAGCTACTTTGGCTTATGTACAAAACAATGTGACTTACAATGGTAAATAATAGTATAAAGAAAGCTCAAGGCCTGTATTTGCATATCATGTAAATGATCATTGTTGCTCTTCAATCTGTCATGCTACTGGTGTTGTCTTATCAATGTGGAAACGGCTGAACAGTACGATTCCTATTTGAATGCACTGCACTGTTCACGTCACATGGTGTCTCTGATGTTCTTGAAAAACACAGATGACTATCGATGGAAGACCAAACTCTTAGTGCCATCTCCTTGAAAGGTCAGTTTTGCCCTCAAGTGGATAGATGGCTTGATGTTGAGATTAAGGGTATTACATTTTTCTTATCAATTTTATGAATGTGAAAAGAATGGAACCTTACCCATATGATAGTAAAATTATGTCCTGTCTGATAGCCCAGTATCGATTGTAGCATCTAATAAACATATGATAAACAGCCTTTTTCAATCTTGAATAAATCTCTAATAATTTTAAACACATTTGAAGATAACGAATAATTGAAAAACATGTTTATGTTAATGTTTCCCCTATCATCTAGACCACCATCCAACATTGACATCCAAAGCTCATCACATTTTCCTTATTCCCATCGTCATGCAAACCAAAGTGAAAATATGAGTTTTTCTGTACCACAACTTCTGCAGGGTTAAACTCCGGGATCTTGACGGGCTCAGGCTCTGGGGCCTTGGGTTTGGGTGCTTCTTTGGGCTCTTCCTTCTTCTTGGGCGCCATTGTGAGAACAGAGATGCACAACTAAGCACAGGAGCCACAGGAGGAACAACACTGCAGAGGGTAACACTTTGGGTAGGGGCTGGGGCCCTTTATTCTGTCAGTCCAGGTGTCATCCTCACCCCCTCCCTGGCCCACAGAGCTGCCAACAATAGTGAGTGTACTATAAAAGGCCATGCTTTGTGCTTCTATTTAAGACAGACTACAGGCTGCGGATGCACATCATCAAGATGCCTACTAATTTGATTCGAAATCCCCTGCCTGGGTCCTCATCCTTGAATCCAGCTATTTCTATCTAGTCCATTTATGTGTTCAGGTGTGCATGCTAACTGTTCCTGTAGATGGTAGTTAGCATTGGCTCGCAAAACTACCTTTAACTTCCTTCATACTAAACACAAATAAATAAGAATGGTATCCACAAGTTCATCTGACTCTGGGGAAGTAGATAAACTGAACTTTCCCTTTAAGGGAAAATGATAGTGTTTTAACCGAAACACTTTGTTCTACGAGTTACTGAGCTAAGGTGTTGGGGGGGGGGGGGGGGACATGTGATCATCTGAGAGGTAGACGGTGAATGCGACACACATTTTCCTGCCATAATAATATTGATAATACCCTGCAATTACTCTCCACTCAGATTGAATATTGCATAATGGCTAATAAATTTGTATTATCTGCCACGGATAGGACCAGAGGACATGTGTGTGGGCAAGCATGGTGGGTCTGTGAGATTATTATGTATTTATGGGACAGATGTTCCTATCTGCAGGGATTTGCAGAGCATTAGTGACAGTGTGGAGAGATATTTGAATAGTCTCTCTGCTGGCAGTAGACCCAAAGGCATATTCATTGCTCTTGGGCTGGACTTTTCAGATGTTAGCTTATGGACCTGCTAATAAAAAATGGCTTGCTTGATCCATGACAAGACGCCGTTGTCTCTTTCTGAACAGCTTGCCCCAGAGAAATCCACAGCACCGTGTATTTTCCCCTTCAGTTAACATGCAGGATTAATCTGATGGAATTATTGGTTAGTTTCACACTGACTGCTCAGCTTGCCTTGCACAAAAAGACAAGGAAGGAAACTGTTTCATTATAAGAGGATATTGAAATTCTGTGTTTAGTGATGCATACTGCTGACTATGCATAGAAAAATGGAGAGAAGAATAAGGAAATAAGATCAGTGTCAGAGAAACAAAGCATAAACACAGCACACACTCCTCCAAATAATGACTGTGTCTAATATAATCAATGAACTGTCAAGAACCTGCCAAGTAATGGTATCTTTATTTAATCCGAAGAAAGTGGTCTCCCATCCAATGTCTATATTAGTCCACATTGCATTGTTTGTTTCTGACAATGCTTGTGTCCTCTTGTCTGTCTGCTACTGTACAAGGACTCTGGCAGCTGCTTTGTGGTTGTATTTCAAGACCCTGTGACTGATACAGTACTGTATGCCCATGTCATGTGAAAATTTGACAATATGTTTGATTCATTAAATAAAGTTTATGGTGTGACCGATATAATCTAAATGAACTGGTCTTCCTTATGTACTTTTGTTTCCTAGAATATCACACAGGCATGTGACCAACTTTGGATTGGTTCAACACCATCTCCTGAGCTTCCCAGTTTGCCACTTTTAACTTCCGATTGCTTCCTACTTCCAGATTGTCTTTGAATTGTTTCAACATTTGGCAAGTAAATACTGAATGAGCCTAGAGATTTCCTGTTTGTAATGATGAGTGAGTATACTGCTCAAAGAGGGAATATAAATACTAAATGAGATGAGAGATTTCCTTTTCCTCCATTAAATGGTCACACAGGCGGCTAAAAGCTTTACTCTGACAACAGGGTTATATGATCATTGAGAGCTTGGTTCTATCGGCATTTTAGTCAAAATGGAGTTATTGACATAGCCTTGTTCTGTTGAATGTTCTCTACCGATATAGTGCTCTAAATACCCCAATTCATGTTGTTAAGTTCAAAAGAATACAATGTAAACATTTCTGACACCGTTCAAACTAATGAGAATTTAGAACTTTAAAGCCAATCATCTCAGAATCATCTTTTTGCAGATAAAACTTTATAGTCCCAAACTCTCAATGTGTCAATCTGGGCTGAATGAAGTTAATCCATACAGGGGTTATACAAGGCTACATCTCACTTTACCTGGAGAGCCTACCAATCAAAGGCAAAATAAAAGCTTATCAGCTAATAACTCTACAAAGCCCTGTGTGAAAGAGGCAAGGTAGGCGTAAGGCCAGCAGTGCAGATGTCATTATCACAGGCCGTGATAACCCACAATACTGTGAATATAATGTGATTATTGTGTCAAACATCATACACTGGCTACTGATGAAATCTGTTAGTGTTACGGAATTGATCACCTCCAGTATTCAGAAATCATCCTGCTCAATGTCATTTGCATCAGTTATCATACCAAAGTGAAATGTTCTACCAGCCATGAAATGACTGATAATTGCATAAATATGTCAGTAAAATTACTCTCCGAACAGACAGTACTGCAGCTTTTCATTATAATGTTGTAGTGCCTATCCAACTCATTGCTGGCTTGCACTTGCACTTGAACAGAACCCCGGCCAGTCAATGAGTGTCAACCTACATAGAGACACAGATGGAAACTCAGTGTGTCAGTTAGGGTATAAATGGATCAAGCCCTTCATAGCTCTAACTGCCACCCCACGAACATTATATCAGATGATTGACATTGAAGAGGGCTATTGCAGTCATCCCAAAATGACCACCCCATGGGGAAGCTCGTAAAACATGCATGATCTGTCCAGTTTGCTATTTTGGTGCTGCCTGTTGTTCTCTCTGGTACGTACCTTGGAAAGGGTCCAGACGATTTACAATGTCAATTGTTATTTGGCCCCCAAACAAAGTGAAGCGACCTTCAGTGCAGCTGTACTGTAGCAGAGGCCGCTTAGCAAACTAAAGTCCTAAGTAAGTATAGACACACTTAGTTTGGACTTTACTGTTTGGATTCAATGAAACACAGTAACTTCCCTTAATCCAGAAGGGACGAACAGAGAAGGGTACTAACTAAAATTAATTAATTTATAAGCTGGACACTGTCGAATAACAGCCGTAGAGCACAATTATCCAGGAAATTCAACTGGCAATGTCACAAATTATGGTTCTGCCCTGCCGCGTGGCAGGTTATAATTCCGTCTAAGTTCAGGAGGACGTGGATAGCCCTATTCTCAGGGAGGAAGAGAGTTGATGATTAGAAGGAGAAACACCTATCAAGGTCCCCGATAACTAGTGTGGATCCCTTTGCATAATAGTTCAATGGCCTGGACTCCCGCATGAGACTGGGTTGTTAGAGCTTCCATTCACCAGAAGTTCCCATTTATTGAATAACTATTTAAGGGTCAAGTGCTGTCAAACACGTTATTTCCTGTGTTTTATATATATTTCCACACTATGAGGTTGGAATAATACTGTAAAATTGTGTAAAGGATGATAATGCCCGTTATTGTCACGTTCCTGACCTGTTTTCTGTTGTTTTGTATGTGTTTAGTTGGTCAGGGCGTGAGTTGGGGTGGGTATTCTATGTTGTGTGTCTAGTTCGTCTGTTTCTGTGTTCAGCCTAATATGGTTCTCAATCAGAGACAGCTGTCAATCGTTGTCCCTGATTGAGAATCATATATAGGTGGCTTGTTTTGTGTTGGGGATTGTGGGTGGTTGTTTCCTGTCTCTGTGTTTGTGGTCTGCACCAGATAGGACTGTCTCGGCTTTCACGTTTGTTATTTTGTTAATGTTCATCGTTTATTGTTTAATTAAACATGTTGAACACTAACTGCGCTGCATTTTGGTCCTCTCCTTCATCCCAGGAAGAAAGCCGTTACAGTTATGTTTAAGAGTGTAAGAGCTGTTTGAAAAGACCGCCTGAAATTTCAGCCTGTTTTGGTTGGATGGAGTTTGACCTGCCTGCTGACATCACCAAGTGGTAAATTACTTAATTGACCAATACAAAAGAGAGTTCCAAATCTCTCTGCCAATAATAGCTAGTTTTCAGTTTCCCCCTCCCCACTCAGACCACTCCCAGACAGTCCTAGCAAATTTCTTGCTTGAGAAATTGCACTTTGCTAAGAAGCTGTTTTTGTTTCTTTTTGACCATTTTAATTGAAAACAATCAGAGTAAGGTACTTTATAGTTTCCTAGAAATTATTTGATATTGAGATAAAAATGGCTGCATTGGACCTTTAAATGAACTGCATTCAACTCATTCTACTAATGTGAAACTACATTTCTTTATTTTTGTATATTGAGAGTCACAAGGGTTAATTGTGAAGACACAAACTTTTTAGGACAATTTACCTTGTTGTAGCATTGTGTAGGCATTAATTATTGAATACTGTTGAACCAAGTCTGCAATCAGATAGTCAACTTTAAGAAATGATTGTACAAGCATAGTTTGGAGTACATTGTCGGCGGCATCTATAATCGAAGTGTAGGCTTCATACTGTGCCATCATACTGTTGCTATTGAATGGCAATAGTTAAGTTCGATCTTTTGTGAACTTTTTGTAACCGTCATACGTACAACTGCATCATGTCCGGGATTAGCTTTATGTTGATGACAATGAATGTTCTTATGTGATTGACATTTACCTCTGGAAAATGTATTCCTCCAAATGGGTCTTTCAGTGATCATACAAACAGCTGACTCTGCTGTGTATTGTCCATGCTGAAATAGAATCAAATAAAGTAAAGAAGCACATCATTCTAAAAAAAGAGGATGACACGAAAAGTAATTTAGATTAACCCAACAAGCTTAACATACACTGCTCAAAAAAATAAAGGGAACACTTAAACAACACAATGTAACTCCAAGTCAATCACACTTCTGTGAAATCAAACTGTCCACTTAGGAAGCAACACTGATTGACAATAAATTTCACATGCTGTTGTGCAAATGGAATAGACAACAGGTGGAAATTATAGGCAATTAGCAAGACACCCCCAATAAAGGAGTGGTTCTGCAGGTGGTGACCACAGACCACTTCTCAGTTCCTATGCTTCCTGGCTGATGTTTTGGTCACTTTTGAATGCCGGCGGTGCTTTCACTCTAGTGGTAGCATGAGACGGAGTCTACAACCCATACAAGTGGCTCAGGTAGTGCAGCTCATCCAGGATGGCACATCAATGCGAGCTGTGGCAAGAAGGTTTGCTGTGTCTGTCAGCGTAGTGTCCAGAGCATGGAGGCGCTACCAGGAGACAGGCCAGTACATCAGGAGACGTGGAGGAGGCCGTAGGAGGGCAACAACCCAGCAGCAGGACCGCTACCTCCGCCTTTGTGCAAGGAGGAGCAGGAGGAGCACTGCCAGAGCCCTGCAAAATGACCTCCAGCAGGCCACAAATGTGCATGTGTCTGCTCAAACGGTCAGAAACAGACTCCATGAGGGTGGTATGAGGGCCCGACGTCCACAGGTGAGGGTTGTGCTTACAGCCCAACACCGTGCAGGATGTTTGGCATTTGCCAGAGAACACCAAGATTGGCAAATTCGCCACTGGCGCCCTGTGCTCTTCACAGATGAAAGCAGGTTCACACTGAGCACGTGACAGACGTGACAGAGTCTGGAGACGCCGTGGAGAACGTTCTGCTGCCTGCAACATCCTCCAGCATGACCGGTTTGGCGGTGGGTCAGTCATGGTGTGGGGTGGCATTTCTTTGGGGGGTCGCACAGCCCTCCATGTGCTCGCCAGAGGTAGCCTGACTGCCATTAGGTACCGAGATGAGATCCTCAGACCCCTTGTGAGACCATATGCTGGTGCGGTTGGCCCTGGGTTCCTCCTAATGCAAGACAATGCTAGACCTCATGTGACTGGAGTGTGTCAGCAGTTCCTGCAAGAGGAAGGCATTGATGCTATGGACTGGCCCGCCCATTCCCCAGACCTGAATCCAATTGAGCACATCTGGGACATCATGTCTCGCTCCATCCACCAATGCCACGTTGCACCACAGACTGTCCAGGAGTTGGCGGATGCTTTAGTCCAGGTCTGGGAGGAGATCCCTCAGGAGACCATCTGACACCTCATCAGGAGCATGCACAGGCGTTGTAGGGAGGTCATACAGGCACGTGGAGGCCACACACACTACTGAGCCTCATTTTGACTTGTTTTAAGGACATTACATCAAAGTTGGATCAGCCTGTAGTGTGGTTTTCCACTTTAATTTTGAGTGTGACTCCAAATCTAGACCTCCATGGGTTGATAAATTTGATTTCCATTGATAATTTTTGTGTGATTTTGTTGTCAGCACATTCAACTATGTAAAGAAAAAAGTATTTAATAAGAATATTTCATTCATTCAGATCTAGGATGTGTTATTTTAGTGTTCCCTTTATTTTTTTGAGCAGTGTTGTTTTTCAACTTTGTTGTACATTTATTTGTCAATGGGGTCTTTTGGGGGGAGTTTCATTACTTGTTTCTGATTGGAGAAATTACAGTGTTCCAATTGCAACGTACCAATTGCCCTCAGTCTCCCTTATAGGACCGTTATGATGGAACATACAATTTATACTGATTTACTGTTGCAACAGAGCATGGATGAATGTATATGATATACAATTTGTATTTGCTGAAGATCTCCAGTGTCGAAATCAATTTTGTCACTCAAAGAACATCAAACTATTATGGGCCAGCACAATGGCCTAACACTAACGATTGGCTGAATAGAGAGACAGAATGACCTAATACAAGATCACTTTACAGTTTCCTAAAAGGCATTGTCTTTCAATAGTGTGCTGTAATATCTGAAAATAGCAAATGTGCTTGTCATGCAACTGTAACTTTAGTAAAAAATGATTTACTTTTATTAAGTACTTTTTGATGTCCTTTTATTAAGAAATTATTGAGTTTAGTTGAGTTTATTTTATTGTTACAGGGACAGTGCACATTAATCAACGTTTCAGTAAAAGTGCCGGTTTTAGCCAGCCGGCTAATGTTCAACCGCAGTCCCTGGGCAGGTTGACTCCATGTCACTCCATGTCACATATTATGGTCACATTTGGGATCTGGAAACCAGTAACAGACACTGTCTGGGTAGCTTTTTGTTGATCCTTATGAATCTTACTTTAACACAGTAAGGGTTGAAAGGTAAGTCACGTAGGGCTTTCTAAAACATGTTTCTACAGAATTCAGCCATTCGGATTTGTACCTCATCTTCTTTCAGAAAATGTGTCTCACAATTCATCTGAGCTGATGATTGTCTCCAGTTCACATCCCAAAGGCGATCAGATATTTGGGAGTATGTTGCTATCGGGAATATGTTCTCTACAGGAACTCTACTCAGATCTGATGGTCTCTTTGTTCTCCTCTGTTCTTCTCTGACCATTGAAGTCCATGTATGTAAAATATTGAGGTATTATCTATTCAGTGATAGGACTAGACCTCAGTACTCACTGATTAGATTTAACATATGAAAAAGACATAATATTTATAAAAACATTTGCCTATTTTAAACTCCCAGGAACCACTTAGTTAAACATTGCATGATATTTGTGAGTATTTCAAATCATACAACATGGAGCAGCACTGAATAGAAAAACCTTCACTAAACTTGAACCTGTTACCATGAGGCTAGTCTGTGAGGCTATGAGGCTAGTCTGTCAAACTGTCACCAGGCATAGACTGGGACACAGTGCCCTCCTTTGGCTAAAAGGTTAAATATGTGGAGTCAACAACACCCACTTACTTTCTGTGTGACAGACGAGGAACAAGCTGTACAATTTTATATGAATGAAAGCTGTTGAATGAATGAAAGCATGAAATCATGGTTTTTGATGACCCCATCACTATAATTCCTGTAGAATGTACAGTATTTCAAGAAAACTTTACAAGAGCTCTGTTCGATCGAACACACCCACTTGAACAAATTTCAATCTACATTAAAATTTAAAATATTTGTTTTCTTAAATTTCATTCAAAGAACATCCAACTATTATTGGCCAGCTCAAATGCCTAACACTAACTGTTGGCAAATAGAGAGACAAAGTTACCTAATACCAAAGTTGTGGACACGAGTCACATAACTTGCATTCGAGTCTGACTCCAGTCACAATTTTAATGACTTGATACTCAACTTGATGGAAATAAAATAACTTGAAACTTGACTTCGGGACTCTACTTGAACTTGACTTGAGACTGATGACTTGAAATGGTCTGGCCAGGTTTTGTAATGTTTTGTCACTCATTTTGTGGCACAGAGTCTACCTGGATTACTCTCCATGCACCCAGAGGCAGTAGCTGCAGCATCTCCCTTGCAAAGAAAACTGCAACAGATTGGCTAGTGAAACGCACACGCAGCACTCTGATTGGACCAGCAAACTGTCAATCAACACAGGTCGGGTGAGATAGCAGATTGGATCGGGTGCAGCACAGATGCCAAATTATAGGAAGAGAGGATTGTCATAATAAATAAATATGCAGCTCCAAAAATTGTTTGGTGATCAAGAATATGAACGTTTACTTTGCAAGCTCATCAGGAATGGGGCATCAATTAGTAACATAGGTCTACTGGTATTTTGGTATGTAGCAGTTGCTTGAAATGTCTAATTTACTCATGAATCTTGCATTTAGAATTAGTTTAAAATGAATTATTACTGTGGCGAAGACGCACCATAGGCGCGGCTCTTCACTTGAGCTCTCAAAACTCCCGCCAGTGGAATGCTTTTTTTCTCCTGTTGAAATGTTTGCTGCTGCTTTCACATGTTTAGCCAATATCCAAATTGCACCTGGGCAGGAAAAATACATTATGCCCTTTCTCTTGCATTTCAAAGAAAATTCCAATAACTCAATTTAGCGGAGTATCTACAGAATGAGCATTTTATTTTACCCATTGATCAAAAGATTGGACACCCGACTTTAATGCACATTTATTGGGCATGTATCAGACCTCAGTATAAGACCCAGATGCAGACAGTTCGAAATAACAAATGTTTATTTACGAAACAGGGGGCAGTAATCCAGGGCAGAGTTCGTAAGGTACAGAACTGCAGGCAGGATTATGGAAACAGGAGACCAAGGGCTATGAGACATAGGTTTAATCCTAGACACATGAAAGTGAGATGTATACGGAGGGTACGGGGCAACAGAGGACAATTAGCAGAGGGGCTAAGAATCTTGGAGTTGGGGAAAGGGCTGATAAAATGGGGGGAAAGTTTGCGGGACTCCACTCGGAGGGGCAGATCCCGAGTGGACAGCCATACCCTCTGCCCGAGACGATACCGGGGAGCTGGGGTCCGGTGGCGGTCCACCTATTGTCGATACCTGGAGGTGGTCTTGAGAAGAGCCGACCGAGTTTTCTTCCAGGTCCGGCGACAGTGGCAGACAAACTCCTGGGCAGAGAGTATGCCGACCTCTTCCTCTTGCTCCGGGAAGAGTGGGGGCTGATATCCGAGGGAACGCTCAAAAGAAGAGAGACCAGTGGCAGAGCAGGGGAGGGTGTTGTAGACGTACTCAACCCACAGGAGTTGCTAGCTCCAGGTGGTGGGGTTGGCGGAGACAAGGCAGCGAAGAGTTGTCTCCAGTAGAGACAGCCATACCCTTAAGTCGCTGGAACTAAGAGAATCCCAATACCATGGGATCCTGAGGAGACTTAATAAGCATGAATTGGATAGCCTCTCTGTGATTCCCTGACACTTGGAGGATGATGGGAGTGGTATTGTGGGTGACCCTGCCTATAGAGCTCGCATCCAGCGCCCTAACGTCCATGGGAATGGAGAGGGGCTGAGTGGGGATGTCCAGTTCAGATGCCAGGGTGGCGTCTATAAAACTCTCATCGGCCCCAGCCTGCTTAAACTTTCAGCTGGAGACAACCTAGCTCTGCCTAGTTACATAGGCTCGTGAAGAGGCGAATCGCCAGACTTCGCAGACTCTCGGGGGAACTCGGGTAGCCTCGGATTTTCTCAGAAACGGAGATGTCGGGGATTTCCGAGGTGGAATCAGACCTCCTCTCCTTCCTACGTTCCCGTAGCCGCCCATCGATCCGGATGGTCAAGGCGATGAGCGAGTTGAGATCTGTCGATAGTTCCCGGGCTGCTAGCTCGTCGTTAACTTCCTCCGATAATCTGTGCAGGATGAGGTGAACTATCTTTGAGAGGTTCGAGGGGAAGGAGGAGGGCTGCAGCTCGAAGGTTAGGGAACACTGAGCAAGAAACTCCCCCGACAGGTTCCCGACTCTCCAGCGAAGCGTTCAGGAGAAGGTAAGCGGGGTTCTCGGGAAGCCAGGGGGGCTGGGAGAGACGCACTGCTGACAGCCAGGTTACTGAGGTGCTGGGAGCTTACCGTCTTATTAGGCTGCCTAACAGACAACCCGCGGAATTGCTCCAGCAATGTATCCAACGCGCAGTCATGGCGTTCGGCCAAGGTCTGGAAACATTCCATAAGACCACGAAACAACTCCTTGTGCCTTCCAATGGTGGCTCCTTGGGAGGAGATGGCGTTGCAGAGCTGGTCCGAGTCTGCTGGGTCATTAATGGCCAGTTCGTACTATCAGACCTCAGGATAAGACCCAGATGCAGACAGTTCGAAATAACAAATGTTTATTTACGAAACAAGGTGCAGGCAAACGACAGGTCAAGGGCAGGCAAAGGTCAGTAATCCAGGGCAGAGTCCGTAAGGGACAGAACGGCAGGCAGGCTCAGGGCAGGCAGGGATCAGTAATCCAGGGCAGGGTCAAGAGGTACAGAACGGCAAGCAGGCTCAGGGTCAGGACAGGCAGAATGGTCAAAAACCGGGAGAACTAGAAAACAAGAACAATCAAGAAACAGGAGTACGGGGAAAAACGCTGGCAGTCTTGACGAGACAGGACGAACTGGCAACAGACAAACAGAGCACACAGGAATAAATACACCGGGATAATGGGGAAGATGGGCGACACCTGGAAGGGGGTGGAGACAAGCACAAAGACAGGAGAAAGAGATCAGGGTGTGACAGTACAACTCCACATGCAATCCATGTATCCATTTAGACCAGTGGTACTCATTGCGAGGCCCTTAATTTGCGACTCGCTGTGATTTTCCTATTTTCCATTCATAATACATAACAATGATACAATTTCAATTCAATGTGTTTAATGCAGGCCTGCATCACTTAATTTAATATATCTAATGTTCTCTGGACGGCAAATAGATGCCAGTATATCGCAGCTGTTGAACATAAAGGCTGAAATAGAAAGTTTGCCGAAATAGAAAGCAACTGTTCAGCTACAGCGACCGACACATATCAGTTTGCTACTAGCTAATTTTGCAGTCTGGTAGACATGGTTGGATTTATTGTAAAAAATAAACATAAATCTATTGACAATGAAAATGAGGGGGAAGAGCTGGAGAACAACGTGACAACTACGAACGAGCAACCACCGAGGAACCAGGAAAATCAGGAAGATTGGGGCAGGGAAATGCAGCTAGCTAACGTAGCTAATGTGACTAACGTGGCTCCTGTGGCTAAGAGAAGGATACGGTCGATTCAAGAAGAGAAATGTACAGACAAGTATTTTTTTGTACTGCATAATGCCACTAGCTCACGTTGTCTTATTTGCCAGAAGGCAGTCAATTGTTTTAAACAAGCAAATAAAGAGCGACATTTCCAGTCACACCATGCCCACCTGAAAAACATATACACCACAAAGCAACCTTAGAAACAATAAAATAGTGCAACTCAAAGGACAGCTCAAAGGACAACAAGATATGATGGACAGATCTAGCACTGTTGCAGAGAAAACAATATGAGATTGCTTGGATACTCACAAGAAACAAGAAGGCCTTCACAGGCACAGAGATTGTCAAATAATGTTTTTTGGCCTCAGCCGAATATTGCATGCTGATTTCACAAACAAGGAAGCTATTTTAAAGCAAATCAAGGGACTGCAACTCTCAAACTCGACCATAACAAGACGCATAGAAGACATCGGCGAGGACATCGGTAAGCAACTGATTACTGACATATCTGTGGCACCATGTTTTAGTATTGCGCTTGACGAAAGCACTTATCCTCTACAGGATTGCTGGGTCCCCCTCGGGACGGTTGAGCTAACGTAGGTTAATGCGAATAGCAAGAACATTTCCCAGGACATAGAAATATCTAATATTGGCAGAAAGCTTAAATTCTTGTTATTCTAACTGCACTGTCCAATTTACAGTAGCTATTACACTGAAATAGTACCGTGCTATTGTTTGAGGAGAGTGCACGGTTATGAACTTGAAAAGTTATTAATAAACCAATTAGGCACATCAAATAAAATAAAATACAATTTTATTGGTCACATACTCATGGTTAACAGATGTTAATGCGAGTGTAGCGAAATAATTGTGCTTCTAGTTCCGACAGTGCAGTAATATCTAACAAGTAATCTAACAAATTCACAACGACTACCTTATACACACAAATGTAAAGGGATGAATAAGAATATGTACATATAAATATATGGATGAGCGATGGTCGTGCGGCATAGGCAAGATGCAGTAGATGGTATAGAATACAGTATATACATATGAGATGAGTAATGTAGGATATGTAGACATTATTAAAGTGGCGTTATTTAAAGTGACTAGTGATACCTTTATTAGATCAATTTATTAAATGTATTAATAAGTGACATTGCCCAATTATGTGTTTGGCTTCGCTTCCCTCAAAACGAGTCGTTCAGAGAGGAACTTTTATGTTTACTGCCCCTTCAGGGACAAACACGAGGAGAGGATATTCTGAAAGCCCTTGTTACATTTTTTGCTGATAATAATATTGACTGGTGAAATCTGGCATCTGTGTGCCCTGACGGCGCCCCAAAAGTGCGAGGGAAGGAGAAGGGACTCAACAATGAACATTATGAAACAAAAACAGAGAAACAGACTGACCTGGATTGCCTCACAAGGATAGCAACAACAGACTATACATCTATAATTAATTCAGTCAAGGAGCAGAAGGGAAATTTTTGCTCATCCAACTACTGAGGTAACCCTTAATATGTGTCTTATACATGTGATGTAGCCTATTTGATGTGTGTATGTATATATTTGTGATGTGCTGTACATCAAATCAATTGCAAGTGCTCTATTGCTCTGAATTTGCTTTCAATTGATAATTGATAATTTTGGAAGAAAAAGTACAACAAATTAAAGATCTGTGCGGCCCTCTGAATGATTATCTCAACTCAAAGTGTCCCCCTTGCAAAAAATATTAACACTGATTTAGACCTACACCATAATAATATGAAACATTTAAATCAACACTAGGCCTGCTGCTGCTCAAATACACTCGCTCCCAAATGCAAGCCCCGCTCTCCTTGTGCGCTCTTGAATTAGGCTAACTTTGACTTGCCCCAAGTCCACAACCTTTCTATAAATGTGTATCTTGTAAATGCTACCCTACCCTTATTGCTAGCAAGTGCCTTAGTTATCTACGTAATTCGAGTGAAGTTATTTTCCTTCAATTTGAACATTTATTTCAGGTGCTTACCTTGTGTCTGTCTTGTTTCTGTTCCCGGCCTCTTGTTGGTACACTCTTTCCACGCCACTTCGATACAAAGGGATTTTGGTAGCAGGTTAGCAGAGCATTTTTGCTAACCCTAACCTTTTCCTAACCTTATCCTCAGTCTCCTAACCTGCGACGTTATTTCTCCTAACCTGCTGTGTAAGTTATCCTAACATGCTGCGAAAAAGTCACTGGTATTGACGTGGCATGAAAAGAGTGCTTCCCGCCGCCTCTTGGAGCTCTGCTCATGTAGCACCATTTCTCACACGTGTTCTGTCATTTTCTAATGTATTAATTTGTTTAATGAGATCTCTCATATTGAAAATGTATACTGGTTGGATAGAGAAGAGCCTGTAAATGTTATGTGATGCTATGATTAAGTCTGCTTCTATACGTTTGTATAGCCTTCAGCTTAAATTATATAATTGGCCAGTTATAATTGGCACCACTGCTTGATGAGGCAATGGTTTTTCCCAGGTTGTAGCCTATGCAGAGTCGCCAGAAAACACTAACATCCGGTTTTCAACCTAACTTACGTTTCCCCTGAAAAACTGAAGTGGGAACTCCGCTCAGGAGTCTTTCTACCCCTGCTACGTTATATTACCCAGCTAGTGGCACAAGGTAGGCCCTATTTCTAACTGGCTTTACCAGTGTTCTGTGCTCTGATGGGGAGCGTATACGTGTTTGTAGGCTGTACATTTGTCTGACATTATACCGTTTCCTAGACCAGGAAATATCCTGGATTGAGTTCAGTTTGATTTGGATTTCTTTGGGGCCATTTGTTTTTTCATAGTTTCTTTGATTTTTAAAGTCCTTTTTGACCTATTTTGCCGACATTATTATATATCCTAACCACTGCGCCATCACTATCCTTATTTTGTGAAAGAAACCACAGTTTTAGCACATTTTTGCATCCTTTCCCTCCTGCCTGCTGCATCATGTCCTTTAGCCAATATCAAATCTAATTACTATCATCATTAGGTAATTCATTTAATTGGTTTGTGATAGCTGTTGATAGACGTACGATGCTCCTGTTCAGCTGTATCATTTTCAACCAAACTTTACTTGGTTGAAAAGACCTTTTAAAAACCTCACTAGGGTATGTGGGACGGTAGCGTCCCACCTCGTCAACAGCCAGTGAAACTGCAGGGCGCCAAATTCAAAACAACAGAAATCCCATAATTTAAATTCCTCAAACATACAAGTATTTTACACCATTTTAAAGATACACTTGTTGTAAATGTGTCCGATTTCAAAAATGTTTTACTACAAAAGCACACCAAATGATTATGTTAGGTTAGAGCTATAAAACTATAAAAATTACTATAAAAATTAAACTTTCATTAAATCACACATGAAAGATACCAAATTAAAGCTACACTGGTTGTGAATCCACCCAACATGTCAGAATTCAAATAGGCTTTTCGGCGAAAGCAAACGATGCTATTATCTGAGTTAGCACCATTGTAAACAAAGAGAGAGAAGCATATTTCAACCCTGCAGGCGTGACACAAAACGCAGAAATAAAAATATAAATCATGCCTTACCTTTGACGAGCTTCTGTTGTTGGCACTCCAATATGTCCCATAAACATCACAAATGATCCTTTTGTTCGATTAATTCCGTCGATATATATCCAAAATGTCCATTTATTTGGCGCGTTTGATCCAGAAAAACACCGGTTCCAAATTGTGAAACGTGACTACAAAATATCTCAAAGGTTACCTGTAAACTTTGCCAAAAAATGTCAAACTACTTTTGTAATACAACTTTAGGTATTTTTTTACGTAAATAATCGATCAAATTGAAGACGGGATGATCTGTGTTCAATACAGGATTAAAACCAACTGTAGCTAGCTTTCTGGTCATGCGCTTCTAACAAACAGGACACTTCGAGTGACCCTCTTTAGAAATTGGTTGAGGTTATTATTTTGTGTAATGAAGAAGTACGGCCAAGATGGCCGTACTTCTTCATTACACAAAAGAATAACCTCAACCAGTTTCTAAAGACTGTTGACATCCAGTGGAAGCGGTAGGAACTGCAAGAAGGTCCCTTAGAAATCTGGTTTCCCAATGAAAGCTCATTGAAAAGAGAGTGACCTCAAAAAAAAAAACCTGAATGGTTTGTCCTCGGGGTTTCGCCTGCTAAATAAGTTCTGTTATACTCACAGACATGTTTCAAAGAGTTTTAGAAAATTCAGAGTGTTTTCTATCCAAATCTACTAATAATATGCATATCTTATCTTCTGGGGATGAGTAGCTGGCAGTTTAATTTGGGCATGCTTTTCATCCAAAATTCCGAATGCTGCCCCCTACCCAAGAGAACCTCCCATGGCTAGTTGCAGGTAGAACGTTGGAATTGAGAAAATGCTTATGAAACTAAATACATTTTTGCTCCATGAAGTAATCCAACAATGTATACTCCCCCATCCTGTTGTTCGGCGCTTCCTCTTTCGCCTGGCAGTCACCAGGAGTGTGTGTGTGTTTGTGTGTGTTTGCATGTGTGTGCATATTTAGCTGTTGCCTGAGAGACTAAGCTTTAACACATCTGTCTCGATGTCTGTTGGGCAGGATATGATAAATGACCTGATGTCTCATTACTGAATACCACTTAAATATTCACTCTCTAGTAGACAGCTTGCTGGTTCCGTAAGCAATAAGCATTATGCCTCCAAATGAAATTAACGGGAAAAAAATACAATTAAATGATTTCAGTTGAGGCTGAGGTGCCACTTGCATATTGTAGGGTAATGTGGGGTAACCAGCCCCCCCCCCCCCCCTGTAATTCTCACATAAAAAACACTTTCTGTCACACATTTCTTTCCCAACACTTTCTCTGGCTGCCACTCAGTAGCGATGGTGCCGTTTAAGATGAGGGAGCACGATATTTCTATTATAGCATATTGGCTGACTGTAATTCATATTCCATTCACCCAGCTCAATGTAAAATCAATAGGTTTAGGCTACTTCATCATAGTCAATATTTTCCCTATACCCATCATGAGGTTGCTACAATGAATCTAAGGGAGTGCCAGATAAAGGGGAGGTAATGAGAGAGGTAATGGAGTCCAGGTGTGCCTCATGATGATGCACAGGTGCGCATAATCATAATGATTGATGCCAGGTGTGCGTAATGTTGGTTGCCTGGACCGGTGGTTAGTAAACCGGTGACGTTGAACGCCGGATAGGTGGAGCAGGAGTAGACGTGACAGATCCTTTGATTGGGTCGACAACATGTCAATTTATATTGCAAGAGCTCTGATAGGTTAGAGGATGTCCTCCGGAAGTTGTCATAATTACTGTGTAAGTCTATGGAAGGGGTTGAGAACCATGAGGCTCCTAACTTTTGCATTGAAGTCAATGTACCCAGAGGAGGACGGAAACTAGCTGTCCTCTGGCTACGCCATGGTGCTACTCCAAAGAGTGCTGTTGGGGCTACTGTAGATCATCATTGCTAAACAGTGTTTAAATACATTATTTGGTGAAGTGAATATATTTAGTATAGTTTTATCTAAAAAGGATAACTTTTTTTTTGTTTCACTATTATAAATTTTGCTGAAATTCAATGAGTAGGATGGTCCTCCCCTTCCTCCTCTGAGGAACCTACACAGCTACCACTACTCTTGCTCAACTAAAAAGGTTATCGATCTCATCAACATTTTTTAAGTCAATCTAAAAATAACGATTCTGAGCTAAATTGATCTAATATTTCGTCATTTACAAAAAGTTGTATATAGATAATCTAAGGTAGATCTATAAACCCTTTACATTAACCGTTAGGGGAGCCCAAAGATACTTTGGAAAAACAACCTTTTTCTAAAACCAACATTTCATTAAATAACAAAAAAGTGTAATCTGAGGCCACTTATTTCTCTTCATAGTTTGTTTGCTTCCATTATCCACATGCCTAATTTTTACCAAACTTTGCTTTTTTTGTGTCAGCAATTGGATATTGTTCTTAGGGGGGCTAGTTACCCCAAATTAACATATTAATGCTTCTCCCTAGCCATATTAACACTGCTGCATATACAGTATTTGGATATAGTCAAGTGTGGTTATAGTGAAAGGATCATTGGCTACAGTTGTCCTCTTTAAGCCTGTGAGGAAAATGGTTGTTGGGTGAAAATCCATTATTGATACGTTAAGAACAACAGAATATGCTACCAAAATCAATTTGTGATGTAATCAGTTTGTTTGAAACACATATTGTTTTTCCATCTTGGGAGAAGATTGTGAGATTCCTTACCCGGCTTGGATCTTATTTCCTGTTTCTCAGTTTCTCGTTGGGAGATCTGAGTGGTGAGCTGTCAAGGCAATAAGAATTGCTGTCATATTAGATTGAGATGGGGGAGGGCGGCAGTAAACTATTGTTCTGTTGCGTTCAGAGAGAGTGTTTCCCCGCCTTGTTTGTTGTCCTGGAACAATAATTTAACCATAATTAGAGAGATAAGCCAAAGCCAAAGTATTATACTGTAATTAAGTGTTTATTACCATCGATTACCTCATATTTCTTTCGCAGAGATAGAGTGGATGAGGGATGCAAGCAAACTGGAGGACCATGAGCTTTTACTATAACTTCTACATAATGTATATTGAACAAAGATATAAATGCAAAATGTAAAGGGTTGGTCCCATGTTTCATGAAAAGTGTTGATCCCAGAAATGTCCCAAAAGCTTATTTCTCTCAAATGTTGTGCACAAATTGGTTTACATTGCTGTTAGTGAGCATTGCTACTTTGCCTGACAGGTGACAGGCGTGGTATATCAAGAAGCTGATTTAACAGCATGATCATTACACAGGTGCACCTTATGCTGGGGACAATAAAAGGCCATTTTAAAATGTGCAGTTTTATGTGTAGAGTGATGCCACAGATGTTTCAAGTTGCATGCAATTGGCATGCTTACTGCAGGAATGTCCACCAGAGCTGTTGCCAGAGAATGTAATGTTATTTTCTCTACCATAAGCTGCATCCAACATAGTTTTAGAGAATTTGGCTGTACATCCAACCGGCCTCACAACCGCAGACCACGTGTAACCACGCCAACCCAGGACCTCCACATCCGGCTTCTTCACCTGCGGGATCGTCTGAGACCAGCCACCCAGACAGCTGATGAAACTGAGGAGTATTTCTGTATGTAATAAAGCCCTTTTGTGGGGAAAAACTCATTCAGATTGGCTGGACATGTCTCCCCAGGCAGGGGCGCAGCCATGGGTGGGCCTGGGAGTGCATAGACCCACTCACTTGGGAGCCAGGCCCACCCATGGCTGAGCCTAATATATTTTTTTCAATTGACTGATTTCCTTATATGAACTGTAACGCAATAAAATATTAGAAATTGTTGCATGTTGCGTTTATATTTTTGTTCAGTATATATTGTTTGGGAAACATGTACGTCATCTACATGTTGTAGATTTTGTAGTAAGCATTTTGTAGTTTGTGAAAATCAAGCCTGAGGATTGGATCAGAAGGTAATGTTTAGAAGGTAAAAAAACAATAGTGGAGGTCGTATTTTGAAGAAACTAAAGAATCAAGTGAAAATGTTGGAACGCAACATTTTAAAATCACTTGATTGTGATTACATCCTTCTCCACAAGACAACAAAAGTGATCAATTTATCAAACATATCTATATTCTTGATATATATATATATATATATATATATATATATATATATATATATATATATAGACTCTTCAATGATGATGAGAAGTTAAAGTGAAAAGGCTACGAGTCTGTCTGTCAAGCTAATAAACTGTGCCTTGTGTCACATTGTGCAGCTAGGGGCATTAACCTGGGTCCCACTCTCTCTCTCTTTCTCTCTGAGTTTCCACATCATTGATAATTTCCCCTTCACTTCAGGCATACCATAAGGCATAGCCTACATAGGAGTGAATGTTGTGCTCTCACCAAGCAGATGACATCTATACAACTGATTAAGCAAAGCAAGATGCTCAGGAGGAGATGCACCATGCTATTTCTTATTCTATCTACAATGCCCATTCTACCCAACTGTGTTCCCAGATTGAGTCTGTATTTTACACTGTCTTTCGGGGCCGCTGACTCATGATTGCCATCACTAAGGTGTCCCAACAAAAAAAGTTACTTTTACTAACAATATTGCAAAAAAACTGGCAAAACATTTGGTATAATCTAGATTAGGTTTAAGGGTGCTTCCCAGCCACCATACATTTTTCAAAGATACAGCCAACTCAATGATTTTGGTTGAGAGTTGGTATAAGATACATGTGAATGTAATGGGTTGTGTTTGGACATTGCAGTCCAACAGAGAGTTGAACTTTTGACCCAATGTATCCAGACTAGCTAGGTCCATCAACTAATTGAGTTCAATCAATGGAGTGTGCCCTTGTCTAAATTCTTTCCACTCGCAACCACATCCCTAAAACCCAACCACACAATGGCATTTCATGACTTTGGGTTTTAATTTGTCCAAAGAGGCCTAACAAACCAAAAAAAGAGACGCATACATAAAATAAAAACTATATTTTTGTCAAAGAAAACAATAACTTGTTGGAGACCAATTCAGGGGCGTGCTGAAATACGTGCAGTGTTTAGCTGGAAGCTTGTTCTCCAGTCTTCCCTTTGTGTTGCACAGCAAATGAGAAACTACAGTCTGGCTTGCTAGATTAGATCTGCTGCTTTTAATCACTGAATGTAGATGTAAAAATGCTGTTCTTGGGGTCATCTGGTATTGAAGCATCAAATTCTAGTGACAAGTTGAGTTCATTAGATAGTTGTTGTGCTTTTTGAACTCCTCTTGACCTATTCAATACTTTCCTGCAGTCAAATGACCGAGTGGCTTCATGAGTGGAACGTTATTAATATTTTTCATTTTTCATGATTTTGTTGTCTTTCAGTCTTCTGTGATGTATATAAAGTGTAATATTGGGAGGCAAATACATTTCGAACTTCATATCTGACATGGTACGGGTGTCATCTGTTTTATTTCCATAGCCATCCATGCGTGTGAAGTGTATACTTTTGTTTCAAAGTAGATTTGTTTTTGCTCCATGAAGTTAATCCTTTCCCCTGATGGTCACCAGGAGTGAGTGTGTGTGTGTGTCTGCCTTTCTGTTTGTGTCTGTGTTTGAATGTCTGAGTGAGTCTGTGTGTGTGTTGGGGGGGTGGGGGTTGCTTGTACAGGCTTGAACCATTTTACAAGTGCTTTAAACATGCTAAAAACACATGATTGCATTGCTTAAATATGAAGTCCATAGAATGTTCTACTTTGAAATGCAACCATTGCCATTTCACTCTGCACTATTTTGCATAATAGTAGCCTTATTTCATTTATATGCTTATATTATTATCATATTAATTGTTATCATTATCTGTTATGCACAAAGTTCTTACTGTAGCACACATGTATATGTTATTTAAAATATCTTGAGTTCTTTCTGCTCGTATCAGCATGTGATAATAATGCATACTTTATCATGCATATTTGTTCCTTCTATCTGTCCAATGTTGAGCTATATAAACTGTCAGTTAGAATGACATCAACTACAATAATTCACTTCATTTTCCTTTATATTTTCTTTGTAGAGTACATAGTCTATTATACAGTTCAAGTATTTCACAACAGTATTGTGATTCAACTGGGTGAGACTATCAATGGAGGCTGCTGAGGGAGGACGGCTCATAATAATGGCTAGAACAGAGTCAATGGTGTGGTATCAACCATATGGAAACGACGTCTTTTATGTGTTTGATACCGTTCCCTTGACTCCATTCCAGACATTATTATGAGCCGTCCTCCCCTCAGCAGCCTCCACTGCTCTCTAGAGCAGTTTGCCCTATGCATACACAATACATACACAAGGCCAGTATTTGTCAGATGTCACCAGCTAAAAACAACCTGCTGTTCCAATGTCCTAGTCTGTAACCAAAGTATGGCTCTTTATCATCCAAATTAGCCTGCATGCCACCCTGTTTCATCCAGCCAGTGGGACACCATCAACGGTAAGGTTAGAGGGAGTAAGGCATAGCACACAAAACATAAGCATCTCATTATTGAGTATGTTGCAATTTAATGTTTAATTATCTGCTTATTCATGCATATAAATGACGATTTAAATGAATGTTTAACTCCTGCAGGAGGGCTGCAAGATAGATAAAATGTAAAACATAAGACTACATATTGTAGACTGTATAAAATGCGATATCTCATAAGCATAGCGTATGCACATAGGAGTGGCGAGATACTCTTAGATGCAAAATCTATGCTGTGTGACAATCTCTCTCAGTGTGATATACGGTTGAGCATTTCTGTGGCACGGAAGCATCATTCTCTCCCATGTATAATGGATATGGATTAGATGGCGCCTTAATCCAAATCAATCTACTCACCACACACGTCACATTGTCGCTATGTGTGTGGTAGGCAACATGTAAGCTACTATAAAAAGACACTTTGATGACTAATTTCCAGACTCTTTACTTTGAGAACTATATTTATCATTTTCTTATAAATTGATAGGTATTTGTCTATCTGTTCTAATGAGTAAGCAGTAAGATGAATGGTTGTGTCAGTACATGCAGTAGGGTGATTTATCTACTGAACTTGACCAATTTTTCTTCTTGAGTGCATTACCTTTAAGGCTTCTGTACACATTGGTGGTTGATAGTCTTGTTTATTCATGGTTTTGAAAGAAGAAAAAAAACACAGTAGGCACATTTTTTGAATTTGTCACCTGAATGTGTTGACATTCTAACAGTGCAAGAGTACTGCAATAGATACAAATGTTCCTCTAACTAAACCAATCAATTAACCAATATTGTTCGACATTGCGCTTATTGGCGTCATTAAGTCTACGTGCTGACTCACAAATCTATACAGAATCTATATAAATGATATGGTTGTTCCTCATGTAGAAATATGCCAAAAAATGAGTACAAGTATGGTTTTACAAACACCATGTCGTTATTGTAGAAAATAATGTGTTTTCAATGACTTACCTGCTTAAATAAAGGCAATAAACACCATGTAGTATATGTAGAACAGCCATTTACACTGAGTATACAAAACATTAAGAACAACTGCTCTTTCCATGACAGACTGGCCAGGTAAATCCAGGTGAAAGCTATGATCCCGTATTGATGTCACTTGTTAAATCCACTTCAATCAGTGTAGATGAAGGGGAGAAGACAGGTTAAAGAAGGATTTGTAAGCCTTGAGACAATTGAGACATGGATTGTGTATGTGTGCCATTCAGAGGGTGAATGGGCAAGACAAAAGATTTAAGTGGCTTTGAACCGGGTATGGTAGTAGGTGCCAGGCGCACCGGTTTGTGTCAAGAACTGCAACGCTGCTGTGGTTTTCACACTCAACAGTTTCCCGCGTGTATCAAGAATGATCCACCACCCAAAGGACATCCAGCCAACTTGACACAGCTGTGGGAAGCATTGGAGTAATTTTTTATAGATTTTACCTTTATTTTACCAGGTAAGTTGACTGAAAACACATTCTCATTTACAGCAATGACCTGGGGAATAGTTACATGAGGATTAATGAACCAATTGGAAGCTGGGGATGATTAGGTGGCCATAATGGTATGAAGGCCAAATTGGTAATTTAGCCAGGACACCTGGGTTAACAACCGTACTCTTACAATAAGTGCCATGGGATATTTAGTTACCACAAAGAGTCAACCGTTTAATGTCCCATCCTAAAGACAACACTGTACACTGGGAAATGTCCCCAATCACTGCCCTGGGGCATTGGGATATTGTTTTAGACCAGATAAAAGAGTTCCTCCTACTGGCCATCCAGCACCACTTCCAGCAACATCTGGTCTCCCATCCAGGGACCCACCAGGACCAACTCTGTTTAGCTCCAGAGGAAAGCCAGCAGTGGGATGCAGGGTGGTATGCTGCTGTCTGAACATTGGTCAACTTGGGCCAGCATCCCTGTGGAACGCTTTCGACACCTTATAGATTCCATGCCCCGACGAATTGAGGCTCAATATTAGGAAAGTTTTCCTAATGTTTGGTACACTCAGTTTAGAATATATAGAATAGCCATATACAGTGCCTTTGGAAAGTAGTCAGACTCCTTGACTTTATCAACATTTTATTAGGTTACAGCCTTATTCTAAAATGTATTAAATCGTTTTTTCCCTCATCAATCTACACACAATACCCCATAATGACAAAGCAAAAACAGGATTTTAGATTTTTTTGCTAATTTATTAAAAATAAATTCAAAAATGTTACATTTACGTAAGTATTCAGACCCTTTACTTAGTGCTTTGTTGAATCACCTTTGGCAGCAATTTTTAGCCTTGAGTCTTCTTGGATATGACGCTACAAGCTTGGCCCACATCTATTTGGGGAGTTTCTCCCATTCTTCTCTGCAGATCCTCTCAAGCTCTGTCAGGTTGGATGGGGAGCGTCGCTGCACAGCTATTTTCAGGTCTCTCCAGAGAAGTTTGATCAGGTTCAAGTCCGGGCTCTGGCTGGGCCACTCAAGGACATTCAGAGAGGACATTCAGAGACCACTACTGCGTTTTCTTGGCTGTGTGCTTAGGGTCGTTGTCCTGTTGGAAGGAGAACCTTCGCTGCAATCTGAGGTCCTGAGCACTCTGGAGCAGGTTTTCATCAAGGATCTCTCTGTACTTTGCTCCGTTCATTTTGCCTCAATCCGGACTAGTCTCCCAGTCCCTGCTGCTGAAAAACACCCCCACAGCATGATGCTGCCACCACCATGCTTCACCGTAGGGATGGTGCCAGGTTTCCTCCAGACGTGACACTTGGCATTCAGGCCAAAGAGTTCAATCTTGGTTTCATCAGACCAGATAATCTTGTTTATCATGATCTAAGAGTATTTAGGTGCCTTTTGGCAAACTCCAAGCGGGCTGTCATGTGCTTCCAGTCTCTGTCTGGCCACTCTACCATAAAGGCCTGATTGGTGGAGTGCTGTAGAGATGGTTGTCCCTCTGGAATGTTCTCCCATCTCCACAGTGGAACTCTAGAGCTCTGTCAGAGTGACAATTGGGTTCTTGGTCACCTCCCTGACCAAGGCCCTTCTCCCCCGATTGCTCATTGGTGTTTCCAAACTTCTTCCATTTAAGAATAATGGAGGCCACTGTGTTCTTGGGGACCTTCAATGCTGCATATTTTTTTTTACCCATCCCCAGATCTGGTCCTAGACACAATCCTGTCTGGGAGCTCTACGGACAATTCCTTCAACCTCATGGCTTGGTTTTTGCTCTGACATGCACTGTCATCTGTGGTACCTTATATATACAGATATGTGCCTTTCCAAATCATGTCCAATCAATTGTATTGACCACAGGTGAACTCCAATGAAGTTGTAGAAACATCGCAAGATGATCAATGGAAACAGGATGCACCTAAGCTCATTTTTGAGTCTCATAGCAAAGGGTCTGAATACTTATTTCGATTTTTAATTTGTAATAAATTTAGAAAAATGTATAAAACCTGTTTTCGCTTTGTCATTACGGGGTATTGTGTGTAGATTGCTGAGGATTTTTATTTATTTAATCCATTTTAGAATGGATTAAGATAACAAAATTAGGAAAAAGTCAAGGGGTCTGAATACTTTCCGAAGGCACTGTATATTCTTGTAATTTATAGTGTATTAAATTTCAGATTTACATACGAGTAGTAGTTTCTTAAACGATAGGACTCATGAGTTTTTACTCGCCAATGTAACAACACATTGTGGTCAAAGACATAGTAACTTAGTTATAGTCACGATTTGGTTTCCTATAAGTAAAAACACAGTTAAGTTTTTGGGTATTACATATTTATTAACTTATTTCCGGATATCTTCTACACTATCCACAATACCTAATTTCTGAACATCATATGGAGGATTTCCTCTGTGCTAACGTGTTCGTATGCTAGCTCGGTAGCTAGCTCAAGCTGGCTAACGTGAGCCACTAGCCATGCTAGCATGTATTTACATTCCAGACCAAGTGTTGACGGTGGTGAGCTACAATCCACCAATCACAGGAAATGGAATCTATCTATTTGGGATTTCCCTGACTCTCCATTGGCCGGTGAAACACCCGCCTCCCCATGGTAGCTAACTCAGTTAGCTAAGTTTTTATTTGATGGGCCCAGCCATCATGTCTCTGCTCTCTCTTTGCTTTGATCTGTGGTTATGTTTTAGTTGTGTTGTGTTAGTTGTATTCTAGCTGGTCTCCAGTAGTTGGGCTCTAGGTTGCCGACCATAACCGTGGTGGTTGGCTAGGCTAGTTAGGCTAATAGCTAGTTGGTTAAATAGCTAACGTTCGCTGGCTGGCTAGCTTTCTGGTTAAGATAATTGCATTTAGTTAACATTCTTTGATAAATGGTTAGATGGCATTATTAATTTCCAAAACTTTAATGTAGCTGTAAACTAGGTGTTGATAGCAACTGACTGACTCATGTAGTGCTAACATAACGTTAGCAGGCTGGTAGGGCTAACGTTAGAATGCTAATTGGTTAGCAACCTTGCATGTTGATTTGTAACAGTAAATGTAGCACTTGTAGTGCTTGAAATTTGGCTGAAAATTAAATTGAAACTAGTAGTCATGAGTGCAAACAATTAGGCTTAATTTTAAGTTATACATTGGAAGTTATTTCTTTTGGAATTTACTTTATAGGGAATAAACTGGCTTGTCAGTTCCTCCATATTACATCACCCCCCGGATTTTTTTTTTTACTATATGGCTTCGGCATTCTTCGGAATTCTAAACGGTTTTATGTAATAACTTGTAACTTCGCATTGTGATTTTTGATGTGTATACTAATGCAAATCAAGATGTTACATGTGGTTAAGTTTATGCTACCTACCCTTCAGCTTTAGTGTAGCTTAAAACTTCTTCCATTATGAAGTAATTGGTAGCTCAACACTGCTGAAGATACAATAGTTGGCAATTTGAAAGATTGTAAATTGTAAATTCATGAAGGGTCACTTGAATTTGGAAATGTATGTAATAATACAGTAACAATAACAATATGTATGTCTTTTTTTATGTATCATTCAGTCACAAAATGTGTTCACAAGTCTGGCGATAACAATTATATTATGGCAAAGTGGACATATCATGTTAGAGGATATGCACAGTATGGCTAGGATACTAGTGGAAAATAACAGTGTAGGCTAAATTTGCCTGGAACATTTTACATCTCCTCCCATACATTATCTGTTGATAGCAAATACAATAAAATATGCAAAATGTTAGCATAGTTTGCTGTAATAAACTGGCAACACTCAGAAATATGTTGAATGTGGAGATTGTGTGGAAAGGGGTGAGAAAATACTGTATGTCATTTTAGAGACGTGGTTTAATCTAACGCAAGAGAGCGCGGACCAATGAGAACCTTTCACGCGCTTCTCTAATACCTGCCTCTTTCATTCGCCTTCATACTCTCACAATTGGTGTCGAGCAACTGCCGTTCACATCTGGCGCCGCGGTGAATATTAGGGATAACTCTTTAACGTTCTGATTTATTTTGAAAGGAGGCTGCCTTTTTAGATTTAGGTGGTTCTGAAAAAGCTGAAATGCATCAGAGTTTGGTTTGTCACAAATAGCGTAAGTGTGATCTTTATAGCCTGGTTTGCGATTTCCTTGGACTGTCTACACCACCATGCGTAAACAGAGCATGGTTACGTTTGTAGATTTGATACATCCACATAGAATGAATATAAGTATGAAGTTACACGTTTTATAGTTCGATACAATGTCTAGAATAGTTGGTCATTCGTATGCATGGTCCATCATCTATTCAGTTTAGAAATGAATGTCTGGTGGGACAGTCTACACGATAAGATGTTTCGTCATAGCACGAATTTTATTAGAAAAAGTTGCTAATTCTATGACTAACATGACGCTGTGCCTTGAGATGCACTTTTCATGTTAACACGACTTCCCGAGAAAAGATTATGTAATTCAATTGTCTATAGTTCTTCACTGTGATAGATGACATGATGAACCATGCGTTTGTGCACTATATGTGAATTATTTTAGGTCATATAATAAGTGACATTTTCATATGATTTTGTCCACTTAACAATTAACATTTGGACGGGGTTCTTGGGAAGGAAATTTGGGATATGGCATAAAGGCGCACAGCTCCATACTGAAGTGTATAAGTTAGTCTGAAGGGAAATTTAAAAGACCTAAAAATACAGCGCTGGTTTCTTCTCCACAAAGAATCATTTGAACTTCCCACCGCAGAACGAGAGCGACAGAAATAGTTCTGACATGTGGATGCAATTTCAGAAGAAGTAAAAATACAACAAAAAAAAACAGACATGCAGATAAATAAAGTGAGTGGGCTCAGTTTGAACGTATTACAGATTTAAAAAAGAGGGAGGGAAAGCGAAGAGATTATAGTTATGATTTTACAAGCCACTATCAAGACCATAATGAGAGGACAGATAGAGTGAAAGATGACTTGCACTTTTGAAGACAGTTTAAAGTAAATTAAGTCATTTTAACTGAAGCATCAACTCAACCTTGCTTTCTGAAACGACTATTGGAGGTTCGGCATGGTTGTCTCAGGGATGGGCCCCACTCTAGTGTTCCACAGTGTGGGCTTTCTTTTCTTCAGCTTGGTCCTCAGTCACGTCTGTCTGGTAAGTTATTAATTTCATTATAGAACATGTTCTGCATGTCATTCTTGTATTTTACCACATGTGTAGGCAGCTAACCTTACAGCCTATTCAGTTGTAATAGGTTGAAGCTAGGCTATATATTTTTTAATAATTGTGACCTTCATTGAACATCCCAGCCTATTGAAGCTGGAATTATGTTGACAGATGATCCACGACATGAATAAACTGTCTATAAAAATGTTTCTTCATAATGTAACAAATTAAACAGACACATTCCTTAACATCTCTTCCCATAGCACTTGTAGAGCAAGGATGTTTTGTTAGACATTGTACCTACAAAATTATATTCTGACATATTCCACTGCCCTGCTCAGAGCATACTGTGGATACATATACTTTTAGAAAAAAGGGTTCCAAAAGGGTTCTTCGGCTGTCCCCATTGAAGAACCCTTTTTGGTTCCAGGTAGAACCATTTTTGATTCAAAGTAGAACTATTTTGGGTTTCATGTAGAACCCTCTCGGGAAAGGGTTCTACCTGGAACCAAAAGGGTTCTACCTAGAACCAAAAAGGGTTCTCCTATGGGTACAGGCGAAAAATTATTTTAGGTTCTAGATACCACCTTTTTTTTCCTAAGAGTGTACCCACCCACTCAGTGTATTGCATTCACTCAGGTACATAATGCTATGCAGTGCAATTTCCATGAATTAATGCTATTAAAGCACCTCATAAAATGTAGGCATTTACTTAATTATATGGGAAATTGTTTTACTACAGTAGACTATAATGTGTGTCATTTCAATTATGCATGAATCCTACTGAAGCCCCATCACACTGAGAGATAGAGTGCATGTGTTAAATCACTTTGCCAAGCCTAATCGATAGTAATGTTGACATCTTTGTTGAACTATGATGGATACAGTAACTGCATGTACATCATCAGGGGAGAGAGAGAGAGAGTCTAAATACAAAAGTAGGTTTTAACCATTCTTTGTATCCGGCATGGGTATTATTTTAATGAAAACATGTATTCACATGTCATTTCAGTGTGGTGTTTTCCAAAGGAGAATGCTATTGTACATGCACCGCATGGGGGCAAATGCTCATTAACATTTCATGTCTGTGTAATGTCATGCTCATGTAGGTTTTCTCATGTTGATAGGTGATGTTAACTTATTAGTAAAGCCACAAGGTTGATGATGCTATTTTCAAAAGTCAGTATAACAGTAGCTCTACTCTGTAGACTACACAGTGGCTTTGCCGACAGCAGTACAGGCAACTGCAAGTAGCACTGCTTGTCCTGGTTGTTCTGTGTTTTTTGGCTGAGTGTGTTGAGCGTTCAACAGGCAGTTTGCTGGGGCTGTGAGGTACAGGGCCTTTCCCTGGTGATGTGGTGCATCACTGTGTCGCAGCACTGCTGGCATCATTGGTTTAGGTGGCAGGGGAAAACAATTCTAACATAGCTAACTGCATTTATAGCTGATTCAACATTTGGTCGTTAAAGGCTGTGTCTGTACATTTTGTTTACCCTTTCAGTTTTGATGTTTTGTTTGTGTTATTTTTCTCTAAAAAGTTATATTTAAAAGTTGTGTTTTTTATAGTATATGTCCAATGATGATATCCAGGTAACTGCCAAAATGATGGAAAGACTTGAGTAAGTGAGGGGTACACAGTATATTGAAAGCAGGTGCTTCCACACAGGTGTGGTTCTTCAGTTAATTAAGCAATCATGCTTAGGGTCATGTATAAAAATGCTGGGCAGGCCATTATTTTGGCTACCATAGGATGACAATGCCCCCATCCGCAGGGCATGAGTGGTCACTGAATGGTTTGATGAGCATGAAAACGATGTAAACCATATGCCATGGCCGTCTCAGTTACCAGATCTCAACCCAATTGAACTCTTATGGGAGATTCTGGAGCGGCACCTGAGGCAGCATTTTCCACCAACATGAACAAAATACCAAATTATGGAATTTCTCTTGGAAGAATGGTGTCACATCCCTCCAATAGAGTTCCAGACACTTGTGGAATCTATGCCAATGTCATTGAAGCTGTTCTGGCTTGTGGTGGCCCAACACCCTATTAAGACGCTTTATGTTGGTGTTTCCTTTATTTTGGCAGTTACCTGTAGATTTCCCCCAGCTTACGAAGG
Source organism: Salvelinus namaycush (assembly GCF_016432855.1). Lineage (NCBI taxonomy): Eukaryota > Metazoa > Chordata > Actinopteri > Salmoniformes > Salmonidae > Salvelinus > Salvelinus namaycush. The sequence continues at coordinate 29,480,109 of NC_052317.1, read as the reverse complement.
CTGAGTAATGAAGCACTAACAACATCTATAACTATATTAAGAAAGTCTAAGTCCTATGTCAGTTAGTATGTATCCTTCCATTAAGCTATACTTTGTCATTTGAAATACTTAAAAAAAGAAAATGTACGTTGATATAAACTGATGGTGCTTGCTGTACAGATGAAGGATCTTAATTTGTGACCTGTTTCAGGAAGCTAGGGGTATGTCGCACATCACTACTTCACAGGAGAGGCATTTTAATATATTTTTTGTTGTTGTTGATCAAAATGCGTTTTTTGGTAGAAATGCCTTCTGGAACTTGTGAACTTTCATGTGCCTTAATAACGAACTTGTATTCCATCTGTAAATACGAATAAAATTGTTAAATTAGGAGCCTAGTTGGTTTAGCCACGGAAAAAGACAGGAACCTTACCACTAGCCATGATTAGCTGAGGTAATGGATGGGCTGGACATGCCGGGAGATGAGTTTGGATTGGTCTTCTATGTAGCATGCTTCTGTCTATAACGTGAGCTACTCAGTATATGTTGATAGTCCTTTCTAACATGGTGTTTTTTGAAAGATTTAATGTTAGCCATCGAGAACCATAATAGTTTTGCGTCTTTTCTCAACAACATTGATGCCCTGATGGGCTACTTTCTGCACACACCACGGTCAGTGTGAACCAGAGTGACTTGACATAACGCTGGCCAAACAAGATGTAGCTACAAACAAAACAGAGTTAAATGGTTCCAGTCTGCTGTGAAGCATTCATCCATGTATACGGGTAAGAGTCTAGCTACATTTTCAGATTTTATACGTTTCTAATTGTGTCAGAAAGTCATATTCATTGCAAGTTAAAGTGTACTGTTAGCTAGCACGTGTATGATCTGTGTCGTAATATTATTCTAATCAGAACTCCATTTGGATTGCTAGTTATAGCCTAATGTAAGCTAGCTAACATTGAACCTAGTTGGTTAGCTTTAGCTACCTGCAGATTCATACTACAGCTATGACAATGTTTGTATTGGTAGTAGTATGAGTTGGGATTATGCCGCTTCATTGTTTAGCTAGCTAGCTACATGTCTAAATGGCCTCACATGTGAATCCTTAAAGAGATGGGTGGGGCTAAGGCTTAAGAGGGTGTGAACGATGCTGAATGGGTGTAGACAAAGAATAACTCCCCAGTAGGTGTACCAAAACATTCAAGGGCAATTCTCTCAAAAGTGGGGTTACAAGTTTATCAACTTTCAAAGCATAATTATTTTCCCATTGTTCCTCAACTGTTGTGCAAATATATTTAGTTGTCTAGCTCTGAGTCTCTACTTTTTTCCAATGTTAAAAACACAATTTCAAATTACATAGGACCGAATCCAGGTGGTAGGTCATATTTGATTAGTATTGTCGTAGCAAAAGAATCCTGCAGCAAGAGGATTTGAGCGTTTAGTCCATAATATTGCTTGATCGGTGTTTAGGCTATTAGCGGGACAAAAATAGGCTACAAGAAAAGTGCAATACTGTTAATAAAACCATGTGTTAACATTCTCATCAACAAAAATGTTATCAAATTAAGATCCTACATTGTCATTCTCTGCTTTTTATTAACCTTGACACTCATAGTTTAGTGGCAACTCATAGACATGGCCAACACACTGCTGCCTGCCTGGTAGGATTGTCTGTTATCAGACTGAGTGACTCAGACTCACTGGGTTATTGAATTTATTAAGAGGAAATGCTTCTTTCAGTAACCGCGGTCGCTGTGCATCGCCATCTAATTCCTACCTCATGACTGTGTTTTGGCTGTCTGATGATTTGCAAGTGTCATGTCTTCCTCTCAGAGTGAGAGTTAAACACATAAAGTATCTGTGAAACACAAGGTAGCCATGTGGGATATGTGATTCAGTCAAGATGTTTATCCAAAAAGCAAATGCATTGTAAGCACTAGTGACAGGGAAAAAAACACTGTTACATGTCGGGATATTATCTTTGACAATATATCGTATATTATCATTTTGACAATATCGCAATATTATTTTGGGGCTAGTTGGCTCTACCTCTTTTTAAACAGGGAGCCAATTTGTTTTCAGCACTTTTATTTCCATGACTAATCAAAACTTGTTTTCTCATGAGTCTCTCTTGTCGCTCTGCAGCAGACATATCGTGAGCAATATGTTTGGAACATTGAATCGCAATAAAATCACAGTATCGAATCGTAATACATATAGAATCGTGAGAATCGCAATACAGATTGTATCGGCACCTAAGTGTTTGTGATAATATCGCATCGTGATGGCAATTCCCAGCCCTGGTAAACACGTTTATATAGACTTGTACATAGACATTTGAACTGGTCAATGCTCATCCTATCACACTGCCAGTTGCAATGGAGGAGACATCAGTTAGTGTCTGTTGGAGAACACTTTGAATGTGTCTCAAGTTAACCCTTTTTGCCGTTTCAATATAGATATCTACTTATTTTTACAACATGGTGTTTATACCGTGTTTATTTCACAAAATAACACATAAGGCACTCAATTCTTTCCCATGAAGGAAAAAGAACAGCTGTGAGTTAACAATAGGGGTTTGTTCCCCCTGGCTAAGTGTACCACAGGAGGTTGGTGGCACTTTAATTGGGGAGGAACGGTTCGTGCTAACGGCTGGAGCGGAATTAGTGGAATGGTATTAAATACATCACACACAGGGTTTCCATGTGTTTGATGCCATTCCATTCCCTCTGTTCCAGCCATTATTATGAGTTGTCCTCCCCTCAGCAGCCTCCCCTGAAGTGTAAAGTAATTGAATGGTGATAACACTGATAGGATACGAAAGTACCATTATCTACTTACCACCTGTATTTAGTCAAAACAATTAACACCTGGCTTGTACCTGCTAACACACTGTCCATTTAGTCAAACCAATTAGCAACTGGCTTGTACATGCTAATATGCTGTTTGGACCACATTACTGTAAGTATTATTAAGCCCCTAAGCTCTTAAGTAAAGACCCATTTTCTCTGCTTGGAATATTGTTCCAATATGTTAGCTTGTGTGTCTTTCGATTCTACACTGAACAAAAACATAAACGCAACATGTAAAATGTTCGTTCCATGTTTCATGAGCTGAAATAAAAGATTCCAGACATTTTCCATACACACAAAAAGCTTATTTTTCTCTAATTTTGTGCACAAATGTGTTTACATCCCTGTTAGTGAGCATTTCTCCTTTGCCAAGATAATCCATCCACCTGAGAGTTGTGGCATATCAAGAAACTGATTAAACAGCATGATCATTACACAGGTGCCCCTTATGCTGGGGACAATTAAAGGCCACTTTAAAATGTGCAGTTTTGTCACACAACACAATGTCACAGATACATTGACTGATTTCCTAATATGAACTGTAACTCCGTAAAATCTTTGAAATTGTTGCATGATGCGTTGATGTTTTTGTTCAGTATAGTCTAATAATCAACAAGGCAACAGTGAATGATGCAGCCCCCCCCCCCCCCCCCCCCCCCCCCCCCCTTGGGTCATGACTAACACATTTCAATGAATTACTATAGCTCCCACCTTGGGCCAATCAGTGTCATTTTATAAAAGTTATGGATCTCTATGGCAAGATGCATCATTCACACAAGTTTGCTGTCTGAGATATCGCGTGTGAATAACGGACGGACGGATGGAGATAGATCCACAGTCCCTTCCCCGATTTCATCGTGGGGGACAGCAATATCTGAGATCGATAGAGTGGAATGTTATCGCTAACCATGTTGTTATTATTGTTTTAGAGCCCTAGGCATGTCATATCCCTAGATGCTTTGGGTGAATATTAATACACAAGCTGTGTTAAAAGTTGTTGCCAGCATTTAACCGTTTCGGAATAATTTACACAATACACTTGTGTGCTTGAGTGCTGAAATGGGATTCACTGTGCAGCGGATGTATGATGGACAAACTGTGTTCCACAGTATTATCTGGTACTGGATTGGTTGTTGTCCTTTCAACTGAAGTAGGAAGGTAATGCAGTATCATCAGATGTGCACCAGACAGACATCATTGTCTCATAGCTGTTTCACTCTGTATCATTATGTGTATACTGTAGGTCAGCTTTTAAAGTGCATGTAAAGTGTAGTTTTGGAAATTATTTTAAATGGGTCAGAAGATTTCTCCCAGACAAAGAAACACAAATGGAGATCTCAAGTGCCTTGAAAATAGCTTCCTCAGAGAGGAGAGAGCTTAATACATGTAATGATCATGCATCACTGATCATCCTTCGACCAGCACCAGTACAGGTACACAGATTGATTCCTACTGGAATTGCTGTAGTAAGACTTCCTGGTTGTTCTCTCTCTATTCTTCTAGAGGTCACAGAGGATGGCGATGTTAGGACAGTACTAGGTAATCATCTATCGCACCATGTTTCTATGGATGCTACTGATAATAGCATCACTGTCTGCACATTCACAAAAAGAATAGCCAGGCTTTTCTGTATGCATTTGTATATTGTCATCAGACAGTCACCGTGGACAGTTTAGAACCTGGGTGAGAATTATTCTTGCTTGATTGGCGGTTCCATTTTGTGCATCCATTTCAAAGTAATGATGATTGCGATCAGACTTTTAAATTGATAGCTGGTAAACTTGCTGGCACTTGAGCATTTCTGAGGGAGCCTGTTGGATAACCCTAAATTGACAATGGATGTCACTGAGACAGAGGAGACCATTTTTGGTTCCAGGTAGATCCCTCCGTGGAAAGGTTTCTTCAATGGGTTCTCTACAGAGCAAGTGCTTTGTGCTTTTCTTTAGTTCTCTGTCATCATACAGGCTTATTTTTTATCTTTATTTAACTAAGCAAGTCAGTTAAGAACAAATTCTTATTTACAATGACGACCTAGGAACAGTGGGTTCATTGCCTTGTTCAGGGGTAGAACGACAGATTTTTACCTTGTCAGCTCGGGGATTCGATCTAGCAACTGGCCTAACGCTCTAACCACTAGGCTACCTGCCACCCCATTATTATGTTGTGAATTATAGAAAAAACATGTTCCTGAATGTAAGATTATATAATAAGTGTACTAGAGAATTCCCTGGCTGGCACACAAATGTGTTTCAGTCTAAGTTAATGGCAGACAAATTGATTTACTGTTTCCTTTCATTCCCTTGAGAAGTCTCCCTTTATCCCTGTCAGTTTGACAGGAGGAGCAATACGTGTGTGTGTGTGTGTGTGTGTGTGTGTGTGTGTGTGTGTGTGTGTGTGTGTGTGTGTGTGTGTGTGTGTGTGTGTGTGTGTGTGTGTGTGTGTGTGTGTGTGTGTGTGTGTGTGTGTGTGCGCGTGCTGACAAAGTGAAGAGGACAGGAGGTAACGAAGTAGTCTTCAATCTGTATCTGTATAGCACTTTGTGACAATTTTACTGATGTAAAAATGGCTTGACAAAATACATTTGATTGATTGATTTAGAGGTTGACCGATTAATCGGCATGGCCGATTAATTAGGTCCGATTTCAAGTTTTCATAACAATCGGTAATCTGCATTTTTGGACGCCGATTATGGCCAATTACATTGCAATCCACGAGAAGACTGCGTGGCAGGCTGACCACCAGTTTACTTGAGTGCAGCATCAAAAGGACCTGGTTGCTGCAAGGAGCCAAGGTAAGTTGCTAGCTAGGATTAAACTTATCTCATAAAAAACAATCAATCTTAACATAATCACTAGTTAACTACACATGGTTGATGATATTCCTAGTTTAACTAGCTTGTCCTGTGTTGCATATAGTCAATGCAGAGCCTGTTAATTTATCATCGAATCACAGCCTACTTCAACTTCGCAAAACGGGTGATGATTTAACAAAAGCACATTCGCGAAAAGCACAATCGTTGCACCAATGTACCTAACCATAAACATCAATGCCTTTCATAAAATTAATACACAAGTATATATTTTTTTACACTTGCATATTTCGTTAAAAGAAATTAATGTTAGGAGGCAATATTAACTAGGGAAATTGTGCCACTTATCTTGCTTTCAGTGCAAGCAGAGTCAGGGTATATGCCGCAGTTTGGGCCGCCTGGCTCGTTGCGAACTCTGTGAAGACCATTTCTTCCTAACAAGGACCGTAATTAATTTGCCAGAATTCTACATAATTATGACACAACATTGAAGGTTGTGCAATGTAACAGCAATATTTAGACTTATGGTTGCCACCCGTTCGATAAAATGCGTAACGGTTCCGTATTTCACTAAAAGTTAAACGTTTTGTTTTCGAAATGATAGTTTCCAGATTATACCATATTAATGACCTAAGGCTCGTATTTCTGTGTGTTTATTATATTAAAATGAAGTCTATGATTTGATATTTGATTGAGCGGTGGTAGGTAGCAGCTCGCTCGTAAGCATTCATTCAAACAGCACTTTCCTGCGTTTGCCAGCAGCTCTTAGCAATGCTTGAAGCACAGCGCTGTTTATGACTTCAAGCCTAACTCCTGAGATTAGGCTGGCAATACTATAGTGCCTATAAGAACATCCAATAATCAAAGGTATATGAAATACAAATGGTATAGAGAGAAATAGTCCTATAATATCTACAACCTAAAACTTCTTAACTGGGAATATTGAAGACTCATGTTAAAAGGAACCACCAGTTTTCATATGTTCTCAATGGAACTTAAACGTTAGCTTTTTTTAGATGGCACATATTGCACTTTTACTTTCTTCTCCAACACTGTGTTTTTGAATTATTTTAACCAAATTGAACATGTTTCATTATTTATTTGAGACTAAATTGATTGTATTTCTGTATTATATTAAGTTAAAATAAAAGTGTACATTGTTCATTCAGTATTGTTGTAATTGTCATTATTACAAATATATATTTAAAAAATCGTCCGATTAATCGGTATCGGCTTTTTTTGGTCCTCCATTAATCTGTATTGGTAGATTGATTGATTGATTTAATGGATGTGACACTAAACACTTAATTCACAACCACACAGCCTAACATATTATGTATTTAATGGTGCAATAGAAGCAATAAAGGTGGAGAAATGTAACCACTCTCAAATTCATAAACAGAGCTGTGGATGCAAGTACTGACCATCCATTATAGGTTCGGCCCTTATTTATGTGTTCTCTGTCACCTGGAGCTGCATTGAAAATGATTCAGGAACAAAAGGACAATGCCCAACGACTAGTCAGCCCTTCCCCCTCTGAGGTGCCAAAATGTATCACTCTGTTACAGTATCCAGAGGACTGACTGTTGTGACAGAATAATGCTATAGTATCCATGTTTGATATCTATCTGAAACTTGTTCACTGAGGATAACTCTGATGCTATCTTTAAGGATGTATGATCTCTGTGGTTACTTGTATCTATACAGGGTGATCTCTCAATTACTCTATTATGCAAAAAGCTTTTATGGTCCTCTCAGGAATTCTGTCTTATGTACACTGGTCTCATTCCCACACAAGCACCTAGATGCTGTAACATCCTGTAAAAAGTTTACAGGTTACACTGTAAACTTGGTATCGTTTGATTGGTCAATTGTGGTTGGTTTTTGGTTAAACGGTTACACCTTCAGATGTTATAAATGGAATGAAATGCCTTTGTTCTTTCTCTTATCCTGTATCCAGTTCATGGAGGAAGGTTGTATGATCAATTCTCATTTCCTAGGCTTCTAGGCCTTTGGCCTAATAGGCATTTCTTTGTTCATGCTTCGTCCTGTAAATTAACCGTAGGATCTATATTAGTGCTGCACCGATATGGCATTTTTGGCCGATACCGATATCCGATATTTTCCTTGCCAAAAAAACCTGATACCGATATTTCAAATTTTCACGGCCTTTTAAGCATTCTAGTACAGTTAAATAGTTAACACACACACATGGACACAGCGGTCTAAGGCACTGCATCTCAGTGCAAGAGGCATCACTACAGTCCCTGGTTTGAATCCAGGCTGTATCACATCCGGCCGTGATTGGGAGTCCCATAGGGCAGCGCACAATTGGCCCAGCGTCGTCCAGGGTAGGCAGTCGTTGTAAATAAGAACTTGTTCTTAACTGACTTGCCTAGTTAAATAAAGGTTACACACACACACCACACTGACCAAAAATATATTTTGATGGCATTTACACTACCGTTCAAAAGTTTTGGGGTCACTTAGAAATGTCCTTGTTTTTGAAAGAAAACCAAATTTTTGGTCCATTAAAATAACATAAAATTGATCAGAAATACAGTGTAGACATTGTTAATGTTGTAAATGACTATTGTAGCTGGAAACAGCAGATTTTTTATGGAATATCTACATAGGCGTACAGAGCCCCATTATCAGCAACCATCACTCCTGTGGCACGTCGTGTTTCTTTCAAATAGGTACTTTTATTTTGAAGGCAAACCGCAAATTCCACTATTGTGCCTAATCCTTATTATGGTTAGCTTCACAACACAACACATAACCACAGTCAGGTCGAGCCTCACTAGCCAGATGAAGCTAGCTGACTGCTTATAACGTTAGCTTTTTATTTTCATGAACTGAAGTTCAATTGGCAAGCAACAAGTGGCTACCTAGCCAATACTTTTTATTGTATTACCTTTATTTAACTAGGCAAGTCAGATAAGAACAAATTCTTATTTTCAATGACGGCCTAGGAACAGTGGCAGAACGACAGCCACTGTCAGCTCGGGGATTTGAACTTGCAACCCTTCGGTTACTATTCCAACGCTCTAACCACTAGGCTACCCTGCCGCCCCGGGGCGGTAAACACTGTTAAATAACAATAATGTGAAAACAATATTTTTTTGTGAACAAATGTATAATTATGTTGTGATAACAAGATTGGTAGAAACTTGAAATGTTTTTGTGAAATCTGTTGCAGCTCAAGTCTACTACAAACCCCCAAATGCAATGGTCCCATGTGGCTCAGTTGGTAGAGCATGGCGATTGCAACAGCAGGGTTGTGGATTTGATTCCCACGGGGGACTTGTCATGAAAATGTATGCTCTCACTACTGCAAGTTGTTCTGGATAAGAGCCTCTGTTAAATGACTAAAACGTAAATGCAATGTTCTCTATTTCGGCTAGCTAGAAAACATAGCTGCATACAATAATCCCAAAGTCAATATTAGCATGTGAAGGAACTAGCTGGCTGGCTAGCTAGCTGTAAAATCGCTAAACAAACTGCGCTATCAATTTAAGAGTCTTGCAGTTTTTCTCTGCCACTGGGCTATAAACGGCGTCTCTGCCGAGAGCAGCGTTATGTTGCTTTCCCACAGAGACAGTTTTGAGGACATGTGAACTCCATTTGAATCGGATTGTATGATGATTAGCTTAGCAACCGCATGATGCAAGCATGACAACATGAATGCGATTGGTCGACAGTCAGTTGGGTGGGGCGTTTCTCCATTCATTGCGCAATGAGATTTCTCCTATCTCCTGTAATAGCTCTGTTTCCTACAGACACGGCAAATTGCGACATGGTACTTGAAGGAGGAACAGAGGTTAATAATTTGGGACACTGTTTAAATTGAGCACATCTAAGGGAAGTCTATGCTTTGTAATGACGATAAAAACTGATGGGTGTGTTCCAAACATGTATGGCCATCCATATTGGCTGATTTGACAATCTGGAATAAACAAAATATTGAACAACAATTTGTGTGGGCTGTAGGCAACATTTACTTTTAAATTGTTCAATAGACAATTAAAGCGTTATGCAATGTGATAGTGTGTAATCCCCTCTCTCCAGTTTCAAGATTTTCACAGGCGGACCACTTAGAAGTTAAATCATGGGGATTTTTTTTTTACCCACAGATAGAACATAGGCTTTCACCAAATTGACAGGAGTTTCATGATTTTTATTTCTGTGGGTGGATTATCCCTTTAATGCTTGTAATTTAATCTTCATGCCTTGTATGTGAATCCATTCATTCTTACAAAGTAATTAAATAGGCTTGTACTTACGATTCCACTCTCAGACATTTCTTGATTGCCTATTACTGTAACTCAACTACACTGTTTCTGCATATTGCTGATTATATTTATGGAGTCAGATAAACATCTTAATAGGCGAATTGCTTAGTCTTAGTACGAGTCACATGTGAAGTTGTCACGTTCGTCATAAAGATCGGACCAAGGTGCAGCGTGGTATGCGTACATTCTTCTTTTATTAAAGAAAGAACACTGAACAAACAAACCAACAAAACGAACGAAACGTGAAGCTATATGAATAGTGCAGACAGGCAACTAAACATAGAATAAGAACCCACAAACACCAAAGGGGAAATGGCTACCTAAATATGATCCCCAATCAGAGACAACGATAAACAGCTGCCTCTGATTGGGAACTATATCAGGCCACCATAAACATACAAATACCTAGACCTACAAAACCCTAGACATACAAAAACCCTAGACAATACAAAACCCCTAGACAATACAAAAACTAGCATAATCCACCCTAGTCACACCCTGACCTAACCAAAATATAAAGAAAACAAAGATATCACAGGTCAGGGCGTGACAGTACCCCCCCCAAAGGTGCGGACTCCCGGCCGCAAATCTGAACCTATAGGGGAGGGTCTGAGTGGGCATCTACCCTTGGTGGCGGCTCTGGTTCTGGACGCCGCCTCCCCTCTTTACGCTGATCCCTCCGCCTTTGTAGAACCGGACCGTGGATCATCGCCGGAGGCTCCGGACTGGGGATCATCGCCGGAGGCCCCGTACTGGGGATCGTCGCCGGAAGCCCCGTACTGGGGATCGTCGCCGGAGGCTCCGGACTGGGGATCGTCGCCGGAGGCTCCGGACTGGGGATCGCCGCCGGAGGCTCCGGACTGTGGCCCGTCGTTGGAGGTTCCGGACTGTGAAACGTCGCCGGAAGCTCTGGACTGGGTACTGTCACCGGAAGCTCTGGACTGGGTACTGTCGCCAGAAGCTCTGGACTGGGTACTGTCACCGGAAGCTCTGGACTGGGTACTGTCGCCGGAAGCTATGGACTGTGGAAGCGCACTGGAAGCCTGATGCGTGGTGCCGAAACTGGTGGTACCGGGCTGAGGACACGCACCTCAGGGCGAGTGCGGGGAAGAGGCACAGGCCGTACTGGACTGTGGAAGCGCACTGGAGGCCTGATGCGTAGTGCCAGAACTGGAGGTACTGGGCTGAGGACACGCACCTCAGGGCGAGTGCGGTGAGGAGGCACAGGATGTACTGGACTGTGGAGGCGCACTGGAGGCCTGATGCGTGGTGCCGGAACTGGTGGTACCGGGCTGAGGACACACACCTCAGGGCAAGTGCGGGGAGGAGGCACAGGACGTACTGGACTGTGGAGGCGCACTGGAGACCTGATGCGTTGGACCGGTACAGGTGGTACCGGGCTGATGACACGCACCTCAGGGCGAGTGCGGAGAGGAGGCACAGGACGTATTGGACTGTGGAGGCGCACTGGAGACCTGATGTGTGGGACCGGTACAGGTGGCACCGGGCTGATGACACGCACCTCAGGACGAGTGCGGAGAGGAAACACCACCCTTCCTGACTGGATGCTCACTCCAGCCCGGCAAGTGCGGGAAGCTAGCACAGGACGCACTGGGCTATGAATGCGCACTGGAGACCTGATGCGTGGGAACGGTACAGGTGACACCGGGCTGATGACACGCACCTCAGCACGCCCGTTCTGCAGCGTTCTCAATGCTAGCACCTCTCTCCGGAATCTTGCGTCGAACTCCTCATTCGACTCCCTGACTGGCTCTGGTTCGCTCCTCGGCTCCGCAGACTGCTCCATGTGCCCCCCCCCAAAAAAATTCTGTGGCCTACCTCGTTGGTATAACTCCTCGTAATATCGCCGTTCCGCTTTCGCTGCCTCTATTTCTTCGGAAGGCGATACTCCCCAGCCTGCGTCCAGGGTCCTGCTCCATCCAAAATCTCCTCCCAGGTCCATTCCTCCTGAACACGCTGCTTGGTCCATTTTTGGTGGGTTCTTCTGTCACGTTCGCCATAAAGATCGGACCAAGGTGCAGCGTGGTATACGTACATTCTTCTTTTATGAAAGAAAGAACACTGAACAAACTAACAAAACGAACGAAACGTGAAGCTATATGAATAGTGCAGACAGGCAACTAAACATAGAATAAGAACCCACAAACACCAAAGGGGAAATGGATACCTAAATATGATCCCCAATCAGAGACAACGATAAACAGCTGCCTCTGATTGGGAACCATATCAGGCCACCATAAACATACAAATACCTAGACCTACAAAACCCTAGACATACAAAAACCCTAGACAATACAAAACCCCTAGACAATACAAAAACTAGCGTAATCCACCCTAGTCACACCCTGACCTAACCAGAATATAAAGAAAACAGATATCTCAGGTCAGGGCGTGACAGAAGTAGATATACTGTATATACACATATCAAATATTATTACTGTACACTACACCATGATATAAAAATTATAGTTTTAACCATGTTTTGAGGCTGTATTGTTTTCGTTTATATTTTATTTGTTTACAAATGTTGTAGTAAAACAAGCTTATATTTGGGGTTCTGATAGGGTACGACAGTTGAACAAAGCTTATCAGGCATTTATAAGTTATATTATTCAAGAATCAATGGGCACATATTATTATTTATTAGTCCAAAAATGTATGTAGTAACTGCTGATTGCCCCTTTAAGGGTCAATGTTAATTATTAGTCAACATAAAGTTTATAAATAATTAATAAACATTTATAGCTGAAATTGTGTGATCATCATTGGGTGCTTGCCTAAAAGTGATTGTATGTATTGACAGAGTAGAAGCATACAGTATTTATGAAGATCTTACTGTAAGATTGAAGGCCCATTCTTGGGTTGGAGAGGAGGACATTTCTTATAGGTGTGAGAAAGTCACCCACAGTCGTCATTCCCTGGTCTTTTCGAAAGCGTGTTTGTGTGAATCCTGGGAATAACTTTAGATTCCTCACATTTCTTATAATGTAGGTGTGAGAAAGTCACCCACAGTCGTCATTGCCTGGTCTCTTGGAAAAGCGAGTTTATGTGATTCCTGGGATGAACTTTAGATTCCTCACACACAAGTACACTTTTATGGTGTCAAACACTCCTTAGACATGATTATACAAAACATCTTAGATAACAATTTTTTTTTATTTTTTTTTACTGTTCATTCCTTTTCTTAAAGGAAAATTCGGGGCTCAAAAACTATCTCTTGGTGTTTGTTTCATTACTCCACTGTTGATTCAGTCCCGAATTGATTTCAGTCAGCTATCAAGTTTTCAAGATATATAATTAGCAAAATACAGAAAGTGTCACAGCATGATGCGTTTTGCAAATGAGTTGTATTTTCCTTTAATATTTGTAATTCTTTATTAAGAAATGTATCCTCAGCTCTCACACAATTGTTGTTTTTCATGTTGACTCACACATAGCAGGGCTTTTGAGAAGGCCCGTGACTCAATCTCATAACAGACCTGTTAATAGTCAAGTCTTCAGTTTCCTTGGCATGGTAAGGTTATACCATGGCTGTGTTTGACTCAGGAAAGAGCTTGTTTTCTTGACTTCCCTTGACCTTCTCTTTTTTTCTCAACTTTTCCATTTAAAGAATGAAGGAGTGTGAGTAACTCAATGCCACTTTTACACCCCACTGAAAAAGTTACACCACTAACACAGATATTTTAATGATGTCTCTCTCTTTGCCGTAGTACTTTTGGAGGGTCTCTCTAATGCTCTTTCTAGCAAAGATAAACCTGTTATTTGGGGTTTTGAAGGGACCATTTCTACAGTATATTTATTGACATTTCTTGACAGGATTACTCAATACCATATTTTGGGTAACTGACTAAATTCAGATATTTTATTACAGTATACAGTACATTTTAGAGAGATGTTGTTGTTGAAACCAGTACAGCAAGAATAGTGCTGATGGTGTTTACCTACCAGAAAGTAATGTCACAAAACTACTCACTCAATGTGCTCCCGTATTGTCTTGTATTTCCACCACCACTGACTGCACTGCACATAATTATGTTAAATCATCCCTGTTCTAATATTCAACATTCCCATAATCATAGCACACTGCATAGGGGCATTTTAAGAAGTTAATACCCAAATCATAGTTTGAACATCATGAATTTAAAGCCCAGGAATGGCCACCGTCTTGAATAATACCTGTATGAAGCCCAAGAGTATGTGAACAGGTATATAGTGAATATGACTGGACTGCTCTTATGTACAGACAACCTATTGGAGGTATAGAAATAAATAGGTCAAGAAATTAAAAGAGTGGTTTTGTCACATGGGCAGTTGCTGTGTTTCAAAAGAATATCAAGAGACAAAATGTAAATGTGGGGCTGGTTATCTCTGAAGCTGTAAAGGTGTGTGTCAAGGGTTTAACTAACTTGTAGGAATTATCACTCTTTTAGTGTGAACATTTGAGTCATTTAGCAGACATTCTTATCCGGGGTGACTTACAGGAGCAATTAGGGTTAAGCGCCTTGCTCAAGGGCACATCAACCAAATTTTCACCTAATCGGCTTTGGTATTCGAACCAGTAGGGCCAGTAACCGAATCCGATGCCACCCAACATTAGATAAGATATCCTGTCTTCATGATCCAGGATTAATTGATCTTAAATTGTTCCCAAGATACCTATGAACAGTGTTATTTTGTTTTTCAACATGAAACAAAATAATATTACATTTTGTATTTGACCATGAAATAAACCATTTTTGATGAGTTGTTAATAATCACTAAGCTAATGTCTTGTCCTGTGGGGCTCTTCTTCCCTCTACCTAATTACTGGATGAAAATGCTGCGATAGACTTCTAGAATTCCATGTGGTGTGCATTCCATAACTCCCAGGGTACCTCAATTGCTTGTTCTTAGCCATGTTGCTGCCTTCCACATTGACATAAAGTCCTGCAACGCCCTCCCCCACCGGCAGCGCAAGGGATAACATTTCAAACACATAGGAGAACCCATGACATATTATGACATAGCCTCCCACCCCCAGCCCCCGTCACAACATCAAATGGGCTTTCACAGAATCCATTTCTCAGATCAATGCAGCACCTGAGATCTGTGGTTACTGGGAATTCTCCTCAGTTCTGATCCAGTTGTTGTTGATGTGATTTGAAGGCAGCTCTAGTTTTGGGCAGGTCTAACCCACTTTCCTTGGCTGGCACATGGCTTATATGCAGAGAGGAGGGAGCATTTCTTAAAAGGACCTTTATTAGTTTCATTGCGAACCTCTGGGGTTTATGGGTTAGTAAGTATGCAGTTCACAGCTCCCAGATTTTCCAGCAAAGAGTAAGAACAGCACATTACAGATCCAAGCCAATTCAAATGAAGATAACAGTGAGAGGCCTTGCCTGGATTGCTGCAGTAGCGCAATTGCATTTAGCACATGATCCAATGTGAAAAGAAAATACACAAGCTGTTGCTAAGCTCACAGTCTGATGATCCATGTTTTTGTCTAGGGAATATATTGTAATTTCTTGAGTAAAATGGTACTTACATAGCATTGTGTTCACAATATGAATGATGTGGATGGTGCATTGCATCAGTGTTAATTTTGGAAGCTATTTTTGTTTTCGTCTTAGTTTTAATTTTCAAATGCAATTTAGTCTTAGTCACATTTGAGTGATTTCATCCTCTGTTAGTTTTAGTTATTATCAGTTGACTAAAACTCTGGACAATTTTTGTCTAGTTTTAGTCACAGCCATTTTAGTCACATACTGTTGAATAATAAATATTCAGGCTACCTCTACCTCTAACTACTATCCCATCATATACCTTAACTGGCAACATTGATATTGTGGCAGATTGTAACCAATGACAGCCATAATTAACCATATAGGCTATAAAGCCTTAATCCCCATCATAGCTGTCAAGGGGGGGGGGGGGGGGGTGGGGGGGGGTAAATAACAGTGGTTTCATTGAAAAGGGGAGAATTTGAGCTTTGCAAAAATGCCAGAAGTATGAAATATTCTGCATGCATGCTTAAGATTGGACAAAACAGATGAAAAGGAGCTTCACGTCAAATTAACTGTCCATTGGACTCACATGGAATTCTCGTCTCGTCACATTTTCACAGTCTAAAAAAAAGTAATTTGTAATAGTTTTTCCAGGGAATCTCATCTCATTATCGTCATAGTTTAAGTCAGGAAAAGTAGGTTGTTGATGAGTATTTTTCATGACAAAATGAACACTGCATTGCATGAAAAAAGGTCAAAACAGAACTTGAAGTACTCCTTCTCTTTGTGGAAGACACATTAACCCTGTGACAATGAACAAGTCCTTGAATCGAAGAGAGCAACCACTTGTGAAGCACATAGTTTTGAAAAGAGATGTGGAGATATTCAATGCATTCGAGAAAGTATTCAGACCCCTTGACTTTTTCCACATTTTGTTACGTTACAGCCTTATTCTAAAGTGGATTAAATTTTTGTTTTTTCCTCATAAATCTACACACAACACCATATAATGACAAAGTGAAAACATAAATACCTTATTTAAATAAGTATTCAGACCCTTTACTATGAGACTCAAAATTGAGCTCAGGTGCATCCTGTTTCCATTGATTATCCTTGAGATGTTTCTAGAACTTGATTGAAGTCCACCTGTGGTAACTTCAATTGATTGGACATGATTTGGAAAGGCACACACCTGTCTATATAAGGTCCCTAGGTTGACAGTGCATGTCAGAGAAAAAACAGGAAGGAATTGTCCGTAGAGCTCCGAGACAGGATTGTGTTGAGACACAGATCTGGGGAAGTGTACCAAAACATTTCTGCAGCATTGAAGGTCCCCAAAAACACAGTGGCCTCCATGATTCTTAAATTGAAGAAGTTTAGAACCACCAAGACTCTTCCCAGAGCTGGACGCCCGGTCAAACTGAGCAATCGGGGGAGAAAGGACTTGGACAGGGAGGTGACCAAGAACCCAATTGTCACTCTGACAGAGCTCCAGAGTTCTTCTGTGGTGATGGGAGAACCTTCCAGAAAGACAACCATCTCTGCAGCACTCCACCAATCAGGCCTTTATGGTAGAGTGGGCAGACGGAAGCCACTCCTCAGTAAAAGGCACATGACAGCCCACTTGGAGTTTGCCAAAAGGCACCTAAAGGACTCTCAGACCATGAGAAACAAGACTCACTGGTCTGATGAAACCAAGATGGAACTCTTTGGCCTGAATGCCAAGTGTCACGTCTGGAGAAAACCTGGCACCATCCCTACGGTGATGCATGGTGGTGGCAACATCATGCTGTGGGGATGTTTTTCAGCTGCAGGGACTGGATCACTAGTCATTTTAAACAATGCCACTTTAAATAATGCCACTTTAATAATGTTTACATATCTTACATTACTCATATCATATGTATATACTGTATTTCAAGTCCGAGCCAGAGCCCGGACTTGAACCCGATCAAACATCTCTGGAGAGAACTGAAAATAGCTGTGCTCTAGCTCTCCCCATCCAACCTGACAGAGCTTGAGAGGATCTGCAGAGAAGAATAGGAGAAACTCCCCAAATACAGGTGTGCCAAACTTGTAGCGTCATACCCAAGAATACTTGAGGCTGTAATCACTGCCAAAGGTGCTTCAACAAAATCTGAATAAAGGATCTGAATATTTATCTAAATGGGATATTTCCGTTTTCATTTTTAATAAATACATTTTTGCTTTGTCATTATGGGCTATTGTGGGTAGATTGTTGAGGAAAAAACAAACATTTAATCAATTTTAGAATACGGCTTTAACCTAACAAAATGTGGAAAAGGTCAAGGGGTCTGAATAATTTCCGAATGCACTGTAAATGTAATGGTTGGGAGCAACTCACTGAAAAACATAATTTCAGTGATGTTGTAGGAAAACACTGGGTCTCATTTATCCCAGGCAGTGGGAGGCTTCATATGTTTCAATGACTGGCTGCAATGCTGTGTGATTGTCACTTGAAAATAAAGTATTGCAATCAAGCCAAAACATGACAGGCATTGCACTCAGTTTTCTGAACTTCGAGAAGAAATTCTCCCATGAAGATTTATGGAAGTCTTCAAATTGTTTGAGCATTACTGTTTGATTGAAGCTGGTATGTCTGAAATTGTCTTTTTTTAGACTTTTCTTTTTCTCTCATGCTTGAAAAGTAAAATCTACTTTATAGGGGCAGAGCAGTCAAAAACTTGATTTTCCAGTTTTTCTTCTTCTGATACTTCCACAATATGAGGTCAAAATAACACTGAAATTATGACATTTATGTTGATGCCCTTTTATTCAAAAACAATTTGTGGAATTTCAGCTTGCTCAGGTGGGATGGAGTTTTTGGCCCACAGCATGACATCATAATCTGATCTGATTATTCTGACCATTGACCAATCATCTTTTATTTGCATATGTATTCTCCTACTTTGAAGGGATAGGCAGGGTAGGCTCTAGAGTTTAGAAAATCCTATCTTCCAATCAGGGCTGTGTATGTAAATATATTTACATTTGTATTAACACCCCAGACTGAGAATTTAAATTGCATAAGGAGGCTCAGGGCAATAAATGATCAAAAATATATTTATTTTTCATGAAATAAACACAGACAGCAATTTATTAGGCATACAGTGATGATTTAAAACATTTGATTTAAAAGACTGCATGGGGGCTTTAAAGAGTAACATTTATGAAAATAACAAAATGAATCGAAAACCAAATATTTTAGGCTTAGTTATAATGATACATGTCAATTCTGGTCTTCATTTTGACAGTCCTTTGCAAAGGTGATACATTTTGGTATTTTAATTGAAATCTAGCTCTTTTTGCCCCTAGCGGTTCAACTCTACCATTGAAATTGTGATGTAACTGTACCCCTCTCAGTGGAGGGGTTCGGTATGAAATACACTACCTTCTAGATGTGCTGGGTGGTACCACCTCAAGGCTTACTATAAAAGCAGGTGACAGCGCGCCTTATTTGGCAATGGTCTTGGTGAGTGGAGGGCGTCAATATATTTTGCATGATGCTTCCTTGACTAGACTACTGACGTTACACAAAATATAAAAGGAAGTAAGGCACATTTCCACATATGACCAAATTCAACGTTTTTGCTTACTGTTTCATATACATACAGTATATGTGCTTTTACAAATAAAAAAACAGGTAGGCTATGAGGATTATACATTTATACTCATAGCTACATCCATTACAACAAGAACTAGATGAGAATGGTGGTCATGTCAAGTTGGTATATTTTTTTCCAAGCTTTTTTTCTTCAAATCCTGCTGAGCTTTCTACCCAAGCGCTCTTTCTTAATTTGAGCTTTCACATAAATAAACCATCTTTGATTTGACTCCTCAGTTTTAGTGGATAAAGAGCTCCTGTGTAAGCACTCCAGGCTGCGTTTGACCTTCCCATCAAGGTTCACTTGCAAAATACCCTTTAACAAGCTAATCAAAGGGGCGGGATGTTTGGGGAACAAGAGACACCTCGGATAATTAAGCAGACGCTGATTATACTCCAATTTGGGAAGCTGTCGCTTATTAGCGAGGCAAGCAGTCATAATTAGGGGCCTTACACAAATGTCTGGCCCTGCTCGGCTCCTCTGCTCTGCAGGAGTTTGTGCCCTTGGATGACAGTGAAAAATGTGTATTTAAGTAGACTTTTCTCTGCTCAATTCCCCATTTTTCATCCAACAGTTGGGGGTTGGGGCGTTAAACAGTTCCAAGGGATTGTTCCATACGCTTGGCCCATTCAGAGAAAGAGATGGTGATGGTAAAGATGCCGACAAAACATCTTGATTGATAAAGCGGTGTCATGTGAGGATTGTGGAGGTTTAAGATGGTTCAAATAATACATTTTCTCTATTATGGGCATGTTGGCATTGCACCGTTGCGTTTTATGGGTTATCGCTTATCAAATATTCCAAACAGACATTTGCTAATGTGCTTAGCACAAATTCCATTATGGGGGAAAAAACTGAGATCACCAACAACATTTTGTATGTGCAAAAATCTGACTATTCTATTACAATTTTGGGTGCCATTTTAGTACTAGCTCAGTTATGGTGGCACTGCCAATATATTTACATTTTTCCATTCCTGAATTATACTCTTGAACATGTGGAATCCATGTAATTCTGAAAAGCATGAACAAAGATAACATCTCACACGTTCTGAGGAATTTTCAGAAACATATGAACTTAAAAAGCATGCTTGAATTAAATCAACCTTAATGTACTGTAAGGGGTGTGTTCATTCATCTGAAATCTTCTCTGGAGCATGACCTATTGCTCTCTGGTGAAAAATAGCTTAATATTTCATAATGTCCCATAGTGTTCTTCCTCTGATTAAAACTACCTGACCACACATGGTATCTGAACAATCTATACTGAACAAAAATTTAAATGCAACATGTAAAGTGTTTCCATACAAAATGCTTATTTCTCTCAAATTTGTTTACATCCCTGTTAGTGAGCATTGCTCCTTTGCCAAGATAATCCATCCACTTGACAGGTTTGGAATATTAAGAAGCTGATTAAACAGCATGATTATTACTCAGTTTTGTCACACAACACAATGCCACAGATGTCTCAAGTTGACTGCAGGAATGTCCAGAGCTTTTGCCAGGGAATTGAATGTTCATTTCTCTACCGTAAGCCACCTCCAATATCGTTTTAGAGAATTTGGCAGTACTTCCAACCGGCCTCACAACTGCAGACCACATCTAACCACGCCAGCCGAGGACCTCCACATCCAGTTTATTCATCTGAGAGATCGTCTGAGACCAGCTGATTAAACTGAGGAGTATTTCTGTCTGTAATAATGCCCTTTTCTGGGGAAAAACTCATTCTGATTGGCTGGGCCTGGCTCCCCGGTGGGTGGCCCTGGCTCCCAAGTAGCTGGGCCTATGCCCTCCCAGGCCCACCCATGGCTGCGCCCCTGCCCAGTCATGTGAAATCCATAGATTAGGGCCTAATGAATTTATTTAATTTGATTTCCTTAAATGAACTGTGACACAGTAAAATCATTGAAAATGTTGCATGTGCGTTTATATTTTTGTTCAGTATATTATTGTCACGCCCTGACCATAGTAAGCTGTTTATTCTCTGTGTTGGTTTGGGCGTGATAGTGACTTGGGTGAGTCATATAGGTGTTTTGTATTTCTATGGTGGCCTGATATGGTTCCCAATCAGAGGCAGCTGTTTATCGTTGTCTCTGATTGGGGATCATATTTAGGTAGCCATTTCCCCATGGTTATTCATGGGATCTTGTCTATGTTTAGTTGCCTGTCAGCGCTAGTTGTATATCTTCACGTTTCGTTGATTTTGTTGTTTTTGTCCGGTGTTCATTTATTAAAAGGAATATGTACACCTACCACGCTGCACAATGGTCCATTCCTTACGACGAACGTGACAATTATAAACACTTACTACTCTGAGTGCCCCAAAGAAAACCTTTTAGTTACACTTTAACAGTGTGTTACGAACCGGCTCGTAGCTCGTAACAAAGAGGAAGACAACGTGGAGATAGAGAAATAACAAACATATTTATTAAATTAAGTAAACTACATCCATGTGACAATGGTGTGTAGTCAGTAGTGTGAGTGAGTGGATGCGTGCATAGATGGTGATAATGAGGGGTGTTGAAAGGTGCCAAAACAAATGAACACCAAACAACAGTGTCTCTGCGTGGAGAGAGTCTCCTCGATGTGTGGGGGAAAGGTGTATTTATCCCCGGGACACACCCGAGCCCACGTGTATCCCATTTCGCTGACGACCCTCCCAGCTCCGCCCCCCAACATCCTATTAAGGAAAAGAAGAGCAGAGAGAAAGGATTCGGCAGACAGAGTGGGATGGTCGTCACACATGTAAACTTATTACAGTTACGTTACAAGCAAAAAATATTGTAATAAGATTACAGATACTTTTGAAAAACTAGATGAGTCGGTTTCTTTGTAATTATGTTTTTGAAAAAGTACATTATGACACCTTTCTATTTTTTTAATGATATTCAATTCAGCATTGAATAAAAGTTGAAGTCTGTTCCACCTGAGTGAGTCTGACCTCAAGTCAGAGACCACTATGATGACACACCAAAATGCATTTGATGGATCCTTTTTGTCTTCTAATGCCTTTTTTCTAATGCCTTTTAAGGGTTAAGTAATCTGAAAGTAATCACATTACATTACTGAGTTTGGGTAATCCAAAAGTTACGTTGCTGATTACAGTTTTGGACCGGTAACTAGTAACGGTAACTAATTCGATTTAGAAAGTAACATACCCAACCCTGCACTTTAACACTTAACACTTTACTTTACACTGACAGGTCAGGTATAATGCATTATTACTAGTTATACACATTTATGACTCTTTATAATGTCTCCTTATGGGACTAATTATACTGTATGTTATGTCTCTATGTAGAAAATTCATTATAATTGTTGGCTTTTACACTTGAAAGTGTTACTATGTTTTTCAAAACATGCATCCTAGAAATGTGTAAAATCCCTGTTTAATATGACAAGTGTGAGAAAGCAGTATGATACCGCTCAGCTGCAATGGGGTGGCAGGTAGCCTAGTGGTTAGAGTGTTGGACTAGTAACCGAACGGTTGCAAGATTGAATCCCTGAGCTGACAAGATAAAAATCTGTTGTTCTGCCCCTGAACAAGGCAGTTAACCCACTGTTAAAAAATTAAATGGCCGTTGGAGGCCTTTTCATACAGTTAATGGCCTGTGGAAATACCTGTTTTTTAACAATGTGGACAACCCTTCAGAGTCACATGAAATGCGGAAGTGCATCAAACTACTTTATGTCCGTTTAAAAGTGTGAACTGTTGCAATTT
Organism: Salvelinus namaycush; assembly: GCF_016432855.1. Lineage (NCBI taxonomy): Eukaryota > Metazoa > Chordata > Actinopteri > Salmoniformes > Salmonidae > Salvelinus > Salvelinus namaycush. The sequence goes on along the minus strand of NC_052317.1, from coordinate 29,457,321 downwards.
TGGCCATGTCGCAGTTGTAAATGAGAACTTGTTCTCAACTGGCCTACCTGGTTAAATAAAGGTGAAATAAAAATAAAAATAACATTTCAGTCCAAGCAGCAACCTGTCAATCCATTGGGTTGTAGACAGACCAACTAAAGCTGCGCTTACACAGGCAGCCTAATTCTTATATTTTTTCCACTAATTGGTCTTTTGACCAATCACATCACATATTTTCACATCAGATCTTTTTCAGAGCGGATCTGATTGGTCAAAAGACCAATTTGTGAAAAAAATATCAGAATTGGGTTGTGTGAACGCATCCTTAGAGACTAACCTGGAACGCTAATGGACTGGTAATGTGTTTTTGTCCTAAGTACACACACAAGATACCACAATACTTATTGAATTAGACTGAGCCAGCAGCAGAATGTTGATTGGTTATATTGTGGTCTTGGATTGTCAGTAGTGGGAAAATCTGATGAAATGAAAAAGGAAGTGAAAGACATTGATCTCAAACGATGACAATGCTGTCGATGTAAATGGTGAAAACTAGTCATGATGAAACTTGAACCATTTGGGGATATTCTAAATTGAATTGCCGTTAACCTTTGAGTTACACACAGAAGGGCCTCCCGGGTGGCGCAGTGGTCTAGGGCACTGCATCGCAGCGCTAGCTGCGCCACCAGAGACTCTGGGTTCACCCCCAGGCTCTGTCGCAGCCGGCCGCGACCGGGAGGTCCGTTTGGATACCACGAAAATTGGGGAGAAAAGGGGGTAAAATTTAAATAGAATTTAAAAAAAGAAATTACACACAGAGATGTATGATCTGAAAATAAATCTAGAAGGTAATGGACTGAGGTGGTAATGTTGCGTTACAGTGTCGCAGTATCAAGAGTGAAAAGACCAGGATTTGTTGCAGTATCTTAAAATAGAAAGCTTTTAGGAATATAAATAAATAAATATATATTTAATCCATAATCTAGATAATCTGTCAAGTGTATGTCAAAAGGATCACTCCCCTTAACAACATACTTTGCAGATACTCCATTCCCCAGATGTATGTAAATATAACCTATTGTCATGCTGGCCACCCCCACCCTCCGTCCATCCTTCCCTCTGTGATTTATTGAAATATTTCTGAAACGTCCATTAGGATATTATGAAATGTCTGGTGTCTTTGATTGTTATATAACCATTAGTAGTTTTTAAGCTTTTGATGAAAATTAAAATGTGGTCATTCTGGCTGGCATTGCTTTAGTGACAGAGAGACAAAGAACTCATGCATGCTCTCTGTATTAAAGGCAAAGCGCTTATATAACTTAAAAAATTATATAAGTGCTCAATTTCCAATAAAAGGGAACCACACAGACAGAAAGACCTTCTGGCCCCATGGCCCCATGATATGTAGGGCTCTGATGGTTTCCCAAAAGCACACATAATGTTTCCATCAGGGACCCAAGTGCTGTTCTTCAGGCATATCTGGCCAGGGTATAATTAGGAGCTGAATGCTGCTTTAAGTCAGAATGTGGTTTGCAGAGCATTTCCAAAGGACAACTAGTCTAGTGGTCTGTGGTTTTTTATCATCAAATGCAAATTGCACGTTTAAGGAGGAGTAGCACTGACTCATAGAGTTTATAATATCCAGGAACTTGCGTCCACTAAAACATTCATGTGGTGCAATATGTCATAAGTAAAATATTCATGTTTTTTTCCAGATAGTGGACAGGCCATTAAAAACAAGATTCAGTGGAGCTATAATTGACAAGATCCCACTATTATTTATTTATTTTAAAAAGGCGTGGAAATAAGCCAACAATAAGGAAGGACATGTTATACAGTGTAAACAAATTGATAGCCATAATACAGGCGCTTTATGGGCGCAACAGGGTAAATATGATCTGTATATTATTTATCTATGTGACGAAGTGTGATCTGAGCCGAGACACACGCAAATTCAGAAAAACAGCTCCCCTCTGTCTCAGTATGTGTAGCCCATGTATCTGATGCTGTCTAGACAAAAAGAGTATGCCATGTTTATTTGACCAGGTAGGCCAGTTGAGAACAAGTTCTCATTTACAACTGTGACCTGGCCAAGATAAAGCAAAGCAGTGCAACACAAACAACAACACAGAGTTACACATGGAATAAACAAACATACAGTCAATAACACAATAGAAAAGTCTATATACAGTGTGTGCAAATGAGGTAAGATAAGGGAGGTAAGGCAATAAATATGCCATAGTGGTGAAATAATTACAATTTAGCAATTCAACACTGGAGTGATAGATGTGCAGAAGATGAATGTGCAAGTAGAAATACTGGGGTGCAAAGGAGCAACAAACAAAAGAATAACAGTATGGGGATGAGGTAGTTGGATGGGCTATTTACAGATGGGCTATGTACAGGTCCAGTGATCTGTGAGCTGCTCTGACAGCTGGTGCTTAAAGTTAGAGAGGGAGATATGAGTCTCCAGCCTCAGTGATTTTTTAAATTCGTTCCAGTCATTGGCAGCAGAGAACTGGAAGGAAAGGCAGCCAAAGAAGGAATTGGCTTTGGGGGTGACCAGTGAGATATACCTGCTGGAGTGCATGCTACGGGTGGGTGCTGCTATGGTGACCAGTGAGCTGAGATAAGGCAGGGCTTTACCTAGCAAAGACTTATGGATGACCTGGAGCCAGTGGGTTTGACGACGAATATGAAGCAAGGGCCAGCCAACGAGAGCATACAGGTCACAGTGGTGGGTAGTATATGGGGCTTTGGTGACAAAACAGATGGCACTGTGATAGACTGCATCCAATTTGCTGAGTCTATAGCAGTTTATAGATACGTGTAGGCGGTTTCTTCCCTGACTTCTCTCTCTAGCGGTGGCACGAATGATGAAGAACTGTAGGCGTGTGTGCAGAGGCCCGTCGGTCAGATGCTTGACTACTCCGAGCGTGTCAAACCCGACGTAACAAGAACAGCCACAGACAGAAAACTCTACCAGGGCAGTGGAGGCTGCTGAGGGGAAGACATCTCATAATAATGTCTGGAATGGAATTAAACCATGTGTTTGATTTATTTATCTAGGCAAGTCAGTTAAGAACAAATTCTTATTTACAATGACAGCCTAGGAACAGTGTGTTAACTGCCTTGTTCAGGGGAAGAATGACAGATCTTTACCTTGTCAGCTCAGGGATTTGATCTAACAACCTTTCGGTTACTGGCCAAATACTCTAACCACTAGGCTACCTGCCGCCGATGTGTTTGATACCATTCCACTTATTCCACTCCAGCCATTACCACGAGCCTGTCTTCCCCAATTCAGATGCCATCAACCTCCTGTGTATCAGGGGTTGCTAAAACGGGTGTCCTCAAAACAATTTGTTATGGACTTGGAGCTCATGTACGACGCACTTGAACTCGCCCAACTGTCCGAGTGCTTAGCTTACAGAAACGTACCACCTCTATTGTGTATGCAGACAAACTGATCCCCCGCATGAACCTTATCATCACACCAACGAGATCTAGGATCCAAATTCACAGTGTGTCTGCATGGCTGTTCATAAAAGTCCATGGACACCTCTTACGCAGTGGAACCCAGAACGATATGTGACCACTTGGTTATGGTGCTGTCCTTTCAGCACCATGAATAGAAGGGCGCTCAAAATAACCCTCATCAAGTTCTGTTGTCTATGACTAATAGTCCTACTCATCACTTATTATTATTATTATTACAAATAGAAGATTTTTACTTCTGACAATGGTGTTTAGTAAAGTTAGATCAAAGCAAGATCACATAATGATTCATTAGTATTTCACTTAACAACCTAATATAATTGTTACGGCTCTCGTTTGTGGAATGACCGGACCAAGGTGCAGCGTGGTAGGCGTACATTGTTCTATTTTATTGATGTCACCAAAAGCAAAATAACAACGACAAAAACGAAAGCTCACAGTTCTGTAAGGCAAAATAAACTATACAGAAAACAAGATCCCACAAAACCCAAAAGAAAAATGACAATTTATATATAATCCCCAATCAGAGACAACGATAGACAGCTGCCTCTGATTGGGAACCATACTCAGCCAAAACCACAAAGAAATAGAAAACCTAGATTTTCCCACCCGAGTCACACCCTAACCTAACCAAACATAGAGAATAATAAGGATCTCTAAGGTCAAGGCGTGACAATAATAGCATACACTTTACCATAGAAGGCCTATAAAATGTTACACCAATAACACATCCTCAGTCATTTCTTATCTGAAGCTGAATAGTCGATTAAAGTCCTCGTGGCCAAAACTCAACAGAGCGAGCCACTAGGCAGGATATATGCTTTCATTAAAACAAAATATGCATACAAGAAAGGCTCATAGTTTGTTAACACAGTCTGCTTTAACTGGCTCACGAAACAGAACTTCAAGAAGATCTTAATGCGCATTCCCATGAAACTGATTGAGATCAAATGATTGGCATGCAGACGCAGTTTGGACATTTCACTGTTAAAACGTGAAGAATTATCATTCACACTTGACAGTGATGATGGCTGAATTTTGAAATAAGGTATGCCTAACTTGGTGTATGAGTCTAATATTCTTAGGGCTATTCTACAATGATATTCAATAGGCTATCAGACAGTCTGTCGGTACAAACTTTGACTGATAAATTATGACAATGTTTCTAAAAGAAATGTTGCGCTACCTCACCAAAATAAGATAGACTACACCAATGGAATTGAAAGAAAGTTGGCGGGTGCACAGATACTGGAATTATTTTGGACGAACATGCGAAGATAACCTACTTTTGGAAGTGATTTGTTTGACAATCAGATGAAAACATCATGACTGCTTGTATTCATGCCACATTAAAAGGTAATACATTTGTAAAGTTAAATTACATATCTTTATTATAAAACCCATTAAAAAAATGTTTGTACATGCAAGCGCACGCACACATTGGAGGTCCCATGAAAAAACGGAAATGGAATGGAAATCAAGTGCCTGTCCAACACACCTAGTGGCATATTGGTCTGCAGTAGGCTATTGTATCTCTCACTTTCATCTTTCTTAATCTTAACCATCCCATATTAGGTTTAGTTCCTCTTTGTTCTGTATGGTCCCCAATCCCCATTGTAGTATGCATGTATTTTTTATTTGTGCAATAATATGATTTCAGTAACAACTTACTTATCTGCTGTTGCATTTTATATAACATAATGTTAATTTAATCTGCTTTAATTTAATCTGCTTTAATCTGGAACACATAAAGACATTGCAGTTATGTTTTTGGATGGGAGTCGATTTATTCCACTTTCAGCATTTGAGTCACAAATACACAGAGTAGACCATTTCAGGAAATGCTTTGGTTTACCACAAGTTTCTAAAGAAATGTCCTGCCATTGTATAAGGCGGTCTATAATCAAGACTGTGGGTAATGCAGCTGAACCCACTGTCTCCACTCCACTCGTTCTTCTTGTCTTGTCACTCTCGTCTTCAACGACTTCCTATCACATGTATTTAATTTGCAACAAAAGCAAAATCTTTACTTTCTGCAGCATTTTTGTAGAAACCAAATCTATTCTCTCCTGTTACTCAAACAGCATTGACTGACAACCCTGAGTGAGCTGTAAAAGGGTGCAGTATGGCCACAGTTTAAAGCTTTATTCATTCTATAAACTTAATAAAGCAAGACTAGCTATAATTGGCTGTTTCAATGGTGTTGTCCCTTCAGCCTATATGCAGCAAACTCAATATTGGTCTACACATTTCCTTGAAAGGAAAGATTTTCTATCATTAATTAACCTGGAGTCTGAAGACAAACAGAAACGAGTGGTTTATTCAAGTAATGTTTTTATTTAGAGGACTAATGATGAAAACGCATGTTTACTGTATGTGGCGTGTATTAAAAAAATTAAATTAAATGGGCATGCTGTCAAAGGTATTTTACAAAAAGAATACTGTATTTTTGAATGGAATGCTGGTAAATAAGAATGTGCAAAGCTTCTCAATGTGAGAGTTATGTTTGCTTTGGTGGTTTGGAGCCCGGCCAGTGGAGAAGGAATATAGTTTTCAAAAATAATCAAGAGGCACAGGCTTATTAACCATGATCCTCCTCTAGGGGATGGCTCTAATCCGAAATTTTACATCATGATATCTCGGCATAAAGAGGGGTTACACTGTATCTTCCTTACCAAGACGTGTGCAAGCTGCACTGTCTGCTAGTAAAATATTGAGGGGCCTCTTATTCTCTTTTACCTATTTCTGATTTAATACACTTAAAGTACCAATGCAGCTGTTTTTTTCTCAATATCAAATAATTTCATAGTAGTGATGCACTGATATTATATTTTTGGCCGATACCGATTTCTGATATTTTCCTTACAACCCCCCCCCCCCCCCCCCCCCCCCCCGATACCGATAACCGATATTTAACATTTTAACAGCCTTTTAAGCATTCTAGTACAGTTAAATAGTTAACACAAACACATGGACGCACCAGTCTAAGGCACTGCATCTCAGTGCAAGAGGCGTAACTACAGTCCCTGGTTCGAATGTATCACATCCAGCCGTGATTGGGAGTCCCATAGGGTGGCGCACAATTGGCCCAACGTCGTACGGGTTTGGCCAGGGTAGGCCGTCATTGTAAGTAAGAATTTGTTATTTTAACTGACTTGCCTAGTTAAGTCAAGGTTACACGCACACAAACACACACACTGACCAAAAAGTAATTTTTGGGGCATTTACGTATGTCCCCATTACCAGTAAAACATAATCAAACCTATTTCTTTCACTTACTTGCTGTGCTGTTTTGTTGTTCATTTGTTCAGTCGCTTCATTCTCAACCAGGATTTCATCATACATGTCAAGCAGTGAAGTTTCAGCTCTGTCTGTCCGTGGCCTCTCTTCCTCGGTGCGCACTGTCACTGTGTCTGTTTCCATCTTGTCCAGCAGTGTATGTAAGATTTCAAGTAAACACTGTTTCTTGTCTGCATCGAAGTAGCGGTTCTTGTACATAGCATCGAGCATGGTGGTGACACAGTAGAGAGAATGCCACCGAGTCGCTTGTTCACAGCCTGTCTGCAGTTTTGTTGAGAAGGCGTTTCAATGCCATGACAGAGGGTATCACGTCTGCTGCAGGTGCAGTTGATGAGCTTATTTCTCGAGTCAGTTGTTCGAATGGAGCTAGCTAGTGTGTTCAAGTTTCAAACATGTTGTCAAATGCCATTGAAATGGCAGCAATGGTATGACAACCAGCACATTCATGAGCATGCAATACGACTTTTCTCAGTTAGAAATACTCAACGACCCACTGTTCTGTCAGACTCAGAATGCTCATGGGGCTGACATCGCTGGTCCAAATGTCAGTCGTGAAGCTTATAGCAGTGACGCAATGTTTTATTTATTTTATTTTTTATGTATATTTCTTTCAATTACTGTGTAACTCCGGTAGGGCAACATCTGAACAATAGCGCACTTGGTAAAGTTAGTGTGTACTGGGGCTCGACCAGTCGCGAAAGCCAACATCACCCACGACAGAGAACGGTTGATTGTCAAGGGCAATGAATTCCATTATCTTGGCGTTTTAATGGATTTTGCATTCGAGTTGTCTAGCTGAAATTTTCTTACTCTTTCAAATGACTGCTGGACTTGTTGACTGCTCGATCCACACAGCAGACATTGTGGGCTAGGTTAGGAATGCTGTGTTGCACGTGTAGCGCAACATTTTACGTGGCGTCATTACGTCATGTACCTACGTTATATAGGTATGCACGTCAGCTTTGACATCGGTTTTGCACATCGGCGTTAAACTAGACAACAGGTCGATGCCGATGTTGGCATTTTTAGCTAATATCGTCCGATTCCGATAAGTTCACCGATATATTGTGCATCCTTAATTTCTGGGTAACAATTCAGTAGCTTACTTGTATTTTTTTTAAGCATCCATTAAAAAACCACATTTTCTTCCAGGCAGCCCTAAAAACACATTGCAAGAAATTTCAGGTAAAAAATTGCGCTCTCTATACCTTGTAGTTATGTCTAAGATCTTCTTTCTCCTTCAACATCTTTGTGCATAGTTTGTTAAAACCTCGGATAGTTACTTAAAACCTCTCTGAACCACCCATCCCGGATCCGGGATCATTGTCATCAGAAACGCTGACTAGCATAGCCTAGCATAGCGCCACAGGTAAATAATATAATATAATATCATGAAATCACAAGTCCAATACAGCAAATGAAAGATAAACATCTTGTGAATCCAGCCAACATGTTCGATGTTTTACAGCGAAAACACAACATACTGTATATTTATGTTAGCTCACCACCATATCCAAAAAAACACAGCCATTTTTTCACAGCAAAGATAGCTTTCACAAAACCCACAAATAGAGATAAAATTAATCACTAACCTTTGAACATCTTCATCAGATGACACTCATATGACATCATGTTATACAATACATTTATGTTTTGTTCGATAATGTGCTTATTTATAGCCACAAATCGTGGTTTTACATTGGCGCCATGTTCAGAAATGCATCCAAAATAGCCAGAATAATTACAGAGAGCAACGTGAAATACAGAAATACTCATCATAAAACTTTGATGAAAGATACATGTTGTACATATAATTAAAGATAAACATCTTGTGAATCCAGCCAACATGTCAGATTTTTAAAATGTTTTACAGCGAAAACACAACATATATTTATGTTAGCTCACCACCATATCCAAAAAAACACAGCCATTTTTTCACAGCAAAGATAGCTTTCACAAAACCCACAAATAGAGATAAAATTAATCAGTAACCTTTGAACATCTTCATCAGATGACACTCATATGACATCATGTTATACAATACATTTATGTTTTGTTCGATAATGTGCATATTTATAGCCACAAATTGTGGTTTTACATTGTTCAGAAATGCATCCAAAATAGCCAGAGTAATTACAGAGAGCTACGTGAAATACAGAAATACTCATCATAAACTTTGATGAAAGATACATGTTTAACATATAATTAAAGATACACTGGTTCTTAATGCAACCGCTGTGTTAGATTTAAAAAATAACTTTAGTAAAAAGCACACCATGCAATAATCTGAGACGGCGCTCAGCCATTCTCCGCCATGTTGGAGTCAACAGAAATACGAAATTACATCATAAATATTCCCTTACCTTTGATGATCTTTCATCAGAATGCAGTGCCAGGAATCCTAGTTCCACAATAAATCGTTGTTTTGTTTTATAATGTCCATTACTTCTGTCGAATTAGCAACTTTGGCTAGCATGTGTAGTACACGTGTCCATACACATTAGCGCAATGAACGAAAACGTCAAAAAGTGATATTAAAAGTCGAATAAACTGGTCAAACTCAGTTGAGAATCAATCTTCAGGATGTTTTTCTCATATATATCCAAAATAACGTCCCAAACGGAGCATTTCTTCATGTCTATATGACTCATGGCAAACAAGGACATCACATGCCGAGAGTGCGTGGCCAGGAACTGGCAATCTGCCTGACCACGCACTCCAATAGCTCTCATCCGGCCCCACATCATGCTAGACGCTTCATTCCACGTTCTACTGCCTGTTGACATCTAGTGGAAGGCGTATGAAGTGCATACAGATCCATAAATATAGGAGATTTGAATAGGCGTTGACTTTCAGATCGACCCATTTCAGATTTTTCACTTCCTATTTGGAAGTTTGCCTGCCATATGAGTTCTGTTTTACTCACAGATATAATTCAAACAGTTTTAGAAACTTGAGAGTGTTTTCTATCCAATAGTTATAATAATATGCATATATTATGATCTAGGCCAGAGTAGGAGGCCGTTCAATTTGGGCACCAATTCATCCAAAAGTGAAAATGTCGCCCCCTATCCTAGAGAAGTTAACCTCTCTTGCGCACGTGAGACGGTAGCGTCCCACCTCTTCAACAGCCAGTGAAACTGGTGGGCGCCAAATTCATATACAGAAATACTCATTATAAAAATTCAGAAAACAAAACATATTTTACATAGGTTTAAAGATTAACTGCTTGTGAATCCAACCACGGTGTCAGATTTTTTAAATGCTTTACGGCGAAAGCATACATTACGATTATGAGAACATAGCCCACTAAACAAATCATTACAAACAGTAGCCAGCCAGCTAGAACAGTTACACAATTTAGAAATAGAGATAAAATTAATCCCTTACCGTTGATGATCTACATATGGTTGCAATCAGCAGACATTCATTTACTCAATAAATGTTCTTTTTGTTCGATAAATTATCTTTATACCCAAAAACCTCCGTTTTGTTCGCGCGTTTTCTTCAGTAATCCACAGGCTAAAACGCAGTAAAAACAGGAAGACAAAAAAATCCAAATTGTATCCGTAAAGTTCATAGAAACATGTCAAACGATGTTTATATTCAAACCTCAGGTCGTTTTTAGCCTAAATAATCAATAATATTTCAACCGGACAATAACGTCGTCAATATAAAATGTAAACAAGAAACACACTCTCTTGGTCTTGCGCAGGAAAAGGCTCTGTGACACGGCAGGGTCCACTCATTCAGACTGCTCTTACTTCTTCATTTTTCAGAATACAAGCCTGAAACATTTTCTGAAGACTGTTGACGTCTAGTGGAAGGCATAGAAACTGCATTTTGAGTCCTAAGTCAATGGATACTGTATTGGCATTGAATAGAAAACTACAAAACCAAGAGACACTATTTTAACAGTTTTGGAAACTTTAGAGTGTTTTCTATCCAAATCTACCAGTTATATGCATATCATATATTCTGGGCCCGAGATGCAGGCAGTTTAATTTGGGCATGCATTTCATCCAAAATTCCGAATGCTGCCCCCTACCCTAGAGAAGTTAATGTCAAAGTAAATTATTTGCTGAATATGCCGTCTTTAGATTGGGATGAAGACACCTGTCTAAGATGATGAAGACACCTGTCTATTCAAGGGCTGACGTCATCAAGTCCAGTTTTCATGTTTTTCTGCCCTGTCACTAACATTACCCCTGCGTAAAGTAACAGAAGTCAGCAGCGATTTAGATGTGAACACTATCTTTGCTTCTCTGGAATAGACCTGTGGAATATTCTATATTGGCATAGCAAGTACAGTAAACAGGTTGTATCGATCCTTGTTCGCTGTGTTGTGAAATGTTGTTCCATCTGTGGTTGTTTACCATCCTAGGCCATACATTTCTCTTTTCCTCTGTAACCCCATTCAGCTCTCAAAATGGACATCCTTATTTCAACCCTTAAACTTGTGAAAATATTGATGGATCAAGCATTATGGTGTCAAGTGTTGCAGTGCAGCCCTGTGTATGGCTGTGGGCCTGGTATTTGCCATTTTAATATTATATCCCCTCCCTGAAAGGCCTGGCTATCTTATTTCCCAAATGATTAAAAGTCAATTTATTTAAGTCATGCACAATATGGTGTTTAACTATACAGACAACAAGAGTAGACATAGACTGTCATAAAAAATATATAAAAATAAGAGTCAAGTTGATTTACGAAGGTACCTCTGAGAGTAGGCCTGCATAAAATATACAGTATATTAGTCCATGTAATTTACTGTTAAACCAAACGTCTCTTTCGGGTCAAAGTGGTGGCACATTGGATCATACAAGTGTCTCCTTTAATGGTGTTCGAATCCATATCTGTGTAAAACATATGCTGACACCTGCAGGGTGTGACTTAACTGAGCTTGTACTGTACCACATGCTTAGATTCTCACAGTGGCTGAGGGATTAAAGTTATATCAATTCTTTAGTCACTGTGGGAGGATAGATTCTAGGAAGTGGTCACCAACCTTTTCTGAGTCAAGATCACTTTAGCAGTCAATAGGCAAGCCGATATCTACCGCTCGGATAACAAAAAAAAACATGCAATATTAGGCCTATGCAATATTAACCTAATAAAAACAGTTCTGTAGGAATGATGTTTGTGCAGTAGGCCTAATACATTATTACATCATATTGGCTATATGCCTGGCCTGCCAATATTGTTCTTCTCTGACCATATTATATTTCAAAGTCTGAGCTTTGAAATCAAAATAGATCAGTTGGTGTAACACTTGCGAGGCACAACTGAGCATAAATTTAACTGGACTGATGGTACCTGCATCTGATGATCAGTCTCAGCGGAGGAAGGGAGGGAGAGAGCATAAGAGGGTCTGCCTCTCACGGTCCCTGTTCTCTCCTTTCCTCCAGTGAGACTGACCAGAGAGAGGGGACACTGTCTTCCTCCTGATGATGAAACTCGAGTCGCACCGCATCTGCCTCATGCACAAATTCATGTTGTTCCTGTGGCCAGAGAAAGTGAAATGTTCCTTGATATTAAAATAGACAGGAAGTGCTAATAATAATAAAAACGCAGGCCTATTGATACATTTGGCTACTCATTGATTGCAGCTGAAATGCTAATGGAAGTAGGGAGAAGTGCGTTTTGTTTTGTAAAAGTGTTGACAGTTGATTTAGCCACAGCTCTCCCGGTCTGCTGGGTAGGCTACATTTTTTCCTTCAGTCAAATGAGATGGTTCAAAATGGGAACACTTTGCCTACTCGGCGCACAGGGCTTCTGAATCGATTGCACCTACCACCAACAGCGCAAGGCAAATAAAAAAACAGAACAAGGCTTTATCCTTGGCTTTTCTACAGAAATGTTTGGTGATCGAATAGGAATGCCTTGAAGATTGATCGCGATCGACCGGTTGGTGGCCACTGGTCTAGGGTGAACCTTTTTATAACCTTTGACATTATCACGTCACTTTGGCTCAGTTAGACTGTTCTTCCGGCACGTACAGTAAAACTTTTTATGAATGAAATACTTTACAATGATTAGAAATGTAGTTTTGTGAGTTAGGTGCCACTCGTTTAAGTTTACAAGATATGCAAACATGAGTTTGCAAGAACAGTTTGAAAATGGGTCTGCTGGTAAATGTTTTTGTCACGAATGCCAAAGACGACACAAAGTCAAGAGAAAGCTCCAGCCAAAGGTACCTATTAGGAGGGGGAAAGTTTCCTAGAATAGAAAACCACACCTGGATATTATGGCTCTCTCTCCAGCGCTGTGTTTGAAAGCTGAGCAAATGTTGTGAGGTGTAAGAGGAAACCGTTTGGTATAAAATGTATTTTCCCCTTTTCTGTGTCATATCTGATTAGTGCTTCATGGTACACAAGCCACGGAGTGGCTAAAATCACAGGAATACCAGCTGGGTCTATAAACAAAGAGCGAAACTGATACTGTTTAGACAAGAAACAGAAACCGCAAGGTCTTTTATAACCCTTTGCCTTCATGGGCAGTTAAGACAGAAATAAAAATATGTAATCGACTTTACGTTTACACAACTCATTGTGACTTACAGTTGGCCAAATGCCTTTATTTTGGTTAATCTCAAATGTATTATAGAAGAAAACACTGTCTTATGTTTGAGGAAATTGTGAGACTGAGACAATGAGTGACAGGGTTTTGATAATTGGGTTACATTGCATGCATGCACACATTACACACACTACCACCTACTGCTGTTCTCTAGGCTAGTTGTTTATATACAGTGTGTGTGTGTGTGTGTGTGTGTGTGTGTGTGTGTGTGTGTGTGTGTGTGTGTGTGTGTGTGTGTGTGTGTGTGTGTGTGTGTGTGTGTGTGTGTGTGTGTGTGTGTGTGTGTGTGTGTGTGTGTGTGTGTGTGTGTGTGTGTGTTTGGGGGGGAGCAGCTGTGTTTGTTGAGAAACTCATAAAAGTGGATAATATTGTCCATTTGATGTATTTCACGAAGCTGTCAACCTCACATAAAATGCTTATTGATATGGGAAATGATATGTGGTTTCACAACAATGCATTGCTGCTCCGCTATCTGATGTTTGTTACAATTCAAGTTTCATGTTGTTTTAGATGCTTCACTTTTCCATTGTGTTGATGGAAGAATGGTTGCTCCTTGCTCCACTAACTCAGTGGCATTGTCCTTTCTATGCAGGTGGAGGCAGATGATGTGCTCACCAAAGAGGAACAGATCGGTCTACTGTTTAAAGCCAAACGCAAGTGTGAGGTGGCCATCAGTAACAAACACAAGCCTGGTGGTGAGTAAAAAACAAATCTCAGATAAAAGGTATGTAAACCTGACGTGTCAACCTACCTGACGTTGTGTTTTGTTTTTTTCATTGACATGAAAACAGTCCTATCACATTGGTAATGGATAAATGACGTCTGTGGCTTCCTGCACAGTTAATCTGTTGGTTCACTGCCTGCTCTGTTAACCATGCACACGTCTAGTTCTGTCACATTGGCACCTGAGGACACACCAGGAACATAAGCATTATTTTGTCTACTACGTTGTCCAAGCAGAAAAATAACTCTGTTTGAACTGACATCACTATAACAGTGTTGACACAGAGCAGAGGAAGCAGTGGATTTAGAGGCTGAGATGTACAGATTATTGAGTGGGTCAGCACTAATATGCATCAGACATGGAAACAGGACAAGGTTTCTGTAGGAATAATAACTCGGCTCTGACAGAAAACCAGAAAATGTAAATGTGTTTTTAGAGCCTGTCACAAGATGAATGATCTCATGTGGAGAAAATGGTTTCCTTCCTTTGTCACCATTGACTCACATTATTCCAATTAGTGTGACTGCTGCTGGCATTGATCCAATATCAGATTGTAGCTTTAATATGAGGCATTCATACTGGACAAATACAGATACCATGGCTGACTGTAGTCTGAAATTAAGAGGGGGAAATGTATTATATTTCTTCCTGTATGGTTAGGAGGTTACGATGGTCAGGGGGCTTTTTGAGAGAATCCGGTCCATATTTGTTTACTTGTGGTTATGTGAAGACTGTCACATTCAGCCAGACCCCAGAATCCCCCTGTCTCTGTGGTCACTGTCGTTTTTTCTGGTTGATTATTCTAAAGAGGTTTTGAGTTCCATATCCAGCCAGTCATATTATTTTCTCTTTAACCCTGGTTCATTGTGGTCTTCTTGGGTTCTTTCCGTGTTGGGTTCTCAGGCTTTCTAAACAAAACTTCTCTGTAAATGAAACACAGCATTGCAAACCTTTATTTTAAAATTAAGAAAGCAAAAGGTTTTGTTGATGGATCCCCAGTAGTTATATTATCTCTCACCACATTCCCCAAATGTGCACATATTCTGCAAATGTTCACAGTTTTAGGTATAACTCGAAATAGAACTTAAAATAACACATTATATGGTAATCTATTATCAACAGTCATCAAAACACTTGTTTGAAGGTGATGGTTTCAGTGTTTAAGAGAGAAAGTGTAAAGCCTGCATGTCTTTCCTCGAAGTGTATTGATCAGAATGATCCTAGACACTTGACACTAAGCAGGGCTCTTATAGCCACATTAGAGTGTTCTAAGATGACAGGCACCTTGCCTCCTCTGACCACCGTCACCCGTAATGCAGCCTGACATTTGTTGCGTGTCACTGTTGTATGAGGCGTTACTCTTTTTCCAAGTATCTGGGGTACATTTCCAGGGTTCATTTCAGCCTTCAACAGTTTCCTTAGACTAGAAAGTTATCCTTCGTCATTTGGGAGAGTATTTTAAATGAAATTGTCTTGAGTAAGCATAATACTTTATAAACATGGAGAATACACATCTTACCTCCAGTTTTGGTCAGTTTCTTTTTAAATGAGTCAATTTGTGAAATGAACAGAAATGCATATCACAAATTTAAATAATTGTCTTTAAAGTGGTGGGAAACTTTCAATTATTCCAAAGACCAATTAAAACGTTTTAATTATTCTCTTGATCAGTGGAGGTTGCTGAGGGGAGGATGGCTCATAATAATGTCTGGAACGGAGCAAATGGAATGGCATCAAACCATGTGTTTCATGTACTGTATTTGATGCCATTCCATTCATTCCGCCATTACCACAAGCCTGTCCTCCCCAATTAATGTGCCACCAACCTCCTGAGCTCTTGATGGTTACTTTTGCTGATACGTTCACATATGCAGTATTTTACTTTTTATCACCTGGGAGAATAGAACTGTTACCTTCAGTTTGGGTCCGTGTATATTTAAATTAGTAATTTTGTGTAATGAATAGAAAGTCAGAAACTGACAAATGTGGGCCATTTAATAATTTATTCAATGACCAATTAAAACTCATGTTTCAATGATTTCTCTTGATGGTCTACCTTTTCTAATATGTTCTCAGGTACATTCATGTTACTTTTTAGATACACCTCTTTAGAGATCTACTTTGGATAGGATTTCTATACAAAGCTGTTGATGGAGGGACAATTTTCAGGCAAACGGTAGATGCGTCAGAGATGACCACTACTTGACCTGTATACATGATGACGCTGTCAAAGAGTAGTAGACTCGACATAGCCTTTATCTGGTGGCTTCCCTTTTGGAAGGTTGCACAGGTCTTTCGAATCATAGCTCAGTTGATGCTGAAATTAGGGTAAACATATGACCTACCTCTCAAAGAGAAGGAAAAATAATTCAAGACCTCATTTTGTGCGCTTGAGTTTTTTTTTCTTTATTATTTAACTCTTAGCGTTTTCATTTGAACTTCATTTCAACCTAATGTGCACATCTGTTGATCTGTTTATTGTTATTTATTTTATGTCGATATTCAATCAACATTTTTTATTTAGATGCCTATTACAAATATAATTGATTATGGTAGAATGGCAATATATTATATTAGGTGGCAAAGACTTCCACATCATTATGTTCTGGAATGTTACAGCATAGTCTTTGGTGTAGTGAGTCTAATGATGACCCTGTAGAAATGACGATGGAAACTGTTGCTGTTAACAGGCAATTATGTTTTATGAATCGTTTTTATTTTTGTAATGTTACATTGGCCAAGAAAAGAGTTCCCTTTTTTTTAATAGGCTACTGCTAATTGTGGTCTCCTCTATTGTGGAAAAACCATGAAACCTGCATTCTGACTCAAACTCAAAGAATAACAACTGAATGCAATTCTGAGGACTTTTCTTCCAGATTTGTCTTGCCTATATTGTGTGTCTGTAAACTCTTGGTTAGCCTAACTATTATTACTGTGGAAGGGAGACTTTTTTGCAAATAGTAATGAATTGATCTTGCTATTCTAGCTATTTTGAAAGTGGTGGCTGGTAGGGTGGTCGGCCAACCTCAGCCCAAGGAGAGGGTCTTGCTTAGTGTTGCGGTGTTTCACTGTGAAGCCCATCTATTTGTTATTTTTTTCATTTGTGCCTTAAATACTTGAGTTCTCCATTACTTCCTTGACACAATGTTTTCATTGAGGGAGACACTGAGGTTTGCCTGGTTAGGACAGTAGAAGGATGTGGGTTCAAGGCCCTAGACCTTGCAGTTTGTGAAAATAGCTCAGCATTCAAACCTGTGGTCTCAGTGTAAAATAACATCAGCAATCATCATAACAGCTTGTACATATCAAAACTCTACTGCGATATATGTTTTGACATCTGCAAGGCCTGAATCAAGTGATTGCAGGGAAAAGAAAATGTTATTTAAAACCTCTAATAGATCACCAATACCAAAGTCCCCCACAGTCACATTTATATTTAAATCATGGTCATGGAATTTATAGGAAATGATATATGTGTGTGTTCTGTGTTTAATTTGAGTCTGTTGGTAGGTGGTCCAATGAGTATTAAAAGTACAGCCAAAAAAACTCAAACCTAAGACCGATTTCATTCTCACTTCACTCCCAGGACCATGTGGTCATTGTGATTTTGAAAAACGTGAAGCTTCTTAGGCTACTTTTTCAACCCTGTCATCTCTCACAATCCAAAATCAGTCTAATTCATACAAAGTCTACACTCTAATTGAGAGCCGGGTGACAGGCCATTTTGAAGGCACATAAAAAGCATTTTGTCATTGCCTCTGATGTTTCTTTGTAACTTTGATTACAGGAATGAGACAATAATAGATGTAAAGCAAAGAGAAAACAGTTTTAGTTTTATCCTCAACTAGTTATTAGTGGTGAGTGTGGGGCAGATGTTTTCAATAATAGAAACTAAAAGCGTAGCCAGAAAGCGGCGTCTGCCAGGGATCTGTGGGGAGAGGGGACTACACTCCCACTATTGCAGGGCTAGGGTTAATAATAATGTTCTAAAATGCTACTGCTGCCCGTATTAACGAACGTGAGGCTGCTGATCCCAGAAAAGTAAGGCTTCTGCCTTCAGCTCACAACAATTCATTGTGAGATAAAGGCATTTTCGCAAACTTGTACAAATAGCAACTTCACTGCACAGTACACACACTCAGGGGACAAGGAAGAAACATTTTACAAGAGGGTGGATTTGAGAGCGGTTAGCAGAACAACATTTCTGCTTGACTCTGCTCTTCCACTGTGGTAGACTAGACTCGGTGTTCAGTGTTGCGTCATAGTATCTTTGTTTCTTCCCAGGGAGCCAGAACGCTGCAGCCTTGTCACTGTTGTTTTCTTCATTTTGCATGGAATCTCCACAAATAAGATCCATATTAAAACCACTTTAACAAAACCGATGCACTACAGCATGTGAGTGCTGCGGTGAGATCATAAGCTTTCAATAAATAGCCCATGTAGGCCTATGGATCATTAGAAACCTGCCTGCTTAGACCTACTCAGTTATTTAATGATTACAACATTGCAAGTGTCCATTTCAGGCAGAGGAAGCAACGTAGACTAGCAAACATGTCTTTCTTGTGGGGTGGACATAAACAGCCTACCGTGACTGATTTGATATATCGGATGGGATTGAAGCGGATTCATGCCACAACAAATTAAAATAAAAACATTGTAATTGACACACATTTAATTGCAAATGTAGACATTTCAGAGGTGTTTTGGGAATTCAATGCTGGTTTGTTGAGCCTTAATTGTAAAGACCAAACATATCCAGCAGACAGAACACAACACTGCTCTGGATGACTGGTGTTGTGAACATTCAGCATCACAAAGGACATTGCATCTGTTTCCTGCATACCCACCAATTAACAGGCCGCTAGGGCCGTCTTTCTCTACATGCTATTTATGATCATAACATTAGGCTAAAGTTCATTTGTGTATCGTCTTTAGAGGACAACACAATAAAAAAAACAGCTACTCGCTGGTGCTCTGGAATATAACAAAGAAGCCTCCAGCAGTGTAATATTGGAGCCAAGGCAGTGAACACTCAAACTCACTACACTTAAATGTCACCATTGCTTTGTCTCTACTCCTGCAGATGGTTACTGCTCGCCAGAGTGGGATGGCATTGTATGTTGGCCTGAGGGGTCTCCTGGGAAGCTGGTGTCCACTGCCTGTCCAGAGTACATCTATGACTTCAACCATAAAGGTAACACTGGCCCCTTGATAGCCTGCAGTTCAACAGTTCTCTTGCACAAAGCTCATTTTCAATTTTAGGTCATGGTGCTCAATGCCCACATTAATAAGATAGCCAATAGGCCGCTGAGATAGTGGATCATCTTTTATCTACTTTAATCTGTAACACAGCATGGGGCATTTCTTTTCAATATATTTCTATAGCTATGGCATTGCAACAAGATATTGTATTTTTTATGTAAGTTCTTCGTCTTATAAGACTGTTGTGAAGTTGTTGAAATGCCCATGATTTCCGATGTGATTAGACAACGGCAATATGCACTTACAGGTGAAAAGAAACGACATGTGCATTGTGTCATTCTGTTGTTTTCTGTAATTGTGTTGTATTCTACAGGACTAGCCTATCGTCGCTGTGACAGCAATGGGACGTGGGAGCTGACCACCACCAACAACAAGACATGGGCCAACTACAGCGAATGTGCAAAATTCCTCTCGCACTATAACCAAAACAATGAGAAGGTGAGAGTCATGTCCATCCCAGCATGCATTTCTCCGCACCATTAAACAATGCCAACTTTGTCAGAGACGTGACACAATAGTAGTAGACAGGGACAGTGGCCATTGTGTGTCATTTCTGAAATAAAGTGTGACATTTAAATCTATTCTATTCTTTGGGGGCTGTTGTGGCATTAGCATACATAATCAATGTGGAGGTATTAGAATGTTAATGATATTGGATTTGTGATTTGATTGGTCAGAACAAAGGTCCTTTTCACTACATCAGTATGCAGTGGGATTCTTTTCATTTCTGTCACACATCAGATGGTCCTGGAGGGGGCTTTGTGTCTAAGCATACTGGAGCAACTACCTAGCTCACACTCTCTGAGTGTTCAATCATTCTCTAACCTTGTCTGTAACTTAATGAGCATCTACAGTGTTCATTGTCTGTCTGTCATCCCCATTGTTAGACTAGTTTACCTTCTGATTTTTCTGATGTTTCTACTAATTTGTAAGAAACCTAACAATAACAATATATATTTAGAAGATGAACATAAAAACCCTGTTTATCATTTAGATGAAGTGTTGCGTAATGGAACAAAAGACATGTCCCCTCAGAATTGTTGGACTATTTGAAATGAAAACCAGACATGACAATTGACTAATTTCCCCCATGGAGATTATGTGAACAACACAACAGTAGGCAGGTAGCCAAGCAGTTAAGCGCATTGTGCCACTAACCCAACGATTGCTGGTTTGAATCCCTGAGCTGACTAGGTGAAAAATCTGTGGATGTGCCCTTGAGCAAGGCACTTAGCCCTAATCCTGTAAATTGCTCTGGATAAGAGCATCTGCTAAATTAAAATACTTGTGTTTGGAAGTGACTTACAGGAGCAATGTTTTACCTAGTTAAACTTGTAGTGTATTTGAGCTTTATAAAGGCTTATGAAGTTTGTAATATCCACTTTGAAATTCCAGACTGGATTTTCCCTTATGAAAAATTGATCGTCCCCTACAAAAATGTCCATTAATTATAATCCACATAATAATTGATGAAGCTGTTTTTTTGTTTCTTACGACTCAACTACCATACACTCACGTGGTAGTCGGAACTAGAAATATATAACTACAATCAGTTTGCAGGTCGGAAATTTCAGAGTTTCCTTGTTCCAACTAGCACGTGAACGCGGCATGAGCTACCGTACAGCGAAAGATTGGACTTGTGTTTCGAAGGCAGAGGAGGAGTCTGAGTCGTATTTAGTTTTACACAAATAATTGTACATTTTCAGTAATAAAACGGAGAATTATTTATTTTGGATTAAAAGTACTGAAGATGGGTGTACAGTTGCTTTGTATGCGTGTGCTTACTGTCACCCTGATATTGGCTACTAGGTAGCTACTTCCCCAGCCTTTGCTGGACAGAAGTGGATTTGGTCCCGTGTGGCTCAGTTGGTAGAGCATGGCGCTTGCAACGCCAGGGTTGTGGGTTCAATTCCCACGGGGGGACCAGGGTTCAATTCCCACGGGGGGACCAGGATGAATATGTATGAACTTTCCAATTTGTAAGTCGCTCTGGATAAGAGCGTCTGCTAAATGACTTAAATGTAAATGTAAGTGCTTGTCAAGCTGAGCGAAAGGCACTGTGTCCCGGTGATGTTGCCGTTCATGCCCTCCCCATTGAGTAGTAGACTGTATGTACGTATGTATCAAGGTGATATCTATATGGTTATCCATGTTAGTTATTTATTGTGTAGGCTGCTATCCTACTTGAAATAAATTGATGGGAGGTGAATCAATTGCCATGTTAGCTACCGCCGGTGACACGACCGTGTTACCCAATAGGAAGCATCTCAGGTCGGCAGGCACGTCAATACAACACTGGTTCACTGGTCGCTGGCTTATCGACTCGTCGTGCACCCCAATCGGCCACACAAAATGGTGTTGAGTGGCAACAAATCTGCCCAATTAGTTTATTCGCCTTCCACACACCTACTCCTTTCGACACACCCAGTCACCCATACTCCGGTCTCCATGGGCTGCAGCGACCCATACTTGCATTCAAGGGCTGATTACCTACCGCCTCCTTATCAAGGCCCAGTGACAGAGCAGACAAACTAACCCATGGCAGCCCACTGTCCACTGGCATAGAACTGAGTGTTAAGGAAATCCATTCGATCATTGAAATGAACACCTCTAATAATGGTTGTTGAGGGCCAAGGGGTTTAACCCGTTACAATCGTGGGAATTGGCCTATATGGATAGGGCCAAATAGAAATGTTTCTAACATAAGAAATATGAGAAGCATATCCATAACCATGATTACAATTTAAAGGGGACATTTTGGAGATTATTGGGAAATTACTGGACCAAAATTGAGGACGCAACAGTTCACCTGACACGAGACTGAATCCACACATTACGCTGCACTTTTCGCAGCATTTGACAATTATGAAATCTGAAATTACTCTGGACATATTCAATAACATTATAAGAATATTCATGGCAAATGTGTGGTAGGTGCAACATGACAAAGAAATTACAAGGGAATGAGTGAGGCCTAATTGGTGTGCACAGGTAACTTCAATGCAATTTTATGACTCAAAGAACAGTCTTAATTTACTTCTTTTTTTTTTTAGCTCTCCTAGCTATGTATGTCCTTGAGGAACTGAAGCAGGCACACTTTTGTTTGTAACATAGCCCTGCATTGCTACCAATTACTGTTGTTGTTCACGCAATCTAAAAACGGTCCATTATAAATCACAATCTGGGTCAGGTGGGCATAATTTGAAAGCGCTTAGACTCATTCTGTTCAGAACAACCCAGGGTATAATGCCATGTTATCCTTGGAACTGCACATCAAACAAAGTGATCAGAAATGTTGATACTGTAAATTACATGAGTTTTTATCATATTGAAATATGAATTGCACATTTGGACACACAGGTGTATGGTTTGCTTGTATGACATCAAGCGGTATTTATTATAATGTTCAACGTCTGATATTTCAGAACACATCAAATGCTCTTAATTTACAGCATTCCTCTCGCTCAGACAACAAAATATATTTTTTAAATCCCAATTAGCAGGAGGGATGGGAACATCTTCTATTTCTGCATAATGCTAACAATTAGAACGCAGTTCAAATCTTATACAGCTCTGTATAGCAGAGACCCTAAGCTTTATCATACACTGCGTTTACAAAACATTAGGAACACCTGCTCTTTACATGACATAGACTGTCCAGATCAAAGCTATGATCCCTTATTGGTGTCACCTGTTAAATCCACTTCAATCAGTATAGATGAAAGAGACAGGTTAAATAATGATTTTTAAGCCTTGAGACAATTGAGGCATGGATTGTGTGTGTGTTCCATTCAAGAAGGTGAATGAGGGTATCAGGTAGCCTAGTGGTTAGAGCATTGAGCCAGTAACCGAAAGGTTGCTGGATTGAATCCATGAGCTGACAAGGTAGAAATCTGTCATCCTGCCGCTAAACAAGGCAGTTAACCCACTGTTGGCCATCATTGTAAATAATAATTTGTTCTTAACTGACTTGCCTAGTTAAATAAAGGTTAAAAAAATGGGCAAGACAAAATATGTAAGTGCCTTTCAACCGGGTAAGGTAGTAGGTGTCAGGCGCACCAGTTTGAGTGTGTCAAGAAGTGCAATGCTGCTGCAATGCTCAACAGTTTCCTGTGTGTACCAAGAATGGTCCTTCAGCCAACTTTTTTATGTATTTATTTTTTATTTCACCTTTATTTAACCAGGTAGGCAAGTTGAGAACAAGTTCTCATTTACAATTGCGGCCTGGCACAGCTTGACACAGCTGTGGGAAGCATTGGAGTCAACATGGGCCAGCATCCCTGTGGAATGATTTCGACACCTTGTCGAGTCCATGCTCCAACGAATTGAGGCTGTTCTGAGGGCAAAAGGGGGTACAACTCAATATTAGGAAGGTGTTCCTAATGTTTTGTACACTCAGTGTATTTTTTTTAAATATACATTTTACTAATAACAACAGATTAAACATCCTTGGAATAAGTTTAGAGGGTGTAATACTATACAATACAATGTAATATTATTAATCTACCATTTCTGTTCTTAACCCTGGGCAACATGAGCCTGGTAGGCTCACAGGGATATTGGTATCCACAATACTCCACCAATTATACAAATTTCAACTTAATACTTCTTGCATTCCCTCAAAAAGTTTTTGGGAACATGAATGCACTGTAATTTAAAACTGCAACATTTGTAGAATTGCAGGATATTAGCTTTAAAGCTACAACAACAAAACATCTCTCTGCCCCATGACAAAATGTGTAGAATTTTTGTGAAATTAGCTTGAAAACTGCAAAATTTTCTCTACATTGCCAAGAGCCGGGATTTTAAAATGTTATTTTCCAGGGCCCGAGAGTTGGTTCATACTGCCATGCACTGCCGAAGTCTTTGTCCGGGTCCCCGGATCCAAAAAGTGTTGAGAACCCCTGATGTATAGCATGTTACTGTACAGCCACTGTGTTCCAATTTAGGCGCTTATCAGTGACCAAATCTGCCAGTTTCATACCGAGTGAGTGAGTGTAAAGGACTACTGAATGGAATGTAATGAAATTGGAATGACCTCTGTGATAACAGCAGAATAAAGCAAAGGAACTATATATCAGTATCAGTCATCTTTCTATGATTAAAGCTGCTTTGAAAAAAATCAGTGTTGAAAAAAATCTATTTCCACATGTTGAATATTTCCCTCGAAATCCTGGCTACAGGACTTTGTATTATTTTGGGAGAGAGGTGCCAGTCATGTACCCTATTTTCTGACAATCCATTCCATCTCCATTCCATTTAAGTCAGGGGAAGAGGCCTACAGGAATCATATCAGATTGTAAGAATCCGTTGAATGAAGGTAAAGCTAGGGTGACAGGTAGCCTAGTGGTTAAGTGCGTTGAGCCAGTAACTGAAAAGTTGCTGGTTTGAATCCCTGAGTTGACTACTAACTTCAGAAGCCTTTTTAAACCTCAAATACACTACACGTTTGCAGGAAAGTTCTACTGCAACAGGGTGATAAAATGAAGATCCTAGGTTGGATAGTGACGAGATCTGCTCAGCTGACAAAGACAGGGCCAGAGAGCATAGGAGAAGTGGGCCATCAGATAAAACAAAGAGCAGACATTCAGCGTTTGTGATTTTTACTGTCCAATGTTTTTTCTTCCCAATAGGATCTGTTTTCTCTTCAGTGCTGCTCAATGCAGCTTTTTCTCCTGTTAACCCCAACATTTCTCTGGTCTCTCCCCACCTGCATTCTTCTCTCCTTCTTTTAAATGTGGCTCTCAACATTAAGGTTTTGGGTGGAGGAGATTGTGGGTATCCATCCACATTTTGATGAGGCCCCCTAATTTTCCTCCTTTTTCGACTTTGAATGTTTATGCCAATGGTCTCCCGGTTCCAGGATTCATAGCAGCAGCAATGAAACCTTTCAGCCACGCACCACAACTTAGGAACCCTTTGGTTTGGCGCTGGGTCTCCATCCCTAAATGATAACAGCAGTGGAGGAGGCTCTGGTTACAGCAGGCCCCAGAGTAGCCCCTCCACTAGGCTGTGTTGATACAGGGACCACGGGTAGCTAGCTGGAGGCCAGACCTAGATTCAAACAGTATTAGTTTTCTTGCAAATACTTTGAGGGTTGATTGAGCCTACCTGGAGAGCCAGATGGGCAAAGTGTATTATTTTGGAACTATGCTGTTGGTTCCATTAAGCCAGGCTAGCTAAATCAAGTGCAGCTAAAGTATTTGAAAGAAAACAAGTCCTATTTGAACCCTGGTGTGCTAGCTTCTCGCCTCTCCAGCAGTATGTCCTCTGGCTGCTTGCTCTGTGCTGTAGTCTCCTGCTGGAAGCCCCAGCACTCTCCGCACCTCACCCAGGCTTTTGTGAGCGCGGCACATCTCTCAAGCCAAATGTTCAGTTTATTAGAAACCTGGAGTCATCTCAGTCAGTCTCTTGGTGGGCAGCCTTATTGTCTGGTGGGCTTTAGTCGTCTGGGGGGCAGCTCGCTGTCAGAAGCAATGCACCCCATTTCATTTAGAAACTAATTAGAGGCCTGGAACAGTCGCACACCATGGCATGACCTTTGACCTTGGAATGGTTGCACACATTGACATAAGCTTCTCTGACCTTTGGTATGCATGCTGTTTAGTTTTCGGTCCACAGCAGTTTTCTATGTTGCAATGTGTAGCCTGCAACTGTATTGGTATTTGGTATTTATTAGGATCCCCATTAGCCGCTGCAAAAGAAGCAGCTTCTATTCCTGGGATCCACATGAAACATGACATAATACATAGTACAGAACATTATTCGTCAAGGACTGAACTACATATAGTTAAAATGTCACACAGCCTACATGTCAGTACATACACACAATATCTAAGTCTAATACATAGTACATTGCAAATTAGAATACAAGATATATAAAATGACTGTGAGTCGTTTGTCAAGAGTAACATTATCCTCAGTGCTTCTGGAAAGCATGAAATGTGTAACTTATTTATCACAGATTTATCGGGACAATATTGTGTCATTGGAATGGTAGGTTGTATATATTGTAAATTATAAATGTAGCACACAAGGCACAGAGGCCCATGATAGCTTGACATTATCAATAAATGTATGGGGACAATATTGTGTAATTGGAAAGTCATCGGTCAATGACTGTATAGCCATGTTTTATGTATTGTAAAATGATCAATCTAGCACACCAGGCACATACTAGTCATGGATTTATCAAACATCTATCACTTCTATCACTTCCTCAACCAAACTACTGTAAGTAGGCTGACACCTCCGAGTACACAGTACATGATATGACAAACAACATGTATCCTTCATATGTCCTTGTCTCTCTTGTCCCAACAGGAGGTGTTTGACTGACTGTACCTTATCTAGACAGCTGGGTCCTCCATCTCTCTAATGTTTCTCCTTCATATGTCCTTGTCTCTCTCAACAGGAAGTGTTTGACCGTCTGTACCTCATCTATACAGTAGGATACTCCATCTCTCTGGGATCACTTATGGTGGCTGTGGTCATCCTAGGTTATTTCCGGTGAGTGATCTACTTGTTGCCATTGGGAAAATTCCTTTCTCAGTTAATATTTTATCTTCCACCAAATCCCACCTGGGCTTGAGGGCTGGGTGAATAAACGGTCCGAGTGGGACAGAGATTAGGGTTAGTGTCACAGTAATGATATTGGTACCTTCCATTAAAATCAGGACAACTGTGGTTTGATATTTGATGGGGTGCTGCTGAGCATACATATTTAAACAATGCCGTTGGGAAATAGTAAAAGCACTGTGAATATGAGACAACAAAGAGTAAGGAAAAATGAAGAAATATATCGTCAAAGATGATTTTGATGGCAGTGAGTGACTTTCTTAATGGGAAAAACAGTCAATAGCCCTGGTGGTATCTTGCTACTGCCCTAGTCTGTTTAAAAAAAAAAATCTTTATTTAACTAGGCAAGTCAGTTAAAAACAAATTATTATTTACAATGACAGCCTAGGAACAGTGGGTTAACTGCCTTGTTCAGGGGTAGAACAACAGATTTTTACCTTGTTGGCACAGGAATTTGATCTAGCAACCTTTCAGTAACTGGCCCAACACTCTAACCACTAGGCTACCTGCTGCCCCAGGTAGCCTAGTGTTTTGTGTGGTGAAACAAAGAAACAAAACGTGCAAAATGTGTATGTAAACTCAGCAAAAAAAGAAACATCCCTTTTTCAGGACCCTGTCTTTCAAAGATAATTTGTAAAAATCCAAGTAACTTCACAGATCTTCATTGTAAAAGGTTTAAACACTGTTTCCCAAGGAACCATAAACAATTAATGAACATGCACCGTGGAACGGTCGTTAAGACACTAACAGCTTACAGACGGTAGGCAATTAAGGTCACAGTTATGAAAACTTAGGACACTAAAGAGGCCTTTATACTGACTCTGAAAAACACCAAAAGAAAGATGCCCAGATTCCCTGCTCATCTGCGTGAACGTGCCTTAGGCATGCTGCAAGGAGGCATGAGGACTGCAGATGTGGCCAGGGCAATAAATTGCAATGTCCGTACTGTGAGACGCCTAAGACAGCGCTACAGGGAGACAGGACGGACAGCTGATCATCCTCACAGTGGCAGAGAACGTGTAACACCTGCACAGGATCGGTACATCTAAACATCACACCTGCGGGACAGGTACAGGATGGCAACAACAACTGCCTGAGGTACACCAGGAATGCACAATCCCTCCATCAGTGCTCAGACTGTCCGCAATAGGCTGAGAGAGGCTGGACTGAGGGCTTGTAGGCCTGTTGTAAGGCAGGTCCTCACCAGACATCACCGGCAACTGTGTTGCCTATGGGCAAAAACCCACCGTCGCTGGACCAGACAGGACTGGCAAAAAGTGCTCTTCACTGACGAGTCGCGGTTTTATTTCACCAGGGGTGATGGTCGGATTCTAATTTATCGTCGAAGGAATGAGCGTTACACTGAGGTCTGTACTCTGGAGCGGGATCGATTTGGAGGTGGAGGGTCCGTCATGGTCTGGGGTGGTGTGTCACAGTGTCATCGGACTGAGCTTGTTGTCATTGCAGTTAATCTCAACGCTGTGCGTTACAAGGAAGACATCCTCCTCCCTCATGTGGTACCCTTCCTGCTGGCTCATCCTGACATGACCCTCCAGCATGACAATGCCACCAGCCATACTGCTCGTTCTGTGCGTGATTTCCTGCAAGACAGGAATGTCAGTGTTCTGCCATGGCCAGCGAAGAGCCCGGATCTCAATCCCATTGAGCATGTCTGGGACCTGTTGGATCGGAGGGTGAGGGCCAGGGCTATTCCCCCCAGAAATGTCAGGGAACTTGCAAGTGCCTTGGTGGAAGAGTGGGGTAAAATCTCACAGTAAGAACTGGCAAATCTGGTGCAGTCCATGAGGAGGATATGCACTGCAGTACTTAATGCAGCTGGTGGCCACACCAGATACTGACTGTTACTTTTGATTTTGACACCCCTTTGTTCAGGGACACATTATTCCATTTCTGTTAGTCACATGTCTGTGGAACTTGTTCAGTTTATGTCTCAGTTGTTGAATCTTTTTATGGCATACAAATATTTACACATGTTAAGTTTGCTGAAAATAAATGCAGTTGACAGTGAGAGGACATTTCTTTTTTTGCTGAGTTTATCATGTTTTACCTTTGCCTTTTCCATGAGCGTTTGACTTTCAAAAGGATTAGAGATAGCTGCATTTGAGGTTGTTGCCTTAGGGCCAGTGTGTGATTGTGGTACGTGCCTCATCTTGCTGACATTTATATTCTTTGTTATTTTCATACTTATTGATCTCAGGCCATAGAGATCTATAGGAAAGCTGTGGTTAGTGTTTGTTGTTATTCTGTCTACTTAGTGGGATGTTTATATGAAGATATCGTTAATATATTGGTGTGCAGTTTCAGCCTCATCAAAATACTGTCGTCTACAGGCTGAAACCTTTAAGGTGGGCTGAAAGGGCAAATTCATTCTGACAGTCAATTTTATATGTAGTGAATTGACTGGTTGGATTTTCTAGAGAGAGTTACTTTGTTCTTATCATTGCCATAGAACAACGTATGACTCATATTCAACAGCATAAACGCTAATCCTTGAATTAATTTGACATTTTACAGTGAATCAGGTCCAGGAATTGGTGTAAAGTCGTGTTTACAAACGTTCCGCTCTGCGTGACTTAGGGAGTAACCCAATGTGTTAAGAGAGAAAGCCCCTAAACTGGCACCAGGAAATCTACGGGCCAAATGAGTTTAATAAGGCGTCTCAGGGGTCCGTGGATGTCTGGGCTGACGATCCAGCAGCATGTCCAGGAGCACTCCAGCCACGGCTCCCTCTTCCATTTAACGTCAGGCTTTTAAAACCCTCGGACACGAGAGAGGCAGGTTCATAAACGTTTTCTGGGGCGAGACCAAGTGATACATACTGCACATTAGCAGTAGTGTTCCTCCCCTTCACCCAATGCACTGGGGGACTGTTCTCCTCACAGGAGGCTGGTGGCATCTGAATTGGGGAGCACGGGCTCTTGGTAATGGCTGGAGCGGAATCAGTGGAATGGTATCAGATTCCATTCCGTTCACTCCGTTCCAGCCATTATTATGAGCTGTCCTCCCCTCAGCAGCCTCCACGGGTTCACATACAATATGATTTTCCCTCACAACTTCATAAATCAATATTCCCCAAAGCAGAGCTTGTCTAATAGCCAGGTTACCTATTCGTTTGACTACAGAGGTTAGTCACAAGCAAATAATGAGCGAATAATGATTCATGAGTTTTCTGCTGTCACTTATTATATAGCTCCCTATGATTTAAAGATGTTGACAAGGGATATTTTGAGGATAATGTGACAGATAAACTTGCTTGTCTGGGAGGAAATTCACATGCTCTTTGATCTTCTCAATACATCAGGGCTTGACATGAACTTTTTTAGCCACCTGTCCTTCGGACAAGTAGAACTGATCTTTTACTTGTCCGAAAGCTTAAATCACTTGTATGGTCTGTCACACCATGGGCCAAAAAGGTGACTGAACATTGCGTTTTTGATGCAAGAAACCACTTCACAAAATACAGTACATTCATTATGATCACTGGTGTTGACAATGGAACGCTGCTGGTCTCTGAACCCATGTATTGTATCTCCTGCCGTTGTGGCCTTGAGCAAGGCACTTAACCCCCCACAAAGTATAATGCTGCACTAATAGGCTACTGTATAAAACACATGTGGTCCGTCAACCGTCCATCTGGAGAGCTACTGGCTGTGAAGAATCTTCACCCAACCCTGCTCAAAGACACCAGTCATCTTAGTCATCTTATCAAGGTCCTGTTGAGCAGCTGATTTTTTATAATGTGGGGTTTTCGAGCAGGGCTGGAGCAAACGCCTGCACGCACAGTAGCTATTCTGGAATCTCCAGGAGGATGTTGGCCACCCTGCAACATTACAATTACCACCAAATACTTTTTATGTCTTTATAAAATAATTCCCTCACTCAATGAACCAGGGACCAAATGGCTACGGTGGGCGAGGTTCATTCAATATTTGTGCTTTTCAATCCCCTAAATCAGTAGTTTTATTATAGTCAGCGAGGAATTGAGCTGGCTCTAATTATGATGATCAGCACTACCTGGCATGATGACTCCTTGCTGTCCCCAGTCCAACTGGCCGTGCTACTGCTCCAGTTTCAACTGTTCTGCCTGCGGCTATGGAACCCTGACCTGTTCACCGGACGTGCTACCTGTCCCAGACCTGCTGTTTTCAACTCTCTAGAGACAGCAGGAGTGGTAGAGATACTCTCAATGATTGGCTATGAAAAACCAACTGACATTTACTCCTGAGGTGCTGACTTGTTGCACCCTCGAAAACTACTGTGATTATTATTATTTGACCATGCTGGTCATTTATGAACATTTGAACATCTTGGCCATGTTCTGTTATAATCTCCACCCTGCACAGCCAGAAGAGGACTGGCCACCCCTCATAGCCTGATTCCTCTCTAGGTTTCTTCCTAGGTTTTGGCCTTTCTAGGGAGTTTTTCCCAGCCATCGTGCTTCTACACCTGCATTGCTTGCTGTTTGGGGTTTTAGGCTGGGTTTCTGTACAACACTTTGATACATCAGCTGATGTAAGAAGGGCTTTATAAATACATTTGATTTTGATTTGATACTCTTCTGAAGAGTGTGAAAACACACACCCACATTCACACACACATACTGTTCACACGCACACTCACTGTGGAAAACCTTCACCCCTCCACACACTTACCACCTTGATAACATTTCAACATGGGTACCTAGTGTAGTAATGGCTTAGTAGCAACACATTCTCTGATGTTTTGCACAAGGATTTATGTATTTTTCAATGATTGTCTTTGGTATGAAGAAGCCAACAGTATAACTTACAATTACCCCAACATGATGATTGCATATCACGGTGCAGATTATATCATCATTTATATGATCTTTTTCTCCTCTCCTCTCTGCCAGGCGGTTGCATTGTACCAGGAACTACATCCACATGCACCTGTTTGTGTCCTTCATGCTCCGAGGCATCAGCATCTTCGTAAAGGATGTGGTGCTATACTCTGGCTCTGCCCTAGAAGATATGGAGAGAGTCAGTGTGGAAGATCTCAAGTCCATCACTGAGGCTCCTCCAGCTAACAAAACCCAGTTTGTAAGTGCCTAATCTTTTCTCCCCAGACTATAGGAAGTTTGGTGCGCGAGAATAGTAGGTAGCAGGCTAATGTAGTTAAGTCACTGACCAAACGCAACTGTGAATTATTTCCATAGAAAACAAATTCTGGAATACTTGTTGTTTACAAATTCTAGAACTTTGTTATTTTGAGAGGTCCATTGTAAATTGGTTGGATCGTTGTAAAAGGCCTTCCTCTAAGGATATAGTGATCAGTGTAATCCAGGGACTATTGGATATGACTTACTAAAGTCGTTCCAGCATTCAGTATTATGAGTCATCGGTCTTTTCATTATAATTATTATTTTTTCATTACTGTCTCTCGCAGCATTTCTAAATTAGAAAAAAAGCAAATGCTACTGGGAAAGACTTGCCTAATGATTATAAAACAAGAAGAGAGAGAGAGAGAGAGAGAAAGGAGGAGAAAAGGCTAAGTCTCTCTTGGCTCGCGTGTAATATCCCTAGCTAGAGTGAGCATGCAAGGCTGAAGGAATCAGCTATGGACTTCAAAGTACTCTGGTAGAATAGACAGGCATAGAGGTGGGCTTCTCTCGTGGCATACACAGGCTGAACCTCCAGGGATTCCCTGTTGTTTACAGTTGATTAGCATCTACAGATTGGAACAACACACAGTATTCATTAGGATTAGAATACATCTTTAATTGTTCAAACCGTGATTGGAACCTAGAGGTTAAGGTTTCATCCTGGACAGGCTTGAATGTTGGTTTACTCACTACAAAGTGATTTCACATTTGTCAATGTACACACTACCCTTAGAGTTTCTGTATGTCACACCAACCCAGCAGAATAACTATATAACAGTGCGAAGCAAGAGTAGATTATAAGGATTCAAAATGGCTTCAGGTCACACTATAAGAAGATCCAAGGCATTCTGAATTGGTTCTGCGATTGACAGGTCGTGACCATGAGACTATAGTGCCTCGATCACAACGACAGCGTCATTGCATTTTGGTTCACCAGAACTACGTTCACTTCCAATGGAACGGTGCGTTTGCCTTGCAGCATGTCGCTGCAGAGGCAGTTGCAGTGCGTTCTGTGTGGTGCATACGTTGGATTTATCGAACGTATGCGTCAAAATGTATGCTTAGACGGCTCGACAGAAATGGTAACAGAAGGTGAATGTTAAACTTCTGTTTCACACATATCCAGATGGTGCTGCGTACCATTTTGCGCAATGATGCTGTAGGTGTGATTAAGGCACAAGGTTCTATCTGCCCAAAGCATAGTTCTGAGATATTGAGCATAAAAGTTTTCACATGCCAGATCTCAGAACTGTTTTGTAGTGAGTTCTTCTTTTGTTACCCATTAAGGTCCTCACCTTAAAGGTACCTAAAGTGCAGAGTATCAAAATCCTGAGACATTTGTAAATCCGTTTCTTTAGTGCAATTGCGGATATAACCTTATGGCTCTGAAATGTCAATCTGGGTTCAGCCATAAGGTTCGAACTGACACTTCTGAATTAGACATGTTCAGTTTTTAAGAAGATTTTAGCTATTTGAATAGCATAAATGATAGAATAACACTATTGCATCAAGATAGAGTCAGAACACATCATCAAATACATTAAGACATGTATTATGATCCTCAGATGAATTACTGTCATCACTGAACAACGATGTGATATAATTTACTGTAAGATTTCTGACAGTGTTGTTTTTTTGCTTGCGTGCCATTATTGCTGGCTAGACTAGGCTAGATCATACTTAGAGGGAGATGGAGACATGCGTTCTGATTAGTTTTGTATTTGTTCAGGTTTGTGATTGGTTTGCAGGTAGAACCTTATATCACAAAGTTCAAATTGGTTCATGCAAATATATATATTTTTCACTTAAAATGTTCTTTTTCAAAATGTTTACTTCACAGAGATATGAAAAACCATCTAAAGATCAGATAGAACCTTATAGTGCCTAGGTCTCAAGGTGTTGGAAGTCATTAGTCATTCATCTACAAGTGCTTGTGACCATGAAATAGGCTGCTGTATTTAAGGATGCTTAGTAAGTTCAGTATATTTGATGTATTTGTCTGTTGTTTCCTTTAGATTGGCTGTAAGGTGGCAGTGACCCTGTTCCTATATTTCCTGGCTACCAACTACTATTGGATCCTAGTAGAGGGACTGTACCTCCACAGCCTCATCTTCATGACCTTCTTCTCAGACAGGAAGTACCTCTGGGGATTCACTCTAATTGGATGGGGTGAGTGGTCACAGAATTCTTTGGAGGTTTTACTGCAGATTCACTGCTATGAAGTCAAAAAATAAGCTAAACGAACTATCCCAGACAGATGTATTAATCAATCAATTTCAAAAGCCATTCCAATGTTATAATGTTTCGAGGAAGGTTTAGAAGAAAGCTGATAATATTGTTGATTCCACAATTATCTACAATTCATTGGTTTCACACATACTGTGTGAGTACTACTATAATCAGAACTCAAGAAGAGTTCAGAAAACTCGGCTGTACGGCTCCTGCATTGTACACACTGTGTGTATCTGTTATGTAAGCACAGCGCATACAATGTGGATGTTGTGTCACCCAATTGCCTCGCTGCAAGAATCCGAAAAACGACATTATATTAGCAGTATATTACAAGGGTAATTTTGACTTGAATCCACAATGATAATTGGAAGAAAATGACTGTATTTTGTTTTTGAATCATTGTTTGTGTGATTGCAAATAATTATGCTCTGTTCTGCAGGGGTCTCAGCTGTTTAGTTGTTTTGAGATCTTTTTTATGTTTGTTGTTGTTGATTTACAGGGGTCCCAGCTATGTTTGTGACAGTGTGGGCGAGTGTGAGAGCCACCTTGGCAGACACAGAGTAAGTACTGCGCTAAAATCCCAATTCGTCATTGATGATGTCAGCTCTAAACACATAGTACTGTACATTTGCCAGAATCTTTCATGGGAATGTGAAACAGGACCTTAGAACGTGTTCCAGAATCCTCTTAGATTCTTAGAATATTTAAGGGTGTGAGTGTACATCCTCAATTTCATAGAAACACGCATTGCAGTATTTACACAGTAGTACCTCTCACAGGTAGATTCTGACAGTTTTCAGGATAGGAAATGTGTGTACGGAGGAAGTAGTTTGTGTACAAGGACCATGTGTAAACATTGCCATGGCTGGTTGGATAGAATTCCAGCCTAGGACTTAGAGCCTAGGAACAGACTGTAAGCACTGCCAACTTCCCCATGTGTTGTTGCTACACTAGGATAAACCGAAACAGATCAGATCCTGAAAGCGATTAGATAAACAATTATACCTACCTGTATTAGTTTTTCATGTGTCCTGTTTATCACTTGCAGGTGCTGGGATCTAAGTGCAGGCAATCTGAAGTGGATCGTACAAGTTCCCATTCTAACAGCAATAGTGGTAAGTAAACATGTCAATTGAAAATCTTAATTGGCGTAATGGCATTTAACGTTTTCGATTGACACGTTTACTTACCACAATTACTTACCACTATGACCACCATTTGCTTTTTGAGAGATTTGGCCTTGGTGTTCTACATTGTGTAATTTTCTGTTTTTAAAGGTGAATTTTATGCTGTTCCTGAATATAATACGAGTTCTGGCCACTAAACTTCGAGAGACAAATGCTGGCAGATGTGACACAAGACAGCAGTACAGGTAAGAAGCATTACTCTGACTGACTGCTCCTCCTTCCCTGACTGTTTCATCATGACATTTTGTATTCCTTATATACATTTGTATTCTGTTTTATCTCCAGCATGCTGATAGAAATATAGAATCTTTATCACACCGAAACATGCCACCAGTAATGTCAGTGATACATAGTATGTATGAAAATGCATAATGCAGTGAATGACCATGATAACATCAAACTTAATCTCCTCATTACAATAAATGTCACGCACAGTAAATCTAAAAATAAATGTTAAAAGTATAATAATAATAATCACATTGAAATCTGTACAGCACTGTAGATTAAAGGTACAGTAGATTATATTTGTAGCTGGCAAAAAAATGTTTTATGAACAATGGGGCAAAATGCCAATAAATACACAGAGTGTACAAAACATGACAATCTGTCTTTCCATGACATAGACTGACCAGGTGAAAGATATGATCCCTTATTGATGTCACCTGTTCAAATCCACTTCAATCAGTGTAGATGAATGGGGGGAGACAGGTTACAGAAGCCTTTAGACAAGACATGGATTGTGTATGTGTACCATTCAGAGGGTGAATGGGCAAGAAAAAATATTTAAGCTCAACCGTTTCCTGTGTGTATCAAGAATGGTCCCCCACCCAAAGGACATCCAGCCAACTTGACACAGCTGTGGGAAGCATTGGAGTCAACATAGGCCAGCATCCCTGTGGAATGCTTTTGACACCTTGTAGAGTCCATGGCTGCACAAATTGAGGCTGTTATGAGGGCAAAAGGGGGTACAACTCAATATTAGGAAGGTGTTCTGTTTTGTACACTCAGTGTAGATTGTAATAAAAAATTATCTTATGAACATTTTCTTGTATTTATTCAGGAAACTGTTGAAGTCTACATTGGTCCTGATGCCACTGTTTGGTGTCCACTACATAGTGTTCATGGCCATGCCTTATACTGAAGTGACTGAAGTCCCATGGCAGATACAGATGCACTATGAGATGCTTTTCAATTCATTCCAGGTACCGACTTATGTTGTACAGCATAGATGGATGGATGGATGGATGAACGAATGAATGAACAAACGAATGAACAAACTAACTAATGAATGAATGAACAAACGAACGAAAGAATGAATGAATATACTACTGCATATGGGTTTAGTCACAGGCAGCCAGCAATAGATCCGAAACGATGGGCTACTACAGTACTTTAAAAAGATCCAATAAGGGGCACTGCATCTGTTCTAGTGGTGTGCTACACATAATTAGCTATTGAGTTGTGATTAAACTGTGATGAGTTAAGATTTTGAGAGAGCACAGCTCAGTGTTTTCAGAGTAAGCAGCTGGTATCAATGACGTGAAGAAGTCACTTTAGATTGCATGGCATTCTTCCAGAGTGCTCTGGATAGATGCACAGGTCAACCTGTGAACTTTGAGGCTTAAGCAAAAATGTAATAATGTTTTTTATCCTTTTCAGGGATTCTTTGTTGCAATTATATATTGTTTCTGCAATGGGGAGGTAAGGACTACTTTGAACAACTTTGTTAATATATTTCTGTGAAAATGTCCGCAATGACTCATTATAGTATTTTATTTAAGACAAAATATGTAATCCTGAAAGATAATATAATGTTCAAGATGAATTGCAGTCACAGCATGCACACACCTGAGACTCAATTATTGTATGTCACAGTAGATTAGATCTATTTAGTTACAATCTAATTTCTTTCCATCTTTAGGTTCAAGCGGAAATTAAGAAATCGTGGAGCAGGAGGACACTAGCGCTGGACTTTAAACGTAAAGCCCGTAGTGGCAGTAACACATATAGTTATGGACCTATGGTGTCTCACACCAGTGTAACCAACGTCACTGCCCGGGGGCCCCTGGCACTGCACCTCACCACGCGCCTTGGGGGCCCCGTCACCGTCAACGGGCACCGGAATCTCCCGGGGTATGTGAAGAATGGTTCCATCTCCGAGCACTCCATCCCTTCCTCAGGACAGGAGTTACATGTTCCCGAGGAGGAGCAGCCATCCAGTAACGTGCCACCGCATTCTGTTGAGGAGGAGAAACCCTCGCCTGTAGTGGAGGAGGAGCGGGAGACCGTCATGTGACAATCATGTGACCTCTTGCGAGAGATGGTCATGTCATGTGACCTTCAGGCAGCCAATAGCGCCTCCACTGTGAGGACAATTTCTGTAGGAATGAGTCATGGGAAAGATCTCAATTACATACTCCTTGTATCCTCTCTCCTCGTCTCCAGAGGGACCTCTGGCTTTCTCATCCAATGAGTTTTGAAAAGGAGAAGAGGAGAGAGGACGCGAGGAGTATGCAATTGAGATCTTCCCATGAAACATAGCACCACATAGACCAGTCAAGCTTCTCAGTTGATTTTATTTCACTGCCTTCAATGTGTTGCAGCAAGTACTTTATAATGGATGAATCCCAACCATGGTCTGTGGATGAACAGTAGGCTAATGTGTCTGACTGAAACAGACAGCATTGATTGTCCACAGGTCCTGTGGCTGAAGGTGTCAACCGTATACTATAGGTCCTCATTCTGGCAGGAGCATGTTAGCTTATGTTAGTGTAGCAGATGGCTAAGTTAGCATACAGCTCACTAGCTCACATCTGCTACATTAGGCACTCCTAGTGATATGAGAATATGCCTGGCTGCAGTTGATTCTGCCTGCGTGGTTGGGGAGATCTCACTACGTTTCAATGTGTTTGAAAATGTGGATGTAAATTGACCCAACCCACTTTGATGTAGCTAAAAGGGAATAAAACTCAGGTCCTCTAAACCCTCCATTCTAGTGCATCAGTTGGAGCTAGTCTGTAGTTTCAGAGGTGTGCTGGCTTCTTGAGTTGATTTATATGGAGAAAGGCCCAATGGATTACTTTTCCCCATGAGTATCAACTTTTTGTACAGTTTGTATTTTTGCTATTTAAAAGAGACTATCCTAATATTCAATGGCTATGGAAGTTTATGCTTTTTCCATGATGTGTTGATTACATTCTTCAATAATAATATTATATTTCACAATATATAATGCCACAAAAGTAACCGAAACTTGGAGCCCATTGGAGTCTAAACGTGTTTTTCCTGTGTTTTATATATACACTGCTCAAAAAAATAAAGGGAACACTTAAACAACACAATGTAACTCCAAGTCAATCACACTTCTGTGAAATCAAACTGTCCACTTAGGAAGCAACACTGATTGACAATAAATTTCACATGCTGTTGTGCAAATGGAATAGACAAAAGGTGGAAATTATAGGCAATTAGCAAGACACCCCCAATAAAGGAGTGGTTCTGCAGGTGGTGACCACAGACCACTTCTCAGTTCCTATGCTTCCTGGCTGATGTTTTGGTCACTTTTGAATGCTGGCGGTGCTTTCACTCTAGTGGTAGCATGAGACGGAGTCTACAACCCACACAAGTGGCTCAGGTAGTGCAGCTCATCCAGGATGGCACATCAATGCGAGCTGTGGCAAGAAGGTTTGCTGTGTCTGTCAGCGTAGTGTCCAGAGCATGGAGGCGCTACCAGGAGACAGGCCAGTACATCAGGAGACGTGGAGGAGGCCGTAGGAGGGCAACAACCCAGCAGCAGGACCACTACCTCCGCCTTTGTGCAAGGAGGAGCACTGCCAGAGCCCTGCAAAATGACCTCCAGCAGGCCACAAATGTGCATAATACCAAGTCCATATAATGCTAAGAACAGCTCAAATAAGCAAAGAGAAAAGACAGTTCATCATTACTTTAAGACATCAAGGTCAGTCAATCTGGAAAATTTCAAGAACTTTTAAGGTTTCTTAAAGTGCAGTCGCAAAAATTATCAAGCGCTATGATGAAACTGGCTCTCAAGAGGACCGTCACAGGAAAGGAAGACCAATAGTTACCTCTGCCGCAGAGGACAAGTTCATAAGAGTTACCAGCCTGAGAAATCGGCAATTAACTGCACCTCAGATTGCAGCCCAAATAAACACTTCATAGAGTTCAAGTAACAGACACATCTCAACATCAGCTGTTTAGAGGAAATTACGTGAATCAGGCCTTCATGGTCGAATTGCTGCAAAGAAACCACTACTAAAGGACACGAATAAGAAGAGACTTGCTTGGGCCAAGAAACACGAGCAATGGACATTAGACCGATGGAAATCTGTCCTTTGGTCTGATGAGTCCAAATTTGAGATGCTTGGCTCCAACCGCCGTGTCTTTGTGAGACGCAGAGTAGGTGAACGGATGATCTCTGCATGTGTGGTTCCCACTTTGAAGCATGGAGGCGAAGGTGTGATGGTGTGGGGGTGTTTTGCTGGTGACACTGTCTGTGATTTATTTAGAATTCAGGGCACACTTAACCAGCATGGCTACCACAGCATTCTGCAGCAATACGCCATCCCATTTGGTTTGCACTTAGTGAGACTATCATTTCTTTTTCAACAGGACATGGACCCAAAACACACCTCCAGGCTCTGTAAGGGCTATTTGACCAAGAATGAGAGTGATGGAGTGCTGCATCAGATGACCTGGCCTCCACAATCACCCAACCGCAACCCAATTGAGATGGTTTGGAATGAGTTTGACTGCAGAGTGAAGGAAAAGCAGCCAACAAGTGCTCAGCATATGTGGGAACTCCTTCAAGACTGTTTGAAAAGCATTCCAGGAGACTACCTCGTGAAGTTGGTTGAGAGAACGCCAAGAGTGTGCAAAGCTGTCAACAAGGCAACGGGTGGCTGCTTTGAAAAATCTAAAATATATTATGATTTATTTAACACTTTTTTAGTTACTACATGATTCCATATGTTTAATTTCACAGTTTTTATGTCTTCACTATTATTCTACAATGTAGAAAATAGTAAAAAGAAAGAAAAACCCTTGAGTGAGTAGGTGTGTCCAAACTTTTGACTGGTACTGTATATACAGTTGAAGTCGTAAGTATACATACACTTAGGTTGGAGTCATTAAAACTCGTTTTTCAACCACTCCACAAATTTCTTGATAACAAACTATGGTTTTGGCAAGTCGGTTAGAACATCCTCTTTGTGCATGACACAAGTAATTTTTCCAAAAATTGTTTACAGAGAGATTATTTCACTTATAATTCACTGTATCACAATTCCAGTGGGTCAGAAGTTTACATACACTAAGTTGACTGTGCCTTTAAACAGCTTGGAAAATTCCAGAAAATGATGTCATGGCTTTAGAAGCTTCTGATAGGCTAATTGACACAATTTGAGTCAATTGGAGGTGTACCTGTGGATGTATTTCAAGGCCTACCTTCAAACTCAGTGCCTCTTTGCTTGACATCATGGGAAAATCAAAAGAAATCCCCCAAGTCCTCAGAAAAATAATTGTAGACCTTCACAAGTCTGGTTCATCCTTGGGAGCAATTTCCAAATGTATGAAGGTACCACGTTCATCTGTACAAGCAATAGTACGCAAGTATAAACACCATGGGACCACGCAGCTGTCATACCACTCAGGAAGGAGACGCGTTCTGTCTCCTATAGATGAACGTACTTTGGAGTGAAAAGTGCAAATCAATCCCAGAAAAACAGCAAAGGACCCTGTGAAGATGCTGGAGGAAACAGGTACAAAAGTATCTATATCCACAGTAAAACGAGTCCTATATCAACATAACCTGAAAGGCCGCTCAGCAAGGAAGAAGCCACTGCTCCAAAACCGCCATAAAAAAGCTGGACTATGGTTTGCAACTGCACATGGGGACAAAGAACGTACTTTTTGGAGAAATGTCCTCTGATCTGATGAAACAAAAATATAACTTTTTGGCCACAATGACCTTCGTTATGTTTGGAGGAAAGAGGGGGAGGCTTGCAAGCCCGAAGAACACCATCCCAACCGTGAAGCACGGGAGTGGCAGCATCATGTTGTGGGGGTGCTTTGCTGCAGGAGGGACTGGTGCACTTCACAAAATAGATGGCATCATGAGGGAGGAAAATTATGTGGATATATTGAAGCAACATCTCAAGACATCAGTCAGGAAGTTAAAGCTTGGTCGCGAATGGGTCTTCCAAATGGACAATGACCCCAAGTATACTTCTAAAGTTGTGACAAAACGGCTTAAGGACAACAAAGTCAAGGTATTGGAGTGGCCATCAAAAAACCCTGACCTCAATCCTATAGAAAATGTGTGGGCAGAACTGAAAAGGCGTGTACGAGCAAGGAGGCCTACAAACCTGACTCAGTTACACCAGCTCCAGCAATGGGCCAAAATTCACCCAATTTATTGTGGGATGCTTGTGGAAGGCTACCCAAAACGTTTGACCCAAGTTAAACAATTTAAAGGCAATGCCAACAAATACTAATTGAGTATGTAAACTTCTGACCCCTGGGAATGTGATGAAATAAATAAAAGCTGAAATAAATCATTCTCTCTGCTATTATTCTGACATTTCACATTCTTACAATATAGTGGTGATCCCAACTGACCTATAACAGGGAATTTTTGCTTGGATTAAATGTCAGGAATTGTGAAAAACTGAGTTTAAATGTATTTGGCTAAGGTATATGTAAACTTCAACTGTATATGGTTGTCTAGCAAGGATCAACAACCAATTTGGCAGAGCTTGAGGATTTTTTTTATAATAATGGGAAACTATTGTACAATCCAGGTGTGCAAGGCTCTTAGAGACTAACCCAGAATGACTCACAGCTGTAATCACTGCCAAAGGTGATTCTAACATGTACATTTCTGTATTTCATTCTCAATAAAT
Source organism: Salvelinus namaycush (assembly GCF_016432855.1). Taxonomy (NCBI): domain Eukaryota; kingdom Metazoa; phylum Chordata; class Actinopteri; order Salmoniformes; family Salmonidae; genus Salvelinus; species Salvelinus namaycush. The sequence continues at coordinate 29,414,916 of NC_052317.1, read as the reverse complement.
TTGCAAAAATGTATTGAAACATGTTTTCACTTTGTCATGTTTTTTTTGTGTAGATGGGAAAGAAAAACAATCTATTGAATTCATTTTTAATTCAACTGTAACGCAACAAAATGTGTACTAAGTAAAGGGGTATGAATACTTTGAAGGCAATGTAGATGGTTATATCCCTTCCTTGATCCAGCATATCCATTGACATGTATTTATTCATTGTTTTATATGTATTTATTCATTGTTTCCAAAGTCAAATGGCATTTTGAGATAGAGGAAAGATTGAAAGTATTGAAACTATTTAGATGAAGACTAAGCTGTTTATATGCCATCTGTTACAACTAAACATGTGAATCAGCATGAAGACAGACACAGTGTGCATGTCTTACAACGTCCCCTCCATGCATGAGAGGATTTCTGTAATGAAAAATTCAACAGCTCCCACAATCTAGAGCTGTGAAGATTGCAAGGATTGCCTCGCGAATGCCCCCTCCCTCTATAACAGCCATGGTAGCACCCCGGGTGTGCTAGTTCCTGCTCTAGGGGAAACCACTGCTGAGAGGGAGAGGATACTGCTGCTTCTTACTACACCTTCTTAAAGCAATTGAGCGGGACCTTAAGCGCAACAAATGCATAAAATACTGTATGAATTGGATGTAACATATCATACGAATTGCACCAAAAAAAGGAGGTAACATACAGGAAATGGATGACGTAGTAGACGATTGTGCAACATTTTCGGGGACCCGTTTTGGTTCGTGAGCAGTACTTTCAAAGCTACTGGCTGAAATTATACAAAACTTGTATAACGCATCTTGAATACAGTAACAGAGGAGCAAACACAGAGAAATAGAATGGACGTCCCCATTCAAGTCAATGATGGCATAATGGGTGGACCGGTAGTCATTTTTAGTGAACCCATTGGAGCAAAGCAGGAAGTAAAAACAGGAAGTAAAAGTAGGAAGTGTACCCATCAATCTGTGCTGTGATTTGTTGATTCAACTCAACTGACATTACAAAAATACATTCCATTATATGAGCCACATCAGTTAACATAATTTGAATGAACATTCTACATTACATCCAAGATGGATGGAACCAATATACACAGGCAGGTAGGAAAGCAAAGGCTAGCTTTTTCAAACAGAAATGTGCATCCTGTAGCACAAACTCAAAAAAGTTCTGGGACACTGTAAAGTCCATGGAGAATAAGAGCACCTCCTCCCAGCTGCCCACTGCACTGAGGCTAGGAAACGCTGTCACCACTGGTAAATCCGCAATAATTGAGAATTTCAGTAAGCATTTTTCTGTGGCTGGCCATGCTTTCCACCTTGCTACCCCTACCCCGGTCAACAGCCCTGCGCCCCCCACAGCAACTTGCCCAAGCCTCCCTCATTTCTCCGTCACCCAAATCCAGATAGCTGATGTTCTGAAAGAGCTGCAAAATCTGGACCCCTACAAATCAGCCGGGCTAGACAATCTGGACCCTCTATTTCTAAAATTATCTGCCGAAATTGTTGCAATCCCTATTACTAGCCTGTTCAACCTTTCTTTCGTATCGTCTGAGATTCCCATAGATTGGAAAGCTGCCATGGTCATCCCCCTCTTCAAAGGGGGAGACACTCTAGACCCAAACTGCTACAGACCTATATCTATCCTACCCTGCCTTTCAAAAGTCTTCGAATGCCAAGTTAACAAACAGATCACCGACCATTTCGAATCCCACCGTACCTTCTCCGTTATGCAATGTGGTTTCTGAGCAGGTCATGGGTGCACCTCAGCCATGCTCAAGGTACTAAACGATATCATAACCGCCATCATCGACCTGGCCAAGGCTTTCGACTCTGTCAATCACCACATTCTTATCAGCAGACTCAACAGCCTTGGTTTCTCAAATGACTGCCTCGCCTGGTTCACCAACTACTTCTCAGACAGAGTTCAGTGTGTCAAATTGGAGGGCCTGTTGTCCGGACCTCTGACAGTCTCTATGGGGGTGCCACAGGGTTCAATCCTCGGGCCGTCTCTTTTCTCTGTACACATCAATGATGTCGCTCTTGTTGTTGGTGATTCTCTGATCCACCTCTACGCAGATGACACCATTCTGTATACTTCTGGCCCTTCGTTGGACACTGTGAACTAACCTCCAGACGAGCTTCAATGCCATACAACTCTCCATCCGTGGCCTCCAACTGCTCTTAAATGCAAGTAAAACTAAATGCATGCTCTTCAACCGATCGCTGCCCACACCTGCCCGCCCGTCCAGAATCACTACTCTGGACGGTTCTGACTTAGAATATGTGGACAACTACAAATACCAGCTTACTGGTGCTCTTCCATGCCATCCCTAGGAGGGGTGCGTCACTTGACTGGGTTGAGTCACTGATGTGATCTTCCTGTCCGGGTTGGCAAACCCCCCCCCCCCCCCCACTTGGGTTGTGCTGTGGGGGAGATCTTCTTGGGCTATACTCGGCCTTGTCTCAGGATGGTAAGTTGGTGGTTGAAGATATCCCTCTAGTGGTGTGGGGGCTGTGCTTTGGAAAAGTGGGTGGGGTTATATCCTGCCTGTTTGGCCCTGTCTGGGGGTATCGTCAGACGGGGACACAGCGTCTCCTGATCCCTCATATCTCAGCCTCCAGTATTTATTCTGCAGTAGTTTGTGTCGGGGGGCTAGGGTCAGTCTGTTATATCTGGAGTATTGCTTCTGTCTTATCCCGTGTCCTGTGTGAATTTAAGTATGCTTTCTTTTTCTTTTCTTTCTCTTGAAGGACCTGAGCCCTAGAACCATGCCTCAGGACTACCTGGTCTGATGACTCCTTGCTGTCCACAGTCCACCTGGCTGTGCTGCTGCTCCAGTTTCAACTGTTCTTCTTGCGGCTATGGAACCTTGACCTGCTGTTTTCAACTCTCTAGAGACAGCGGTAGAGATACTCTGAATGATCGGCTATGAAAATGTCAGTTGGTTTTACTCCTGAGGTGCTGACCTGTTGCACCCTCGACAACCACTGTGATTATTATTTGACCCTGCTGGTCATCTATGAACATTTGAACATCTTGGCCATGTTCTGTTATAATTTCCACCTGGCACAGCCAGAAGAGGACTGGCCACCCCTCATAGCCTGGCTCCTCTCTAGATTTCTTCCTAGGTTCTGGCCTTTCTAGGGAGTTTTTCCTAGCCACCGTGCTTCTACACCTGCATTGCTTGCTGTTTGGGGTTTTAGGCTGAGTTTCTGTACAGCCCTTTGTGACATCAGCTGATGTAAGAAGAGCTTTATAAATAAATTAGATTTTTATATTCATTACGTGTATGTGTAAATACACACGTTTGCATTAGATCCATGAACACATTCAAACCCCCTCTCCTCATCCCATAATTATTGCTTTGGATTACTGATTTAATGAACTTCAAAACAGTCATAAATACAATGTCAGTGTACCCACATGTTCAGTTACACTGTACCAGCCGATCTAATTACTATGAAAATATAGTCAAGCCAAGTGTGACCACTATCTTCCTCCCTCCCACTGTGACGTCCCTAGGCTACGACTCTTCTCACTGATGGTGTTATTTTCTCAGTCTGAGACACACAGGCGCACTCACACACTCTTGCACGCCCGCTCACACACACTCGCATGCACACTGTTAGTCTACACCTGTTGTTTATGAAGCATGTGAACGAATACTATTATATTTGTCTCTCTCTCTCTGGTATTCTGTCTGTCCGGTGGAGACCGAGGTGCAACATGCACACTCCCCCTCCTGACTCCTCTTTGCATGCGGATATGTAGGGTCATCTGAATAATCCTCAGATGACCCGACACCTCTGTGGGAATGAAATGTGGTTGCGTGTGCATTTGTGACCATGCGTGTGTGCATCAGAGCCAGTAAACTGACACAATGCAGCGCATGACTGATCAAAGTGTGCTGGAATAACGTCTACTTTCCATTTGAATAGCTTTTCCACTTGTCTGTAAGGCAAAGAATTAGGGGAGTGAAGTTACACTTTGTCCCTAATCCTCCCCTCATCGTTTCCTCCTGTCCGGTGTTTGCTTTACCGTCTCCTGTAAATGTCAAACACTTACGGAATTTAACATTTCGAATTCTCTCACAAACAGAATTATATTTTCATTATCAGTTTAACCAAGCTGTCTGAAACCATTTTTTTAAATTTAGGCCAGGGGGGAACCGTGAGGGCCTTCTACGCCTTCAGAGAAGGCCTAAGGATTTTTTTAAACTATAAATGTCGTTTGAATTTATATTTCATCTTTTCAAAACTATTTCAAATGTATTCTAATTTTATTTTTAAATGATATTCTGATTAAATCTCTTCGATTTGTGTTGGAAAGGGTTAACACTGAAAATATGTTTTTACCTACATTCATACAGATTCTTTACTGTGTCCAGTTTGCTAATTATCCCTGAAATGAAAGCTAGACAGTCAAGGAGGAATTTTCTTTCTTCACATTTTGACAGTGAGGAAATAACAAACTGTCAATGCGGCCCTCAGGACATTGTTGAAGACCGACTGCAGCCCATGTGAGAATTTGTTTGACACCCCTGAGCTATATAAAAGGCATGTGCCATTCAATTTATAAAGGCCTTCTCGAAGGCCAAAATAGCGAGTAGTAGTTTTCCGACAGTCTAGCTAGCCAGTTTTTATTGTAAGCTAGTAGTGGCTGCAGCAGCTGTTATCGAAAAAGATGTTGCTAATTTGTTAGATTCGCCATTTTCAAGATTAGCTTTAAACAAATTAAGTTTCAAATGATTATCATCTGTGAGTGGAACCGTGTTTTATTTATTCTTGCTCGATTGCTGTTTGTAGCTATCTTTTTGAATATAGATTGTGTGTGAAACATTTTCCACTTAAACTTTAGATCACCGGTTAGGCTACTTTATATGCTGAATGTGAAAAATATGTTTGCAAATAGAAATATTTTCACATTTCGATTGGGAAATGCTTAGTCTAATGGTTGTTTTTTTGTATTCTTATGTGATTGGGACCTACTGGCTTATTATGTCTGAGTGAATGGGCTGCTTATCTTTCAACTTCATGCTGTGTGTGACTGCTGTCTTTCTATCGACCCTATGTGTTTTACAAAAAGTCTGCTCTCCTACATGGTGATAGTGATTGCGTTAGGCTACCATAGGTTGTGTAAGCTGTGTGGTTGTTGTTGCTGGTAGCATTATCTGTACGGGTGCTGTGTCTGTGAGTGGAAGCCAGTAGCATGGCTCAGCCTCAGGCCTTTTTTATTCAGTTGGGCGCATTAAGTGATGTTATGTTCCTGTTATTATACTTGATTTTTGAGTTTGGTATAATGTGTTGGAAGATTTTCTTTCCACACTTTTTTGTTCTAGGTAGAACCATTTGGGGTTCCACGTGGAACCCTCTGTGGAAAGGGTTCTAAGTGGGACCCAAAATGGTTATTCTAGGAACCAAAAGGGTTCTACCAGGAACCAACAAAGGTATTTCAAAGGGTTCTCCCATTGGGACAGCCAAACAACACTTTTAGGTTCTAGATAGCACCTTAATTTCTAAGAGTGTAGGTCCAATAGCCAATGTTCCCAACTGATTTAGGTCATGCAGGTAAAGTGTGCAGTAAAACTTTTTGAGAAGGAAGGGATGTCAGTATTACCACAGACTTTGCTGTAGGGGCCGATTCCAATTTAGGAAATTATGCCTTTCTTACGCTCGCCTTTCCTACTCACAGTAGTTGGTATTCAGACTTACCTTGTGCAGGTGCGTAACGGGCTTTGAAGGCGGGGTTCCCTTGCGCCCCTGAATAAATGTAATTCAACCTCTGAAAACTCTCCCACTTGCTGGCCAACATATTTTGTCGTGGCCTTTTCATTCAATACGGTTGTCATCTTAAACCATCCCTTTAAATATGGTGTACCTCTAATTAGAATTTTATCGACAGATTAGAATACATTGATAGAACGGGTTAAGAAAATAGGGATCAATGAAAGTAATCCATCTAAATATATGCATATTAGTTTCCGTTTCAGCACCAACTGGTAGATGTAAAAATACTCTGATTTTGTAGATTATTTAGGCACATTTTAGGGTTAGGGAAGAACTGTATGTATGAATCATTAAAGAAATATGTTTGGAGAGCCTTTATGCACAACATATATTGATGGGTTCAAAATACAGTGCTATGATTCATCCTGAAAGTTGTCATATTCAAGTTCAATCCATTAAATATTGGAAATTGGAAAGAAGTATACAATAGGGGTGGTCCTGTAAATCTAACCTAATTTTCACTAATTATGGAACTGTATGACAACGTTCCATTCGTTGTGAACCGATTTTCAGTTTGCTTCCATATGGTTGGTTTCGCATTCATCTCCAGGGATCATAAGGAATAATCATTTAAAACAATTGCTATGTATTTACAATCCCCTTCTCCAAACGGATTACTAATTTACCTAGCTCATATCAATAGCTCTTATCAATGTATACATTACAGTGCATAGAGAATGCTGTTATTTCTATAAGAACGTAGATGCTTTTCCCACGTGATACCGGCAGGTTCGCTCAACCTTAGTCATGGTTTCCTTACTATATGCGGTGGAATTATGAGGGAATTAAATCAATGTCAGAATACGGCTTATCTGTAGACACACCACCGCCACACCTTCATTTCTTAATTCTCCACCCCGAATGAATAGCGGGTAGATAGCATGCTATTCTCATGCTTAAATTCAAGGTCAGAATACGCATAGAGAGAAAAGTGCATACAAAGGGAACAACGTTCCATTTACGCGCGATTAAATCAGGTCGGAATCGGAGCCTAGATTAATTGAAGATGAAGACTATTATTTGGTTCAACATTGCGGTCAATGCCAAGAATGGATTCTTAAAGGTTAGGTTTGGATGAATCCCGGGGTAAACAAATAGAGCTGTGTGGGGTTCATGAGTCTCCACGATTATAAACCATATCTGTTAATCCTTTCCATTTATAATTGCCACACAGCCTTTCTCTCTCTCTCTCGCAGTACATGGTTAACTACTTATATGTTCACTGCAGAGGTTTTGCTGCGTAAATAACTGCATATTAGATCCAGTATCCCCTTATGCTGCACTATAATATACAGCTGTTCTCTTTCATGTAGATTATGATTTCTCTCAAGGATTAAGCTTGTCTCTGACTGACACGTTCATTATGGTAGCAATCCAAATACAGAGTCAGTCCCCAAAAAGCATAATTTTGTTCATGTTATTGTAAAAATAATAATACCGATATTGTGGTATAGTACTGATATTGTGCATTATATATTTACATGTATTTTAGACCCATGTATACCCATGTAAACCTGTGTGATACTTGGAGAGGACAGAAGGCATGTGCAGAAACAAGATAAAGGTAACACAACAAGTACAGTTTGTCAGTGGCTACCAACCTTAGACCTGGATGATCTACACACGGTGTGCAGGCATTTTTCCCGACACTAAAACCTGCGATTCGACTAACAATTAAGACATTGTTGGTTCTAGGTTGAGAAAAAGCCTGAACACCTTGTAGCTCTCCAGGACCAGGGTTGGTTATCACGGTTGTTACTGTATAAACTTGCATGAAAGGGAAGCTATATTTATTCAAAGCCAAGCTTACAGATTGAGTCAGAGGAAGAGAAGGAAAAACAACAAATGACAAGCATAGACATGCAACATCACTGACAGAAGCCTTAAAGATTAATCTACATTTTTTCATAATCCACATTTGGCTACCAGATACTGAACTTGCAGTTCTGTGTCCAATGTACAATCAATGTGTGATCGACAAGGATGAGTATATCAACAAAGAGCAGATGAGGAAATAGTGAAACCCATTTCAAGTACTTAACACCTACAATTGTAACTCTTCAGCAGGCAATATTCTCAACAATCTCCAAGTCATTCTTTCTGGGAAGTAATGACCAACGCTGAGCTACTCAATGAACTATTCTATTCAGCTATTCATTCCTTTTTTGTGAATTACTGAATGCTGAGCTGCATTCTCCAATATTCCCTCTAGTGGATTGCCCATTTTGTCAGAACATAAATAGGAATGTGGAGAGAGGGAAGTTGAGAAGAAATAATAAGAAATAGGAAACGGAGGGATGGACGTAATCCAGTCTCAGGCTGAGTGAGGGGGACCAGAAGGAGGGAGGAAGCCGTCCAGTCTCAGGCTGAGTGAGGGGGACCAGAAGGAGGGAGGAAGCCATCCAGTCTCAGGCTGAGTGAGGGGGACCAGGAGGAGGGAGGAAGCCGTCCAGTCTCAGGCTGAGTGAGGGGGACCAGGAGGAGGGAGGAAGCCGTCCAGTCTCAGGCTGAGTGAGGGGGACCAGAAGGAGGGAGGAAGCCGTCCAGTCTCAGGCTGAGTGAGGGGGACCAGAAGGAGGGAGGAAGCCGTCCAGTCTCAGGCTGAGTGAGGGGGACCAGGAGGAGGGAGGAAGCCGTCCAGTCTCAGGCTGAGTGAGGGGACCAGGAGGAGGGAGGAAGCCGTCCAGTCTCAGGCTGAGTGAGGGGGACCAGGAGGAGGGAGGAAGCCGTCCAGTCTCAGGCTGAGTGAGGGGACCAGGAGGAGGGAGGAAGCCGTCCAGTCTCAGGCTGAGTGAGGGGGACCAGGAGGAGGGAGGAAGCCGTCCAGTCTCAGGCTGAGTGAGGGGGAACAGGAGGAGGGAGGAAGCCGTCCAGTCTCAGGCTGAGTGAGGGGACCAGGAGGAGGGAGGAAGCCGTCCAGTCTCAGGCTGAGTGAGGGGGACCAGGAGGAGGGAGGAAGCCGTCCAGTCTCAGGCTGAGTGAGGGGGACCAGAAGGAGGGAGGAAGCCGTCCAGTCTCAGGCTGAGTGAGGGGGACCAGAAGGAGGGAGGAAGCCGTCCAGTCTCAGGCTGAGTGAGGGGGACCAGAAGGAGGGAGGAAGCCGTCCAGTCTCAGGCTGAGTGAGGGGGACCAGGAGGAGGGAGGAAGCCGTCCAGTCTCAGGCTGAGTGAGGGGACCAGGAGGAGGGAGGAAGCCGTCCAGTCTCAGGCTGAGTGAGGGGGACCAGGAGGAGGGAGGAAGCCGTCCAGTCTCAGGCTGAGTGAGGGGGACCAGGAGGAGGGAGGAAGCCGTCCAGTCTCAGGCTGAGTGAGGGGGACCAGGAGGAGGGAGGAAGCCGTCCAGTCTCAGGCTGAGTGAGGGGGACCAGGAGGAGGGAGGAAGCCGTCCAGTCTCAGGCTGAGTGAGGGGGACCAGAAGGAGGGAGGAAGCCGTCCAGTCTCAGGCTGAGTGAGGGGGACCAGAAGGAGGGAGGAAGCCGTCCAGTCTCAGGCTGAGTGAGGGGGACCAGGAGGAGGGAGGAAGCCGTCCAGTCTCAGGCTGAGTGAGGGGACCAGAAGGAGGGAGGAAGCCGTCCAGTCTCAGGCTGAGTGAGGGGGACCAGGAGGAGGGAGGAAGCCGTCCAGTCTCAGGCTGAGTGAGGGGACCAGAAGGAGGGAGGAAGCCGTCCAGTCTCAGGCTGAGTGAGGGGGACCAGGAGGAGGGAGGAAGCCGTCCAGTCTCAGGCTGAGTGAGGGGGACCAGAAGGAGGGAGGAAGCCGTCCAGTCTCAGGCTGAGTGAGGGGGACCAGAAGGAGGGAGGAAGCCGTCCAGTCTCAGGCTGAGTGAGGGGGACCAGGAGGAGGGAGGAAGCCGTCCAGTCTCAGGCTGAGTGAGGGGACCAGGAGGAGGGAGGAAGCCGTCCAGTCTCAGGCTGAGTGAGGGGGACCAGGAGGAGGGAGGAAGCCGTCCAGTCTCAGGCTGAGTGAGGGGGACCAGAAGGAGGGAGGAAGCCGTCCAGCCTCAGGCTGAGTGAGGGGGACCAGAAGGAGGGAGGAAGCCGTCCAGCCTCAGGCTGAGTGAGGGGGACCAGGAGGAGGGAGGAAGCCGTCCAGTCTCAGGCTGAGTGAGGGGGACCAGGAGGAGGGAGGAAAGTCATCCAGTCTCAGGCTGAGTGAGGGGGACCAGAAGGAGGGAGGAAGCCGTCCAGTCTCAGGCTGAGTGAGGGGGACCAGAAGGAGGGAGGAAGCCGTCCAGTCTCAGGCTGAGTGAGGGGGACCAGAAGGAGGGAGGAAGCCGTCCAGTCTCAGGCTGAGTGAGGGGGACCAGGAGGTGAAGGAGGGAGGAAGCCGTCCAGTCTCAGGCTGAGTGAGGGGGACCAGAAGGAGGGAGGAAGCCGTCCAGTCTCAGGCTGAGTGAGGGGGACCAGAAGGAGGGAGGAAGCCGTCCAGTCTCAGGCTGAGTGAGGGGGACCAGAAGGAGGGAGGAAGCCGTCCAGTCTCAGGCTGAGTGAGGGGGACCAGAAGGAGGGAGGAAGCCGTCCAGTCTCAGGCTGAGTGAGGGGGACCAGAAGGAGGGAGGAAGCCGTCCAGTCTCAGGCTGAGTGAGGGGGACCAGAAGGAGGGAGGAAGCCGTCCAGTCTCAGGCTGAGTGAGGGGGACCAGAAGGAGGGAGGAAGCCGTCCCGGGTGGCGCAGTGGTCTAGGGCACTGCATCGCAGTGCTAGCTGCGCCACCAGAGTCTCTGGGTTCGCGCCCAGGCTGGGCTGGGTTCGCGCCCAGGCTCTGTCGCAGCCGGCCGCAACCGGGAGGTCCGTGGGGCGACGCACAATTAGCATAGCGTCCGGGTTAGGGAGGGTTTGGCCGGTAGGGATATCCTTGTCTCAGTATGTAAAATGTAATGTAATGTAATGTAAAAATGTAATAAAATGTATGCACTCTACTGTAAGTCGCTCTGGATAAGAGCGTCTGCTAAATGACTAAAATGTAAATGTAAATGTAGAAAAGTCATCCAGTCTCAGGCTGAGTGAGGGGGACCAGAAGGAGGGAGGAAAGTCATCCAGTCTCAGGCTGAGTGAGGGGGACCAGAAGGAGGGAGGAAAGTCATCCAGTCTCATGCTGAGTGAGGGGGACCAGAAGGAGGGAGGAAAGTCATCCAGTCTCAGGCTGAGTGAGGGGGACCAGAAGGAGGGAGGAAAGTCATCCAGTCTCAGGCTGAGTGAGGGGGACCAGAAGGAGGGAGGAAAGTCATCCAGTCTCAGGCTGAGTGAGGGGGACCAGGAGGTGAAGGAGGGAGGAAAGTCATCCAGTCTCAGGCTGAGTGAGGGGGACCAGAAGGAGGGAGGAAAGTCATCCAGTCTCAGGCTGAGTGAGGGGGACCAGAAGGAGGGAGGAAAGTCATCCAGTCTCAGGCTGAGTGAGGGGGACCAGGAGGTGAAGGAGGGAGGAAAGTCATCCAGTCTCAGGCTGAGTGAGGGGGACTAGGAGGAGGAGGGAGGAAAGTCATCCAGTCTCCGGCTGAGTGAGGGGGACTAGGAGGAGGAGGGAGGAAAGTCATCCAGTCTCAGGCTGAGTGAGGGGGAGGAGGAGGGAGGAAAGTCATCCAGTCTCAGGCTGAGTGAGGGGGACTAGGAGGAGGGAGGAAAGTCATCCAGTCTCAGGCTGAGTGAGGGGGACTAGAAGGAGGAGGAGGGAGGAAAGTCATCCAGTCTCAGGCTGAGTGAGGGGGACTAGAAGGAGGAGGAGGGAGGAAAGTCATCTAGTCTCATGCTGAGTGAGGGGGACCAGGAGGTGAAGGAGGGAGGAAAGTCATCCAGTCTCAGGCTGAGTGAGGGGGACTAGGAGGAGGAGGGAGGAAAGTCATCCAGTCTCAGGCTGAGTGAGGGGGACTAGGAGGAGGAGGGAGGAAAGTCATCCAGTCTCAGGCTGAGTGAGGGGGACTAGGAGGAGGGAGGAAAGTCATCCAGTCTCAGGCTGAGTGAGGGGGACTAGAAGGAGGAGGAGGGAGGAAAGTCATCCAGTCTCAGGCTGAGTGAGGGGGACTAGAAGGAGGAGGAGGGAGGAAAGTCATCCAGTCTCATGCTGAGTGAGGGGGACCAGAAGGAGGGAGCAAAGTCATCCAGTTTCAGGCTGAGTGAGGGGGACTAGGAGGAGGGAGGAAAGTCATCCAGTCTCAGGCTGAGTGAGGGGGACTAGAAGGAGGAGGAGGGAGGAAAGTCATCCAGTCTCCGGCTGAGTGAGGGGGACTAGAAGGAGGAGGAGGGAGGAAAGTCATCCAGTCTCAGGCTGAGTGAGGGGGACTAGGAGGAGGACGAGGGAGGAAAGTCATCCAGTCTCAGGCTGAGTGAGGGGGACCAGAAGGAGGGAGGAAAGTCATCCAGTCTCAGGCTGAGTGAGGGGGCCAGTGAGCTCCTCCTCCTCTCTCACCACTGGGAGCTGGCTGCTGCTGGCGCTGCGAGCCTGGACCTGCTCAGAGACCGTCGGGAGGGATGCAGTGTCCAGGAGCGCTGGAGGGACAGGATGAAGAGGAAGAGATGGAGAAGGATGAGGGGGAGGAAGAGAGGGAGGATAGAATGGAAGACGAGTGTGAGGATAGAGAGTAGGAAGAGGAGGACAGGGAGGATGAGGAGGAGAAGAGGGAGGATGAAGAGAAAGAGGAAGAGAGAGAGGAACACAAGGAAGAGAGGAGGAAAGACAGGGTTTGGAGAGGAAGGGTACAGGTAAAATGGAAGGGATAGGGTTGGAAGATGAAGGATTGAGGGAGGAAGAAGCCAAAGGGAAGGCATGAAAGTTAGAACAGTCGCAAAGGAGACAGACTCTGACCTAGAGGAAAAAGCTTTAATGTAAAGTCAATGAAACTTTGAATATCCTGTATTCATTCATCCAGAGTGTGTTTATATCTCCAAGACTATATGTCTATGTTGACTCCATCTACATCTTCAGTCAGATAGGACAGGGAAAATATGGCACATTAAACTAATTCAAAACACCATTTGCATCCAGAGAGATTCAGACAGAGGTGTGTGATTTCGTGCTGCTTGTTATCCGTCGGAAATGAGAGAAAACATATCTTAGCTTCGAATGATTGGAAGTGATGACCATTAGCATAATATGATATCTGAGAGAAACATCAAATTAATTAATACAAAAGCTGTCAGGGGCCCAGTCTCGTTAGTGTGCCAAGTCAAACAGCTATGATTCTCCTACTGTATAAACAGGCCTAGCAGGTGGTATTTCATTAATAGAATCCATAACTCGCTCAGCAGTTGCCTGTCAGAGTAGTTCTTAGAGTAGTGTAAGTAAACAAAGGATGCACACCTCGCACTTAATTTTCTCCTTGCTGTGGATTTATTTCACCAAGGAGAGAGGAGTGTGTGACTTTTTTTCCATTTGTAAAGTTATAATGTAGTTCAAAGAGAGTAGGGACATTTGTCACAAGGAGAAGGGATGTCCTAAAATGTACACCGCACCTGCCTCCTAGGGACTTTGTCATAGAGAGTAGTAGGGATGTCCTAAAATGTACACCACAACTAACTCCTTGGGACTTTTGTCATGGGCAGAAGGTTTTTTCTATAATGTGCACCATAGTATTCTTGGGGAGATTCTGAGAGGAGCTTTAGCCTACTTACCTCCTGGGATCTCTGTGAGCTCGTTGAGAGGAGGCACTGTCTCCAGTGTGTTGGCGTAATCCTTAGCTGCTGCTCTCTGAGCATGTCGCGCCTCAATCTCCTTCTTCGTCCTGGGGATACGGCATTTGAAGATGCAGCATAGGGTTATGACTTACAAATGGAGAAAGAGGGAGACAAAGAGAGAAAGATAAAATATAATAGTATTTCCTATGTGGAATGTTATGTGTTTCTGAAGTACATCTGAAGACGTTTTGAATTAGACACTACTCAACTGTGTCACATTACAGCTATTATATAACTGTATAAGTGATACTTCATTATCTGCTGTTATCAGACTATTTTCCTTTTTTGTTGATTTGGGCTCTGTCATGACATGGTAAATTATTACTGTATAGATGTCTGATGGATTATCACCCCTTATTGAACCATGCATCATGTGGTTTGATAAACCAATCACAAACAGACGATGCCATTACCATTTGGAACTCTCCCTCATAATAACCATCATGACAATTCAGCGCATATAATATTACAGGACCATGATATTTATTTAACCTTTATTTTAGCAGAGTCCCCTTGAGACCAACGTCTCTTTAGCCAAGTATAACTCAACTCCACACATTGTCCCGTGTAATTGAGTACTGTTCTTTGGGTGCTGAAATCCATAGTATTAAAAAAAATATATAATAATTTTTTACCCCTTTTCTCCCCAATTTCATGGTATCCAATAGGTAGTTACAGTCTTGTCTCATCGCTGCAACTCCCATATGGACTCAGGAGAGGCGAAGGTCGAGAGCCGTGCACCCTCCGAAACACAACCCAACCAAGCCGCACTGCTTCTTGACACAATGCCCACTTAACCCGCACCAATGTGTCGTAGGAAACAGCGTACACCTGGCGACCGTGTCAGTGTGTACTGAGCCCAACCCGCCACAGGAGTCGCTAGTACCCGATGGGACAAGGACATCCCTGCCGGCCAAACCCTCCCCTAACCCGGACGACACTGGGCCAATTTTGCGCCGCTCCATGGGTCTCCCGGTGGCAGCCAGCTGTGACAGAGCTTGGACTCGAACCCAGAATCTCTAGTGGCACACACCACTGCGTCACTCGGGGGGCCCGAAATCCATTGTTTTTTATACAAACTTTTATGTGATGTAGGAGCTCCAGTCCGCCCACACTAGTTGCTGCTCAACTCTGTTGATGTAAAGTACATCATGGAGTTCAGTTTTACTTGGCTAAGGTCTAAAGCCCTGCATCTCACAATAAATACAACAAATTACACATTCGCCTCTCCATGCATCATGCAATATATCTGTTCAGTATGCAAACTAGTTGGACGATGAAGCCAAATACAGTGCCTATCATAAGTATTCAACCCCCTTGGATTTCATCACATTTTGTGTTACAAAGTGGGATTAAAGTGGATTTAAATGTCATTTTTGGACAATGATCTACACAAAATATTCTGTAATGTCAAAGTGGAAGAAAAATTCGAACATTTCTCTTAGATTAATGAAAAATATAAAACTAATATACCTTAATTAGATAAGTTCAAAACACCTTTGGCAGCTAATTACTTCTGTGAGTTGTGCAATATTTGCCCATTATTCTTGAAAAAATTCTTCAAGCTTCGTCAAGGTGTTGGGGATCATGACTAGACAGCAATTTTCAAGTCTTTCTATAGATTTTCAAGCAGATTCAAAACTGTAACTTCAAATCAAATGAAATGCTTTGTAACAACAGGTGTAGACGAAAAGTGAAATGCTGAGTTACGGGTCCTTTTCCAACAATGCAAAGTTAAAGATAAAATATATAAACTACCGGTCAAAATTTTTGGGTTTGTTGTTTCATCTGTACAAACAATAGTACGCAAGTATAAACACCATGGGACCACGCAGCCGTCATACCGCTCAGGAAGGAGACACGTTATGTCTCCTAGAGATTAACGTACTTTGGTGTGAAAAGTGCAAATCAATCCCAGAACAACTGGATGCTGGAGGAAACCGGTACAAAAGTATCTATATCCACAGTAAAACGAGTCCTATAGCGACATAACCTGAAAGGCCGCTCAGCAAGGAAGAAGCCAGTGCTCCAAAAACGCCATAAAAATGCCAGACTACGATTTGCAACTGCACATGGGGACAAAGATCGTACTTTTTTGGAGAAATGTCCTCTGGTCTGATGAAACAAAAATAGAACTTTGGCCATAATGATCATCTTTATGTTTGGAGGAAAAAGGGGGATACTTGCAAGCTGAAGAACACCATCGCAACCATGGGAAGCTTGTGGAAGGCTACCCAAAATGATTGACCCAAGTTAAACAATTTAAAGGCAATGCTATCAAATACTAATTGAGTGTATGTAAACTTCTGTCCCACTGGGAATGTGATGAAAGAAATAAAAGCTGAAATAAATCATTCTCTCTACTGTTATTCTGACATTTTACATTCTTAAAATAAAGTGGTGATCCTAACTGACCTAAGACAGGGAATCTTTACTTCGATTAAATGTCAGGAATTGTGAGAAACTGAGTTTAAATGTAATTGGCTAAAGTGTATGTAAACTTCTGACTTCAACTGAATATATATATATATATATATATATATATACACACTGAGTGACACGAGAAGTAAATACACTGAATAATGAATAAAAATAACCAGTAAAAATGGCAGGGAGTACCAGTACCAAGTCGATGTGTAGTGGTACGAGGTAAATGAGGTAGCTATGTACAGGTAGCGGTAAAGTGACTAGGCAACAGGATAGATAATAGACAGTAGCAGCAATGTATGTGGTGAGTGTGAAAGTATGTCTGTGTGTGTGTGTGTGTGTGTGTGTGTGTGTGTGTGTGTGTGTGGTGTCAGTATGCTTATGTGCGCGTGTTATGTGTGTGTTTGGGCATATGTGTGTGTTAGGTTGTCTATGTACGTATGTGTGAGCGTGTGGGTAGAGTCCAGTGTGTGTGCATAGTCAGTGCAGGAGAGAGAGTGAAAGAAATGTATGTGTTGGGGTGTCAGTGTAAGTATTTGTGAGTGTACCTACCCGCCCCCAGGTGGTGAGGGTAGGTAACAACATCTCCACCCCGCTGATCTTCAACACAGGCCCCATAAGGGTGCGTTCTCAGCCCTCTCCTGTACTCCATGTTCACCCACGACTGCGTGGCCATGCACGCCTCCAACTCAATCATCAAGTTTGCAGATGACACTGCAGTGGTAGACTTGATTACCAACAACGACGAGACGGCCTACAGGGAGGAGGTGAGGGCCCTCGGAGTGTGGGGTCAGGAAAATAATCTCACACTCAATCTCAACAAAACAAAGGAGATGATCGTGGACTTCAGGAAACAGCAGAGGGAGCAGCCCCCTATCCACATCGACGGGACAGTAGTGGAGAAGGTGGAAAGTTTTAAGTTCCTCGGCGTACACATCACGGACAAACTGAAATGGTCCACCCACACAGACAGCGTTGTGAAGAAGGCGCAGCAGCGCCTCTTCAACCTCAGGAGGCTGAAGAAATTCGGCTTGTCACCAAAAACACTCACAAACTTTTACAGATGCACAATCGAGAGCATTCTGTCGGGTTGTATCACCGCCTGGTACGGAAACTGCTCTGCCCATAACCGTAAGGCTCTCCAGAGGGTAGTGAGGTCTGCACAACGCATCACCAGGGGCAAAATACCTGCCCTCCAGGACACATACACCACCAGATGTCACAGGAAGGCCAAAAAGATCATCAAGGGCAACAACCACCCGAGCCACTGCCTGTTCACCCCGCTATCATCCAGAAGGCGAGGTCAGTACAGGTGCATCAAAGCGGAGACCGAGAGACTGAAAAACAGCTTCTATCTCAAGGCCATCAGACTGTTAAACAGCTATCACTAACATTGAGTGGCTGCTGCCAACATACTGACTCAACTCTAGCCACTAGGTCTGCCGACGAATACTCCATCCGCTGTGCCTTCAACCGGACTCCGTCGGACGTCGGAGCAGACGCTTCTACTAGCCCCGGGCTACTAACTTTAAACGCCGGGTCGCCCGCGTGCTAGCGTAGTAACGACTACTCCGCGGTTTCTCTGTTCCTTCTATTGCTGCCACCTGGACCCTATGATCACTTGGCTACATAGCTGATGCCGGCTGGACTGTCCATTAATCACGGTACTCCATTCCATTTATTTATTATTCTTTTTTGTTTATCTGTCGGCCCCAGCTGAGAACTCAGGCTCGGTGTGAAGTTAACCGACCCTCTTTGCCCATTCATCGCCATTTTACCTGTTGTTGTTTTAGCTGATTAGCTGTTGTTGTCTCACCCGTTGTTGTCTTAGCTAGCTCTCCAAATCAACACCTGTGATTACTTTATGCCTCGCTGTATGTCTCTCGCATATGTCAATATGCCTTGTATACTGTTGTTTAGGTTAGTTATCATTGTTTTAGTTTACAATGGAGCCCCTAGTTCCACTCATTATACCTCTGATACCTCCTTTGTCCCACCTCCCACTCATGCGGTGACCTCACCCATTATAACCAGCTTATCCAGAGATACAACCTCTCTTATCATCACTCAGTGCCTGGGCTTACCTCCGCTGTACCCGCACCCCACCATACCCCTGTCTACACATTATGCCCTGAATCTATTCTACCACGCCCAGAAATCTGCTCCTTTTATTCTTTGTCCCCAACGCTCTAGGCGACCAGTTTTGATAGCCTTTAGCCGTACCCTCATCCTACTCTTCCTCTGTTCCTCGGGTGATGTGGAGCTAAACCCAGGCCCTGCGTGTCCCCAGGCACCCCCATGTGTTGACTTCTGTGATAGAAAAAACCTTGGTTTCATGCATGTCAACATCAGAAGCCTCCTCCCTAAGTTTGCTTTACTCACTGCTTTAGCACACTCCGCCAACCCTGATGTCCTTGCCGTGTCTGAATCTTGGCTTAGGAAGGCCACCAACAATTCTGAGATTTCCATACCCAGCTACAACATTTTCCGTCAAGATAGAACTGCCAAAGGGGGAGGAGTTACAATCTACTGCAGAGATAGCCTGCAAAATTCTGTCATACTTTCCAGGTCTATACCCAAACAGTTTGAACTTCTAATTATAAAAATTAACCTCTCCAGAAATAAGTATCTCACTGTTGCCGCCTGCTATCGACCCGCCTCCGCTCCCAGCTGTGCCCTGGACACCATTTGTGAATTGATCGCCCCCCATCTAGCTTCAGAGTTCGTTCTGTTAGGTGACCTAAACTGGGATATGCTTAACACGCCGGTAGTCCTACAATCTAAGCTAGATGCCCTCAATCTCACACAAATCATCAAGGAACCCACCAGGTACAACCCTAAATCCGTAAACATGGGCACCCTCATAGACATTATCCTGACCAACTTGCCCTTCAAATACACCTGTTTTCAATCAGGATCTCAGCGATCACTGCCTCATTGCCTGTATCCGCTATGGGTCCGCGGTCAAACGACCACCCCTCATCACTGTCAAACGCTCCCTAAAACACTTCTGCGAGCAGGCCTTTCTAATCGACGGGATGAGGTCGATATCCTGGAACGTTATTCCTGGAAGGATATCAACCTCATCCCGTCAGTCGAGGATGCCTGGTCATTCTTTAAAAGTAATTTCCTCACCATCTTAGATAAGCATGCCCCGTTCAAAAAATGCAGAACTAAGAACAGATATAGCCCTTGGTTCACTCCAGACCTGACTGCCCTTGACCAGCACAAAAACAACCTGTGGCGGACTGCAATAGCATCGAATAGTCCCCGCGATATGCAACTGTTCAGGGAAGTCAGGAACCAATACACGCAGTCAGTCAGGAAAGCAAAGGCTAGCTTTTTCAAGCAGAAATTCGCATCCTGTAGCTCTAACTCCAAAAAGTTTAAGGGACACTGTAAAGTCCATGGAGAACAAGAGCACCTCCTCCCAGCTGCCCACTGCACTGAGGCTAGGTAACACGGTCACCACTGATAAATCCATGATAATCGAAAATTTCAATAAGCATTTCTCAATGGCTGGCCATGCCTTCCTCCTGGCTACTCCAACCCGAGCCAACAGCTCCGCCTCCACCGCAGCTACTCGCCCAGGCCTCCCCAGATTCTCCTTCACCCAAATCCAGACAGTAGATGTTCTGAAAGAGCTGCAAACCTGGACCCGTACAAATCAGCTATGCTAGACAATCTGGACCCTCTCTTTCTAAAACTATCCGCCGCCATTTTTGCAACCCCTATTACCAGCCTGTTCAACCTCTCTTTCGTATCGTCTGAGATCCCTAAAGATTGGAAAGCTGCCACGGTCATCCCCCTCTTCAAAGGGGGTGACACCCTAGACCCAAACTGTTACAGACCTATATCCATCCTGCCCTACCTATCTAAAGTCTTCGAAAGCCAAGTTAATAAACAGATCACTAACCATTTCGAATCCCACCGTACCTTCTCCGCTGTGCAATCCGGCTTCCGAGCCGGTCACGGGTGCACCTCAGCCACACTCAAGATACTAAACGATATTATAACCGCCATCGATAAAAGACAGTACTGTGAAGCCGTCTTCATCGACCTGGCCAAGGCTTTCGACTCTGTCAATCACTGTATTCTTATCGGCAAACTCAATAAATCAAATCAAATCAAATTTATTTATATAGCCCTTCGTACATCAGCTAATATCTCAAAGTGCTGTACAGAAACCCAGCCTAAAACCCCAAACAGCAAGCAATGCAGGTGTAGATAGCCTTGGTTTTTCTAATGACTGCCTCGCCTGGTTCACCAACTACTTTGCAGACAGAGTTCAGTGTGTCAAATGGGAGGACATGTTGTCCGGACCTCTGGCAGTCTCTATGGGGGTTTTAAAAATAAAGGAGAGCCGCACACTCTAGGAGCTCAGATGCAAAAATGTATTTACCAACGTTTCGACAGCCACGCTGTCTTCATCAGGGTATAATCACAAACACTGCGGGATGACTCGTTTATATAGTGTCAAAAGACACACAGGTGTCCGTAATCATGGCCAAGAGTGGCCTAATATCATTGGTTAATTCTCAAAATATTAAAATGGCATACAAAGAGCAGCATACAAAAATCAAATGTATAGCATACGATCATAGATTCATTTTAGACTACACAAGCTTACAAACAATTACAATGGCAAAGTCACAATGATCACAAGAATGGCTTCAGATCAAAGTCTACGTTGAGACCGAAGGGAGCAAGGGTCTTTAAGTTAAAGATCCAGGCAGCCTCTCGTTTTAACAATAAATTGTCAAGGTCACCCCCTCTCCTAGAGAGGGTGACATGTTCGATGCCAATATAACGCAGAGACGAAATCGAGTGGCCTGCCTCCAAAAAGTGAGCCGCAACTGGGTAAGTCAAGTTTTTGCACCTAATGGTGCTACGATGCTCTGAGATACGTAATTTAATTCGCGCTTTGTTTTACCCACATAATTTTTACCACAAGGACAAGTTATAAGATAAATAACTGCCTTAGTGGAGCACGTAATAACACCTTTGATTGGGATCGATTTCCCTGTTTGTGGGTGTTTGAAGGATCTGCATTTATAAGTGCCATTGCATTGAGCACAGCCATTACACTTGTAATTTCCATCCAGTAGGGGCGCAAATAGACGTTGTTCAGGAATATCTTGGGGTGGTAAATCAGAGTGTACCCATTGGTCTCTGAGATTTCTGCCCCGATAAAATACGACCAAGAGAAGGTCCGAAAACACATTACCGAGACTATCATCGGATTTTAGAATGTGCCAATGTTTGTGAACGATTCCCTTAATTTGTTCAGAGCGCTTTGAATAGCGGGTAGTTAGAATGCAAGAATGCTTATTTTTGCGAGACTGCCCTTGAAAAAGGTCATGTCTCGTTTTGTTTTTAATTTTCTCAATGGCAATATTAATCTGATAATTTTTGTACCCCCTCTCCTTGAACTTTCTTTGCGTCTCAGCCATATTTCTGTCGAAATCTGATTGTTTTTGCAAATTCTTTTGATTCGACAGAATTGGCTGTAGGGCAAACTATTTTTCAAGGGAAGTGGGTGACAACTGTAAGCCCTCAACAAACTGTTACGATCAGTAGGTTTCCTGTAAAGATCAGTGTATAGAACATTATTTTCACACAAGATCAGAAGATCAAGAAAACTGATTTGACGTGTATCAGATTGCATAGTAAATCTCAAATGTTCAGAACAGGAGTTAAGAAAAGCATGGAATGCCTGGAGCTGTTTTGCATCACCCCTCCATAGAACAAAAATATCATCAATATACCGTTTCCAAATAATGATGTTAGGCAAGAAAACATTTTTGAGAGGATTGAAAATAGACTGTTTCTCCATGTAACCCACATACAAATTAGCATAGTTAGGAGCCATGGGGGATCCCATAGCAGTACCCTTCGTCTGAATAAAGAAATCATTTAGAAACATTAAATAGTTGTGTGTGAGTACTATTTCAGCCAATGTTATAATGCATTCACTGGAAGGTAGTTTATTAGGGTCACGTTGCAGAAGAAAATGTTCCATAGCTTCAATACCGCCCTCGTGTGGAATATTTGTGTATAACGACTCAACATCAAAAGTAACTAACAAGGTATTCTCAGGCCTGTTGTCCGGACCTCTGGCAGTCTCTATGGGGGTGCCACAGGGTTCAATTCTCGGGCCGACTCTTTTCTCTGTATATATCAATGATGTCGCTCTTGCTGCGGGCGATTCCCTGATCCACCTCTACGCAGACGACACCATTCTGTATACTTCTGGCCCGTCCTTGGACACTGTGCAAACTAACCTCCAAACGAGCTTCAAATGCCATACAACACTCCTTCCATGGCCTCTAACTGCTCTTAAACGCTAGTAAAACCAAATGCATGCTTTTCAACCATTCGCTGCCCGCACCCGCCCGCCCGACTAGCATCACCACCCTGGATGGTTCCGACCTAGAATATGTGGACAACTACAAATACCTGGGTGTTTGGCTAGACTGTAAACTCTCCTTCCAGACTCATATTAAACATCTCCAATCCAAAATCAAATCTAGAATCGGCTTTCTATTTCGCAACAAAGCCTCCTTCACTCATGCCGCCAAACTTACCCTAGTAAAACTGACTATCCTACCGATCCTCGACTTCGGCGATGTCATCTACAAAATAGCCTCCAACACTCTACTCAGCAAACTGGATGCAGTCTATCACAGTGCCATCCGTTTTGTTACCAAATCACCTTATACCACCCACCACTGCGACCTGTATGCTCTAGTCGGCTGGCCCTCGCTACATACTCGTCGCCAGACCCACTGGCTCCAGGTCATCTATAAGTCTATGCTAGGTAAAGCGCCGCCTTATCTCAGTTCACTGGTCACCATAACAACACCCACCCGTAGCACACGTTCCAGCAGGTATATCTCACTGATCATCCCCAAAGCCAACACCTCATTTGGCCGCCTTTCCTTCCAGTCCTCTGCTGCCAGTGACTGGAACGAATTCCAAAAATCGCTGAAGTTGGAGACTTATATTTCCCTCACCAACTTTAAACATCAACTATCTGAGCAGCTAACCGATCGCTGCAGCTATACATAGTCCATCTGTAAATAGCCCACCCAAACTACCTACCTCATCCCCATACTGTTTTTATTTTATTTACTTTTCTGCTATTTTGCACACCAGTATCTCTACTTGCACATCATCATCTGCTCATTTATCACTCCAGTGTTAATCTGCAAAATGTTAATTATTCGCTCCTATGGCCTATTTATTGCCTACCTCCTCATGCCTTTTGTACACACTGTTTATAGACATTATTTTTTTCTACTGTGTCATTGACTTGTTTATTGTGTTATTGGCTTGTTTATTGTTTACTCCATGTGTAACTCTGTGTTGTTGTCTGTGTCACACTGCTTTGCTTTATCTTGGCCAGGTCGCAGTTGTAAATGAGAACTTGTTCTCAACTAGCCTACCTGGTTAAATAAAGGTGAAATAAAAAATAAAATAAAAAACTTTAATAATGGAAAAATGTATGTAATAAATGTATCACTAGCCACTTTAAACAATGCCACTTTATATAATGTTTACATACCCTACATTACTCATCTCATACTGTATGTATATACTGTACTCTATACCATCTACTGCATCTTGCCTAAGCTGTTCGGCCATCACTCATTCATATATTTTTATGTACATATTCTTATTCATTCCTTTACACTTGTGTGTATAAGGTAGTTATTAATAATGTGAAATTGTTAGGTTAGATTACTTGTTAGATATTACTGCATGGTCGGAACTAGAAGCACAAGCATTTCGCTACGCTCGCATTAACATCTGCTAAACATGTATATGTGACAAATACAATTTGATTTGAGTTGATTTGAGTGTGTTTTGCTAGAGTCCAGTGTGTGTGCATAGAGTCAGTGTAGGAGAGTTAATGCAAAAAGGGTCAATGCAGTTAATCCGGCTAGCCATTTCATTAGCTATTTAGCAATCTTATTTAGCAGTCTTATGAATTGGGAGTGGAAGCTATTGAGGGTCCTGTTGGTTCCAGACTTGGTGCACGATCAGCTCCTTTGTCTTGCTGACTTAGCCAAGCAGGAACATTCACTGTCTTCTTGGTAAGCAACTCCAGTGTAGATGTGGCCTTGTGTTGTACAGTAGGTTATTGTCCTAATTAAAGGTGAAATTCCTCTCACAGTGTCTGGTGTAAAGCAGACTGAAGCAGATTTTCCTCTAGGATTTTGCCTGCGCTTAGCTCTCTCCCATTAATTTTTTTCCTGAAATACTCCCCAGTCGTTGCCGATGTCAAGCAAATACATACAATGATGCTGCCACCACCATGCTTGAAAATAAGGTGGCAGTTACTCAGTGATGTGTTCTGTTGCCGCCCCAATAGGTCCACAGACGACGCAATCGCAACCACACTGCACACTGCCCTAACCCATCTGGACAAGAGGAATACCTATGTGAGAATGCTGTTCATCGACTACAGCTCAGCATTTAACACCATAGTACCCTCCAAACTCGTCATCAAGCTCGAGACCCTGGGTCTCGACCCCGCCCTGTGCAACTGGGTACTGGACTTCCTGACGGGCTGCCCCCAGGTGGTGAGGGTAGGTAACAACATCTCCACCCCGCTGATCCTCAACACTGGGGCCCCACAAGGGTGCGTTCTCAGCCCTCTCCTGTACTCCCTGTTCACCCACGACTGCGTGGCCATGCACGCCTCCAACTCAATCATCAAGTTTGCGGACGACACTACAGTGGTAGGCTTGATTACCAACAGTGACGAGACGGCCTACAGGGAGGAGGTGAGGGCCCTCGGAGTGTGGTGTCAGGAAAATAACCTCACACTCAACGTCAACAAAACAAAGGAGATGATTGTGGACTTCAGGAAACAGCAGAGGGAGCACCCCCCTATCCACATCGACGGGACAGTAGTGGAGAGGGTAGTAAGTTTTAAGTTCCTCGGCGTACACAAACTGAATTGGTCCACCCACACAGACAGCGTTGTGAAGAAGGCGCAGCAGCGCCTCTTCAACCTCAGGAGGCTGAAGAAATTTGGCTTGTCACCAAAAGCACTCACAAACTTCTACAGATGCACAATCGAGAGCATTCTGTCGGGCTGTATCACCGCCTGGTACGGCAACTGCTCCACCCACAACTGTAAGGCTCTCCAGAGGGTAGTGAGGTCTGCACAACGCATCACCGGGGGCAAACTACCTGCCCTCCAGGACACCTACACAACCTGATGTCACAGGAAGGCCATAAAGATCATCAAGGACAACAACCACCCGAGCCACTGCCTGTTCACCCCGCTATCATCCAGAAGGCGAGGTCAGTACAGGTGTATCAAAGCAGGGACCGAGAGACTGAAAAACAGCTTCTATCTCAAGGCCATCAGACTGTTAAACAGCCACCACTAACATCGAGTGGCTGCTGCCAACATACTGACTCAACTCCAGCTCACTTTAATAATGGAAATTGATGGAAATTGATCAAAAATGTAACACTAGCCACTTTAAACAATGCCACTTAATATAATGTATATGTATATACTGTACTCTATATCATCTACTGCATCTTGCCATCTTTATGTAATACATGTATCACTAGCCACTTTAAACTATCCACTTTTATGTTTACATACCCTACATTACTCATCTCATATGTATATACTGTACTCAATACCATCTACTGCATCTTGCCTATGCCGTTCTGTACCATCACTCATTCATATATCTTTATGTACATATTCTTTATCCCTTTACACTTGTGTGTATAAGGTAGTAGTTGTGGAATTGTTAGGTTAGATTACTCGTTGGTTATTACTGCATTGTCGGAACTAGAAGCACAAGCATTTCGCTACACTCACATTAACATCTGCTAACCATGTGTATGTGACAAATAAGATTTGATTTGATTTGATTTGTTGGATTTGCAGCAAACATAAGGCTTTGCATTTAGGCCAAAAAGTACATTCCTTTCCCGTGTTTTTTTTCTTCATTACTTTTGTCCCTTGTTGCATGTTATAGAATATTTGTTTTCTGTGTAATTTTTTCCAATCTGTCATTTAGGTCATTATGGTGGAGTCACTACAATGTTTTTTTTAATCCATCCTCAGTTTTCTCCCATCACAGCCATTGAACTCTGTATCTGTTTTAAAATCACCAATGGACTCATAGTGACATCCCTGAGCAGTTTTTTTTAATACACAAGAGTGGGGCTTCCCGAGTGCCGCAGCGGTCTAAGGCACTGCATCACAGTGCTTGAGGTGTCACTACAGACCTGGGTTTGATCCCAGGCTGTGTCACAACCGGCCGTGACCGGGAGTCCCACAGAGCAGCGCACAATTTGCCCAGCGTCATCCAGTTTAGTTGACGCTGGAGGGTTTGGCCGAGAAGGCTTTACTTGGCTCTTCGCGCTCTAGCGACTCCTTGTGGCAGGCTGACTTCTGTCATCAGTTGAGCGGTGTTTCCCTTCAACACGTTGGTGCAATTGGCTTCCGGGTTAAGGGCGGGTGTTAAGAAGCGTGGTTTGGCGGGTCATGTTTCGGAGCACACATGACTCGACCTTCGCCTATCCCTAGCCCGTTGGGGAGTTGCAGCGATGAGACAAGATTGTAATTGGATCGCAGTTGGATATAACGAAATTGGGGTCAAAAAAATTAATTAAATAAAAAATAACAAAAAGTGTGACAGTGAAGGTGTTTGTGTCAGAGTGGGTAGAGACCTGTGGATGGTCTGTGGGAGAGGGAGAGCAGTAGCTGTTAGCCATTTAACAGTCTTATTGCCAGGGGATAGAAGCTGTTTAGGAGTCTGTTGTTCTGAGCATTGATGCTATGGAGTATGGAGAACAGTCAATGTTTTGGGTGGCTGGAGTGTTTGGCAATTCTTTGAGCCTTTCTCAGACACTGTCTGGCATTTACGTCCTGGATGGCTTGGGGATCACCCCCAGTGATGCGCTGGGCTGTCCGCATCACCCTCTGTAGGGCCATCCTGTTGAGGGCGGTGCAGTTGCCATACCAGATGGTAATACAACCAGTCAGGATGCTCTTGATGGTGCAGCTGTAAAACTTCCTGAGGATCTTTGGGGCCATGCCAAATAGTTGCAGCCTTCTGAGGGAGAAGAGGCTTGGTGTTGTTTTTTGTTGAAGCGTGCATAAAATGTATTGAGTTCGTCTGGTAGAGAAACATTGTTGGGAAGATCACGGCTATGTCTTCCTTTGTAATCCGTAATTGACTGTAGCCCTTGCCACATCCGTTGAGTGTTGGAGCCGGTGTAATCAGATTCCACCTTGTTCCTATATTGTCCTTCTGCCTGTTTGATGGCTCTGCAGAGGTCGTAGCGGGACTTCTTGTACGCGTTCGTGTCCTCAGCCATAGCCTCTGGGTTGGCTGAGATAGCCCTGTGTGCAGTAGTTCTGTCCTTAAATTTATCGCATGCCTCTGTGTTAATCCAGGGCTTTTGATTGGGGAAGCAGTGAACCTTTACTGTGAGGACAACATTGGCGATACATTTGCTGATGAAGCTGGAGGTGGTTAGCTCGTCGACGCTATCGACGGAGTCCCAGAACAAATTCAAATCAGCGCTAGCAAAGCAGTCCTGCAGCATAGCCTCCGCTTTGGAGGACCATTTCTCTATGGAGCGCATCACAGGTACTTCCTGTTTGAGCTTTTGTTTGTAATTGAGTATATTCAATGTGTTATTTGTTATTGTTACCCATCTTTTAACTTTCAATGCCTTTCTTCATGCGACTTTTAACAAGTTGTTCGTATGGGGGACAGAGGAAAGAGTAGTCCTTAGAAAATCATTCAACCCCTAGCATTTAATTTTTCAATCCCACTTTGTAATGCAACAAAATGTGAAAAGGGGTGTGGATACTTATGATACCCACTGTAGCTGAGCTGTGGCATTGTGGCTTAATTGACTGACTGACTAACTGACTAACTGACTGACTAATTGACTGACTGGCTAACTAACTGACTAACTGACTGACTGACTGACTAAATGACTGACTGACTGACTAATTGACAGACTGACTGATTGACTAACTGACTAACTAACAGACTGACTTACTGACTAATTGACTGACTGGCTGACTGACTGACTGACTGACTGACTGACTTACTGACTGACTGACTGACTGGCTGACTAAATGACTGACTAACTAACTGACTAATTGACTGACTGACTGACTAACTGACTGAATGATTGACTGACTGACTGACTAATTCACTGACTGACTGTCTGACTGACTAACTAACTGCAGACTGACTAACTAACTGACTGACTGACTGACTGACTGACTGTCTGACTGACTAACTAACTGCAGACTGACTAACTAACTGACTGACTAACTGACTGACTGACTGATTAACTGACTAACTGACTGACTGACTGAATGATTGACTGACTGACTGACTAATTCACTGACTGACTGTCTGACTGACTAACTAACTGCAGACTGACTAACTAACTGACTAATTGACTGACTGGCTGACTGACCGACTGACTGACTAACCGACTGACTGACCGACTGACTGACCGACATTGACTAACTGACGGACTAACTGACTGACTGACTGACTAACTGACTAACTGCAGACTGACTGACTGACTGACCAACTGACTGACTAATTGACTGATTAACTGACTAACTGACTGATTAACTGACTAACTGACTGACATTGACTAACTGATGGACTAACTAACTAACTGCCTAACTAACTGATGGACTAACTAACTGACTGAATGACTAAATGATTGACTGGCTGACTGACTGACTAACTAACTTACTAACTAACTGATGGGCTAACTAATGGACTAGCTAACTGGCTGACTAACTAACAGGCTGACTGACTAACTAGCTAACTGACTGACTGACTACTGACTGACTAACTAACTAACTGACTAACTGACTGATTAATACATGAATTGTAACGGCTGTCGTCCTCTTCTTCCTCTGAAGAGGTGTAGCAAGGATCGGACCAATACGCAGCGTGGTAGGTGTCCATGTTTTAATAGGGAAAAACTGAACATCAAGACATATACAAAAACAATAAACGTGAACAAACCGAAACAGTCCCGTGTGGCACAAACACTGACACAGGAAACAATCACCCACAAAATACCCAAAGAACATGGCTGCCTAAATATGGTTCCCAATCAGAGACAACGATAAACACCTGCCTCTAATTGAGAACCAATCTAGGCAACCATAGACTTACATAAACACCTATAATGAACACAACCCCATAAATCTACAAAAAAAACCTAGACAGTACAAACACCCTAGACGAGACGAAAAACACACAAACCACCCTCGTCACACCCTGACCTAACCAAAATAATAAAGAGAACAAAGATAACTAAGGCCAGGGAGTGACAGTACCCCCCCCAAAGGTGCAGACTCCGGCCGCAAAAACCTAATCTAAAGGGGAGGGTCCAAGTGGGCCTCATTCATGGCGGCGGCTCGGGTGCGGGACGTAGACCCCACTCTTCCATAGTCATTGCCCGCTTTGGTGGCGCCTCTGGAGCGAGGACCTTTACAGCGAGTCCTGGACTGAAGACCATCCTAGAGGGCGCCACTGGACGGAGGGGCAGCTCCGGACTGAGGGGCGGCTCCGGACTGAGGGGCGGCTCCGGACTGAGGGGCGGCTCCGGACTGAGGGGCGGCTCCGGACTGAGGGGCGGCTCCGGCGGCTCCTGACTGGCGGGCGGCTCCGGCGGCTCCTGACTGGCGGGCGGCTCTGGCGGCTCTGGCGGCTCCTGACTGGCGGGCGGCTCCGGCAGCTCCTGACTGGCGGGCGGCTCTGGCGGCTCCTGACTGGCGGGCGGCTCTGGCGGCTCCTGACTGGCGGGCGGCTCTGGCGGCTCCTGACTGGCGGGCGGCTCTGGCGGCTCCTGACTTGCGGGCGGCTCTGGCGGCTCCTGACTGGCGGGCGGCTCTGGCGGCTCCTGACTGGCGGGCGGCTCTGGCGGCTCCTGACTGGCGGGCGGCTCTGGCGGCTCCTGACTGACGGACGGCTCTAGCGGCTCCTGACTGACGGACGGCTCTAGCGGCTCAGGACAGATGGGCGGCTTTGACGGCTCAGGACAGACGGGCGGCTCTGGCGACTCCTGACTGACGGACGGCTCTAGCGGCTCCTGACTGACGGACGGCTCTAGCGGCTCAGGACAGACGGGCGGCTTTGACGGCTCAGGACAGACGGGTGGCTCTGACGGCTCAGGACAGACGGGCGTCTCAGACGGCGCTGGGCAGACGGGCAGCGCAGGCGGCGCTGGGCAGACGGCAGACTCTGGCCTGCTGAGGCGCACAGTAGGCCTGGTGCGTGGTGCCGGAACTGGTGGTACCGGGCGAAGGACACGCACCTCAAGGCTAGTGCGGGGAGCAGCAACAGGGCGTACAGGGCTCTGGAGACGCACAGGAGGCTTGGTGCATGGTGCCGGAACTGGTGGTACCGGGCTGGAGACACGCACCACAGGGCGAGTGCGTGGAGGAGGAACAGGGCTCTGGAGACGCACTGGAAGCCTGGTGCGTGGTGTTGGCACTGGTGGTACTGGGCTGGGGCGAGGAGGTGGCACCGGATAGACCGGAACGTGAAGGCGTACTGGAGCTCTTGAGCACCGAGCCTGCCCAACCTTACCTGGTTGAGTACTCCCCTTAGCCCGGCCAGTGCGGCGAGGTGGAATAGCCCGCACTGGGCTGTGCTGGCGAACCGGGGACACCATGCGTAAGGCTGGTGCCATGTACACTGGCCCGAGGAGACGCACTGGAGACCAAATGCGTTGAGCCGGCTTCATGGCACCTGGCTCGATGCCCATTCTAGCCCGGCCGATACGAGGAGCTGGGATGTACCGCACCGGGCTATGTACACGTACAGGAGACACCGTGCGCTCTTCCGCATAACACGGTGTCTGCCCGTACTCTCGCTCTCCACGGTAAGCACGGGGAGTTGGCGCAGGTCTCCTACCTGACTTCGCCACAGTCCCCGAGAGCCTCCCCCCAAGAAACTTTTGGGGCTGCCTCTCTGGCTTCCAGCCGCGCTTCCGTGCTGCCTCCTCATACCACCGCCTCTCGGCTTTAGCTGCCTCCAGCTCTTCACGAGGGCGGCGATATTCTCCAGCTTGAACCCAGGGTCCCTTACCGTCCAGAATTTCTTCCCATGTCCAGGAGTCCTGTGTATTTTGCCGCTGCTGCTGCTGTCCTTTACCACGCTGCTTGGTCCTTGGTTGGTGGGTGATTCTGTAACGGCTGTCGTCCTCTTCTTCCTCTGAAGAGGTGTAGCAAGGATCGGACCAATACGCAGCGTGGTAGGTGTCCATGTTTTAATAGGGAAAAACTGAACATGAACACATATACAAAAACAATAAACGTGAACAAACCAAAACAGTCCCGTGTGGCACAACACTGACACAGGAAACAATCACCCACAAAATACCCAAAGAACATGGCTGCCTAAATATGGTTCCCAATCAGAGACAACGATAAACACCTGCCTCTAATTGAGAACCAATCTAGGGAACCATAGACTTACATAAACACCTATAATGAACACAACCCCATAAATCTACAAAAAAAACCTAGACAGTACAAACACCCTAGACGAGACAAAAACACACAAACCACCCTCGTCACACCCTGACCTAACCAAAATAATAAAGAGAACAAAGATAACTAAGGCCAGGGCGTGACATGAATTGTATTAATGTGATTTATGTAAATAGAATTGGAAGGGAGAATTGATGTGAGATTGATAGATACTTAAGTGAATGTGTGTGAATATTCTGATCT
The DNA here is from genome assembly GCF_016432855.1 of Salvelinus namaycush. Classification (NCBI taxonomy): domain Eukaryota; kingdom Metazoa; phylum Chordata; class Actinopteri; order Salmoniformes; family Salmonidae; genus Salvelinus; species Salvelinus namaycush. Next base: position 29,383,257 of record NC_052317.1, on the reverse strand, counting down.
CATAAATCATCTTGAATGAGTCTGGCACACGATTATGACAGGTTTGATGAAATACTTACTGACTGCTAGAATAAACATAGAGAAGATGCCAATAACCTGCCATAACCGCAGTCCCCAGAACACGACTGTTTCTGAAGTGACTGGGTCTGGCTTCTTTGGGGGATCTGTCGGTAAAAGCTGAGGAAAAAGAGTCAAAATTTGCATTAGTTACTTATTGTGTAATCTAGACAGGTACTCTTCAAATCACGATGCAGTTTGAGAATCTTCATATAAATTAGTCTAAGGCAAATTGGAAAAATACCGCAATGGAAGCAAATATCAATCTGATTGAGAGAAAAATAGTTTTAGCTTCCTTTCAGTTTCTGAAGAGACATGGCGGAAAGACAACTGGAGGAAATACAGAATTGGAAAAGACAACCCACTGGGCACACACTGGTTGAATTTTCTATGAAATGATGTTGAACCAACATGGAATAGACATTGAATTGACGTCTGTGCCCAGTGGGAAGTTTATGTCACTGTGTGTTTAGGGAGAAAACAACAGGGAAGATAGGCTTGGAATAAAACCCTCAAAAAGAGGATTTAGTAGATCATGCAGAATGTGGAACATGCCAGTCTGGTGTGACCCCTCATGACCCCTTCATATTCTGAATATCTCAATCAACCTTAGGCCACTTGTGAGAGCTACCAGCTCAAGCCTAAAAGAAATCTACTCTGCCTCACAAATTGCCTCAAAAATGGAGAACAATGGGTTGAATCTCAACCACCTTTCACAGAAATAGAAAGATGACTATCTGAATAAGAAAAATGAAAAAAAAAAAACAAGAGCATTGAACAACAAGCAACAATAGACAGCAAGCAATAGACAAAGAACAACATTATGTTTGTCGTGTCATGCCCAATCACTTCGAACACTAGAATCTGTATTAAGTCATTTTTTCCCACCAATTTGTTATATTATGTTGACTTAACCCAACTTTTGCTGAAAACTCAAGTTGGAAATAAGGCCCTGGAAAGCTACCGAATGCTGAGAAATACTGTAAGAACACAATGAAAACAAAATAATTGCCTCACTGAGTGAATGGCACTGATGGAGGAGAATGAATCACACATCTTGGCACAAAGAGTGAATGGAAGAAAACATTAAGCACTCTCTCCCTAATTAGAGGGATCCAAACACTGTTTGTTTCGTGGAGAGGAAAAGGGCACTTTTAAACTGAACATGCTCCTTCTTTAGTGTGACAACAATCTTAAGATATTGTTTTTGAGATATTGATCTAATATGATTGGAAGCATGTTTTTTGCTGACTAAAAAGAGTCTCTAAAGTGTTGAAGGTTATAGTGTTAGTCTGAGTATTCACATTTCAACACTTGTTTTTATTTCAGATAGGTCTTGAGAAAATGGGGAAATTCAGCGCTAGCAGACAGACATGAATCAAGAAAGATATGCCAACCCCTCTTAGATCTAGTCCATTTCTTTGACATCACAATTAGGCTACAGAGGTTATGCTGTTTTATTAATACAGTCATCATTATGATTAATTCAAAGCCCTGTTGATGAGCCTTAAATGATCTGTAGTGTCTGAAATGTTTGTTAAAAGGATAGTTCACCCAAACTACAAAATTACATGTTGGTTTAGTTTATACCCTGTAACCAGTCTAACAAACAAACAGTGCCAGAGAAATACAACCAAAGCATGTTCATAGACTGCTTACAAGCAAACAAATGTGTATTGTGTGAACTTGTGTGAATTTGTGTGAACTATCCCTTTATGTGAATAGCGGTTATGAAAAGAACTGTATGCTGTGATTGCAGTTCATTCAGGAAGGTGTTGGAAATCTATACCGTGCTGCATGGTGTTCTGCGGGCAATGTGAGCCATCACACTTACCCTACAACATATACACGCACACACACACTCACACTACGGGTCTCATTCCTCTACCACACCACAGTCAGTGAGGTATTCTTCCTGGTGCTCCAGTATTGACATGCTTGGTTTAATTGAACAACAAGCGATGGGTTACATCCCATTATGTACAGTGCTTTTGGAAAGTATTAAGACCCCTTTACCTTTTCAACATTTTGTTACATTACAACCTTATTCTGAAATGGATTAAATAGTTGTTTTACTCATCAATCTACACACAATACCCCAAAATGACAAAGCAAAAACAGAATTTTAGAAATTTGTGCAAAAAAATAAATAATAATATATAAATATTCAGACCCTTTACTCAGTACTTTGTTGAAGCACCTTTGGCAGCGATTACAGCTTCGAGTCTTCTTGGGTATGACGCTATAGCTTGGCACACCTGTATTTGGGGAGTTTCTCCCATTCTTCTCTGCAGATCCTCTCAAGATCTGTCAGGTTGGATGGGGAGCTTCGCTGCACGGATATTTTAAGGTCTCTCCAGAGATGTTCGATCGGGTTCAAGACCGGGCTCTGGCTGGACCACTCAAGAATATTCAGAGACTTGTCCCGAAGACACTCCTACGTTGTCTTGGCTGTGTGCTTAGGGTCGTTGTCCTGTTGGAAGGTGAACCTTCGCCCCAGTTTGAGGTCCTGAGAGCTAAGGAGCAGGGTTTCATCAAGGATCTCTCTGTACTTTGGCCTGCTCATCTTTCCCTTGATCCTGATTCATCTCCCAGTAACTTCTGCTGAAAAACATCCCCACATCATGATGCTGCCACCAGCATACTTAACTGTAGGGATTGTGCCAGGTTTCCTCCAGACGTGACACATGGCATTCAGGCCAAAGAGTTCAATCTTAGTGAAATCAGACTAGAGAATCTTATTTCTCATGGCTTCTGTCTGGGCACTCTACCATAAAGGCCTGATTGGTGGAGTGCTGCAGAGATGGTTGTCCTTATGGAAGGTTCTCCCATCTCCACAGAGGAACTCTGAAGCTTTATCAGAGTGACCATCGGGTTCTTGGTCACCTCCCTGACCAAGGCCCTTCTCCCCCGATTGTTCAGTTTTTGCCGGGTGGCCAGCTCAAGGAAGAGTCGTGTGGTTCCAAACTTCTTCCATTTAAGAATAATGGAGGCCACTGTGTTCTTGGGGACCTTCAATGCTTCAGAAATGTTTTGGTACCCTTTTCCAGATCTGTGCCTCGACACAATCCTGTCTCGGAGCTCTACGGACAATTCCTTCGACCTCATGGCTTGGTTTTTGCTCTAACATGCACTGTCAACTGTGGGACCTTATATAGACAGGTGTGTGCCTTTCCAAATCATGTTCAATCAATTGAATTTACCACAGGTGGACTCCAATCAAGTTGTAGAAACATCTCAAGGATGATCAATGGAAACCGGATGCACCCGAGCTCAGTTTCAAGTCTCATAACAAAGGGTCTGAATACATTTGTAAATACGTTTTTTTTTATACCTTTGCAGAAATGTATAGAAACCTGTTTTCGCTTTGTCATTATTGGGTATTGTTTCTAGATTAATGAGGAACATGTTTAATTTAATCCATTTTAAAATAACGGTGTAATGTAGAAAAATGTGGAAAAAGGGAAGGGGTCTGAAGACTTTCCGAATGCACTATATATAAACCCTGGATTGCTGATGCTATGTATTGGCTTTTGAGAGGCTTTGAAGCCACCGGTCGGCCATATTGGCACTCCCCTGTAGGAGCAGTCCTCCATAGGAATGAATGTAATTCTACAGTATTTCAATTAAATGTTTCAAGGACAACATTACATGTTTTTTTGTTTTTTGTTGTTGTAGTGGGGACAGTAACGTTAGTAATCAAAAAGAATATATGTACTTTAAGGGAAAAAAATATTTCTGCATTTTTTTATGTTTATCTCAAATAAAGCAATTTAAAAGTATGCATTAAGGTGTCTGTAATGGAATAAATGTCACGACTTTCGCCGAAGTCTGTCCCTCTCCTTGTTCGGGCGGCGTTCGGCGGTCGACGTCACCTGTCTTCTAGCCATCGTCGATCCACCTTTCATTTTCCATTTGTTTTGTCTTGTCTTCCCACACACCTGGTTTCAATTCCATCATTACATGTTGTGTATTTAACCCTCTGTTCCCCCTATGTCCTTGTCCGGAATTGTTTATTTGTAGTGCTTTTGCACGTTATGCTGGTGTGTAACGGGTTTTGTTTACCCATTGATTTATTGTTCTGTTTACGGTGGTTATTATGTTTTCTGCCGTTGTAAATAATCTAATCTCACACTGAAATGGGAAGACGGTTTATGGAACAATACATCTGGGAAAAAGCCAAAACACTTACTTCAGATGACTGTCAAGCAAATTGGACTTTCATGTGAAAAATTACATAGTTAAAAAAAATTCAGAGCGCAATATTAGAAACATTCATAAGAGCACCTCCTCCCAGCTGCCCACTGCACTGAGGATAGGAAGCACTGTCACCACCGATAAAGCCACAATAATCGAGAATTTCAATAAGTATTTCTCTACGGCTGGCCATGCTTTCCTCCTGGCTACCCCAATCCCGACCAACAGCTCCGCACCCCCCGCAGCTACTTGCCCAAGCCTCCCCAGGTTCTCCTTCACCCAAATCCAGATAGCACATGTTCTGAAAGAGCTGCAAAACCTGGACCCGTACAAATCAGCTGGTCTAGATAATCTGGACACTCTCTTTCTAAAATTATCCGCCGCCATTGTTGCAACCCCAATTACCAGCCTGTTCAACCTCTCTTTCGTATCGTCCGAGATCCCTAAAGATAGGAAAGCTGCCGCGGTCATCCCCCTCTTCAAAGGGGGTGACACTCTAGACCCAAACTGTTATAGTCTTATATCCATTCTGCCCTGCCTTTCTACAGTCTTTGAAAGCCAAGTTAACAAACAGATCACTGATCATTTCGAATCCCACCGTACCTTCTCCGCTGTTCAATCCGGTTTCCGAGCTGGTCACGGGTGCACCTCAGCCACGCTCAAGGTCCTAAACGATATCATAACCGCCATCGATAAAAGACAGTACTGTGCAGCCGTCTTTATCGACCTGGCCAAGGCTTTTGACTCTGTCAATCACCGTAATCTTGTCGGCATAGTCAACAGCCTTGGTTTCTCAAATGACTCTCTCGCCTGGTTCACCAACTACTTCTCAGATAGAGTTCAGTGTGTCAAATTGGAGGGCCTGTTGGCCCGACCTCTGGCAGTCTCTATGGAGGTACCACAGGGTTCAATTGTCGGGCCGACTCTTTTCTCTGTATATATCAATGATGTTGCTCTTGCTGCAGGTGATTCCCTGATCCACCTCTACGCAGACGACACCATTCTGTATACATCTGGCCCTTCCTTGGACACTGTGTTAACAAACCTCCAAACAAGCTTCAATGCCATACAACACTCATTCCGTGGCCTCCAACTGCTCTTAAACGCTTGTAAAACTAAATGCATGCTTTTCAACCGATCACTGCCCACACCTGCCCGCCCGTCTAGCATCACTACTCTGGACGGTTCTGACTTAGAATATGTAGACAACTACAAATACCTAGGTGTCTGGTTAGACTGTAAACTCTCCTACCAGACTCATATTAAACATCTCCAATCTAAAATAAAATCTAGAATCCGCTTCCTATTTCGCAACAAAGCTTCCTTCATTCACGCTGCCAAACATACTTTCGTAAAACTGACTATCCTACCGATCCTCGACTTCGGCGATGTCATTTACAAAATAGCCTCCAACACTCTACTCAGCAAGCTGGATGCATTCTATCACAGCGCCATCCGTTTTGTCACCAAAGCCCAATATACCACCCACCACTGCAACCTGTATGCTCTCGTCGGCTGGCCCTCACTACATATTCGCCGCCAGACCCACTGGCTCCAGGTCATCTATAAGTCTTTGCTAGGTAAAGATCTGCCTTATCTCAGCTCACTGGACACCATAACAACAACCACCCGTAGCACGCGCTCCAGCAGCTATATCTCACTGGTCATACCCAAAGCCAACACCTCCTTTGGCTGCCTTTCCTTCCAGTTCTCTGCTGCCAATGACTGTAACGAATTGCAAAAATCGCTGAAGTTGGAGACTTATATCTCCCTCACTAGCTTTAAGCATCAGCTATCTGAGCAGCTAACCGACCGCTGCAGCTGTACACAGCCCATCTGTAAATAGCCCATCCAATCTACCTACCTCATCCCAATATTGTTTTTATTTACTTTTCTGCTCTTTTGCATACCAGTATTTCTACTTGCACATCATCATCTGCACATTTATCACTCTGGTGTTCATTTGCTAAATTGTAATTACTTCGCTACTATGGCCTATTTATTGCCTCACGCCATTTGCACACACTGTATATATGCTTTTTTCTATTGTGTTATTGACTGTACGTTTGTTTATTCCATGTGTGACTTTGTGTTGTTGTTTTTGTCGCACTGCTTTGCTTTATCTTGGCCAGGTCGCAGTTGTAAATGAGAACTTGTTCTTAACTGGCCAACTTGGTTAAATAAACGTGAAATTAAAAAAATTATTATAATAATTAAAGGAAGAATAATATCCTTTCAGCAAAAAACTTTTTGGGGATTAAACTTGACAGGGAGGTAGTGAAGTAGCTGGGCTTTTCCAATAATGACCAGGATGGAATATTACAGTCGTGCATTTGACCAACGGTGCAAATTTCAGTGGTGGCTGGTAGCACTTTGTATGGAGAGGACAGGCTCATATTAATTGCTGGAACAGAATGAATGGAATGGTCTCAAACACATCAAACACCTGGTTTCCATGGGCTTGATACTATTCAATTCATTCACTCCATTCCATGAATTATTATGAGTCATCCTCCCCTCACCAGCCTCCTTTCTCCTACCCTCACCAGCCTCCTTTGGGTGAAATGTAATCTAACAGTCAATAAACAGGATGGGAACAATGTACAACTATGACATTATCAAAACATAGATTTCTGTACATCTTGAAGCCATTGTTATTTATGTAGATGTGTTGTTTAGTCATTGGTGGATTGACCAACAAATAAAATCATATGTAGGAAATTATATTTTGTAAGAGAATTGTAATTCTTTGAATTGTTATGTTGTAATTTTTCTCAGTATTATTGCCATGTTGTCTCTCATCTCAGTGTGACAGACAGGGGTGCGTCCGAAATGGCACCCAATTCCCCATAATAGTGCACTACCTTTGACCAAAGCCTATCTATTCCCTACGTAGTGTATTACTTTTGACCAGGGCCCTAGGGCGTTGTACAGGGAATAGGGTTCCATTTCACACTCAGCCAGGGTCTTACAGGGCTGAGTGTTTGGCCTCAGTTGGAAGCTGCGTGTTAGAGCTGATTGGCTTTGGTGAGTCAGCATGTTAACGAGATGTCATGGGCCTAACCTTGTCTGACTTCTCAGCCAATCTCCAAATATCAGCAGTGTACCGTATGAGTATGTGTTCTATCTGCCAAGGCCATCAGCCTGTTGCCAAAACAAAAATTAATAATGGATTTTTGATGAAAATTGTTTGTAGCTTGACATGACTTTACTCCAGAGTGTAATGCCACTTTAGGGGGGGAAACAGATTGTAACTCTGCTGCCCTTAATTCAAAGTAGTGAATTCATAGTATTTCAACATGATTATGTAATGCTAAAATGTCTTTCTCGCTCTCCTATTTGATGTGGTGTGATTAGTAGATGAGCCAGATAGCTTAGGTAAACATATTGAGACAACTCAGATCCAGTGGGAGAGTTGACTCTGGCTGCAGCTTGCAGTTGCTATGGTTGTCGAATTTTCGATGTCAAACCTGATTCAGGAAAGGCTTAGTTGAGATAATTCTGACTTTATGCCATAAAATGAACACACTCTTAGCATATTTTTTTCTAAGTAGAACCATACAGGGTTCTTTGGTTTGTCCCCATTGGGGAACCCTTTTTGGTGCTGGGTAGAACCTTTGCAGAACCTCTTCAAAGAATCCCCAGTATCCTCTATGAAGGGTTCTACCGAGAACCCTTTTATCTTAGGAGGGTTCTTCCTAGAACCCTCTGTGAACGGTTCCACCAGCCTTATTAGCCTTAAAAATGTAATTAGTTATAACAATATATTACAAACTGTACATCATAAGGCCTTTCTTTGATGGCCTAGTTTTACCCTAGGAATCTCCTGGTTTACAGGCCACATCAGGCCTACAAGTCACATTATACTGGCTTATAAAGTGATGTGTAATTCCTATTGGAATCCACCCATTCAGAATGACTGCCAGGGTAGGGAAGGTTGAATACTGAGACTACCTCAATCATCTAAACTGGAACAACCATCTCAGTAACTGGTGCAATAAATCCAATTACTAACAGATGAAATTATACAATTCATCAATCAACCAATCAATGTACTGTACATGCAAAAACACAGATATTACAGTAAAACAAACAATTCTGAAAATCTCCCTGCAATAGAGCATGCTGGGAAATATTATATATGGTTCTATGTATAACCCTTCATGCCTTCTAAATCATTCTTCTTCTCTTCTAAAGAATCATCAAAGAACCCTTTCTTCCAAAAATAGTTATTATGATGTTAAAGGTTTTAGGTAGAACCCTTTGCCTTACAAAAAACCCTTGTCTTCCAAAAAGGGTTCTTCTGATCAAAACGGTTCTTGGTAGAATAACCCTATCCCTCCGCAAAGAACCCTTTTGGAACCCTTTTTTCTAAGAGTGTACAGGAGAGAATATTCAAACTGAACCGGATGCCATTCTTCAAGCGAGTATACATCACATGGGTATTGTAATTCAAATCATTTGGGAGAGGTGTCATGTGCATGCTGGTTCTCTTTCTTTGTTATTATCTAAATGATAATAATTTTCCTCTAAGATTTCCCATTATTTAGATCCCTCTCTAAACATAATGAAATCTACCCCCTAAGTGAATGAAAATACACTGAGTATACAAAACATTAAGAACAAAACATTGAATCAACATGGAAAACTAATTGGATTAGAAAAAAGTTATCAACGTAAGGGAATTTAGTCTTTTTTTCACCCAATTTTTTACCTAAATCCAATGACATGGTGACATTTTTTGTTGGTTTCACAGTGAATTCACGTTAGTTGACAACTTAACCAAATGTAAATCAAAACTAGATGCTGAAATGAGGGTTATGATTGACCTTGTTCACCAAATTCCAATTTCATTACAATCAATAATATTTTTTTAAATGGCTCATTATATTTATTAATGAATCAGCTTTTCCTACTGGATCTGTCACCTATTCTCTATTAAACTCTCTACCAAAATCTTCTGAAATCAACATTTGAATATCAGAGACCGATAAGTACAAATACATGGAGCGACCACCTTGGGAAAACTATGAGAAAACTCTGGATCTATTGAAGCAAAGTCAGGGAATTACATGAATATTAAAGCTACTCTGCCTCATCGGAGGATTTCATCACTAACGCCCACAAACTACAAATGCTGCTGGCGCTGCTGGTGCAGCATATCAACACAGAAATTGTTCACACGATCAACAGTCTGGGCATCCATCAGCAATAACATTACATGTGTTGTCACTATATCAAGATGAACATTTCTAGAACTTTCATGTTTATTCTCTGATCTAGCATGGAATTGTGTTGCTTGTTTTGTACAACACCCTGTATGTGGTATAACATGGAGTCTCACATTTCAAAACAATGCATTAGCTCCCTTCTATATTCTGCCGTGGTGCTCTCAACTACCTGCCACAGTATTTCATTTTTGATTCCGCCGCTTACAGCATCACTCCCAGCTTTAGAAAATACAAATGGCGGCAAATGGCTATCACTACGTCTGTGCATGCTGCAACGGCCCGTATTCGCCATGCTACTCTAGGAAGAACGCCACCACAAAGTATCCCATTACAACACATGTAGATTGACTATTGTCTAAGGGGCCGCCCAACACTATAGCTCTATAGCGAACATAGCTCTATAGCGAACAGGCCCCATTCATTAATCACATGAAAACAAGCAACCAGCCTATAAACAGTGGAGGGAGCGAGTATGACAGACACCCACACCTCCGTAAGCAGTAACCCGATGATGAGCCTCAACCAGTGGACAAAGATGTGTATGAACGAACACGTTCTTACCTCTGGGTCTGGGACCTGGGAGAATACAGTGGAGATGCAGAAGGAGAGCAGCGCTGCCCCTAAGCCCAGCAGCACTGGCTGGAGAGGAGGACAGGAAGAAGGCTGTTCCCTGACTGCCATTATTTTCCACTTTCCTTTCTCCCTGAAGGCTACAGCTCCTTGCCCCCTCTCTCCTCTCCTCTCCTCTCTTCTGCCTGCCTGGCTGGGTGGCTGGGCTGTGTGGTTGCGCTGCAGGCTACCCTGGACAGGACCACAATGGCCCTGGATGATTGATGGTCAGAGAGGAGTGCTGAAGAGGAAAGAGGGCGTCCTCTCTCGCGAGGTTATAACACTGCTCTGTCTGGGGATGGGAGGTATGTACGTTATAACACTGCTCTATCTGGGGATGGGAGTCAGCGAGGTTATAACACTGCTCTGTCTGGGGGATGGGAGTTAGTGAGGTTATAATACTGCTCTATCTGGGGGGACGGGAGTTAGGGAGGTTATAACACTGCTCTGTCTGGGGTACGGGAGGTAGGTAGGTTATAACACTGCTCTATCTGGGGATGGGAGGCAGGGAGGTTATAACACTGCTCTGTCTGGGGGATGGGAGGTATGTACGTTATAACACTGCTCTGTCTGGGGATGGGAGGTAGGGAGGTTATAACACTGCTCTGTCTGGGGATAGGAGTCAGCGAGGTTATAACACTGCTCTGTCTGGGGGATGGGAGGCAGGGAGGTTATAACACAGCTCTGTCTGGGGATGGGAGGTATGTACGTTATAACACTGCTCTATCTGGGGATGGGAGTCAGCGAGGTTATAACACTGTTCTGTCTGGGGATGGGAGGTATGTACGTTATAACACTGCTCTATCTGGGGATGGGAGTCAGCGAGGTTATAACACTGCTCTGTCTGGGGGATGGGAGGCAGGGAGGTTATAACACTGCTCTGTCTGGGGGATGGGAGGCAGGGAGGTTATAACACTGCTCTATCTGGGGATGGGAGGCAGGGAGGTTATAACACTGCTCTGTCTGGGGGATGGGAGGCAGGGAGGTTATAACACAGCTCTGTCTGGGGATGGGAGGTATGTAGGTTATAACACTGCTCTGTCTGGGGATGGGAGGCAGCGAGGTTATAACACTGCTCTGTCTGGGGGATGGGAGGCAGGGAGGTTATAACACTGCTCTGTCTGGGGGGTGGGAGGCAGGGAGGTTATAACACAGCTCTGTCTGGGGATGGGAGGTATGTAGGTTATAACACTGCTCTATCTGGGGATGGGAGGCAGCGAGGTTATAACACTGCTCTGTCTGGGGGATTGGGAGGCAGGGAGGTTATAACACTGCTCTGTCTGGGGGATGGGAGGCAGGGAGGTTATAACACTGCTCTGTCTGGGGGATGGGAGGCAGGGAGGTTATAACACTGCTCTGTCTCGGGGAGGGAGCTGCCTGCTTGTGTTGAAAAATCAGGGGAACATAGAGAGGTGAATGACATCATCTTTCAGTTCTACTGTCCTTGTCCTCTGTGTGGCAGGATATAATATAAAGCATAGGTTGTAGGTGTCTGGCTTCAGAACACAGTGTTGACTGACACTATGTTGTTGCCAGTGGACTGTTGACAGGTATTTTGCTCCTGAAATTACAGATGGATAAATATAATCAATCACTTGGGTAATTTACTGACCTCAGAGTTGCAAGTATGTTATAACATAGTTCGTGTTTTTGTCCAGTTTTTTTGGTCTACAGTAACCAGATGTTCACACAAATCTGACTGGTCCATTTCACAGGATTGGTTGCTGCATTTATTGGTAAAAATTATGTGGAAATCAGTTTACTCTATACTCTGCTTTGACCATATGTAACACCCCCACCTCCACAGTAAGCAGGCAGAGGCAGAGGTGGTTAGCTAGTGGTCATGGAACACACTGATGATGGCTCAGTTACACAATAAGAGAGCTGAGGCATAGTGACTGTCACTGTACCAGCAGCATGGAGGAGGATCCCTTTCCCTTTAATCCCAGGCTCACATCCACATCACAGGAAGAGATCTACTGGTTGATTTAGTTTAGTTTACTTTTTTAAGATATCCATTAGTCCATCAGGGATAATACTCCCAGAGTCTTTGTCTGGCTAAGCCACCTTTTCTCGACTGGCTAAGGAGTCACTTAGGCTACTTAGGCTCCGTTCACACTTTTTTTTACTAATTGGTCTTTGACCAATCACATCAGGATCTTTTCACATCAGATCTTTTTCAGAACTGATTGTTCAAAAGACCAATTAGTGGAAGAAAATGACCCATCAGAATCGGGCTGCCTGTCTAAACGCAGCCAATGCCCTAGATCTGTGCTCTTCAATATTAAGCTGTCATACTCTCAATGATTAACCCTTACAGGATGTGAGAGGCCTACTCAATATGATACATTAATGTGCTGCTCTTAGTTTGAATTAGGTTGCATCTTGTCATGTAAAACAAGCCACAATTAAGGATTTCATAAAGGGGGCCAACAGCCTAGGTGTTTGTCTTAGTCTTTTTAATGATCAAATACCTCACTTTGACATGTAAGTGCTCTTACAATGTGGTAAATAACTGCATTAAATTACTCATCATTCCCTTTTGAGTGTTTTGTGTACTAGGAGATACCAATGAGCTTCTGATAATGGTCTTCGGGAATGTCAAATGGTGGAAAATGTACAGGTTATTTTGGATCTGGGTTGCGCCGGCAACATGAGGTAGCTAACTGGGTGACAACATCCCTTCCTGTGGGCAGCCATCTGGAACACAAGAATAAAGGGGTTTAAATACATATCACTTAGGTTAATTGTCCAATGGAAACACCTGCTGATTTCACAGGAGCAATTAGTCACACCTGTGACTGAACAAATGACACAATCTGGCCTGATTCTTCTGATGGTTAGATGGCCTGATGGTTAGATGGCCTGATTCTTCTGATGGTTAGATGGGAGGATAAGGGGGTTAACATGACCTAGTGTAAGTGACACAAGCAAATGGTTGGAAAACAAAATATGATTGAAAGGTGATAACTGGTTATTTTCTTCCAAAATAGGTAATTTTTTTGTTTAGTCTAAATCTATTTGATATAGATGAAAGTGGTGATTAGGCAATAATTATTTAAAGGCATCATACAAACATTTCATCAACTAGTTTTATAATCCCCTCTGCTCTAAGATGATATGAGAGTCAATAACCACAGCATGAATGGCATTGGAGGAAGCTTTTGGACATTTGCTTGGTTACCAGAAGCCATAGCAGCGCAACAACTAAATGGATGTCAATGGTATCTTTTATTCAGCATTGCCCTTGGTGCTACAGATTTTGTCACACAATTGCACATTTGTATTGCTTTTCTCAATACAAATTGCTGGCATGATCAGTTATCCACTCCAAGCCTTTGCTGTACTCCGTGTAGACACTAGACAGTGGGCAAGGTTTTGACTAGATAATATACAGCTACGGAAATAATTTACTTTTTGTAGCAGGTTAGGAGAACTTATGCAGCAGGTTAGGATAATTAACATAGTAGGTTAGTAGAAATAGGTTAAGGTTAGGAAAAGGGTTTGGGTTAGGGTTAGCTAAAATTATAAAATTCTCCCAGACCAGTAGACCTACGGGCAACATGGGAATGAATAATTGGCCAATTAGGTTTTATTTTCTATAGTCACAAGATGCGAGGGGGGAGCTGTCATCTTCATAGCTCACAACAGGAAATAGGCAGCAGTCACGCACAAAGATGTGCTGATATTCTGTTCTCTAACAGCTAGGTCTGAAACAATATGTTCGTGGAGGAGGATTTCCCTCATGCTCTTTTCTTCTTCATGACAGTTCCCATTATGGTCTTTTTATATATATATAACCATTACTTAGTGATTTGTCACAATGTCAGTGTTATATACTGTAGCTATATACTGTATCTTTATTTGATTTTTAACATATCCTTATTAGATGTATTGTACATTGGGAAATAGGGTTCTTCACTGTTTGACCCTGTGTACTTTGCACCCTGACTTCTCCTTCGACCTACTCTTCCTCAGATCATGTGGATTACATCATGTGCTAGAAGCACACACGCACACACACACACACACACACACACACACACACACACACACACACACACACACACACACACACACACACACACACACACACACACACACACACACACACACACACACACACACACACACACACAGGGAGCAACCTTTACCTTAAGGTCATTAAAGCTTGGGACCAGGAAGTAGAGGACAGAGCAAGGTGAGAAACAGGAAGTGCCCTCTGGAAGCACTTGAATAAATGTAGTCTGACAATAATGTATTACTCTATATGACCTTCAGTGATTGGATCCATCGAACATGAATACATTGAGATGCTGTACGTGAGCAGACGTTGTCCTTTTGACAGCTGCTTTTGACAGTATCATTAGTCTATGAATTATTAATCTGACAATTTTCAGGGGATCTGACATTTCCTGGTCTGATCTATTTCTCCTTCGGACTAAGATCAGCATTCTTATCTGAGCAGGGACTGGAAAGACAAACTGATTTCTACAACCACTGAGAGAGCTTGACAAGCCAAGATAACCAAAGAAAATACCAAGAGAAACATGCAAAAACTAGCCTGCATTCTTAAAATACTAATTAAATAACTTTGAGGAAAGAGAATATTCCCTTGATCAATGGTACTCTTCCTGCCGTTTGCTAGAAACAAGGCAATTCCCCTGTATCTGTTTTGCCATGGCACTGTGATATAACACAACACCAGTCATATCCACCAACCATCTGTCGGTGGGGCGTCATGGACAGCAGTGTGTGAATGTGAAGAGGAGTTGAGCTAAAACAGTCGCCAGGCCTTATCCCCACTTATCCTGCCTTGCTTGTTTAACATATGACTCATGGCTGATCTTACATGTCAACTGGGGTACAAAGGGTATCTGCATCAGTGGCTATGGCTATCGCTGTGGCAGACACATAACACAGTCAGTGATTCAGACTTCCATGCAGCTTGAGTTGGGTCTATTCATCCTTACTACCTCAGCCATAAAAAGTATATGCCCCTTTGCCATGAGGGATGATTGGTAATAATGTGTGTGGTGTCTTCTCAGTGAAAGGTAAAATACACTACTGTTTGGGGTCACTTAGAATTGTCCTTGTTTTTGAAGGAAAAGCAATTTTTTTGGCCATTAAAATAACATAAAATTGATCAGAAATACAGTGTAGACATTGTTAATGTTGTACATGACTATTGTAGCTGTAAACGGCAGATTTTTTTATGGAATATCTACGTAGGTGTACAGAGGCCCATTATCAGCAACCATCACTCCTGTGTTCCAATGGCACGTTGTGTTAGCTAATCCAAGTTTATCATTTTAAAAGGCTAATTGATCATTAGAAAACCCTTTTGCAATTATGTTAGCACAGCTGAAAACTGTTGTTCTGATTAAAGAAGCAATAAAACTGGCCTTCTTTAGACTAGTTGAGTATCTGGAGCATCAGCATTTGTGGGTTCGATTACAGGCTCAAAATGGCCAGAAACAAAGACCTTTCTGCTGAAACTCGTCAGTATATTCTTGTTCTGAGAAATGAAGGCTATTCTATGCGAGAAATTGCCAAGAAAACTGAAGATCTCGTACAACGCTATGTACTACTCCCTTCACAGAACAGCGCAAACTGGCTCTAACTAGAATAGAAAGAGGAGTGGGAGGCCCCGGTGCATAACTGAGCAAGAGGACAAGTACATTAGAGTGTCTAGTTTGAGAAACAGACACCTCACAAGTCCTCAACTGGAAGCTTCATTAAATAGTACCCGCAAAACACCAGTCTCAACGTCAACAGTGAAGAAGCGACTCCATGATGCTGGCCTTATAGGCAGAATTGCAAAGAAAAAGCCATACTGTATCTCAGACTGGCCACTAAAAATGGTATATTAAGTTGGGCAAAATAACACAGATACTGTTCAGAGGAAGTTTGAAAAAAAGTGTTATGGACAGACGAATCTAAGTTTGAGGTGTTCGGATCACAAAGAAGAACATTCGTGAGGCGCAGAAAAAATGAAAAGATACTTGCATAGTTTGGAGTGCTTGACGCCATCTGTCAAGCATGGTGGAGTTAATGTGATGGTCTGGCGGTGCTTTGGTGGTGGTAAAGTGGGAGATGTGTACAGGGTAAAAGGGATCTTGAAGAAGGAAGGCGATCACTCCATTTTGCAACGCCATGCCATACCCTGTGGACGGTGCTTAATTGGAGCCAATTTCCTCCTACAAAAAGACAATGACCCAAAGCACAGCACCAAACTATGCAATAACTATTTAGGGAAGAAGCAGTCAGCTGGTATTCTGTCTATAATGGAGTGGCCAGCACAGTCACCGGATCTCAACCCTATTGAGCAGTTGTGGGAGCAGCTTGACCGTATGGTACGTAAGAAGTGCTCATCAAGCCAATCCAACTTGTGGGAGGTGCTTCAGGAAGCATGCGGTGAAATCTCTTCAGATTACTTCAACACATTGACAACTAGAATGCCAAAGGTCTGCAAGGCTGTAATTGATGCAAATGGACGATTCTTTGACGAAAGAAAAGTTTGAAGGACACAATTATTATGTCAATCAATTATAACCTTGTCAACGTCTTGACTATATTTCCTATTCATTTTGCAACTCATTTCATGTATGTTTTCATGTGACCCAAAACTTTTGTATGGTAGCAGTGGCGGATTTAGGTATAGGCGACATGGGCAGCAGCCCGGGGCGGCACAGGACGCCCGCACAAAAAAAATCGTAATGGTGACATTTGTGCAATCAGTTTTCTGTTGCTCATTTGCACGTCACGTCAATGATATCATGTCACCGTGTGGGACTGTGGGTGAATTAACCTTGTCAGAGGGGGCACCCTGATTTTAGTTTGTGCGCTAGGCAGGCTACTGCCTGGGAAGGTCTCCCACTCAGAAGTACGAGATGGGGATGGGGCGGGGTAGATTGACCTCATGTGTCCCCACTGTAAGCCCGTGGTAGGGGGAGCGGGGAAATCTGTCAAATAGCGCACCTCTAACTTTGTACAGTACTAATGCAATTAGTAAAATCAGTCACACTACGAAATGCTACCAAATAAATCCCAATTCATTCATAATACTGTAAATATATAGTTTCAAAGACATATTGTTGCATTTTTTTCTGGTTTGTGCGAAATTGTTAAGAATAAAACCAGTCTGCACACCACCAACGTGAGTTGGTTTAGTTTTGACACTTGGTTGACAGTGTTGGGGTCATGGGTAATGTATTGATGCTCGAGTGCCAAATCAACACAAATTTGTTTTTATTTGTCTTTGTTACTTCTTTTTGATATTTATGAGTCTTATTTTTGTATATATTTTTTATATTTATATAGTTTTAAATGTTATGATTATTTATTTGTGTTGTTCCAAATGTCTGAATAAAAATTACAGTTAGTGCAGAATGGTGCTTTTTTTGTTGTTGGGTGGGGTGGGGGGGTTCGCCCAGGGAGCCATACAAGCTAGAACCGAGAACTAATTTTCCAAAATGATTGCTTTGATGGTAGCCTCTGTCACAGGCTACTATGATAGAGTTGGGGTCAGCTGCCAAGGTGTGCATCCGTTAACATCTGATAAAAAGAAGGTATAAAAACAGCTATAACTAGAGGACAGAGTCATATGAAGACAAAATAGAGGAATTGTCCAAGATAACATACTGGTGTATTGCAGCCTAGGGCTTAGCAATTTGACCAAATACGTGAGTTACACAAAATGGGGTGCTCCCATTCATTTTCAGAATAAAAGTGTTTATTTGTAGACTCGAACATTGCTATTCGTTGAGGCCTCAGGCAACATCTTATCTTTGATTATTTCCCAGAAATGTTTTCTTCTTGGAAATAAAAGCAGTGCTTGCTGTACCTGTTGAAAATACAATATAAGTCTGGAACACATAGACTATGAATTCAAATTGGTAATTTAAGGGATAATCTAATTTATTAGAATAGAAAGCTGCACATATTAATGTATTTTGTCCATTGTGAATTCAGATGAGACGTTCATCACATGAAATTAAATTATAATTCATTGTCAAAATCATTTCATCAGAGGTAGAAAATGGAAATACAGAATTGACCACACTGCCATCTAGTGATATGCACTGAATGTAAATGTTGACCCTGTCCCGTCTGTTTGTGCTTAAGCCAAGTCTCTGTGTATAATATATTTGATATCATTCCAAAGATGAGTTGGTTACAGCACAATATGGTTAGTACTGTTTGGGTGCAGAGCTGGTTTGTGTGCGCAGTTTAAAACCCTGAGAACTTCCCTTTTAAAACCAATGACAGGGAGTGACTGACTGTGATATCAACATCTATCTATATTGTACATCATGATATATTGAACATCAAGAACAATGTCAAGATCAGTTTCAGTTTCAATTATTTTCATTGTTGTAAACCCAACCTTGATTTATTTTTATCAAGCCTAAATACCTTTGTTGTAAAACCAGTCTTGGCTTGGTTTCCTCCTTACTTACTGTAGATTAGGACTCATCTGGGGCAGCATATTTATTTGCTTTCCATTGCATGTAAATGAGAAAGTTGTTACAGTGGGAATGAATAGACTCATAGAGGGGCACGCGTTCGTTTTCAGGGCCTAGAGACATGTTCACACACACACACAGTATCCCTCAAATACTGATGGCTAACTTAAACCTCTGCGTTCACAGCTCGGGTGGTTGACTTTAGTTTCTGGATGCAGTGAATGGTCTGGAGGAAGCACTGATCCAGAATGAGGGGGAACACCTCTGAGGAGAAGGATGGAGAAAGGAGTCATTGAAACCTGGAATGACAAATAGGTCAGCATGTTTACGTACTGCTGTGTTTACACAAGCTTATGTTTGGCTTGGTGGGTTATTGGGCATTTTGGAATAAATCTGCACCTTTCTGCGTAATCCAACTTTCATACAACAACATTAAAATCGTTTGGTGTAAATGTAATTTATTTGAAAGTGATGACAGTGACATCCCTGTAATTACTGAAGTCATCAGGAATAGACATATTAATGTTAATGCTTCGTTTGTAAACAAGAGGCGGGAATTTACCAGCTGTGAAGTTGTAAATACCAGTTGGATGTATTCACGTGCTTTGAACTCATTCAAAGTATTCACGTGCTAATGACCAACAAGCTACATAAACCATAAACTAAAAGTACAGCTATCATGCTTGGAAACAAATTACAGTGTTCAAAAACCATATTAGTCGATTGCTTTTTATAAATAATGTTTTGTTGCTTCATTTAACTGCCGAAAATGCTGTTATTGAGGTCATTTCCTTAGTAGGTGATGTCAGAGGTCAGGATGTGGGAGAAGTGGGTGAAGTTGGTCATGATGATAGAGGAGTTTCCCACTAGTAATTTACCAGTGGAAGGGCTGTTGAAGATTTTTCCCAGTCGTATGTGGTAAATTCTCACTTCCCACTTGGTTACAAATGCAGCATTAGACAACATGGGGGTTTACTACTTGGCGACATACAGGAGTGACTGACAGCTCATTTAAGTTGCAAATGAATGCAATATAATGGTATAATTGTATTCATAACTGACTTACACAGAATGTAAAAAACATTAGTCCCGTGTGGCTCAGTTGGTAGAGCATGGCGCTTACAATGCCAGGGTTGTGGGTTGATTCCCACGGAAGACAAGTATGATAAATGTATCCACTCAATACTGCAAGTCGCTCTTGATAAGAGTGTCTGCTAAATGACTAAAATGTACAAATGTATTAGGAAGACATGCTCTTTCCATGACAGACTGAACAGGTGAAATCTATGATCCCTTATTGATGTCACCTGATAAATCCACTTTAATCAGTGCAAATGAAGGGTAGGTGACAGGTTAAAAAGAAGGACAATTGAGACATGGATTGTGTATGTGTGCCATTCAGAGAGTAAATGAACAAGACAATAGATGTAAGTGCCTTTGAATGAGGTATGGTAGTAGGTGCCTGGCACACTGGTTTGAGTGTGTCAAGAACTGCAACGCTGCTGGGTTTTTCATGCTCATCAGTTCCCGTGTGTCTCAAGAATGGTCCACCACCCAAAGGAAACCCAGCCAACTTGACAAAACTGTGGGAAGCATGGAGTCAACATGGGCCAGCATCCCTGTGGAACGCTTTCAACACCTTGTAGTCCATGCTCAAACAAATTGAGGCTGTTCTGAGTGCAAAAGGGGGTGCAACTCAATGTTAGGAGAGTGTTCCCAATGTTTTGTAGCCTCAGTGTATACTGTGCCTTCGGAAAGTATTCAGACCCCTTGACTCTTTCCAAATGTTGTTACGTTACAGCCTTATTCTAAAATGGATTGAATAAATAAAAATCCTCAGCAATCTACACACAATACCCCATAATGACAAAGCGAAAACAGGTTTTTAGAAGTTTTACCAAATTGATTAAAAATAGAGAACAGAAAGACCTTATTTCCCTAAGTATTCATACTCTTTGCTATGATATTCAAAATTGAGCTCGGGTACATCCTGTTTCCATTGATCATCCTTGAAATGTTTCTACAAATTGATTGGAGTCCACCTGTGGTAAAGTCAATTGATTGGACATGATTTGGAAACTGTGTGCCTTTCCAAAAGGCACACAGACCTTTACCATCAGTCCTATCAGCCAACATACAATCAATCGATAAAAAAATAGACAAAGTATCCTACCAACGGGCCATTAAAAACTGTAATATCTTATATTTCACACAATCTTGGCTGAATGACGACATGAATAAGATACAGCTGGCGTGTTTTAAGCTTTTTCGGAAGGATAAAACAGCGGCCTCTGGTAAGACAAGGGATGGCAGTCTATGTATATTTGTAAACAACAGCTGGTGCACGAAATCTAAGGAAGTCTCAAGGTTTTGCTCACCTAAGGTAGGGTATCTCATCATAAGCTGTAGACCACACTATTTACCAAGAGAGTTTTCATCTGTATTTTTCATAGCTGTCTATATACCACCACAAACCGATTGCTGGCACTAAGATCGAACTCAATGAGCTTTATACGGTGTTACAACCTGGCTCAAGATTGTAACAAACAATGGAAAACCACACACTGAGTAAAGGATTAACAAAATTAATTTATTACATAAATAAAGTAAACACTCACAACAATAATCAGATGGGACATGAAGGTCAGTAAATTAGGTGTCAACTGCCAAAGCCACAGCGAAACAACCAAAGGTATGCATGGAGAGAGGTATTGCTGAATTGGGAAACAGTGGCTTTATGCCACATCTGAGTTTTCACAGGTGTGCCCCATCAGCACTGACGACCCTCCCTGCTCCGCCCACCTCTTCTAATCCGCCCAGCATTCTCCTGCAGGAAGTAAGCACAGCAAAACCCAGTGGACAGAGAAGGGGGGGGCCGTCACAACGGCCATAAGCAAACAGGAAAACGATCATCCAGAGGTGGCGCTCCTAGTAGCCGGGGACTTTAATGCAGGGATACTCAAATCCGTTTTACCTCATTTCTACCAGCATGTTAAATGTGCAACCAGAGGGAAAAAAACTTGAGACCACCTTCACTCCTCACACAGGGACGCGAACAAAGCTCTCCCTCGCCCTCTATTTGGCAAATCTGACCATAAGTCTATCTTCCTGATTCCTGCTTATAAGCAAAAACTAAAGCAGGAAGCACCAGTGACTCGGTCAATAAGAAAGTGGTCAGATGAAGCAATTGCTAAGCTACAGGACTGTTTTGCTAGCACAAACTGGAATATGTTCCAGGATTCTTTCAGTGGCATTGAGGAGTACACCATATCAGTCACTGGCTTCATCAATAAGTGCATCGATGACATCGTCCCCACAGTGACCGTACATACATACCCCAACCAGAATCCATGGATTACAGGCAACATCCCCACTGAGCTAAAGGGTAGAGCTGCCGCTTTCAAGAAGCGGGACTCTAACCCAGAAGCTTATAAGAAATCCTGCTATGCCCTCCGACGAAAGCGTAAAAGCGTCAATACAGGACTAAGATTGAATCGTACTACTACACTGTCTCCGACGCTCGTCGGATGTGGCAGGGCTTGCAAACTATTACAGACTACAAAGCACAGCCGCAAGCTGCCCAGTGACACGAGCCTACCAGACTAGCTAAATTACTTCTATGCTCGCTTCGAGGCAAGTAACACTGAAGCATGCATTAGAGCATCAGCTTTTCCCGGAAGACTGTGTGATCACGCTCTCCATAGCCGATGTGAATAAGACCTTTACACAGGTAAAAATTTACAAGGCAGCAGGGCCAGATGGATTACCATGACGTGTACTCCGAGCATGCGTTCACCAACTGGCAAGTGTCTTCACTGACATTTTCAACCTGTCCCTGACTGAGTCTGTAATACCAACATGTTTCAAGCAGACCAACATAGTCCCTGTGCCCAATAACACTAAGGTAACCTGCCTAAATGACTACCGACTCGTAGCACTCACGTCTGTAGCCATGAAGTGCTTTGAAAGGATGGTCATGGCTCACATCAACACTATTATCCCAGAAACCATAGACCCACTCCAATTTGCATACCGCCCCAACAGATCCACAGATAAAACAATCTCTATTGCACTCCACACTGCCCTTTCCCACCTGGACAAAAATAACACCTATGTGAGAATGCTATTCATTGACTACAGCTCAGCATTCAACACCACAGTGCCCTCAAAGCTCATCACTAAGCTAAGGACCCTGGGACTAAACACCTCCCTCTGCAACTGGATCCTGGACTTCCTGATGGACCGCCCCCAAGTGGTAAGGGTTGGTAACAACACATCCGCCACACTGATCCTTAACACGGGGGCCCCTCAGGGGTGCGTGCTCAGCCCCCTCCTATACTCCCTGTTCACTCATAACTGCATGGCCATGCACGACTCCAACACCTTCATCAAGTTTGCCGATGACATAACAGTGGTAGGCATGAACACCAACAATGATGAGACAGCCTATAGGGAGGAGGTCAGAGACGTGTCCGTGTGGTGCCAGGACAACAACCTCTCCCTCAATGTGATCAAGATAAAGGAGATGATTGTGGACTACAGGAAAAGGAGGACTGAGCACGCCCCTTTTCTCATCGACGGGGCTGCAGTGGAGCAGGTTGACTGAAGGAGACTGAAAAGATTTGGCATGGGTCCTCAGATTCTCAAAAGGTTCTACAGCTGCACCATCGAGAGCATCCTGACTGGTTGCATCACTGCCTGGTATGGCAACTGCTCAGCCTCCGACCTGCAAGGCACTACAGAGGGTAGTGTGTACGGCCCAGTACATCACTGGGGCCAAGCTTCCCGCCATCCAGGACCTCTACACCAGGCGGTGTCAAAGACTCCAGCCACCCTAGTCATGGACTGCTCTGTCTACTACCGCATGGCAAGCGGTACCGGAGCGTCAAGTCTAGGTCCAAGAGGCTTCTAAACAGCTTCTACTCCCAAGCCATAAGACTCCTGAACAGCTAATCAAATGGCTACCCTGACCCCTCTTTTACGCTGCTGCTACTCTCTGTTTATTATCTATGCAAAGTCACTTTAACTCTACCTACATGTACATATTACATCAATTACCTCGACTAACCGGTTTCCATGCACATTGACTCTGTACCGATACCCCCTGAATATAGCCTCACTATTGTCATTTTACTGCTGCTGTTTAATTATTTGTCACTTTTATTTTCTATTTTTTACTTAACACTTTTTTTCTTAAAACTTCTTAAAGTATTGTTTGTTAATAAGGGCTTGTAAGTAAGCATTTCACTGTAAGGTCTACAACTGTTGTATACGGCGCATGTGACAAATACATTTTGATTTGATTTGACTCAAGGCTGTAGTCGCTGCCATGGGTGCTTCAACAAAGTACTGAGTAAAGGCTCTGAAAACTTATGTAAATGTTATATTTCAGGGTTTGTTGAATGATAAATTAACAAAAATGTATAAAAACCTGTTTTTGCTTCGTCATTATGGGTATTGTGTGTAGAATGATTTACTGTTGTTTTATTTCTTTACTTACCTATTGTTCACCAAATACCTTTTTTGCACTATTGGTTAGAGCATGTAAGTAAGCATTTCACTGTAAGGCCTACACCTGTTGTATTCGGCGCACGTGACAAATAAACTTTGATTTGATTTGATGAGAACATTTCCTATTCAAAGAAGGCTGTAACACAAAAGAATTTGGAAAAAGTCAAGGGGTCTGAATACTTTCCAAAGGCACTGTATGAGCTGTCAGTCACTAAGTGTAGTGAGTACTTAGTTTAGAGAAAATCCTGGTTTCATTTGTGCAGATTGACGTTGTGAAGGGATCCCAATCATAATCATGAATGTTTGGTATAGCATAACAGTGTCAAATTGGTTATTGAGGAATATTCAGAATGCACACATCATCCATTGAGTAGCCTACACTTAACATATCAGACTTTGTCATATGATCATTTGAGGATGTTTCTATATCGTGATGATGTAGTTATTGCATATGATAACAATTTGCTCCATCAACAAAAGCTGTGAAGTTACTTTGATACAAAACCTGGCACCGTTGTGGTGAAAGCCTAAAGTAGCAAGTCCTTTGCTTTCTTCTCTGTCTTATCTAGTCAAAGTCACAGCTACAGTAAGTAAAACGCTGCTAATAGTGCACTACCTAGAGTGCCTCACCTTCGATCCTAGGTGTGCATTGCAACATCAGCAGTTTTGTGTTGTGTTTCTTGCAGTATAAAGCATTTCTTCATCATATCCTGAAGTCTGATATTTTTGTCTTGTGGCACTTTTTCTCTCTTTCGCTCGGTCCAGCCGGGACCCGCCAATCTCCCAAGGGGTTCTGGGAGAAATAGTGCAGTATTTCAAGCAGCACACTAACTCAGCCATGGGTTTAAATTAAGCGTGATGTGGAGGGACGGGGAGGGAGAGCAGGGGGTTCTGCTGAAATCCTTTTGGCTAACTCCCACAAGGGTACACAGTCCAGTGGACAGATCTTTGGAATCCACTAGTGGAATGAGATGCACAGGTCATATACTGTAGATACAGTATGCATTGAGAACATGCTCTAGGGATCCTAGTTTGTGTAGCTTTAAGTCTGCATTCGTTTTCGACCACTATTCCCCCACATCTGGTTTTAAGTCAGAAGTGATTATCTGCGATAACTCTGAATAATTTGGAACTATTGAGTGACTTTACCTTATTTACTATTTGGTTTGGGGTTGTCAAATATTTATGTGTGATACTGTAGCCAAGTCTAACTAAACATTACCAAATATCCTTTCATTGATCAAATTAAAATAATATTTCTGTTGCTTTGTTGCTATAACATGTTAACGACTCCATTGGTAGAATACAAACACACTGCGGCTCTCTATAATATATCATACAAACACACTGAGGCTCTATAATATATATTAGAAACACACTGAGAAAGTGCTAGAGGTTTTAAAACAAGGATACACTATATTAATACGATATGAAAGTGACATTTAGAGAAGAAAAGCACCTATGGACAAGTCTATCCACTACATGGGGGCCATCAAAGTAGGTCATTGTCTTTTTGTGGTGAACAGGGTTAGCAGGGAGCAGTCAGGAGACCAGGAAGCAGTAATGACATTGTATTGCTGAAACAGACAGGCCTGTTCCTTTACTGTTCTTCCTCAGAGCTGATATGACTGGACAAGAGGAACTAAAGGTCTTGTGGGACGTTGTTGATGTCCAGCAGCCAGCCAGGGCCTATTATAACATAGCTAACTAACTCCCCTGGTTTGTGTCCCTGTCCTGCTTGTGTTGTCGCAGCGCCTGCAGGAAGACGTGCTTGACCTGGTTCATCATGTCACCGCAGAGCTGCATGTTCTCAACCTTGGCCTGGAGAGTGCTCCTCAGCTCAGCCCCTCATAGCTTCGTTCTCCCCCTGCAGCACCGCCAGCCTGGGGGACAGAGGGAGGGAAACACACAACAACATGGTGGTGTGCTCCACTCATTTAGGAGTTTGTAATGTATGACTACCCTCTGCATTTTACCAGCTGTTCTTAGTCTTCATAGAAAGCAAAACTCCAATGTATACACATGTGATGCATCTGTCTTTGTTTCCCTAATTGTGATTATACAGTACATTTACATTTTAGTCATTAGCAGACGCTCTTATCCAGAGACACTTACAGTAATGAGTGCATACATTTTCATACATTTTTCATACCCATGTGCCATGCTATACCAACTGAGCTACACAGGAACACAGTACTGTGTACTGTGTAAGTATTTCTAGTATGTTAGTTATATTCTGTAGTCTTGTGTGTGATCTCACTGAAAACTTTCAGTCTTATCAGAATTTAACAGAGGTTGACAGTTTGTTTCTCCAGGCTCTGAGACCGACAGGGTAACCACCCATGACTTCAAGGAGAGATAGAAGACAAAATAACACTAAGTCAGATTCACTAGGTAGTTAGTTCATTGACTTGGGTCTCCCTGGAGAGGTCAGGAGGGCTTCGAGAGGATGATTCCCCCTGTCTCCCGCTGGATGAAGCTCCTGGGAACCGGAGGAAAAACAACAAATAAGAGAAATAGCAGGTATGGATCAATATATATCCCATTTTCAGTCTTCTCACTGTGTTACTGTGTTATAGATCAGTGTGCCTAATCCGAGACTTATCTCCAGTGCCCTTGTTGCTAGTTGTCCTGGGAGTCAATCCTTTGCCCAGATCCAGCTTTGCCTTCTCTAGCTGCTGCTCTAGGGCTACGGCCCTTCTGCATTCTCCCTGGAATGTTTGCTCTGCCCCTAGGCACCACTGCTTCACTTCCTCCTCCCTGTCACATCAATCACACAAGCCCAGTCTCTCACTACTACTGTGTGGTCATCATGAAAATCCCCATCAGGTACTGTAAATGTAGTAATTACAAAGTAAGGAGAGTTTCATTTCCATGGCAGAGAGATGTAAAACTCAAAGATTAACAGTGGTTGAAAGAAAACACACATAACTCTGCTGATGCAATGGTTTGAAAGCATTGATAAAACAAGAAAGGGAAAACAAAAAGGCCCACACAAAATATTTGCATTCTAAACACCCACCCGGGAAACTAAACTAACATACTGTACACAATACACCCCTAAAATAAAATGCATTGGGTTGCTGTATGTAATAACTGGATTGCTGAAGCTTGACTAGCCCTAGGAGCCTATCTCTCTCCACACAGGCAGCCTTACAGAGGGTCTGGGACTCTGTACACTGAGAATTCAGGGACCTCACCTCCTCTGAACTGTGCTGACAACCCAAAGGAGCTCCTGCATCTCTGAGATAGTAGTGGTAAGCTGTATCAGTCCACCATAAACAGCTTTTATTGTAGTATTAACTAGTACCACACGTTGCTGAGGCTAAGACTTGCCTGACCTCTAAACTGATCTCAGCTGCTGACAACACTAGTTCATGTCCAAGTTTAGATACAGAACTATATGAGAGAAGAAGAAAAACTCAATTGAGAAAATGTATAATGCATCAATATAGTCATTATACAGTCAATGACATATCAACAGATAATTCAATAATTTGTAGGCAAGTTAGAGGAGTCATAAGTACAGGAAATCTACATGGTCATGGATGTACTATAATATTGAGCGTATAACCTCTCACTGTTGTCTCCCCCTGCTGTCGAAGGCCTGGAACTGTCAGTGGTAGTCTTGGAGCATGACTGACCGTCATCCCCTCTCAGCAACACATTTACAAAGTCCATTGTGTTTCAATTACAGCCCTGAATTCCACAGGGAAGTTTCATTTGAATACAGGCTCTTCCACCATATAGCATCCTTGTTACATTTTTCTATACCGGAAACGACAGGAACAAAATGGAACTGGAACAAAATGCTGGTGCCAAAACTCTCAGACAACCTTGTGAGTTGTCTAATAGCACCGTCGTCACTTAAGCTACTTTTATCCCCTCCTCCAGCTCTTTCACTTTGGCCTCCTTCTGAAGGTATTTTTTAGCTTAGAGGACAGTTGCTGTCTCCCAATCTCCAATTGCAGAATCACAGTCAGCTTACCTTTAAGGACAGTTGCTTTATCTCATCCTCCAGCTCTTTGACTTTCGCCTCCCTCTCGGAGACCATGTGTTTCAGCTGCTGGATGAGGAATGTGTGTCTCAGCTTATGTCCCATGTTCTGCTGGCTCTCCTTGGTCTGCAAGTCCTGCTGGCTCTCCTTGGTCTGTAAGTCCTGCTGGCTCTCCTTGGTCTGCAAGTCCTGCTGGCTCTCCTTGGTCTGCAAGTCATGCTGGCTCTCCTTGGTCTGCAAGTCATGCTGGCTCTCCTTGGTCTGCAAGTCCTGCTGGCTCTCCTTGGTCAGGATTACGGGGACAGGGGAGAGGGGACATAATTAGGAAGACAGGGTTAGTGCAAGGAAGGGGACAGGGAGACAGGGTTAGGGGCGAGAAGGGGGAGGACATGTCAAAGGACTCTTCAATCTATGAACACTATGTGTCGCTAAGCATCAGCATATTACTAACTAAAGAGTAATGGATTATTACTCTGTGATAGATATGTGTATTTGCTGTTGGCAACTGCCATAGGCCTACTGCATTAACATACTGTTGTTATGTAAAGAGTACCTAATGCATAACAAGTAGTGTTTATAATCAAGACTAATATCATGCATAAAGGCTATGGTAGGATTTCATTTACATTGATCCTGAAGGGAGCACCTAACCAGAGGTCTATAAGCTTACAATACATACCCTAACAAGCCATGATAATCTCGACTGAAGACATCTACATAATATTATTATTATTATTATTATTATTATTATTTTTTTTTTTTGGGGGTGGATCAGCTTAATATTGCGGAAAGAATGTTGCTTCCAATGTAATTGTCTGCATCATTTCCAATCCCCCATATTTTTTGGGGTAAATATATATATCCATACACGCATGCATACATATATACATATATACATACACATACCTATATAGACATACATACTTTTTTAAAGAATATACCTTTATTATTATTCCCCGCAACCCTACCACCGCTCCCCCAATTGGAGTAAACTAATAAACACTTCTGCTTTTACCTTCAATTTATACATCTTATACCTATTTTACAGACACAGACTACTTTATAATAGTTCTCTCTTGTTTGTTCTTAGTCCTTCCTCTATTTCTGTTGTCCATCCAATTTTATTTCCACTTGTAACTGTGCTATTTCACAAAAGCTCCGCACCTATACACATTTCACAGATCCCGTATGCCCTACATTGTTTATCTTGTTATTAGTCCCACCCTTCAGTTCTACTCAACCCTTCCCATCTATCTTCCAACATCATCCATTTCGGATTTTTATTTGCCATATATTTTTCAACTGTGCTGTGATGCTTCACAAACGATTTGAACCTTCCTATTCTCATAGCTTCTACAGATTGTAAATTAAAAATAAACATTTTTGCTAAAATAATTATTATATTATTGATTGATTGACTATGGCTTTTCAAATCCCCCAGTATTGCTATCTGTAGCGTTAGTTCTAGGCAAATGTTGCAATTCTTCAGCCATTCCTGGACCTGTGACCAAAAACGAGCTACATATGGACAATACCAAAATAAATGGTCTAATGACTCTGCCTCCTCACAGCAGAATCTACAGAGCTGGGAAGATTGTATACCCCATATATATAACATTCTATTAGTTGCAAGAATTTTGTACAATAATTTAAATTGAAAAATTCGAAGTTTTGAATCCGGCGTTGTTTTGCGTATCAATTCATAAACCATGTGCCATGGAATGGGTACATCGAACATCTCTTCCCAACTATTTTGCAATTTATATGGCACAGCTGTCAGTTTTTTGGTCCTTAAATGAAATTGGTATATGTTTTTATTTATCACACTTTTCTTTAACCATTTATGTTCTTTAATACAGGGCCGACATACAAGTTCCTTACTTTTTTCCCCTTCTACTTGCCTCTTCCATTTTTGTGGTAATGCTGCAATTAATTGGTTGTAATTTTGGGTAGAGCAGACATTTCCATATGTCTGTGTGAGCTGCATGTGTGACATAACTCCACCAGTCCTATTTATGATATCATTCACAAAAATTATACCTTTTTTAAACATTTCTTCGATAAATACAGTTTTTTTATCAATTACTATATTTGAATTTAACCACAATATTTGTTGTACTATTTGTTCCGTCCTTTCAGGTGGATTAAACTGAAATTGCAACCAACTTTCTAAGGCTTGTTTAAAAAATAAGGATATTTTGGAGATTATTTCCTTTTCAAACAACCGAAAGTGAGCAGGTGTAATCTGAATAAAGGGAAAAAGGCCCTTCTTGAACATAGGATGAGACATTCGTACCAATTTACTAGAGAACCAGTTTGGATTTAAGTATAACTTTTGTATGACTGATGCCTTTAGTGAGAGGTCTAATGCTTTAATATTTAATAATTTCTGCCCTCCGAATTCATATTCGTTATATAAATAGGCCCTTTTAATTTTATCTGGCTTGCCGTTCCAAATAAAATGGAATATTTTTTGTTCATATAATTTAAAAAGCAGGTCACTAGGTGTAGGCAAAACCATAAGCAAATAGGTAAACTGTGATATGACTAAAGAGTTAATCAGGGTGATTTTTCCACAAATAGACAAGTATTTTCCTTTCCATGGTAGCAAGATCTTATCTATTTTTGCTAACTTTCTATAAAAATTTATTGGAGTGAGATCATTTCTTTCTTTTGGGATTTTTATACCGAGTATATCCACATCTCCGTCAGACCATTTAATTGGTAAACTACATGGCAATATAAAATGTGTATTTTTTAGTGATCCAATACGTAATATGGTACATTTATCATAATTTGGTTTTAATCCAGAGAGGATAGCAAAGGTATCTAGATCCTCTATGAGGCCGTGGAGAGACTCTAGTTGTGGTTTTAAAAGAAAACATGAATCATCAGCGTACAATGACACCTTAGTTTTTAAGCCACGGATTTCTAATCCATTAATATTAATGTTTGATCTAATTTTAACAGCTAACATTTCGATGGCAATAATAAATAGATATGCCGATAGTGGACAACCTTGTTTTACTCCTCTAGATAGTTTAAAACTTTCTGAGATGTAGCCATTATTTACTATTTTACACCTAGGGTTACTATACATAATTTTAACCCATTTTATAAGAGATTCCCCAAAATTGAAATATTCTAGGCATTTATATATAAACTCCAGTCGTACTTTATCAAAAGCCTTTTCAAAATCAGCTATGAAAACCAGACCTGGTGTCCCCGATATTTCATAGTGTTCTATTGTTTCCAGTACTTGCCTTATATTATCTCCAATGTATCGTCCATGTAAAAAACCTGTCTGATTAGGATGAATAATATCTGACAAAACTTTTTTTATTCTATGCGCCAAGCATTTTGCTAGGATTTTTGCATCACAACACTGAAGTGTAAGAGGTCTCCAATTTTTTAATTGGACTGGATCTTTATATATACCACTTGGGTCCTGTTTCAGTAATAACGATATCAGACCTTCTTGTTGCGTGTCTGATAATCTACCATTTATATAGGAGTGGTTAAAACAAGCTAATAATGGTCCTTTGAGTATATCAAAAAAAGTTTTGTATACTTCCACTGGTATGCCATCCAGCCCTGGAGTTTTCCCATCCTTAAAGGCCCCAATTGCATCAAGCAGTTCCTCCTCTGTAATTTGGCCTTCACATGAGTCTTTCTGTACAGATGTTAATTTTACATTATTAATAGGAAAAAAATCCATACAATTAGTTTCAGTTAGTGGAGATGGAGGAGCCTGAAACGAAAACATATTCTTAAAGTACTTTACTTCCTCTTTCAAAATATCATTTGGTGAATCATGCGTGACTCCATCATTTGTAACAAGTTTTAATACATTTTTTTTGGTAGCATTTCTATATTGAAGATTGAAAAAGAATTTGGTGCATTTTTCCCCATATTCCATCCAGTTCGCTTTATTTTTATAATGTATTACACTGGATCTTTCTTGAATAAGTTCCTCCATTTCTTTTTGTTTTTCCTCTAACTTATTCTGTGCCTCTATGGTACTGTTTTTATTGCTATCTAACTGTACTGTTAGTCCTTCAATTTCCTTTGTTAATATGGACTCTTTTGATCTAAATTGCTTTTGTTTTATAGATGAGTACTGAATTGCATGGCCTCTAAAGGCACACTTAAAAGTGTCCCATACAATAAGGGGATCTGCTGTACCTATGTTATGTCTGAAAAAGTCAGTTATAAAATCTTCTGTCCTAGTTCTAAACAATTTATCATCTAGTAGACTTTGATTAAATTTCCAATATCCTCGCCCACGTGGAAATTCTGTAAGAGAAATATATATGCCAATTATGTGATGATCCGACCGCATTCTGTCCCCTATCAACACTTTTTTAACTTTTGGTGCCAGAGAGAATGGTATAAGAAAGTAGTCAAGACGACTAGCTTGATTCAGCCTCCGCCATGTATATCTCACTAAATCAGGGTATTTAAGTCTCCATATATCCACTAATTCCAATATATCCATGACATTCATGATTTCCTTAAGTGCCTGAGGGTGATAGTTTGTAGTGTGATTTCCTTTCCGGTCTATAGAGGTATTTAAGACCGTATTAAAATCTCCCACTATAATAATAGAGTCTAGTGTTGCTTGTAGAGTTGATAAATTCTTATATATATTTTCAAAGAAGCTTGGATCATCATTATTCGGACCGTATAGGTTAACAAGCCATATTTGTTTATTGTCCAATAACATATTTAAAATAATCCATCTACCTTGAGGATCTGTTTGGACAATTTGCACATTTGGATCAAAATTATTGTTAATTAAAACCATCACCCCTTTTGAATTTCTTTGCCCATGGGAGAAATATATTTTTCCCCCCCAGTTCTTTTTCCACAAAACTTCATCTAAAACTGTTGAATGGGTTTCCTGTAAACAATAGATATTATAATCCTTCTCTTTTAGCCAGGTAAATACTGATCGTCTTTTCTTATTATCTGCTAAGCCATTACAATTGTAACTGGCTATACTTATTTCACCACTTACCATAATGAGACCCACCTTTCATTCTTTTAATCAGAATATATTTTTGTAAACGTACTATTAAAAAGTAACATAATGATTGAGTGTCTATATAGTTGTACCATGATATTTGCATTTCTACTAAGTAAACCTCCAATTGGTCCCTACTATTCCACCCGCTAAAAGGCCTCATCTCGAGATGGCTTGTCATCCCAATGCCCGGTAGACCACCCTCGACCCCCTGTATCCCATAGCCCTGAACCGACTGGGATCCATTCTTTGAAAAGAGCATACAGTGCCATTTACCGAATTGAAGAAGATCAATTACCATATGCATTTCCATTGCCCTCACCTCGATTTGTATTATATATATCTGTGGATCATCCTCTATTGTCCCTAACATCTTTTACTTCTTCCTTCGCAACAGTTGTGGGATACACACATACACCCACACACACTCAGCCCTTACCCCCACACAACCATAAGCTCACTTTCTCAACAATTGCACCATCCCAGAGCCCAACTCAAGATGGGTCATGATTTACAAATGCACTTGCAGTTGCAGCTGCATGAGAAGGCCTGCAAGACCGCACAAAAAATTAGCAAAAATTGAGAGATTTATTTACCATTGTCATATCCTAGATAATGGAGGTCAAATGTACACCTTATTCCTGAAACACCCACAATACGGCCACCCGTCATGACCATGTCCCCACGCATCTCCATGCAGTCCGACTTTGATTTTGTGCCGCCAGGGCCACAATAATATACCCCCTCTCTGAATGTCCGAGTGTGACCCCCTCCCCATGGGTTACTGCAGCTAGTGTTGCCAGCACTGCCACTGCCTGGGTGGGGGCACCCCACCGGAATCCCCACCGGCTAGGTACAAGGTCGTCAAGGTTCTCATTAGCAGCTTTGAGAATTTCCTTGTATATTATGCTCTCCCTTATTGGGGCTTTGGCTTTGCAGGACCAACCCTGCCAAGCAGGCTCAGAATCTTGAGGGGGCAGTGCTGCTCTTGGTCTCTGACCTCATTTTAGCTGCATACAGACCGCTTACAGCGGGCACATAAAACAGTTAGGGACTTCTCCTTAGTATCTGGGTCATTCAGGTGGGTGTCTAGGGTATAGTGCCATGGACCGTACCATTAAAATAGGATAATAAATAATTAGATATAATTTATAAAAAATAAATAAAAAATGTAGTTCTCCATGATAGGACAATAAATAAATAAGACGTATAATTCATTATAAAAGTATATCCATCATCTGAACAACATTGAAAGCCCTCTCATACCCAGCTCACAGCAATACATTGGCTCTGGGATATGCAACCATTTCATTACCCACTCACTCAACTTTCCAAACATAACAAATAAAATAAAAAATAAACACAAACCATACCATCCACACATACTGTGCCTTCTGTTTACTTAGTTTTTATCTTCACTATGTTGAATTAGTGCTTGTGTGTTCAATTAGTTATATGTGAAGATTTATAGAAAAGCTATATTTTTTATTGTATTGTTACAATCAGTAACCGGGCTTGAATTGTGTTTATTTCCCTCGTCTATGAGAACTTTGTAATTTTTAAAATAACCATGGAGTAGTCTTTGTGTCTCTGAACAACTGGTTATCAATATATAGTTTATCAACGACGAGAGCTACTCGTTTCGCTTTTAATCTATTTTCTTTGAAAATTGGATACATAGCTTTGCGCCGTTCTGCAATTTCCTTCGGAAACTGATCATTCATGCCAATTTTGGTCCCAGCAAGTCTTTTACCCAGGCTTTTAACCATTATTTTATCTTTAAATGAAGCAAATTTGGCAACGATTGGGCGTTCGTACCTCTGCCCTCTCTGTCCGAAGCGGTGAACGCGTTCAAGTTGGATTTTGTCGATAACTTCGCGTGGAATCTGAAGCGCTGTAAGGAGGAACTCTCTAACTATAGATTCAGGAACTTCTCCTTCTTTTTCTTGGATACCTGTAAGTACCAAATTCTCTCTCATGGATCTAGTTTGTATGTCTAGTAAGGTTTCCTTCAGAACGGTGTTCTCCTTTTTAATTCCATTCATTTCGGTTTCAATCTTATTGACTGTCCCTTTTAGCGCGTGTGTTTGCTTCTCCAATGTCGCAGCTTTTTCATCACTCATCTCTAGGCTTGCCTTCAACTCTTTTATATCCTTACTAACTAATTCAAGTATACCCAGTTTGTCATTTATTGATTTTAACAGATCGGTTTCGACCTTTACCATTCCGGGTGGTGAGAATATTAAATCATCAGTGTCTGTAGAAGAGTCACGTTTTCGTTTTGTAATCGGTTCCCCTGTCTTACTCTCCGTCATGTTTGGTTGTTGCCTGTTTTCGTAATATTTGTCGATAAATGTCTCTAGTTTTAGGATTTGTTTTGTGTTATTGTCCAGATTGAAGGTTATCACTCACCAGATTAAGTAGTGCTAATATTTTAGTCTAATTTAGCAGATATTTCGAATATTATGTTTTATCTTGAGGTGCTCTACATAAATCCCTTCAGTCCGCCATTACCCTTACGTTACCTTTACGTCATACGTCACCCACTACTAACTTACTAACTAAAGAGTAATGGATTATTACTCTGTGATAGATATGTGTATTTGCTGTTGGCAACTGCCATAGGCCTACTGCATTAACATACTGTTGTTATGTAAAGAGTACCTAATGCATAACAAGTAGTGTTTATAATCAAGACTAATATCATGCATAAAGGCTATGGTAGGATTTCATTTACATTGATCCTGAAGGGAGCACCTAACCAGAGGTCTATAAGCTTACAATACATACCCTAACAAGCCATGATAATCTCGACTGAAGACATCTACATAATATTATTACCATGATGCTGTCTCAAAGTTTTAATCTGATATATAAAAATACCTGGTTTCATACATTAAATAATTATCTTTAGAATGGAATAGTCCCAAACCCCGCTCATCTGGCACTCAAGAGAGTCTCAATCGAATGCTCGAAGCAGTTCGAAGAAAACAAATACTATTTGAATCTAGGTCTGTTTACATACCAGTAAGGCATCCACCAGCTTATCATCACGTTTTCCTTTGTCCAGCTGGGTGGAGATCAGGACCTCAGTGATTTCATCTCATTGCTCAGGTTCTTGTTTCTGACCTTGGAGCCTTCCTGCTCTTTTTCACGTCCTTGTGGCTTTCATTACTAACGTCACACTAACTGTGCCCCAGTCCCCCAACTTTTCTGACTGTTTCCGCATGTGATGGCTGAGGGAAAGGTTTCATGTGTGTGTATATATCTCTGCGCTTCATTTAGTTAGTCTGCCTTTTAATTAGTTTTAGGTCCCAAACCTGGGGACAAAACCAACGGAGACACATTAAGATGACTACATTGCAGTCTACAAATCACCTTGTATGTTAATGACTTATGTGATCAAATCAAATCAAAGTTAATTGTCCGCGTACAGTTTAGCAGAGGTTATAGCAGGTGCAGCAAATTGCCTATGTTACTAGCTCAATATTTTGTTCATTGAAAGCTTTCAATGACAGCAGTCAGTCAGCTCACCCTGCTCTGGGGAGACAGTATCTGCTGAGAGTGACTTCTCCAGTTCCCTGGGCTGGTCAGAAGCTGCTGGATGCCTCACCGGATAACACTTAGAGTAGTAGGAACAAAAACAGTCCTGGAATAGTATTTCATAAGCTTTGAAATGTTTCAACTATTAACAAATGTCTCTAATGATTATTTTGTAACAATCAAAACAATCCTTATACACAACTTCTGAGCTATTCTCAATTCCTGTTTGACAGCTTGAATCTGGTTGTTCTGTTGGTGTCACGCCCTGGCATTAGTATTCTTTGTTTCCTTTATTATTTTAGTTAGGTCAGGGTGTGACATGGGGAAGGTATGTGTTTTTGTATTGTCTAGGGTGGTTGTATGGTTTAGGGGGTTAAGTAGAGTAGATGGGTTTGTGTTTAGTGTAGGTGTCTAGCTGTGTCTATGGTTGCCTGAATGGTTCTCAATCAGAGACAGATGTCATTAATTGTCTCTGATTGGGAGCCATATTTAAGACAGCCATAGGCACTAGGTTAATGTGGGTAATTGTCTATGTTTTACGTTTGTACCTTGTGTGTGCACTTACGTCTATAGCTTCACGTTTGTTGTTTTGTTTCAGTTTGTTAAAGTGTTCGTTGCGTGTTTTTTCCTTTCTCTCTAAAATAAAAGAGAATGTATTTTGCACACGCTGCGCCTTGGTCCACTCTCTCTCAGCAAGACGATCGTGACAGTTGGTGAGAGGAATGCAGTCATAGTTGTCACTGACAAGTCACAATATTAATACCAATACAATTTGCTTCAAATAAACATGTACAAAAGTTTTACTAAACTGCATTGCAATGAAAGCTACAACAACACAAGCATTTCTGTGTGGCAGAGTTCCCTTGAGTATTGTCTCATATTTGTTCATGACTTAAAAATCTGTCATTAAGGCTAATTACCTCCTGGAAGTCCTGGTATTGTCACGCCCTGACCTTAGAGATCCTTTTTATTCTCTATTTTGGTTAGGTCAGGGTGTGACTAGGGTGGGTACTCTAGTTTTTGCATTTCTATGTTGGCCTGGTATGGTTCCCAATCAGAGGAAGCTGTCTATCGTTGTCTCTGATTGGGGATCATATTTAGGCAGCCTTTTCCACCTGTTTTGTGTGGGATCTTGTTTTTGTATTGTTGCTTTTTAGCCCTACAAAGCTGAAAGTTTCGTTTGTTATGCTTTCTTGTTTTTGTGCCGGTTATCAATAATAAAAATGATTAACCTACCCCACGCTGCATCTTGGTCCGACCATCCTTCCAACAACGAGCGTTACAGGTATGACCTCACGTCATGTGGCTTTACATCCATCTTTTTTCCCAGGAGGACTGAGCAGCAAAGACCTGAAGGATTTACCATCATTTATATTATTTGAATCAATTATCCATTCAGTCAAGAGCTTACATCAGTCTATAAAGCAATACCACTGACAGATGGCTGATTGGGTCAACAAGTGGACATGCTTTGGCAATTATGTATAAAAGAGTAGCTGCTGCCAAGGCAGCAGTTACTCTTCCTGGGGTCCAGCAACATTAAGACGTTTATATACAGTTTAAAATATTATATGACATTACATTCTATAACACTTTAGCCAATACATTTAGTGTGTTCCCTCAGGCCACTACTCCACTATCACATATTTACAATACAACATCCATGTGTATGTGTGTGTAGAGTGCGTGTCTTATCATGTGTATGTGTATGGTGTCTGTGCCTGTGTGTGTCTCTTCACAGTCCCCGCTGTTCCATAAGGTGTATTTTTATCTGTTTTTAAATCAAATTCTACTGCTTGCGTCAGTTACCTGATGTGGAATAGAGTTTTATATAGCCATGGCTATGTAGTACTGTGCGCCTCCCATAGTCTGTACTTGACTTGGGGATTGCAAAGAGACCTTTGGTGGCATGTCTTGTGGGGTATGAATGGGTGTCTGAGCTGTGTGCTAGTAGTTTAAACAGACACCTCGGAGCATTCAGCTTGTCAACACTTCTTACAAAAACAGGTAATGATGAAGTCAATCTCTCCTCCACTTTGAGCCATGCATATTATTGCATATTATTAATGTTAGTTCACAGTGTACATTTAAGGGCCAGCTGTGCTGCCTTGTTCTGAGCCAATTGTAATTTTCCAAGGTCCCTCTTTGTGGCACCTGACCACACAACTGAACAGTAGTCCAGGTGCGACAAAACTGAGCCTGTAGGATGTGCCTTGTTGATAGTGTTGTTAACCACTAGGTTACCTGGGGCAGCAGGTAGCCTAGTGGTTAGAGCATTGGGTCAGTAACTGAAAGGTTGCTAGATCGAATCCCTGAGCTGATAAGGTAAAAATCTGCTGTTCTGCCCCTGAATAAGGCTGTTATGTAAATACAATTTTTTTCTTAACTGACTTGCCTAGTTAAATAAAATAAAAAAATTAAAAGGCAGAGCAGTGCTTTATTATGGTCAAACTTCTCCCCATCTTAGCTGCTGTTGTATCAACATGTTTTGACCATGACAGTTTACAATCTTCACTATTCTTGGGTAGTGGAATGACTTATGCTTCCCTCCAGGCCAGAGGGCACACACTTTCTAGTAGGCTTAGATTGAAGATATGGCAAATAGGAGTGGCAATATCGTCCGCTATTATCGTCAGTAATTTTCCATCCAAGTTGTCAGACCCCGGTGGCTTGTCATTGTTGATAGACAACAATCACTTTTTCACTTCTTCCACACTCACTTTACGGAATTCAAAATTACAATGCTTGTCTTTTATAATTTGATCAGTTATACTTGGATGTGTAGTGTCAGCATTTGTTGCAGGCATGTCATGCCTTAGTTTGAAAATCTTGCCAATGAAAAAATCATTGAAGTAATTGGTAATATCAGTGGGGTTTGTGATGAATGAGCCATCTGATTCAATGAATGATGGAGCTGAGTTTGCTTTTTTGCCCAAGATTTCATTTAATGTGCTCCAAAGATTTTTACTATTATTTATGTAATTTCTTTGTTTCATAGTGTAGTTTCTTCCTTTTTATTCAGTTTATTCACATTTCTCAATTTGCAGTATGTTTGCCAAACGGTTGTGTCAAATAAAATAAAATGTATTTATATAGCCCTTCGTACATCAGCTGATATCTCAAAGTGCTGTACAGAAACCCAGCCTAAAACCCCAAACAGCAAGCAATGCAGGTGTAGAAGCCAGACTTTTTTCACCCTTTTGCCTCATCCCTCTCAACCATACCATTTTTCAATTCCTCATCAATCCACAGGGATTTAACCGTTTTTACAGCCATGTTCTTAATGGGTACATGCTTATTAGTAATGAGAATAAACAATTTCATAAATCTGTCAAGTGCAGCGTCTGGTTGCTCCTCATTACACATCACAGATCAACAACAGGAATCACCACAAAACGTATTGAATGACCTCTTATACACTATATTAGGCCTATATTGTTGATGGTTTGCTTAAACTTTTTCTTATTCAATTTCAGCAGCCAACTCTCGATTCCTCTTAGAAAGCGCAACAATCTTAGTAGCTGCCACATCAGTATGACATTGTTGCCGCCCGTAGCATTGAATGCAAGGGAAGCCATTAAGCATTTGGCCTCCCTTTACAAAAAAGTATAAAAGATTAGCCAATCAGCGTTGAGCTAAACTGAGCGAGCTCAACTGTGAATGGTCCTGGCGGGAAAAAAAGGGTAAAGGGAAGGCAGCTTGGATTTGGTGCCTCTCCTATCTTTGAAAGCGTACATCATAACAGAAATAACTTGAATTGCTGCATCTCGTTGTGTTGTTGTCCTCTGGTGGCTAGCTACCTAGAAAAAAATGTCCCTTTCCTAAATTAGCCATGGATGGAGACAGGGATTTTGACTTGTGGTTTTAATTAATTCTCCTTACTGGCCAATGATTATCACGGCGATTCTGATCCAACCATTAATTCACACATTGTTGTGCCCCTGGCCTGAGAGGATGGAAGTTCAATATGTACAGTAGCTAGATGTAGAAGGCTAATGTTATCTAACTAATGTTGCCCATGAATGGGAGTTAGCCTAGGACAACAAAAAATAAAAGCAGGTACTGTATGATAGAGTGACAGACTGTTTCGTCAACATGAAAGAGAGGAGGTTGGCATTTCTCTACAAGTAGG
This sequence comes from Salvelinus namaycush, assembly GCF_016432855.1. Taxonomy (NCBI): domain Eukaryota; kingdom Metazoa; phylum Chordata; class Actinopteri; order Salmoniformes; family Salmonidae; genus Salvelinus; species Salvelinus namaycush. The sequence goes on along the minus strand of NC_052317.1, from coordinate 29,342,486 downwards.
GTGAGTCAACATGTTTTTCTACTTGCACGAATGAATGCACGCACGCACGCACGCACACACACACACACACACACACACACACACACACACACACACACACACACATGCGCCTGCAAACAGAAATCAGATCCATGGACAGCCACATTATATTTAGCCTATGTTGATTGGACTCAATAGTTTTTGGTATCTTTTAGTTGATTTGATGATGTTGTCGTGACGTTGTATTAGTTGTCGTGACGACTGTTGCTCATCGAATGATTAAAGGTTTCTAATTGCGTGATTAAATGAATCAATTATTAACTCATTAACCTGGGGCACCATGGGAAAATTAGTTTTATTGAGTTAGTTCTATTTCCCAATTTCTATAACTCAAAGAATATCAGAATATCGATTTTACAGCAGTCGCTAATTAATCAGTTTCCTCTACAATCTCATTCTGAATGTCGCATAATCCGGGAATCTGCACGGACCCGGGTCCCACCAATGAGTTTGTACCACACCAATCTTAGTTGAGTATTTATTTACTAGAAAGCTAAAATGATGATAAAATATACAGATACACAAAACACAGTCTAGGCTATTGATTAGAACTTAGTATAACGGGCCAACACACTATGGCACGTGTTACCCAAAATGGGGATTTAAAAGAGAGAGAAAAAGAGAAAGTACATGAGAGAAATATACATTTGAGTGCATTTGTCAGCTATGCTTATTTTAACCCTCGCCTTGCCCCAAACTGCCGCTCTTATGGGTCAGAATATAATGATGTAGTTACGTGTTGGAGGTCTCAGATGTGAAGCTCCGCGTGGGTCGTTTAGGCTTCTCAATGACGCACTTCTCTGGCGCAACTCTCTGGTTGTCCTCACGATGTCAGTGTCTTTTTGGTTTAGTGGTCTGATTCCTCGCCCTTGCTCTGATAGTGGTCTTCTGAGGACAGACAGCTCTGTAGCTCACAGTGTAGGAATGAAACAGTGTAGATACCACGATTCGATGGAGAGTGGAGGCTAGGTGGTCCGGCTTGAATTCACCCGCTTAGACACAGCTACTCATCAGTAGCATGGGTAGAAAAATATTTCTTTGTCTTCAACCTTGGGTTGAGTTTTTAGACCTCGGCTGCAGCTTGGGTCACTTAGTCTGATCTGTTCATTCTTAACTCACACGTCTTTTACCCTCGGGTCAGAAATTGGCGTAACCGCCTTTAGAGCAATTCTCTGGGCGTACCAAGTTAAGAGGCAAGGTCTAGATTTGACTCAAATCCAATTTCAAATCCAATCCAACTAACTTCACATTTCATCTTTACCAACACGTTCTCTTTGATTTAGACATTTTCCACACAACGTACAATGTATAAATATCAAGCATATCCTAGGAAAACTCTTAAATTTACAATGTTTTCGCAATCTATTAACCTTTAATAACAAAACAAAAATGACATAAATTTTCATATTCCATCTATCATCATGACCACCATTGTGGCTGATGGAAACCATTGTTCCAAAGTCCCGTTATTGCATCTTTAATGTTCTGAGGCTGGTTCTCCATAGTGAGAGGACAAAGGAATGTTGTCTGTGGCCTAAGATTTACCATGGGCGTGAGGGGTCATAAAACCCCCACATCTTCAGACCCCTAGATCTCTCCTCCTCTGTTGGGGTTGAGAGATAATCTGTAGGGTTGTGGTCTCCTATACCCTGACCTGATCAGGACAGTCATGACAATGTTGAAATGTTGAAGTTGAAATGGTGCTGGAATAGTGGAGACAGCTCCTGTTTTCTTTGGGATTTTTTGTAACTCTCTGTGTTCTAAATCAATAGTTGTTTAGCGGTCCGCAAATGTCAAACATTAATTTGCTTAACCATGCTGTAGGTTATGTAATTGTCTGTTACATGTGATATGCATCGTGGACTTCACCAGATAGAGGTTGCTGTAAGGATCTCTGAGTGAACATTTAATAAATACGGACAGCGTCTGGACAGGGGAAACCCGAAACGACAATAATGCTGACACGGGGATGAAACAGAGGAAACACACAGATGTAGGAAAGGCAATCAAAACGTGAAGTAGTCCAGGTGAGTCCAGGTGAGTCCAATGAGCGCTGATGCACGTAATAATGGTGACAGGTGTGCTTAATGAAAGGCAGCCTGGTGTCCTCGGGTGCCAGAGATGGAGAGCGGGAGCAGGCTAGACAGGTTTCTATCCGGTTTTGTGATTTAAAAAAAGGTGTGGTTGAATTTATTCTGCCAAGATTATTTTAATTTCTGAACAAGAAAAAGTTTACAATGACGGCCTACAAAAAGTAAGCCGTCATTGTAAATAAGAATCTGTTCTTAACTGACTTGCCTAGTTAAATAAAGTTTTATTAAACTTTTTTTAAATACTTATTTAAAAACTTAGTGCATTCTGTTTAATTTTTTAAAATAAATGTTCAAACATTCAAAAAAACTGTTTTTGCTCTGTCATTATGTGGTATTGTATCTAGATTGATGAATTTAATAAATTTTAGAATAAGGCTGTAATGTAACAAAATGTGGGAACTGTATATATCACGGTCGCAAGGGGGGGAGTGCTTGGCTTCCCCAGTGATTTTACCCACACACTGCTACTGGAGATAGGTAAGTATAATTAATTCACACAATGCTACAACGCCTACGGCAGCCGTTCCCAAACTGGTGGTCAGTACCACATGTGGGATTGCCTGATATGAAATTGGGGTCGTGGGAGAATTTCCAAAATCCAGATTTTTTTTTTTTACTGTATATACAGAAAATATGTATACTTTAATATTGTCTGTGTATCTCAAAATCATTGTAATGTGGTTAACCTCAAAAATTGAAATTAAATTATCCAAATCTAAAAGATACATTTCATCCAGGGAGCGCCCTTAGATCATGGGAAAAGGATGGACTTGACCTTTGCACTTGAGTCATTCCCACGGTGAATGGTTAGGTCTGCTACCCTATGAAACCACACACTATTGCAGAGACTTTGATATTACCAACCACAATTGACATGGTGAAAACAGTGTTTGGGGAGGCAGAGGCACAGAAACTCATATCAATACCTTTGTCAGATAACACTATTAAACAAATCATTTTTGCTATAGCTAGCAATCATGAGGAAACTGACTGAACGACTCAAACTCCCCACCTTATGCTCTCCAAATAGACGTTAGCTGTGAGGGCCGAGATGCCCATGCATTGACTTTCTGTTCACTATACATGTCGGGGAATGTTATTCACGAGGACATTGTTCTGTCTCACGATTCCTGAGCATGAAAGGGCACAGGGGATGTTCAGTGTGCTGCGTGGCTATATTGACGAAAAACAGATTCCATGGGGTCAAATGGTAGGCTTTTGCACAGATTGGTCTCTAAAGCGGGACTGCGGGCAGGCCTCTGCACTCTAGTTATGAATGTGTTTCCCTATACTATATGGACGCATTGTATGATACGCAGAGAGCACCTGGCGGCAAAAGAGCTGAGCACAGAACTCTGAGATATACTGCAGCAGATAACTTTGATTGTAAACCACATCAAACCACATCCACAGCGCGCATGCCTGTTATTAACAAAACTATGAGGAGATATGGGATCAGAGCATGACAATGTTCTATTTCATACTAAGGCTTGGTGGTTATCAAGGGGGAGTGTTGGAAAGATGTTTTACATTGACAGAGGAACTATTGTCATTCACAATGGATGTAAAAAAAACTGACTTGGTTGACTTTCTGTGTAACGAAAAGAAAGTGTTTCTCCTTGCCTGTAACAGACGTATTTGGGAAACTGAATGAAATGAAAGCAAGCATGCAGGGGAAATACAAAAACATTCTGCAGATGAGTGACCGAATTAGTGGATTCAGAGGAAAGTGCATGTTTCCCTCGACTATGCATGTTTCTAACAGAAAACAGCATCAGTAAGTGTCCCACACGAGTGAGGACTGCTCATCTCCAATGCTTGGAAGAGCACTTTGGGACCGACTTCCCAATCCGTTTGAATGTGATCCTGACTCAGTTGCAGTGGCGATTTTAGCATGTAAATCTTGGTGGGGCAAGAAAATAAGAAAGTGGGATGCTGTCACGTTCGCTGGAATAATTATTGGACCAAGGCGCAGCAGATGTTGAGTTCCACATTATTTATTAGAAAGTGAAACTAAGCAAAGACAAAAACAAATAAACAATAAACTAACAACGAACCGTGACTACAGAGATGCTACGTGCACTAACTCAAAACAATATCCCATAAACACAGGTGGGAAAAACAGCTACTTAAATATGATCCCCAATTAGAGACAACGATTACAAGCTGCCTCTAATTGGGAATCATACAAATCACCAACATAGAAAATAAACTAGAACACCACATATAAATAAATCACCCCCAGTCACGCCCTGACCCACTTCACCATAGAGAAACAATGGCTCTCTATGGTCAGGGCGTGACAGATGCATGCCAGCAAAGCCACTACACAACACAACACCAAACAATACATTAATTGCACTATAATGGCGACAAACGGTGCCCACAAACTGTTAGGGCCTACATACTGCTGTCCCAACAGCATTCCCAACATCTTACGACTGTTACACCTGGCTATCAGCAGAGCCTTGTCTGTCAGCAAAACAGTTCCTTCAGCTTCATTTACTGCCTTTTAAAAAAACATAGCTGATATGGCTGACTTGCTTAAACAACTGTGGTTTCTAATGACAATTGAGATGTATCAACTATGGCATAAGGGGAAGACAAGCACATAAGAGACAATCCGAAATTCTGGTAAGACAATAATGAGCGAGCTAGGATGGACTTAGTCAATTTAACTATTTGTTTAGCACTTTTGAAGTGTACAGCGACAGAATTAAGAACATGGGCCATTCTTACAGTGTTCTCCTTGTACACCAAGTCAGAAGCGTAGGATAAATAATGATAAATAATGATTACATTTCTCGAAAACAGGTTATAGGCTACATGTGCACCACCAAGTCAGAACAGCATGCAAAATGAATAGAGGTAAATAGACCAAATTATTAGGGTGAGGCATATGGGCTACTAACATCTTAATACACAACATACACTTCAAATTAATTTATTAGCTACAGTATAGATATCTCCCTGGCATATTACAGCAGCATACAATACATTTTTGGACTCAACTTGTGTTGTGCTCACTTGAACAGGAAGGTGGCGCGGTGGTCCTTCGTGGGGAAATTTTGTAATCAAAGTCTGGCATTCTCTGGATTTATGGTGCTTTCAAAACAACAGGGAATCTGAAAAAAACAAGGTTGAATCATGATGACGTCATTGATGTTCAGTTCGTAGCTCTAGAAAGAGGCCGGATTTCCAATTCCGAGTTGGATGACCGTTCTAAATGTATTTTCCCAGTTGGAGCTTGTTTATTCCCAACTTCCCAGTTGTCTTGAACTCACTGAAGTCAAGTTTTCGCAGTTCAGAGTTAACAGTTGTTTTGAGCGCGGCACAAATCATGTTTCATTGACACCAGGGCCAATGTTGAATGTTTTTAAACTTGGAAAAGGGCTCCTTAATCCCAGATTTGGGACCACGCAGCCACTGAATAGCAGGCTAGTGATTGGTTTGTAATGCTAGCAGTTAACGTTAGCCACTGTCACTGATTCCTTCCGAACCACTCATTGTTGAATTTGCGAATTCCAACTTGTTGTGTAATGTTTATGTCCAATGGCCGATGAGCGCTGATACATTTTATCTATAATTTTTCTTCATTTGACAAGGATTAAAAAGGATTTGCCAGTAGATTGTCGACTTGATTCATGATGATGATTACTAGCTAAGATTTTGAAGTATGATGTTGACATGATCAGTCCATTCACAGCTACCCTACATATAACGTGATTTGACGTCATTTTATCTGTGTTCAATGACCTTGAGCGCCCAAGGGGCTAGAATTTCAATGACCTTGAGCACCCAAGGGGCTAGAATTTTCTAGCTCTACCCTTAGACTTGGCGGTGACGAAGTGTCCTCATGAGTGACAAAACACTGAGGCAATCACAGCGCAATGCACCGTATTTTCTCAGGGCTTGCCCCACCATCACAGAAAGCACGGAGCTAGACTGAAACACCTCCATTTTAGAGCTGCCTTACTCAGGAAAACAAAAAAGGGTCCACGTTTGTATGCGGCTTTATTAACTCAATGATATGTATTTCTTTTTACATTGTTTGCAAACTGATATGTGACATGTATTAATGCCAAAATAACATGCAAAATAGGCAAGCCCCCAAAACAGGTGGGGTTCTGCCCCACATACCCTGAATGACGGGTTGCCACTGCTCAGTTGACATGCCGGTAAGCAAAATTGAAAAGCTGTTCGAGCTGTCATGTGACCGAATGCATTCACGGGTCACTACGGATAAGCGTTGGTTCCTGACTCAAAAGGAATACCCTCCTGTTTCCCTCTGAGCATTAACGCCGCTTTCAAAACTCAGAAATCTCAAACTTCAGACTTCTTAACGTTCAAGACAACTGGGAATTTGGAAAAAACAGAGCTCTGTCTCAGAAAAATCGTTTTTAACGTTCATCCAACTCGGAATTCCAACTCAGGAACTCTGCCCCTTTCCCACCGCTCCAACATTCCGACCTGAAAATCACTGACATCATGATTTGACCTTGTATTTTTCCAACTACCTAGTGTTCTTGAAAGAACCATAAAACGAATTTTACCCTTCGCCAGCTCATATATATATGAAGCTGGATTCAGTGTTCTCGTCTGCATTAAAAACAAATATCGATTCTAGTTGGATGTGACAGCAAAGACGAGGTGCGCACTGTCGACCACGCCCCCTGACTTTGAAAATCTCCAATGCGACATGCGTCAAGCACACCCATCTCATTAGTGTGGTGAGAACATACATTGTGTCAGACTAATTTGCAATTGACTGTCATAGCCCCACATTAAAGGTATGTGATGGTGAGTTGAGAAGACAATCAATGGCTGCTAATTGCATAATTTTTTTTCAGATGGTTGGGGTCATGAGAATTTACAGATATCAAAATGGGGTGGTTGGCCAAAAATGTTTGGGAACCCCAGGCTTACGGTATGCATAATGTTAGGCTGCATTGGGGGATACAATGTTGTCCAACTTTAAAAATATTGAACTAACTTTATAAAAATTCACACTTTTTACTAAGATCATCTGTGTGATCAGTGTCTAGCTGGAAGTGGTTCTAGTCGTCCTGGGTCTCAGTGGCCTTCTGATCCTTCTCCTTCTGTTTGTCTAGTCTTCTCTGGTAATGTTTCTCCTGTTGCTCCTGTGGAGCCTGGAACTGTAGTCGTAGGCTATTGGGGGTCATTGGGGGATAACTGGATCATGGACTTCCTGTTCGATCGAGTCATATGGGTGAGGGTGGGATCAGAATTGTCAATGGGGTTGAAGTGGAGGATGGTACTCCTCGGAAGTGTGGTTAGTCCGGTGTTGTTCGCCCTGATGACAGATTACATATTTAAAGAGGTGGGACAGGGAATGTGTGTGGCCTTGTATGCTAATGATGTGGCTGTATGGAATACAGGTGGGAATGTGAAATATGTGATGAGGAAGATGCAAGAAGTTGTGGAAGATTGGTCTCTAACATGGGGTTTTAGGATGTCTGTGGCCAAGTCCTGCATTATGGTGTATTCTAGGATGAAGGTTAAAGATGTTAGGCTGCAAATATACGGTCAGGATATACAGTCGTGGCCAAAGGTTTTGAGAATGACACAAATATACATTTTCACAAAGTCTGCTGCCTCAGTTTGTATGATGGCAATTTGCATATACTCCACAATGTTATGAAGAGTGATCAGATGAATTGCAATTAATTGCAAAGTCCTTCTTTGCCATGCAAATGAACTGAATCCCCCCCCCCCCCCCCCAAAAAACAATCCACTGCATTTCAGCCCTGCCACAAAAGGACCAGCTGACATCATGTCAGTGATTCTCTCATTAGGTGTAAGTGTTGACGAGGACAAGGCTGGAGATCACTCTGTCATGCTGATTGAGTTCGAATAACAGACTGGAAGCCTCAAAAGGAGGGTGGTGCTTGGAATCATTGTTCTTCCTCTGTCAACCATGGTTACCTGCAAGGAAACATGTGCCGTCATCATTGCTTTGCACAAAAAGGGCTTCACAGGCAAGGATATTGCTGCCAGTAAGATTGCACCTAAATCAACCATTTATCAGATCATCAGATCTTCAAGGAGAGCGGTTCAATTGTTGTGAAGAAGGCTTCAGGGTGCCCAAGAAAGTCCAGCAAGCGCCAGGACCGTCTCCTAAAGTTGATTCAGCTGCGGGATCGGGGCACCACCAGTACAGAGCTTGCTCAGGAATGGCAGCAGGCAGGTGTGAGTGCATCTGCACGCACAGTGAGGCGAAGACTTTTGGAGGATGGCCTGGTGTCAAGAAGGGCAGCAAAGAAGCCATATTCTGCAAAAGGTACAGGGATTGGACTGCTGAGGACTAGGGTAAAGTCCTTTTCTCTGATGAATCCCCTTTCCGATATTTTGGGGCATCCGGAAAAAAGCTTGTCCGGAGAAGACAAGGTGAGCGCTACCATCAATCCTGTGTCATGCCAACAGTAAAGCATCCTGAGATCATTCATGTGTGGGGTTGCTTCTCAGCCATGGGAGTGGGTTCACTCACAATTTTGCCTAAGAACACAGCCATGAATAAAGAATGGTACCAACACATCCTCCGAGAGCAACTTCTCCCAACCATCCAGGAACAGTTTGGTGACGAACAATGCCTTTTCCAGCATGATGGAGCACCTTGCCATAAGGCAAAAGTGATAACTAAGTGGCTCGGAGAACAAAACATTGATATTTTGGGTCCATGGCCAGGAAACTCCCCAGACCTTAATCCCATTGAGAACTTGTGGTCAATCCTCAAGAGGCGGGTGCACAAACAAAAACCCACAAATTCTGACAAACTCCAAGCATTGATTATGCAATAATGGGCTGCCATCAGTCAGGATGTGGCCCAGAAGTTAATTGACTGCATGCCAGGGCGGATTGCAGAGGTCTTGAAAAAGAAGGGTCAACACTGCAAATATTGACTCTTTGCATCAACTTCATGTAATTGTCAATAAAAGCCTTTGACACTTATGAAATGCTTGTAATTATACTTCAGTATTCCATAGTAACATCTGACAAAAATATCTAAAGACACTGAGGCAGCAGACTTTGTGAAAATTAATATTTGTGTCATTCTCAACTTTTGGCCACGACTGCGGGTAGGGTGTCCGAATTTAAGTATCTAGGTATGTGGTTTGATGAGAGGCTTACGTGGAAGTTGAGTATATTTAAATTTAGTGCAGGAAGGTGCAGAACCTCATGAGGGCAGTGGCAGGATGTGATTGGGGGTCAAATAGACAAACACTGTTGTGTATGTACCAGTCATTGATCAGGTCATTTTTGGATCATGGGTGCTTTGTATATGGATCAGCAGCCAAAACGGTACTATAGTGCCTGGATAGGATACAGTCAAGGGCATTGAGATTGTGTGTGGGTGCCTTCAGAACGACACCTGTTGAGGCATTACAAGTGGATAGTGAGGAACTGCCACTGAGGATAAGGCAGAACAAACTTGCATTAGCGTAATTGGGCGAGGTTGAAAGGGAGTTCAGAAGGACATCCTGCGGTCACAGTAACTGGGGAATTCTGGGAGCTAGGAATGGGTAAGCAGAGGGAGAACGGGTGGACAATCGGGCAGAAAGTGGTAGAATATGAACTGGGGGAGAGAGAGATAGGGCCAGCAATTGCATTGGGGAACGTTCCTCCATGGCTGTTTCCGAAACCATGTGTAGATGTGCACATGATTGAGGGCAGGAGAGAATGGGGTGAGGACGTGAGACGGCGTGTGGAGAGATATATAGATAATCATTTTTATTTGTTTTTAAGGATATACTGTATAGAGATGGTTCAAAGGATCCAGTCAGTGGTAGGGTGGGGGCAGGGGTGTATATCCCAGATTTCAATGTTAGAGTATGTAAGAGGTTATAAACTGATTATGTGTCAGTGTATGCGGCCGAGTTGATGACCATGATTATAGATTTGAGATGGGTGGAAGAGGTGAAACGACATACCAGAGTGGTGATCTGCTCTAATTTGGCTGCAGTGTTCAGTAGTGTGAATACAGGCAGGTTGGATAGAGGAGACATGTTTGTGGAGATGATGGTGTTGTTAATGGGATTGGAGAGGATGGGTTCCCTCCCATGTGGGTGTGGATAGTAATGAGAAGGCCGATGTGGTGGCTAAGAGTGCTGTGACGAGAGAGTGGGTAGATGTTCAGGTTCCGCTGGCCCGCAGTTAAGTAAAGTCCTTGATAGGGGGAAAAAGGGCTTGATCTTTGGCAAAGGGAGTGGGATGCTCATAGTAAGCGGAGGCAATTTTATCACGTTCACCTGTCAGTAAAGGAAGAGGTGGGGAGTATGGGATGTAGGAGAGAGGAAGTTGTGTGGAGTGGACTACGGTTTGGGCACACAGGTTTGAATGCCACGTTGTGCATAAGGAAACATGAAACAGGTCTGTGTGATGTGTGTTTAGTGGAGGAAACAGTGGAGCATGTGTTGATATTTTGTGAACTGCATGAAGTAGATAGGGAGAGATTGTGTGAAAGGGTTTGGGTGGTGTAGTGGGGGGAGGAAAGGGGAGGGAAGTGGTGTCTAGGGCTTAATTTCACTTTCTTGGAGGAACAGGACTAATGAAGAGATTGGCCATGATTGGCCTCACACTCCAGTCCAATAGGTGGTGGGGTATTCACCTTAAAAGTTGGATGTGAACTGCCAACCCGATCCCAAACAAGAATAAGAAGAAAGGGCAAGCCCCACCCATAATCCCGTGGTCAAGATGGCTGCGACTCAGTCCGTTAGTGTGGAGAAGCTAAAACTATATAAATCTTGGAACAACATTGATATGTGGTGAATGCAAAGACTCCACAGATGATAAGGCCTGTGACCTACCATTTTCGAATCACAGCCCAGAGTCAAGAAATTACTTTGTTTTCACTAAACAACAAAACATTTTACAAGGTAAGCTTAGAGTTCCACGGGGGGGGGGGGGGGGGGGGTGTCAAATTAATCGTTGGGTTTTTACGTAACAAAAGTAGCCTATTGTTAATGTTCTCAGATAACATATGGCTGAATTAAAACATCAAATGTCCACCCAGTGACTACATCTTTGCGCATGAAAAGTGGTGTTTTTGTCTTTCAACCTGTGGTATAGCATAAGACTGGAGAGCTGGTAAAATGAAAGATTGACAGTCATGTTACCAATAAGATAAGCTTTACAGTCATATCAGATGATCTGGGTGGGACTGGGTAGGTCTGACTTGCTCTTTTGTGTAATACTAACCATTGCTACCAGCATTGTGAAAGGACGCACTCAGAACACATTAGGTATTTTGAACAGATGCTTTCAAAGCCTTGGCATGAACATGTTTTGGACTGTATGTATAGCCAACACACAGTATAGGCCTATGTAATTGTGTCCTGTTTGTGCAATATTTTCTAATTAGTTTTCCACTGGGAGGCAGGGACACAGGCCTACCCACTTTGGAGCCAAGCCCACCCAATCAGGTTGAGCAAAAACAAAAAAGAACACTGTCACCTTCGTTTAGAGATGGATTGGACCAAGGTGCAGCGTGGTAGGCGTACATCATATATTTATTAAATGAACACCAAAAACAAGAAAGAATAAACGACACGTAAAGTTTTGTAGCGCTAACACAGCAACTAACCAAAAACAAGATCCCACAACCTAAAAGTGGAAAAGGCTGCCTAAGTATGATCCCCAATCAGAGACAACGATAGACAGCTGCCTCTGATTGGGAACCATACCCGGCCAACAAAGAAATAGAAAAACTAGAATGCCCACCCAAATCACACCCCGACCTAACTGTCACGCCCTGACCGTAGATTGCTTTGTATGTTTCTATTTTTAGTTTGGTCAGGGTGTGATGTGGGTGGGTATTCTATGTTGTAGGTCTAGGTTTTCTATTTCTATGTGTTTGGCCTGGTATGGTTCTCAATCAGAGGCAGCTGTCTATCGTTGTCTCTGAGAGCCATACTTAGGTAGCCTGTTTTACCACTTTTGTTTGTGGGTGGTTATTTTCTGGTTAGTGTTGCACCTGTCAGAATTGGTCGTTTTGTTGTTTTTGTTCGTGTATTCATCTTGATTAAATGTATTACGTACCACGCTGCACTTTGGTCCTCTTCTCTTTCTCCAGACGACAATCGTTACACTAACCAAATAGAGAAATAAAAAGGCTCTCTAAGGTCAGGGCGTGACAAACACATAATTACTACAAAAGGAACCAGTTTATAATTCCTCATGGCCTGCTATGTGCAGTGGGGGAGGGGAACTTACTGAAGTAGTTAGACATTTACAGAGTTTGCCTCTGAGAGAGGGCTGTGAGATGGTGTGATAAAAGTCACCAGCAGGGAATTTGTAGCAAAGTTTAGGCTGGGTGTTAACGTTAAGTATATTGCTTTTACATAACAGTAATGTAGTGATGTGTATCTTAGCAATATCGATCCTTTTGTATTCCTTTATTTTTTTCTCCACGGAGAGGATGATGACGTTTAGGAGCAAATCACCCCCAAATCAAATCAAATGTTATTAGTCACATGCGCCGAATACAACAGGTGTAGACCTTACAGTGAAATGCTTCCTTACGAGCCCCTAACCCACAATGCAGTTAAAAAAAAATATGAGTAAGAATAAGAAATAAAAGTAACAAGTAATTAAAGAGCAGCAGTAAAATAACAATAGCGACACTATACACAGTGGGGTACCGGTACAGAGTCAGTGTGCGGGGGCACCGGTAAGTTGAGGTAATATGTACATGTAGGTAGAATTATTAAAGTGACTGGAGGGGGGCGGGCAATGCAAATAGTCTGGGTAGCCATTTGATTAGATGTTCAGGAGTCTTATGACTTGGAGCTAGAAGATGTTGAGAAGCCTCTTGGACCCAGATTTGCCGCTCCGGTACCGCTTGCCGTGCGGTAGCAGAGAGAACAGTCTATGACTAGGGTGGCTGGAGTCTTTGACAATTTTTAGGGCCTTCCTCTGACACCGCCTGGTATAGAAGTCCTGGATGGCAGGAAGCTTGGTCCCAGTGATGTACTGGGCCGTACGCACTACCCTCTGTAGTGCCTTGCGGTCGGAGACCGAGCAGTTGCCATACCAGGCAGTGATGCAACCAGTCAGGATGCCTTCGATGGTGCAGCTGTAGAACCTTTTGAGGATCTGAGGACCCATGCCATATCTTTTCAGTCTCCTGAGGGGGAATAGGTTTTGTCGTGCCCTCTTCCCGACTGTCTTGGTGTGCTTGGACCATGTTAATTTGTTGGTGATGTGGACACCAAGGAACTTGAAGCTCTCAACCTGCTCCCCCTGCCGGTCAAGGTCTTCACCCTCCCCTGCCAGATCCACAACCCCCACTGCTGTCTCTAATGATGGTTCAAGATCCACCAGTTTACACTCCTCTTCCACTATCTCCACTGCAGGCCCTGGCTCCACTCCTCTCTCAGACAGTTCATCTAGAGGTGGGGGGACAGGGAGGACAACTAGGCCTCAACAGAGAAGATGGAGGAGCAGAGGTAGAGGCACTGGAACCAGCACTGGAACCAGCACAACAGAGGGAGATGAACCTGAGGACAGATGGCACACACGCATTGAAGATTATGTGGACCCAGGTTCACTTGGATGTCCTTTGACACACGACAGTGTTTGAGAGCGGTTGATATTGTAGAAATTGTGTTTTTACAGTGACCAATAACTTTTAGGCATATTCAATGTGTAATAGCAATGGATTTCCCTAATTTACATACTTAGGACACTTTGGAGAGGTTGAGGGGACACTTGGATATGTCCCTTGACCGCAACTAATACCCATTACTAAAACATCTGTAAAGTTCAAGCTGTTGTGTCTATCAATCCCATTTTTTCCAGAAGTTTTAGACTTTTTGTGGAAGCCATCTGATGTGTTTCCAGCTTTATTCATCAATAATTGACTTACATGTTGTCCAAAAAACAGTTTGTGTGTGCTTGAACTTGTGTGATCTGAACTGTGCCATTCCTATCTATGTTCTGACCATTACTTTATAATCTCCCAGATGATTTATTTCTAATGACACCAAGTTTATGCATGTCCTTATGTAACTGCTCATTAAAAGCACTTACATTTGGGTATGTCTATTTAGGCGGAAATCTACATTTTTGCCATTACATTTAAGAGGTTTTAAGCTAGCTAGTTACTGTTATGTTGTAGCTAAACGCGGAACTAATTAACATCTGCTTCCTGTTATAACATCTAACGCTAAGAAGGTTGTTTAAAATGAAGATATCTGTGGTTATAAGCTTGTTTTGGGGTCAGTGCTTTTTGGGATCATTGTCCCAGGACATAGACATGTCCTTATATGGGCAGAAAGTTTACATGCTTGTTAATCTAACTGCGCTGTCCAATTTACAGTAGCTATTACAGTGAGGGAAAAAATACCATGCTATTGTTTGAGGAGAGTGCACAACAAAACTTTATCACGGCAACTGGTTTGATACATTTACCTCTGAAGGTAAATAATGTACTTACATTCAGTAATCTTGCTCTGATTTGTCATCCTGAGGGTCCCAGAGATAAAATATAGCATAGTTTTGTTTGATAAAATCCATTTTTATATTCAAATGTAAGAACGGGTTCTACAGTTTGTGCTGTGTCTGGGTATGTCATTTTAGACGAAAATTTTAAAAAAGGGTCCGATTCTTAAGAGGTTTTACCCCTTAACCATCTTGAATTTTAACTTCAACGGTAGTGTGGACGTCCCCCACGGATCCCGATTGGCATGGACTGTCGTTTTGGTAGTGGCGACGCACTTCCTAGTCCCATCGAATGCTATCATTTCCATGGCAACGTGCTCTTCCTTGGAGGCACGCACGGCGCAACAGGTCAACAGGCGGGGAGAGGACCAGGCCCCGTGTCCAGTCTGATGTTTTTGCCAGACATACTGGATGATCAAATCATAGACATACAGTAGACCTACGTCATTCAATCAAACACATGACCATTTTGATTTGGCAACCTGTGTGCCAGTGCATTCAACATTATCAGTCTACAGTTATTATTGAAACCCATAATAATCCAAAGTACATTAGAATGAGTGTGATGAAGTGGGTTAATATTGTTTTCTGACTGATTTTCTAAAGTAATATTGTCATACACAACACTTAATAATAATTTGTATTTATTTCACACACTATTGTTGATGAATATGTTCCAGTGCACTCAACATTGGGAGAGAGAATGACTTATAACATAGATAGTAAAAATATCATCAGTTTGTAGACAATGCCTTAAATGCAGTTCCATACAAGTTATGATTATAGGCCCACTGCCCAATTACTTACTCTGTATAAACAATTCAGCCATTAGCTGTGTGAGACCACTTTATTACAGAATATCAATTTATCTTTCTATCAGAAAACAAAAATCACACAAGGATATCTTTTGAGATCCTGATTTAGGTAGTCCGAGTGCCAGACTAATAGAGTGTGTTAGCCTCTCCTATTGTCAGGTCACAGGTCACTACCACCTATTAGGGGGATGCTTTATTGCACTCATAAGTAAAGGCCATTTGACAATAGTAAGGTGCAACACATATTTTTCATTGGTAAAATGCAATACATAAAGATGTACTAGGCAGATATCGCTCCGCCATTTCCTGGTTGCTAAATCGTAAAAATTCTAATAGTTTGTCTAATTTCAGTGTATGTGACAAAACAAGCAAGTATAGTGTAAAGAATCATTGTACCGTCTAAACTGCTGTGAAATGTATTTTCACATAGGCAAAAATATTGTATGTTCAGCTGTTTGAAGCTGGTACACAAAACCGAAAGTAAAAGTTGCAAAAATTAAACTTAAAAGTGGAAAGCATAGAAATAGTGCACATAGAACAGATCTACCGCTAGACTTGCTGTCAATGAGTGACAAATCGATTACTCACATTTCTATGTGAATTTTGTCAGGTCACCCAAAAAGTTACACATTGCAGCTTTAATAATAGAGTGAATCTAAATAATGTAACGATCAACCAATAAAATAAACAAATACAATAAAATATTCTTCCAAAGGAAATCCAGAAAAGCATTGAGTGACGATTGGAATAGTGGTGGTTGACCAAGACCTGTGTCCTAATAACAGCTGGTTGTCTTGTACCAACAGTCACTTCAACTCAAACTACCTAATAGCCTTTGCTGATCCAGAGCATGTTATATAGCCCTCAAACTCAACTCTGGACCTCAAAGCCAGTTCCACTGTATTTTTTCATTGTTCCCCTTTAGTCAGAGGCTGGGACAATAGGTGCGTGCAATTAATTGTCAGGTAGAATAGAACCAGCAGGCTTCGGACCTCGTAGGGTAAGAGTACCCGTTTTATAGCATCAAATGGCTGTTTGCTCCTCATTTGATAACCAGATGTAACTAACATCCTTAGCAATAAATATTTCATACAACATCCTGTGACCTATCCCAAAATATTGTTCTCTTAAAATCTAAAACTATTTTTTAGAATGTGAGTTTCCACTACCACTTGTCCTCTAGTCAACCAAGTACCTTCAACAGACTTGCATTCACAATAATCTCATATATCATGTTTTGTGTGTCACTAAGCTGCAATACCATCTCAGGTAGTTACAGTTGGCTCATATCTATGTCTCATCAAAGTGACAACCCTCAGGAAACACACACAAAACTGAGTTGAGGTAAGGCACGGCATCTTCGTATAAAAAGAGTGCAGTAGACATTCTTGTTGAGTGAGAATTCCTTAAAACTACCTAGTACATTAAGAGGTGTGTTATATGTGGGAAAGATGTGTAGATATACAACTTATGGCAAACTGAGATAATATTAAGGGGACATACAAAATATAAATCCAAAAGAGTCCATATTCATTTATCGGGTTATTTGTGTTGAAATGCAGTCTGCTGTTGCAATGCCTTCAGTTCTTCTCTTGGCTTCACAATGTAGTCTTTGTACATGGAATAAATGACACCTGAAAAACAGAGGGAAGAAAATGTTAAATAAAGATAATTTCCAAAACTGGTAAATAAAATTACATTGTATTGGAGCTGCTGTAACTATTAAATAAGAAAGTGTACATTTCATACGGTAAACTTTTTCATGTAACATAGCAACATAATGACAACATCTGCAGGGTGAAAGGCTTTCAGACTAGTTTATATCTAGAATAATAATGTATCAAAATAACAGTTTCCACATCCTGTGCGATCTGATCAGTAGCCAAATCTGTTTTGGGACAGATACATTTCGCCAGAAACCTTACAACACTGTGCTAAAATATTTCAATTTGGCATGTGCCAGAAAACTGGTGCCTGCAACGTTAAATAACATTACAACCTCATCCAATCACAATGTGGACACATGACACATTTAAAGGTCATGTGTGAACACAAAGGTATTTTATCAAATACAGATTTCAAGTTTAATACCAGTGGGGTGTTCCAGAAAGCAGGACCATTAAATTACCAAGCAAACTTTGATAAATATAGCTCCTGATTTTCTAAATTATTTAGAATGCTAAACTTGAATATGGGTTGTTGGTTGTCGAGTCAATTATTTAAAGTTAATATTTCTCAAATATTAAGTTATTTCATTATTTTTGGGACAGTTAGCTACCTGGCTTACTTATTGATCCTGCTTTCTGGAACAGCCCCTAGGTGTCAACAGGGTCCAACAGCCTGTAATACTGTACATACCAATGGTCATAGCTCCCACCACAAATCCTTGGGCCATAACACGCATGTGGATAAGGTGCACTGACATCTTCATGTCTCCACGGCTCTTCAACTTGTAAAGTCTGTAGCCCACAATGGAAAAGAATCCTGCCATCCCTAAAAAAAATTTAAAAAAATGTACACAATATTTTTTTTATTTCACCTTTATTTAACCAGGTAGGCTAGTTGAGAACAAGTTCTCATTTACAATTGCGACCTGGCCAAGATAAAGCATAGCAGTGTGAAGAGACAACAACACAGAGTTACACAATATAAAGGACGACTGGGCATATAGGACAATGGCAATTGAAGACATACAGTCAATATCTACATCAATAAAAAACAAAAAACAACCAATTTGCAGGTCCATAAAGGTGCATGAGAAAACTATGATGGATATGGGCTACAGGTGTGGTTGTGTGTGCTGTGTATATAAATTATTGGTAGTATACACTAGATGACTGACATGGGGCACTGTTTTAAAGCCACCATCTTGGCAATCCCCCACCGTTGTAAAAAATATTTTCGAAGCAATGGAAATGAATTTGTCAATGTCTACATTTGTTTTTGCCACGTTCATTCTATTACAGAGACTTTAATGCATACTTTTACATATTATGTGAGCTAAAAATAATTTTAAACATTTTCCTTAAAGTATCATTTTTATAAAGTTCTAATGTCACTGTCCGCACTACAACAACAAAATACTTAATACATGTAATTTTGTCCTTGAAACATTTAATTGAAACACTGTAGAATTCCAACTTTCATTACTATGGAGACTGCTTCTTCTGGGGTGTGACAATATGGCCAATACATTGCATCAGCAATCCAGGGTTTACATACAACATTTTATACTACTCACCTATTGGGACAAAAGGATTCTCCTTCACCTTTCGCATAAACTTAGATTCTTCTTCGTCATATGCAGACATCTTGGCTGAAACCAGAAAATTATAATTACTCAGAGGTACTGTACTTTATAACATAAGTCTACCAAAGACGTTATTCACAATGATTGTCTCACTACATCAACGACACAGATAATTACATTAAATAGGCTATTAGCAGTAATATTATTGGAAAATATTGGGACATACTTATAGGTCTCAGTAGGCCTATTTGAGCTTGTAAAACCAATAATACAATAACTTGAAGTAGAAGTTCAGATATCAGTAACATGGTGTTCTCTTGGAAAATACAGTAAAACGTCGATTTATTTCAAGGACTGTTAGGATGTAACCTAATAGTTAATATCAGAGATTAAAGCAATGTGATAATGTAATACAGAATAACATTATAATTCATTCATTTTGGCCTAGCTATATAAGAGTTCCCACGTCGATGACACTTTTGAATGAAGGTCAAAGGAAACTGTTTCATAGTAAATATCACTTGTCATACCCTAAATAAAGACAACATCCGACATTAGAATGAACATTTATTCTTACCGTTTTGTCAAACTTCTATTGAAGATAATGGATCCGGACTGATTCTGTATGCGCTACACAGCAAATAGACACCGCGCTGTCCTTACATTGAGCAACTCAAACAGCAGTCCAAAATGAGGTAAAATTTTCACACACATGTGACGTAGGCTGTCTTTTTCCATTGAATTATCTCACACGTTTAGCCAATAAAAACCTCTCAACCTTTTTAAATTAATTTGTTCAATCTCTTGATTATTATGCCTTGTTTATGGTACATTTTATTATGGCTTTCCCTGGAAAATAATAAACTCGAGCTGCAAATAAACTAAATCGTTCACAGAAGAAAATCTGTATGAATTGTAGTACGGGGGGGATTACAAAATCGGTTATAACAGAGCATATACCTCCAAATAAAACGTGTTTATTAACTCCGAGATACACATGTGTACGTATGTATTTAAGGATCAGAGTATACATTTATTTTTGAGCTACTTACATTTACACTTACATAAACGTCGTTTTAAAGTTTATTGGAACGCCATTTCCCAGAGTGCAAAACGAAACGGGGGGGGGGGGGGGGGCGTGGTGTGGTGTTTTAAAATAGCTTGTCTCATCCGATGGGCGGATTCGCCACGTGCTAGAACAGAATGTACCCTAGTTATTTTGCATCTCGTGCTGTGAATCGATTTGCATTAAATTGTTATTTTATACAACTCAAATATCTATCATAGGTTTATAGACATTGATAGAATTGACTAAAAACACAGGTGGTTCATGTTTTAAATATTCAAAATAATAAACGTCTATACCCTATCTATACATAAAATAGAATCAAGTTAGGTCTATAGAGGTATAGGTCTAGAGGTAAATCGTTGAGTCATTGAGTTCAAACCTATAAACCTATCATTTAATTCAGATGTTTCCAAGAGGGTCTATAGTGGATTTTTGTTGCATTGGAAATAGAGTTTTTAAATTACAACCTGTCATGTGATAGGATACTCTCAAGGGGCAAAACATCAACATAGTATCTTGTGACATGTTTAAATAGAGGTTTTAACTATCCATTATCAATTTCTATGAACTTATTCCACAAATATGCTGTTTGATAAGTTCAGATTTTGAGTTTCCATTAAGAGTTAAAAAAAACACAGGATTTTACATACCTCTTATTTGTAAGAGGAAGAGGTAATGACAAATACCAGGAAACAGAGGAATGCCTTCTTACTTCAGACGAACTGCTTACTTTGTCATACCTATAGTGCTTATTACTCAAAGGCACTTTTGTATTGCTGGAACAGAACCTTTACTACTGGCTTTTAGGATTTCAGAAACACTTTTGTTTCCAGAGGTAAGCCTACTCTTTTGCATGCCTAAAACATCATAGAGGAATGTTGTTTCTTCTTCTTGATGGTATATCATCTATCTGAAGTCTGTATTTCACATTTCTCCTCCTTAGATATACAACAGGATAATGGATTTAAACATCTCAGAACTGAGTGATGATTATAATTACAGCCATTATTATGACTATGGAGATGAACCATTGGACGGCTTTGGACTTTGTGAAAAGGCACACGTCAAAGTATTTGGAAGAATTTTTCTACCCGTCTCTTACATTATCATTTGCACCCTCAGCATTATAGTAAATATACTTTTTATTTCAACTTTAATCAAATCCAAACATCATAGAAAAACATTTCCTATGAGTATGGCGATTTCTGATATGTTGTTTGCATTAACACTCCCTTTTTGGGCAGTATATGCCCATAATGAATGGATATTTGGCAATGATTCCTGCAAGACAGTTACTGCGATTTACATCACTACTTTGTACAGCAGTATCCTGTTCATCACTTGTATAAGTGTGGATAGGTATTTAAGTGTAGTATGGACTCTTTCCAACTGGAACCACTGTACACCTATGGAAAACACCTTAGTGT
Source organism: Salvelinus namaycush (assembly GCF_016432855.1). Classification (NCBI taxonomy): domain Eukaryota; kingdom Metazoa; phylum Chordata; class Actinopteri; order Salmoniformes; family Salmonidae; genus Salvelinus; species Salvelinus namaycush. Next base: position 29,321,334 of record NC_052317.1, on the reverse strand, counting down.
GCTTTGTGGTGTGGAGCCTCTCCATTTTAGCAGCAGCTCCACATTGGACCTTCGTTCAGGAACAAGAGTTTCACGGCCAGAAGATTTGCATGTACCCTTTTGGAGAGGAAAATCACTTGCCTCTGTGGAAGATTCTCATGAAGTTTCAGCTGAACGTCTTTGGGTTTCTCACACCTTTTCTGATCATGCTCTTCTGCTACCTGCGAGTCTGCTGTGCTGTAGCGAAGGTTAAAGTGGGACCGAGACGAAAGAGTCTGAAATTGGTCATGATAGTTGTTGTGGTATTTTTTGTGTTATGGTTCCCGTACAACATTGTGTCCTTTTTACACTCCTTGCAACACTTGCATGTGATTTCTAATTGTGCCACAAGCCTACATCTGGATTTCGCCATTCAGGTTACAGAGGTCATTGCCTATAGCCATGGTTTTGTAAATCCCATTGTGTATGCCTTTGTCAACAAGAGGGTTTGGAAGGGCTTTGCTAAGATGTGTGGGGGGAAATGCAGAAGAAGAACCAGTGATGAGTATGTGCTGGAGTGCTCCGATAGCACAAAGTCCATGTCAGTTCAGAGTGGAGTGATAGAGTTACAAGCAGTTCAGAGCTACCTAGAGAATAATACTCATCAACCAATAAACACAGAGCGGAGATAATCCTCCATAAGAGTTGAAATGGCTTTGCACAAATAACTGTTTACATTATAACATGTTAACTATACCTGGGGAGTTAATTGGATTATTTACAATCACTCTCTATTTACAGTGTGTTTGTGTCCTTCTATTCCTTGTATTCATATACAGTATATCATTGTACAAATAGGGGGGTATATTGGCAAAATACATGACAATAAAGATGTTTAATATTTGAGCAGTTTTTTTGCTATCACACAGTGTACTGAAAAAAATAAAGAAATAAAATAAAGTCACTCAGCATATGTGTGACACCAGTTAAACCTCTTGGCTATCTTACAAGGATAAAGTGGTGTCCTCCCTTCCTGTAACTCAGTTTCATAATGCCAGTACAGATTTTTTTTTAAATCAGGGCTATGTACAATGCATTTGAAAAGTGTTCAGACCTTTTGACTTTTTCCACATTTTGTTACCTTACAGCCTTATTCTAAAATTGCTTAAATTATTTTTTCCTCATAAATCTACACACAATGCCCCATAATGACAAAACAAAAACAGGTTTTTAGAAATGTTTGCAAATGTAAAAAACAGAAATACCTTATTTACATAAGTATTCAGATCCTTTGTTATGAGACTCAAAATTGAGCTCAGGTGCATCCTGTTTCCATTGATCATCCTTGAGATGTTTCTACAACTTGATTGGAGTCCACCTGTGGTAAATTCAATTGATTGGACATGATTTGGAAAGGCACACACCTATCTATATAAGTTCTGACAGTTGACAGTGCATGTCAGAGCAAAAACCAAGCCATGAAGTCGAAGGAATTGTCCGTACAGGATTGTGTCGAGGGACAGATCTGGGGAAGGGTACCAAAACATTTCTGCAGCATTGACGGTCCCCAAGAACACAGTGGCCTCCATCATTCTTAAATGGAAGAAATTTGGAACCACCAAGACTTCCTAGAGCTGGCCTCCCGGACAAACTGAGCAATAAAGGTGAAATAAAATAAAATTGGGGGAGAAGGGCCTTAGTCAGTTCCTCTGGGAAGATGGGAGAACCTTACAGAAGGACAACCATCTCTCCAGCACTCCACCAATCAGGCCTTTATGGAGTGGCCAGACGGAAGCTACTCCTCAGTAAAAGACACATGACAGCCCGCTTGGAGTTTGCCAAAAGGCACCTAAAGGACTCAGACAATGGGAAACAACAAGATTGAACTCTTTGGCCTGAATGCCAAGCGTCACGTCTGGAGGAAACCTGGCACCATCCCTAATAAGCATGGTGGTGGCAGCATCCTGCGATGGGGATGTTTTTCAGCAGCAGGAACTGGGAGACTAGTCAGGAACAAGGGAAAGATGAACGGAGCAAAGTACAGAGCAATCCTTGATGGAGACATGCTCTAGAGCACTCAGGACCTCAGAGTGGGATGAAGATTCACCTTCCAACAGGACAATAACCCTAAGCACACAGACAAGTCTCTGAATGTCCTTGAGTGGTCCAGCCACAGCCTGGACTTGAACAAGATCTAACATCCTCTGGAGAGACCTGAAAAAAGCTTTGCAAGGGGTCTGAATACTTTCCGAATGCACTGTATCTAGGTAGAGGATATCTACCGTATTCAAGGAATATATGTATAAAACTGCTAAAAATCTCAATGTAGCCTATTGCATCAGATTTTAAAATTTTTGTTTAAAAGTAATTTGTCGCAGACTAATCCCGAGGAGGTACTTCTAAGGTCGTAGTGGAAAGAAAGCAACTTTGACCCATCAGACTTTCCACCCCAATTCCTGCCAGGACAGAACACAATCACTGAAAGTAGACCATATTGAACAACTCTAAAATATCTCCTAGAAGACTGTCAATAATATGCAAACAACATGGACCATAGTACTGTGACCCCTAATTCCTGACAGCAGGGCAAGACACAATCACTGATAAATAGACCCAAAGAGATTGAACTACAGTCAATAATATTCAAACCACATGGACCATTGTACTGGTCAAAAGTGGTGGTGTAGTAAAATAATGGTATTTTTTGGCCATATGACAAAAAAGCTCAGTTTTCCTTCAGATCCTTTTCAAAATAATGTGATTTCATATTCAGGGGTTATATTGTCAAGATACTGACAATAAAGATGTTTATTAGTTGAACTTTGCTATCACACAGTGTAATGAATAATACAAAATGTGGTTCTCACCATAATAGTTTATAAAACTGGTACAAATCTCAATGTAGCCTACAGCATTTTAATTTGTTATGTAAGTAATTTGTCACAGAGACATCTCAATTCCTGTTTCCCCAAGAGGTACTTCAATGTTCATCATAGTGGTATGAAACAAAACAGGAAGCAACTTTGACCCATCAGACTTTCCACTCCAATTCCTGCCAGGACACAATCACTGACAAGTAGTCTCAAAAAGATTATACTACAACATGGAAACAACACGGACCATTTTTCTGTGACCCCTTTGTAAAGAAGAATGTATGATCAGTGGTGGTATAGATACACATGGCGAGGCGTGGCTTAACGTGACCACACACCGAGTAGTGTACAGCAGTAGGGTATTCCCATTACCCCCATGTAATTAGTCAAACTTTGGCGGCATCCTCAGCAAACAACTGACACTTTTTGGTCGTTTCAATAAACGTTTTTAGCAGCCTCACATGTCGTTATTAACATACGTGGCAGTCACAGCAACACATTATTTGCATGATACTTATTCTGCCACTCTAATCGTCTCTTTGGCTGATAATCGAGACGTACATTCCATGCGACAGTCTATGTGTTCATGCTAATATTTTTACGTTTCGAATGAAAGTGCTTTAGGTATGATGTAGTTTGTGGATTAAGACGGCATGGAAGTATGAAACATGACCAACCAAGCATATCCTAAATGTTTATAGAATGAATGAAAAATGAATACAGGAATTGTCTGGTTATGAATAAAGTAATTAATTTCAGAAAACGGAGTACCCTATGACTGTATCCTACTCGGGGGCGTGTTCACGTTAATCCCTGCCTCGCTGTGTGTATCTATAGCAAAATAAATGTACACTATCATTCTTGGCCAGATGGCATGTCCCAAGAGAAAATAACTCAGTTTTCCTTCAGATTCTTTTCAAAATAATTTGATTTCATATACAAGGGTTATATTGTCAAGATACTGACAATAAAGATGTTTATTAGTTGAACTTTGCTATCACACAGTGTAATGAATAATACAAAAATTGTCACTCACCATAATAGTTTATAAAACTGGTACAAATCTCAATGTAGCCTACAGCATTTTAATTTGTTATGTAAGTAATTTGTCACAGAGACATCTCAATTCCTGTTTCCCCAAGAGGTACTTCAATGTTCATCATAGGAGTATGAAACAAAACAGGAAGCAACTTTGACCCATCAGACTTTCCACTCCAATTCCTGCCAGGACACAATCACTGACAAGTAGTCTCAAAGAGATTATACTACAACATGGAAACAACACGGACCATTTTTCTGTGACCCCTTTGTAAATAAGAATGTATGATCAGTGGTGGTATAGGTACACATGGCGAGGCGTAACGTGACCACACACCCGAGTAGTGTACAGCAGTAGGGTATTCCCATTACTTTCATGTAATTAGTCAAACTTTGGCGGCATCCGCTGCAAACAACTGACACTTTTTGGTCGTTTCAATAAACGTTTTCAGCAGCCCCACATGTCGTTATTAACATACTTGGCGGTCACAGCAACACATTATTTGAAAGATACTTATTCTGCCACTCTAATCGTCTCTTTGGCTGATAATCGAGACGTACATTCCATGCGACAGTATCTGTTCATGCTAATATTTTTACGTTTCGAATGAAAGTGTTTTTAGGAATGATGTAGTTTGTTGATTAAGACGGCATGGAAGTATGAAAAATGGCCAACCAAGCATATCCTAAATGTTTATAGAATGAATAAAAAAATGAATACAGCAGTTGTCGGGTTATGAACAAAGTAAGTAATTTAAGATATGAGTAACGGGAGTACCCTATGGATGTATGCTACTCGGGGGCTTGTTCACGTTAAACCCTGCCTCGCTGTGTGTATGTATAGCAAAACAAATGTATACTATGATTTTTGGCCAGATGGGGGCGGCATGTCCCAAGAGAAATTAACACGGATCCTTTCTAAAATTCTGTGTTTTTAGGCTCCTCACTGACATGATAGTATAGTGTGATGTTTATGGTATGTTTATGTTTATGGTTTTCCTCAATCATCACTCAGGGTTTCAAAGTGATATTATGATGAAGGAAGTTCATGCTTAGTACGTTGCCACCCTACAGTTAAACTTAAAGTGGCACTCCAGTCTCCTCTTCAAGTCATTTAACAGCTGATTTACTTAACAAAAGGCACATCTCAATAGGTGGTCCAGGTAAGTCATGACATGGTGCAAGTTGGGGGGTGGGCTTGCCTCTTTTGTTCGCTTTTGCTCCTCTAGTGTTCCTCAAGCAAGGTGGGAGGCCGGTGACATCACACAAATCCCATCAGACCAACTCCCGAATGCCTTGAAGTTTGCAGTTGTCTAAAACACACTATTTTGCTCAAAACGTATTTGACCCTTTAGTGTGTGTACTTTACTGTATTTATACTTGGGATATCGCTTTTCAACTGTAAAAGTAAAACAATCGTTGGAGGATGTCTTTAAGGTTTGAAGTTCATGGACTTTCACACATCCAAATGAGTCCATACTTCGTACACTGTAGCGAAATGTAAACTTGGAGGGTGAGTGTTTCAATGTTTCACAGATTACTATTTTTAGATCCAAAATATTATACTTTTCTTGTTTTCTACATTTCAGCAGCACATCAATTCCTCTTTATAAATTGTTATGGCACCTACATTTGTGAAGTTCAGAAAGACATTGTGGTATTAGAGACAGTATTAACAAATATCCAGAACATCCAACAATGTGTTATGAATTGGTCATTCTTGTGCTAACATCCTCATCTGTTACAATGTAAGTAACTATGAAACTCCCTGAAAGTTGATTTCAATGGCCTAGAGTTAGATTCCCTTTCAGGAAGAGAGCAGTTTTTCACATTAGACTTATCTGTTAGATAAAGCGTACCTTGATGCGTGGTAAAGATGTCATCTGCCTGTAACATTGTTGAGGGAAAAAAGAACACTGTTTTTATCACACACAAGATAGAGATCTGAATGTATTGTAAAAGTACTTAGGGGAATCTGGGGCTAAAAGTAACACAGGGTCAGTTGTAACAGCTAAATAACTCAAATATGAAACCAGGTAGAAAGCTGTCATTCAAAGTGCTAGTGATTGGTTAGTGTCTACATACCTGAGAAGTTTTAGGAGTACTCGTAAATATTCTACATATAAATCATATATCATTTTTAGCTATAAGAAGAGGTATTTTTATTGATAGAGTTGATGATAATAATTATTGCTCAGATTACACATGTTACAATTGACCCCTCACCTAAAGTGTATGCTATTTAATATAGTATTTAGAAACATTTACATAATTATATAAAATTGTACTTCTTTACATCAAGTTTCCCAGTACAACTAAGACAATACCTTAGAAACATGATAAAGACTAATTCATACCGTTGAATACTAAAAGTATCATATATATATATACATTTTGGCTACTCCGTTTTTGTATTTTCATCCAAATAGCAGTTTCAAATCATACAATTTTTCATCCAGGCAACAGTAAAAACATGTCACACCACACAATCCATGATAAAGCGTCCCCCCTTGAACAAATTAGTGACAATTATTCAAACGTAGAGTATGTTGCATGGATTAATGAGAAAGAGAAACAAAAGTATTTTTCCCTCTATGTTATTATAGCACCCCCCTTGGGCCAATCAGTGTAATTTTGTAAATGCCAGATGTCAATGACAAGACGTACAGTACCAGACAAAAGTTTGGACACACCTACTCATTCAAGGGTTTTTCTTTATTTGTACAATTTTCTACATTGTAGAATAATACTGAAGACAAACATATGAAATAACACATATGGAATCATGTAGTAACCCAAAAAGTGTTATACAAATCAAAATATATTTTATATTTGAGATTCTTCAAAGTAGCCACTCTTTGCTTTGATGACAGCTTTGCACACTCTTGGCATTCTCTCAACCAGCTTCACCTGAAATGCTTTTCCAACAGTCTTGAAGGTGTTCCCACATATGCTGAGCACTTGTTGGCTGCTTTTCCTTCAATCTGCGGTCCAACTCATCCCAAACCATCTCAATTGGGTTGAGGTCGGGTGATTGTGGAGGCCAGGTCATCTGATGCAGCATTCCATCACTCTCCTTCTTGGTCAAATAGCCCTTAGAGAGCCTGGAGGTGTGTTGGGTCATTGTCCTGTTGAAAAACAAATGAAAGTCCCACTAAGCGCAAACCAGTTGGTATGGTGTATCGCTGCAGAATGCTGTAGCCATGCTGGTTAAGTGTGCCTTGAAATCTAAAAAAGTCACAAGACAGTGTCACCAGCAAAGCACCCCCACGCTTTCAAACCTCCTCCTCCATGCTTCACAGTGGGAATCACACATGTGGAGATCATCTGTTCACCTACTCTGCGTCTCACAAAGATATGGCGGTTGGAACCAAAAATCTCAAGGACAGATTTCCACCAGTCTAATGTCCATTGCTTGTGTTTCTTGGCCCAAGCCAGTCTCTTCTTCTTATTGGTGTCATTTAGTAATGGTTTCTTTGCAGCAATTCGACCATGAAGGCCTGATTCATGCGGTCTCCTCTGAACAGTTGATGTTGAGATGTGTCTGTTATTTGGGCTGCAATTTCTGAGGCTGGTAACTCTAATGAATGTATCCTCTGCAGCAGAGGTAACTCTGGGTCTTCCTTTCCTGTGGCGGTCCTCATGAGAGCCAGTTTCATCATAGCACTTGATGGTTTTTGCAACTGCATTTGAAGAAACCTTCAAAGTTCTTGAAATATTCCAGATTGACTGACCTTCATGTCTTATAGTAATGATCGACTGTCATTTCTCTTTGCTTATTTGAGCTGTTCTTGCCATAATATGGACTTGGTCTTTTACCAAATAGGGCCATCTTCTGTATACCACCCCTACCTTGTCACAACACAACTTATTGGCTCAAACGCATTAAGAAGGAAAGAAATTCCACAAATTAACTTTTAACAAGGCACACCTGTTAATTTAAATGCATTCCAGGTGACTACCTCATGAAGCTGGTTGAGAGTGTGCAAAGCTGTCATCAAGCCAAAGGGTGGCTACTTTGAAGAAGTTTCACACTTTTTTGGTTACTACATGATTCCATATGTGTTTTTTCATTACATTTTACATTTAAGTCATTTAGCAGACGCTCTTATCCAGAGCGACTTACAAGTACATACATTCATACTTTTTTGTACTGTGTTGATGTCTTCACTATTATATTACTAGTATTACTATTAGTGAAAACGGGGCAGGAGATATACTTGTTCAAAGTTTGGTAGGGGACAAAAAGTCTAATTTGCAGAAAGTCTATGTGTGGAGTTTATAGGTTCTTATGGGAAGTTGTTGCTCATGAGGGGCTGCATATATCTACAACATGTCATGACTGAAGTGTGGAACTTCAGTTTATTACTACAGCACCCCCATTGTCCCGATTTTGACGAAACTTGGGTGAATGATGTGTCTTGTCATCGAGATCCAACATTTAATTTTGGTAAATGTCGGATATCGATGACAAGACACATTTCATCCAAGTTTTGTCAAAATCGGGCCAGTGATGTCTGAGATACGAAGTACGCAGATAGCCTAGGGGTTACGAGCATTAGGTTGGTAACCGAAACGTCACTGGTTTGAATCTCTGAGCCGGCAACTTGGAGAAATCATCTGTTCTGGCCTTGAGTGAGGCAGTTGACCCCCAAATGCAAATGCTCCCCGGGCGCCGATGACATTGATAAAGGCAGCCCCCCTCTCTGATTCAGGTTAATTGCGGAAGACACATTTTGGTTGAATGTATTCAGTTGTTCAACTGACTTGATATCCCTTTACTAATGTACGGACAGAGACAGACCGATAGTCCCCCTCTCGGTTTCATAGTGGGGGACAATTACCCATAATTTTTACCATTGAAGACAGTGTTACATTTAATCCTGCAGCCTGTTACATTTAACTCCATCCATAGGGTCACTTGTAACATTTCACCTCCGCCGCTCTCGGTTGAATTGTAAATGACTGTGTAAGGGGTGCATAACCGGTGGCAGGGAAGTCAGATGCAGGAGAGCAAAACTAGGTCATAGCCGGAGCAGTTTAATAGCAAAACCAACGGCATAATGAATAACAAGACATGGGTAACAAAACCCGTCTCGCACCAGTCAACATGTACACAAGCACTTACAATAAACAATTCCACACAAAGACATGGGGGGAACAGAGGGTTAAATACACAACACTAAATGAGGGAAATGAGAACCAGGGGTGTAGGAAAACAAGACAAAACAAATGGAAAATGAAAAGTGGATCGACGATGGCTAGAAGACCGGTGACGCCGACCGTTACTGTTTCTGTAGGTCAGTTACCTTCAAACTGCAGACTACAATCAATCAATGTTGCCCTGGAGGCTGCTCTGCAGGGTGGTCAAGAGCTGGCACAGCCATAACATCTGTTTTAAACCTAACCCTAACTTTAACCTTAACCACAATGCTAACTCTAATGCCTAAGACCAAAAAAACACATGTTTGTTTTCCTGAATTTTTTACATATTGACAATTTTGACGTTGCAGCTGGCCCATCTAGCGGAAACTACTCAAATCAATTTTTACTTGTCACATGCTTTGTAAACAACAGGTGTAGACTAACATTGAAATGGTTACTTACGGTTCCTTCCCAACTCTGCATCAAGGAATAAGATTGTTATTTGTATACAGCACAGTGTGTATTCTCTCCCTTCCCGTGAGTACACCAGAATAAATAGGATTTTTGTACCCTATCAAATTTAATAACCACCAATTCAATATTAGTAATTGAATGTCAATGAGTTCATATCCCACGAATCTTCCTTGAGTTATTGTATTATCATTATTGCATTGTGTTATCATGTATTTTATGGCCTATTATCTGTATCAAAGTGACTTTTTTTGAATGAAATCAGCATAATCTTTTTAGAAATTAGTATTATATTGTTATCAAACATACTCTACATAAAACCATATATCAGCACTAACACACTGACGTCAACACCTTGATCTCGTTATTACAGTTTGTTCTTTCTCTAGGGCAAGACTCTTGTCAATAAATGTCAACCTGAGTTAAAGAGTGACTTGTGTCATCAGCCCGTTAAAGGGTACCTCAGGTCATCCTCCAGTTATCTGTTGGCACACTACTAAAGTGGATTAGCAACAAGGTCATCGACCTTGTCACCCTGAATCACATTTGAACGAGAAAGAAAGTTCAAATAAATGCTGTAGCATTTGTTACAGGCTAGGCTAAGGATTGTGTAGTGATACAATAGAGAGCCTTTTGTCATATTGTTGCAGTGGAATACTACACTGAGACAGCGTGTGCACGCACAACCATTCAGATACATGGATGCCACCTAGTGGTTTAAAACATCCACTGGCAAAACCAGATGTGGTGTGGAAATTACATACTGCTTACACATGTTTGTATAGAAATGACATTCTGTATCAGTAACAATGAATATGACCTCTTGCATTAAGAAATAAGATTGTTCTTTGCATACAGAAAAGGGCATATTCTATCCCTTCCTGTGAATACACCAGAATAAATAGGATTTTTGTCCCCTATCAAATTGAATAAAAAGCAATTCAATATTAGTAATTGGATGTCAATGCATCTATACACCACATATCTTCTTTGAGTTTATTACGTTTCAGGTAAGACCCAGATGCAGACGACGTCGAAGTAACAACAGTTTATTAATCGAACAGGGGCAGGCAAAAGGCAGGTCAAGGGCAGGCAGAGGTCAGTAATCCAGATAGGTGGGGCAAAGGTACAGGATGGCAGATAGGCTCAGGGCAGGCAAAGGTCAGTAATCCAGAAAGGTGGGGCAAAGGTACAGGCTGGCAGGCAGGCTCATGGTCATGGCAGGCAGAATTGTCAACACCGGGAAAAATAGGAAACGGGACCAATCGAGAGATAGGAGCAGAGGGAAAACCACTGGTAGGCTTAACGAAATGAATGAACCTGGCAACAGACAAACAGAGAACACAGGTATAAATACACAGGGGCTAATGGGGACACCTGGAGGGGGGTGGAGACAATCACAAAGACAGGTGAAACAGATCAGTGTGTGACAGAGTTGTTGTATTATCATTATTGTGTTGTCTTTTCTGGCCTAATATCTGTATCAAAGTGATATTTTTAATGAAATCAGCATTATCTTTTTAAAACTGAGTATTATCTTATTATCAAACAGTCTACATAAAACCATAAATCAGCACTAACGAGCTGACTTCAACAACTTGATCTCGTTATTACAGCGTTAGTCATGAAATATCACTTAGACGGTGGCAGGAGCAAGAGCCATAGATATGCAGTTCTGGTGTCAGCTATTGTTGCATGAGACAACACTGCATGGCAAGGCTACAGCTGGGAAGTGTTGGCTGATATGATATTAGGCCTGCAGTAGCACTGCCAGTGGCCGAAGTTCACTGAGTTACTGGTTCTGCCTCTTATACTGCAGAAAAGGTTGTTAGAGTACTAAGAGCTCTGGTTGGTAACCGGAACGTCAATGCTTTGAATCTCTGAGCCGGCAACGTGGAAAAATCATCTGTTCTGGCCTTGAGTGAGGCAGTTGACCCCCAAATGCAAATGCTCCCCGGTTGAATGCAGTCAGTTGTTCAACTGACTTGATATCCCTTTACTAATGTACGGATGGAGACAGACCCATAGTCCCCCTCTCGGTTTCATAGTGGGGGACAATTACCCATCATTTTTACCATTGAAGACAGTGTTACATTTAATCCTGCAGCCTGTTACATTTAACTCCATCCATAGGGTCACTTGTAACATTTCACCTCCGCCGCTCTCGGTTGAATTGTAAATGACTGGTATGTCCTAGAAACGTAGAGTAGTGTGTAATGGTAGCTGAGACATGTATGTTGTGTGTATAAATTTTTTATTTATCTAACTCAAACAATCTTATCATAAATAAGCAAAAGGCAAAAAGTTTTACTTTTAGACCCGGTCTCCCTTTGTAAAAGTATTTTAACTCAAACCATTAAGGACATGGGGACTATCAATCCTATATTTCAAATACAGTATGTAAGAGGAGGATTATGAAACACAATTATTGTACATTTCTAAATATTTAGCACTTAAATCAAAAATAAAATGTTATTGGTCACATACACATGGTTAGCAGATGTTCATGCGAGTGTAGCGAAATGCTTGTGCTTCTAGTTCTGACCGTGCAGTAGTATCTAACAAGTAATCTAACAATTTCATGACAACTACCTTATACACACAAGTGTAAAGGGATGAATAAGAATATGTACATATAAATATATAGATGAGCGATGTCCATGTGGTATAGGCAAAATGCAGTAGATGGAATAGAGTACAGTATATACATATGAGATGAGTAATGTAGGGTATGTAAACATTATATAAAGTGGCATTGTTTAAAGTGACTAGTGATACATTTAATACATTCAATTTTACATCCATTTTATGAACTGTAATACGCAATTATATCAACGTATTGACCTTTATACCTAACGCTTCAACAACCTTGGAACACCAAGGACTGTTCAGTACTTTTTGGGTATTGCGCAATCTAGTTACTCATTAACTGCTGACAGGAACAGTATAGTTTCATCACTGCATGGTTAGATCTGTCCATGTATGGTACAAAATGTTTACATTCTATTCTTTCCAAAAGTTTATACATTTTTGGCTACGGTACTGAACATAGCTGAGTGTTGTAAAAGAAAGTGACTAAAACAGTCCAAAACACCAAAGTCTATAGTGGTTCCCTGAGTCTGTAAAAGTGATTTAGTAAACTAAGGGGACTCCCACAGTGCTTAGGGAAGGGGAGGAGCATGGCTATCTTCAACACAAAGGAATTTGCTCTGTGCATCAGACTGGCTCAGTGAGAACGAAGAGGAAAGAACATGGGCTTTTTGCTTCCAATCCTTCTGGCTTTGCTAGCCTCTGTCCTGGGAGGCCTCTACTTCCTTGGGGCCTTCAGGCAGCGTCGACCCGGTGAACCCCCACTGGACCGGGGCCCAATCCCCTGGCTGGGCCACGTCCTGGAGTTCCGTAGGGACACTGCAATGTTTCTGGAGAGGATGAAGAGGAAGCATGGGGATATTTTCACCATACAGCTGGGAGGATTCTATTTCACATTCCTCATGGACCCTCTGTCCTTCGGGACGGTCGTGAAGGAGGCTCGCGCCAAGCTGGACTTCACCGAATTCGCAAAGCAGCTGGTGCAGAAAGTGTTTGGTTACCACTCCATGGAGAATGACCACAAGTTTCTGCAGATGTCCAGCAACAAGCACCTGATGGGGGATGGTTTAGTGGTAATGACACAGGCCATGATGAGCAACCTACAGAATCTAATGCTGCACAGTGTAGGGACAAAGCATGATAAAAATAAGACCTGGAATGAGGATGGCTTGTTCAACTACAGCTACAATATTGTCTTCAGGGCAGGCTACCTGGCTCTGTTTGGTAACGAGACACCCAAATCCACGGGGAGCTTAGAGAAAGCCAAAGAGGTCGACAGAGAGGAGTCCCAGGAGCTCTTCCGTGAGTTCCGTAAGTACGACCAGCTCTTCCCCAATCTGGCCTACGGGGTCCTGCCTCCGGGGGAGAAGAGGGAGGCAGAGAGGCTGAAGAGGCTGTTCTGGAACATGCTGTCAGTGCAGAAGGTGAGGACTAAGGATAACATCAGTGGCTGGGTGCGCGAGCAGCAGCAGGTGAGGGAAGAGCATGGCATGGAGGACTTCATGCAGAACAGGTACATGTTCCTCCTCCTCTGGGCCTCCCAGGGGAACACCGGCCCTGCTGCCTTCTGGCTTCTCCTTTACCTCATGAAGCACCCAGAGGCCATGAAGGCTGTGCAGGGGGAGGTGGAGGAGGTGCTGAAGGAGACAGACCAGGAGGTGAAGCACGGTGGACCCCTCATCGACCTGACCCGGGACATGCTGCTGAAGACGCCCATTCTGGACAGCGCTGTGGAAGAGACCCTCCGCCTCACTGCTGCCCCTGTCCTCACCAGGGCCGTGCTCCAGGACATGTCCCTCAAGATGTCTGACGGGAATGAGTACCGCATCAGGGAGGGAGACAGGGTGGCCCTCTTCCCTTACACCGCTGTTCATATTGACCCAGAGGTCCACCCCGACCCACTCACCTTTAAGTACGACCGCTTCCTGACCCCAGAGGGGGGTAAAAAAACAGATTTTTACAAAGGTGGGAAGAAGTTGAAGTACTACAACATGCCGTGGGGTGCTGGGATCACCATGTGCCCTGGGCGCTTCTTTGCCACCAACGAGCTGAAGCAGTTTGTCTTCCTCATGCTCACGTACTTTGACTTTGAGCTCAAGAACCCAGAGGAAAAGATACCTGATATTGACATAAAGCGCTGGGGCTTTGGGTCCATGCAGCCAACCAAAGACATCCAGTTTAGATACAGACTCAGGTTTTAAAACTGAGTGACTGACACAAACCAGCCTTTAGCAACACTTTGAATGTAAATGTCAATTTTCCGAGCTGTTAATCTGATGTTGATTATTATAAACTAGCTTGTGCCTAAACATGACTTTATCTAGAGTGCATAGTACAGCAACAAGTGGTACAGTATTACAATACTGGATATAATTCTTGTATTTATTAGAGGAAAAATCATCAACTTTGTCTCTCAAAAAAAAAAATCTTTAAGGATTAGTTTTGAGTCAGCTGGAAAGCAGACATTGGAACATGGAAAGCTGACATGAGCAGAAAGAAATAAAGACTGTAAAGCTGGTTTACAGATAGTATTAGAAATGCACAGATGTTCAGAACCAACTGCATGTAGGAGTTGAGTTGACAATTATTTTAAGATACTGCTGTGTACTAGATTGCAGGGGCCTACCCACTGGGGAGCCAGGCCCACACACTGAGGAGCCAGGCCCAGCAAATCAGATTGTACTTTATTAGGGTTCATAGCTTTCACCAGGATTCACCTGGTCGGTCTATATTATGGAAAGAGCAGGTGTTCCTAATGTTTTGTACACTCAGTGTTTGTCACAGTGCTTCTATGGCTATATACACTATGCCACTGCCAATTTTATTTGTTCATTTAGCAAACAAGACAGCTCATCATCTTGCAATATAAGAACCATTGCTCTTTGAATAACATTGTAATGTTAAGCATTACATCTTTGTGTTTTTTTCCTCCTGTCAAATGTAATAAAATATGCTTTTAAAGCCTTGATTATCATACGAGTCTTATTGTGCACATGAAATGTGGCCTTGGATGTATTGGCAGAGGTGAAGCTAAGTGAGCAATGACCTGTGACTCTGGGAAACTGTGTCGATCAATACTATATTCTAGCTCCCACAGATAGCTCTACACCTAGCTCTACACCTGAGAAACGTTCAGGTGTACTGCGAAACTTGCCTCTAATGCATTGGTAGAGACTGGCTGGAGTTATTTGGGGTTGAAGCATCCCACAGATTCAACACATAGCTCCCCAACAGCTAAACTAGTAAGCTAGATAGAAGGAAGCGTTGTGATATGCTAAGCTTACTGTGCACATAAAAGGGTGATGCATACTCCCACAAGTGTCCTAGGGCACCCAGTGGACACAAAGGGCAAATGTGGAAATCAGTCTAAGGTTACTAAAGTTGCTCCAATGGACTACTCAGGAGAAAAGTATTGGTTAATAAGGTTGTAGAGTATATTCTCCCTTTAGTTTAACATTATGGCCTTTAACCATAATAATAAAATAAAAAACATAAAAAACATCAAGCCTCAAATTCAGATTGAATTCATTGTATTTCTGAAAGTAGACCAATATTAGCCTGGGATTGCTTCTAACAGACCCCACAACAAGCCAGTAATAGGGTTAGACTGAGCAGTCACCTTGAATTAGGCTTTTTATTAATGCTGGGCAGCCCAACATGGCAGGGAAATATACCGAACTTCAGCTTCCATAGTCCTGCCTGCCGTGTGTTCAACAATATGGGCCATGATTCCTGAACACTGCATATAGTGTGATTGTACTGTAATGCCTGGGGCAAGATTATCATCAGTTCCAACAGAGAATATTTACTCCTGTTTTTTCATTGGCAATTTACAACTGAGCACTGGGAACTAGGCCTGGTACTGAAGACCTGTTTACAACAGTAAACAGCTTGAATTTGTATTGTGCTAGCAATAATAACGCACAATATGATCATCTTTGAAGCTTGTTGTGCCCTTTGAAAGACACACTGTAATTTATTCCAGTTTGATTACCTTCATTCTTGATAAATCCACACTATGACATTTTCAATAGTTGAATCTTTCTGACAGCCTTGTCTAAACCATAAGAAACAAAAAGGTTCCATTGGTCTGTATTCTACCTTTGATAAGGCGTACATTTGATGTAATATTAACAAATTGTCTTATGGCCAAACTACATGATGTACTCTTACTTTAAGTTTATAATGTACATTGATAATTACAGAAAATGTAGAAACTACATTGGAAAGAAAGAGGAAAAAAGACTGTTCATAAAATTGAAATAGGACTTCTTCATTTGTATTTGACAATGGGTGTAAATCCACCTTTTACGTTTGTCCACATTAATACATTATTTTGCTCAACATATTTAGAGAAAACTGTAGTGGTTACTCTCTCCATCTGAGTTGCTGCCGTGAAACACACACATACACACACTGTTAGTTAAGTCACAAGGCTCTGTAGCTCTGGAGGTTCATAGCAGCATCAGTGAAAACTTTCTGGGTGAATAAACGGCTGTAACAGAACAAGTCATCCTGGATGAAATAAACAAATAGTCGAACTACAGTAGTAGAGCAAGAGCACCAGTCATGGAGGAGACCGACTGACCAAGCCAGGGAACAATGGGGCCATTGGCAGGAGTCCTGAGTGTCTTGCCTGTACTTGGTGGTGAGGGGTTTTGAAGAAAAATGAGCCATTGTCTCTTTCTCTCTCTCATCCTGCTTCCGAACCTCAGCAAAGCTGAGCAATGTCTCTGGAAGCCGTCCCAGGATGCTCCACTGTGAAGAATACTAGTCTGGTCAAACCTAGCTGGCCCCATGGAGAGGTAGGTGTGCCTTCTTTATTTGTTATCCATTTGTGATGCTCTTGTTTTACCTCAGGGCTCTTCTGATGTATTTTTATGTAATGCTATGTACTGTAGTTAGGTATGATATGTATTCTAATTATGAGGGCACCAGGCTGATCAGGCAGCTGCCCTCTAGGCAGTGGTCACACCGGTACATTTTTGCATGTTATTTCCAACGAAGCTTTCTTGGATTCTTATAGACCATATCATTTACAGTATTTACAATCAAAGGAGAACAGCTGAGTGTTGTTACTGTTTCTGTAGGTCAGTTACCTTCAAACTGCAGACTACAATCAATCAATGTTGCCCTGGAGGCTGCTCTGCAGGGTGGTCAAGAGCTGGCACAGCCATAACATCTGTTTTAAACCTAACCCTAACTTTAACCTTAACCACAATGCTAACTCTAATGCCTAAGACCAAAAAAACACATGTTTGTTTTCCTGAATTTTTTACATATTGACAATTTTGACGTTGCAGCTGGCCCATCTAGCGGAAACTACTCAAATCAATTTTTACTTGTCACATGCTTTGTAAACAACAGGTGTAGACTAACATTGAAATGGTTACTTACGGTTCCTTCCCAACTCTGCATCAAGGAATAAGATTGTTATTTGTATACAGCACAGTGTGTATTCTCTCCCTTCCCGTGAGTACACCAGAATAAATAGGATTTTTGTACCCTATCAAATTTAATAACCACCAATTCAATATTAGTAATTGAATGTCAATGAGTTCATATCCCATGAATCTTCCTTGAGTTATTGTATTATCATTATTGCATTGTGTTATCATGTATTTTATGGCCTATTATCTGTATCAAAGTGACTTTTTTTGAATGAAATCAGCATAATCTTTTTAGAAATTAGTATTATATTGTTATCAAACATACTCTACATAACCATAAATCAGCACTAACACACTGATGTCAACACCTTGATCTCGTTATTACAGTTTGTTCTGCCTCTACGGCAAGACTCCGGGGGAGTTGGCACACTACTAAAGTGGATTAGCAACAAGGTCATCGACCTTGTCACCCTGAATCACATTTGAACGAGAAAGAAAGTACTATCCAAATACTTTTCAGCCAGACATTGCTGCAATATTGGGGTATTTCAATAATATCATGCTCCTGTTCAATGACTTCATTGATAGTTGGTATGTAATAAACATTCTCAGTATGGCCAACCCCTAGACATGTGCTCTGTGTTGACAGAGTAATAGTTACTCAATGGCAACAAAACCTATTCAGATTCATTTTTGTTATTCTGCTGGCATTCCTACAGTGACTATTGCATGTTACTAGGCCACCAGCCTTACTCAAAGTTTTACATGCGGTGTCAAACTGGGCTGAAGATGATCAGTGTAGGCTCACCTCAAGCCAAACACCTGACGCCTTCTGTAAATCTGAACCAACAAGTCATAAAATACCGATCCCATATTTAAAAAAGGAATGGGCTGCTATACAGAGGGGTCATGCACCTACCTTCTTTTGGGGGGACACTGATGGCCAAATTTGATATCTTTGAATTCATTATGCATAAAATATACAATGCATTTTATATGCTCAGCTTACAAATGGGAAAATAAGGTGGTTTCTGCTATGTAAGAACAAAAGAGTGTCACGTCCTGACCGTAGTTCCTTTTTTATGTCTCTATTTTGGTTTGGTCAGGGAGTGAGTTGGGGTGGGCATTCTATGTTCATTCTATGTTTTTCATTCTATGTTTTGTATTTCTATGTGTTTGGCCTGGTATGGTTCCCAATCAGAGGCAGCTGTCTATCGTTGTCTCTGATTGAGAACCATACTTAGGTAGCCTTTTCCCACCTGGTGTTTGTGGGTAGTTGTTTCCTGTTTTGTGTTGTGTCACTTTTCAGGACTGTTTCGATTTTCGTTGTTTCACTTTTGTTATTTTGTATTTAGTGTTCAGTTATAATAAATTTAACATGGACACGTACCACGCTGCATTTTGGTCCGATCTTTCCTGTTCTTCAGATTAAGAAGATCGTTACAAGGAGGCTCTGACTGTGTGATAGATGCACCATAGGCTAAGCTATCAGATTCAACACATTATTTAAGAATATCTAATGTGTTACCCTGTCTGTTTGCATCCACTTCTGATGTAAATGTGTAATTAGTAAAAAAAAAAATATTGTGTCCAATGAATCTCAACGACATGTATGTGTGAAACCCTACAGTGTTGCTACGGTCCAAGTAGAACAAAAGCTTGTCAATTCTCTTACAAAGTAGGCTGGATCTGATGACCTAATTCTGACCACACGTTTACTGTAGCATTTGTTACAGGCTAGGCTAAGGATTGTGTAGTGATACAATAGAGAGCCTTTTGTCATATTGTTGCAGTGGAATACTGCCCTGAGACAGCATGTGCACGCACAACCATTCAGATACATGGATGCCACCTAGTGGTTTAAAACATCCACTGGCAAAACCAGATGTGGTGTGGAAATTACATACTGCTTACACATGTTTGTATAGAAATGACATTCTGTATCAGTAACAATGAATATGACCTCTTGCATTAAGAAATAAGATTGTTCTTTGCATACAGAAAAGGGCATATTCTATCCCTTCCTGTGAATACACCAGAATAAATAGGATTTTTGTCCCCTATCAAATTTAATAACAAGCAATTCAATATTAGTAATTGGATGTCAATGAATCTATACACCACATATCTTCTTTGAGTTTATTACGTTTCAGGTAAGACCCAGATGCAGACGACGTCGAAGTAACAACAGTTTATTAATCGAACAGGGGCAGGCAAAAGGCAGGTCAAGGGCAGGCAGAGGTCAGTAATCCAGATAGGTGGGGCAAAGGTACAGGATGGCAGATAGGCTCAGGGCAGGCAAAGGTCAGTAATCCAGAAAGGTGGGGCAAAGGTACAGGCCGGTAGGCAGGCTCATGGTCATGGCAGGCAGAATTGTCAACACCGGGAAAAATAGGAAACGGGACCAATCGAGAGATAGGAGCAGAGGGAAAACCACTGGTAGGCTTAACGAAATGAATGAACCTGGCAACAGACAAACAGAGAACACAGGTATAAATACACAGGGGCTAATGGGGTCACCTGGAGGGAGGTGGAGACAATCACAAAAACAGGTGAAACAGATCAGTGAGACAACACTGCATGGCAAAGCTACAGCTGGGAAGTGTTGGCTGATATGATATTAGGCCTGCAGTAGCACTGCCAGTGGCCGAAGTTCACTGAGTTACTGGTTCTGCCTCTTATACTGCATTAAAGGTTGTTAGAGTAATAAGAGCTCTGGTTGGTAACCGGAACGTCACTGGTTTGAATCTCTGAGCCGGCAACGTGGAAAAATCATCTGTTCTGGCCTTGAGTGAGGCAGTTGACCCCCAAATGCAAATGCTCCCCGGGCACCGATGACATCGATAAAGTCAGCCCCCCTCTCTGATTCAGGTTAATTACGGAAGACACATTTTAGTTGAATGCATTCAGTTGTTCAACTGACTTGATATCCCTTTACTAATGTACGGATGGAGACAGACCCATAGTCCCCCTCTCGGTTTCATAGTGGGGGACAATTACCCATCATTTTTACCATTGAAGACAGTGTTACATTTAATCCTGCAGCCTGTTGCATTTAACTCCATCCATAGGGTCACTTGTAACATTTCACCTCCGCCACTCTCGGTTGAATTGTAAATGACTGGTATGTCCTAGAAACGTAGAGTAGTGTGTAATGGTAGCTGAGACATGTATGTTGTGTGTATAATTTTTTTATTTATCTAACTCAAACAATCTTATCATAAATAAGCAAAAGGCAAAAAGTTTTACTTTTAGCCCCGGTCTCCCTTTGTAAAAGTATTTTAACTCAAACCATTAAGGACATGGGGACTATCAATCCTATATTTCAAATACAGTATGTAAGAGGAGGATTATGAAACACAATTATTGTACATTTCTAAATATTTAGCACTTAAATCAAAAATAAAATGTTATTGGTCACATACACATGGTTAGCAGATGTTCATGCGAGTGTAGCAAAATGCTTGTGCTTCTAGTTCTGACAAGTAATCTAACAATTTCATGACAACTACCTTATACACACAAGTGTAAAGGGATGAATAAGAATATGTACATATAAATATATGGATGAGCGATGTCCATGTGGTATAGGCAAAATGCAGTAGATGGAATAGAGTACAGTATATACATATGAGATGAGTAATGTAGGGTATGTAAACATTATATAAAGTGGCATTGTTTAAAGTGACTAGTGATACATTTAATACATTCAATTTTACATCCATTTTATGAACTGTAATACGCAATTATATCAACGTATTGACCTTTATACCTAACGCTTCAACAACCTTGGAACACCAAGGACTGTTCGGTACTTTTTGGGTATTGCGCAATCTAGTTACTCATTAACTGCTGACAGGAACAGTATAGTTTCATCACTGCATGGTTAGATCTGTCCATGTATGGTACACAATGTTTACATTCTATTCTTTCCAAAAGTTTATACATTTTTGGCTACGGTACTGAACATAGCTGAGTGTTGTAAAAGAAAGTGACTAAAACAGTCCAAAACACCAAAGTCTATAGTGGTTCCCTGAGTCTGTAAAAGTGATTTAGTAAACTAAGGGGACTCCCACAGTGCTTAGGGAAGGGGAGGAGCATGGTTATCTTCAATACAAAGGAATTTGCTCTGTGCCCCAGACTGGCTCAGTGAGAACGAAGAGGAAAGAACATGGGCTTTTTGCTTCCAATCCTTCTGGCTTTGCTAGCCTCTGTCCTGGGAGGCCTCTACTTCCTTGGGGCCTTCAGGCAGCATCGACCCGGTGAACCCCCACTGGACCGGGGCCCAATCCCCTGGCTGGGCCACGTCCTGGAGTTCCGTAGCATTTTACATTTACATTTAAGTCATTTAGCAGACGCTCTTATCCAGAGCGATTTACAAATTGGTGCATTCACCTTATGATATCCAGTGGAACAACCACTTTACAATAGTGCATCTAAATCTTTTAAGGGGGGGGGGGGGGGGGGGGGGGGTTAGAAGGATTACTTTATCCTATCCTAGGTATTCCTTAAAGAGGTGGGGTTTCAGGTGTCTCCGGAAGGTGGTGATTGACTCCGCTGACCTGGCAGCGACACTGCAATGTTTCAGGCTGACCTGGTAGCGACACTGCAATGTTTCTGGAGAGGATGAAGAGGAAGCATGGGGATATTTTCACCATACAGCTGGGAGGATTCTATTTCACATTCCTCATGGACCCTCTGTCCTTCGGGACGGTCGTGAAGGAGGCTCGCGCCAAGCTGGACTTCACCGAATTCGCAAAGCAGCTGGTGCAGAAAGTGTTTGGTTACCACTCCATGGAGAATGACCACAAGTTTCTGCAGATGTCCAGCAATAAGCACCTGATGGGGGATGGTTTAGTGGTAATGACACAGGCCATGATGAGCAACCTATAGAATCTAATGCTGCACAGTGTAGGGACAAAGCATGATAAAAATAAGACCTGGAATGAGGATGGCTTGTTCAACTACAGCTACAATATTGTCTTCAGGGCAGGATACCTGGCTCTGTTTGGTAACGAGACACCCAAATCCACGGGGAGCTTAGAGAAAGCCAAAGAGGTCGACAGAGAGGAGTCCCAGGAGCTCTTCCGTGAGTTCCGTAAGTACGACCAGCTCTTCCCCAATCTGGCCTACGGGGTCCTGCCTCCGGGGGAGAAGAGGGAGGCAGAGAGGCTGAAGAGGCTGTTCTGGAACATGCTGTCAGTGCAGAAGGTGAGGACTAAGGATAACATCAGTGGCTGGGTGCGCGAGCAGCAGCAGGTGAGGGAAGAGCATGGCATGGAGGACTTCATGCAGAACAGGTACATGTTCCTCCTCCTCTGGGCCTCCCAGGGGAACACCGGCCCTGCTGCCTTCTGGCTTCTCCTTTACCTCATGAAGCACCCAGAGGCCATGAAGGCTGTGCAGGGGGAGGTGGAGGAGGTGCTGAAGGAGACAGACCAGGAGGTGAAGCACGGTGGACCCCTCATCGACCTGACCCGGGACATGCTGCTGAAGACGCCCATTCTGGACAGCGCTGTGGAAGAGACCCTCCGCCTCACTGCTGCCCCTGTCCTCACCAGGGCCGTGCTCCAGGACATGTCCCTCAAGATGTCTGACGGAAATGAGTACCGCATCAGGGAGGGAGACAGGGTGGCCCTTTTCCCTTACACCGCTGTTCATATTGAACCAGAGGTCCACCCCGACCCACTCACCTTTAAGTACGACCGCTTCCTGACCCCAGAGGGGGGTAAAAAAACAGATTTTTACAAAGGTGGGAAGAAGTTGAAGTACTACAACATGCCGTGGGGTGCTGGGATCACCATGTGCTCTGGGCGCTTCTTTGCCACCAACGAGCTGAAGCAGTTTGTCTTCCTCATGCTCACGTACTATGACTTTGAGCTCAAGAACCCAGAGGAAAAGATACCTGATATTGACATAAAGCGCTGGGGCTTTGGGTCCATGCAGCCAACCAAAGACATCCAGTTTAGATACAGACTCAGGTTTTAAAACTGAGTGACTGACACAAACCAGCCTTTAGCAACACTTTGAATGTAAATGTCAATTTTCCGAGCTGTTAATCTGATGTTGATTATTATAAACTAGCTTGTGCCTAAACATGACTTTATCTAGAGTGCATAGTACAGCAACAAGTGGTACAGTATTACAATACTGGATATAATTCTTGTATTTATTAGAGGAAAAATCTTCAACTTTGTCTCTCAAAAAAAAAAATCTTGGGATTAGTTTTGAGTCAGCTGGAAAGCAGACATTGGAACATGGAAAGCTGACATGAGCAGAAAGAAATAAAGACTGTAAAGCTGGTTTACAGATAGTATTAGAAATGCACAGATGTTCAGAACCAACTGCATGTAGGAGTTGAGTTGACAATTATTTTAAGATACTGCTGTGTACTAGATTGCAGGGGCCTACCCACTGGGGAGCCAGGCCCACACACTGAGGAGCCAGGCCCAGCAAATCAGATTGTACTTTATTAGAGTTCATAGCTTTCACCAGGATTCACCTGGTCGGTCTATATTATGGAAAGAGCAGGTGTTCCTAATGTTTTGTACACTCAGTGTTTGTCACAGTGCTTCTATGGCTAGATACACTATGCCACTGCCAATTTCATTTGTTCATTTAGCAAACAAGACAGCTCATCATCTTGCATATAAGAACCATTGCTCTTTGAATAACATTGTAATGTTAAGCATTACATCTTTGTGTTTTTTTCCTCCTGTCAAATGTAATAAAATATGCTTTTAAAGCCTTGATTATCATACGAGTCTTATTGTGCACATGAAATGTGGCCTTGGATGTATTGGCAGAGGTGAAGCTAAGTGAGCAATGACCTGTGACTCTGGGAAACTGTGTCGATCAATACTATATTCTAGCTCCCACAGATAGCTCTACACCTAGCTCTACACCTGAGAAACGTTCAGGTGTACTGCGAAACTTGCCTCTAATGCATTGGTAGAGACTGGCTGGAGTCATTTGGGGTTGAAGCATCCCACAGATTCAACACATAGCTCCCCAACAGCTAAACTAGTAAGCTAGATAGAAGGAAGCGTTGTGATATGCTAAGCTTACTGTGCACATAAAAGGGGGATGCCTACTCCTACAAATACATGTATGTGTGAAACCCTACAGTGTTGCTACGGTCCAAGTAGAACAAAAGCTTGTCAATTCTCTGACAAAGTAGGCTGGATCTGATGACCTAATTCTGACCACACGTTTACTGTAGCATTTGTTACAGGCTAGGCTAAGGATTGTGTAGTGATACAATAGAGAGCCTTTTGTCATATTGTTGCAGTGGCCTACTACACTGAGACAGCGTGTGCACGCACAACCATTCAGATACATGGATGCCACCTAGTGGTTTAAAACATCCACTGGCATAACCAGATGGGGTGGGGAAATTACATACTGCTTACACACGTTTGTATAGAAATGACATTCTGTATCACATAACAATGAATAAAACCTCTTGCATTAAGAAATAAGATTGTTCTTTGCATACAGAAAAGGGCATGTTCTATCCCTTCCTGTGAATACACCAGAATAAATAGGATCTTTGTACCTTATCAAATTTAATAACAAGCAATTCAATATTAGTAATTGGATGTCAATGAGTCTATACACCACATATCTTCTTTGAGTTTATTAAAAAGGCAGGTCAAGGGCAGGCAGAGGTCAGTAATCCAGAAAGGTGGGGCAAAGGTACAGGCCGGCAGGCAGGCTCAGGGTCAGGGCAGGCAGAATGGTAAACACCGGTGTCGTGTCTTTGGCATCATTAAAACTGAAGACTTATTTATCAAATAACTCTCTGTAATTATTATTACGCGATTAAACTGATTAATCATGTAACTGTAATTAACTAGGATGTCGGGTCACCATGGAAAATATTGAGATTAAAAAGTTATAATTTTCCTAATATAACTTTCATATATTTTAATATCTGATCAATTAGTCTTCGAATTAATGAATTATTATTTACCTCACGTTAGTCTCTTTCGAAACGTCGTAAACTGTTGGTTATCTGCACGAACCCAGTCTTCACTATGAGTCATCCATACATCAGTTGTCTTAAAATCATTTATTTACTAACTATGTAATTCACAGAAATGCATAACACAAACAAACAAAGTAGATGGTTACAAAGAAATGATAGCGGATGTGCCCTAGTGGGCTAAACCGGCATGGCGGCTTGTTAGACAAAAGGGGAGTGGGGGTCAGCTGAGAAGTCACTACAGAGTTGATAATTATAACAATTGAAATGCTAAGTCTTTGCACATGAACGCTCACTCATTCAGGAACAATGGCAATCAATATATATATTTACGCTCAGTGTGTCGTCGGGATCTCTGTTGAAAAGTTTGTTTCTGTTGGAAAGTTTGTCCGCTCTCTCTCTCTGTCGTGGTTAGAATGAATAGTTCAGAGTGACATTCATTCATGTCGTTATAGAATAGATGTTTCGGCGGTTGTCGGTCTTCGCGTTCAATGATACCGAACTCCTAGCTGCAGACTAGTAATTAATATCAAAGACTTGTTCTTATTCTGTCAGTATCGATAATCTAACAGTTTAACCACGTGGTATGGTTAAAAGATTCAGCCATCTACTCAAACCTTAGGTTTATGGTCTCTACTCAAACCTTGGCCCTCTCGTGGTAAGCGAGAGGGCCAAGATTCAACACATAGCTCCCCACAGATTCAACACATAGCTCCCCAACAGCTAAACTAGTAAGCTAGATAGAAGGAAGCGTTGTGATATGCTAAGCTTACTGTGCACATAAAAGGGTGATGCATACTCCCACAAGTGTCCTAGGGCACCCAGTGGACACAAAGGGCAAATGTGGAAATCAGTCTAAGGTTACTAAAGTTGCTCCAATGGACTACTCAGGAGAAAAGTATTGGTTAATAAGGTTGTAGAGTATATTCTCCCTTTAGTTTAACATTATGGCCTTTAACCATAATAATAAAATAAAAAACATAAAAAACATCAAGCCTCAAATTCAGATTGAATTCATTGTATTTCTGAAAATAGACCAATATTAGCCTGGGATTGCTTCTAACAGACCCCACAACAGACCAATAATAGGGTTAGCAGTCACCTTGAATTAGGCTTCTTATTAATGCTGGGCAGCCCAACATGGCAGGGAAATATACCGAACTTCAGCCTCCATAGTGCTGCCTGCCTTGTGTTCAACAATATGGGCCATGATTCCTGAACACTGCATATAGTGTGATTGTACTGTAATGCCTGGGGCAAGATTATCATCAGTTCCAACAGAGAATATTTACTCCTGTTTTTTCATTGGCAATTTACAACTGAGCACTGGGAACTAGGCCTGGTACTGAAGACCTGTTTACAACAGTAAACAGCTTGAATTTGTATTGTGCTAGCAATAATAACGCACAATATGATCATCTTTGAAGCTTGTTGTGCCCTTTGAAAGACACACTGTAATTTATTCCAGTTTGCTTACCTTCATTCTTGATAAATCCACACTATGACATTTTCAATAGTTGAATCTTTCTGACAGCCTTGTCTAAACCATAAGAAACAAAAAGGTTCCATTTGTCACGTTCCTGACCTGTTTTCCTTTTTCTTGTATTTATTTAGTTGGTCAGGGCGTGAGTTGGGTGGGTTTGTCTATGTTTGATTTTCTATGTTGGGATGTTTGTGTTCGGCCGGGTATGATTCTCAATCAGAGACAGCTGTCAATCGTTGTCCCTGATTGAGAATCATACTTAGGCAGCCTGGGTTTCACGTGTGTTTTGTGGGTGTTTGTTTCTGTGTCTGTGTTTATTGCACCACACGGTACTGTATCGGTTTATGCACTTAGTTTATTTGTTTTGTAATTCAGTTTCGTTTTAATAAATCATTATGAACACTAACCACTCTGCGTATTGGTCCGATCCGTCTCGCCTCTCCTCGTCCGAGGAGGAGGAAGAATATGACGACAGCCGTAACACCATTGGTCTGTATTCTACCTTTGATAAGGCGTACATTTGATGTAATATTAACAAATTGTCTTATGGCCAAACTACATGATGTACTCTTATGTTAAGTTTATAATGTACATTGATAATTACAGAAAATGTAGAAACTACATTGGGAAAAAAGAGGAAAAATACTGTTCATATAATTGAAATAGGACTTCATTTGTATTTGACAATGGGTGTAAATTCACCTTTTACGTTTGTCCACATTAATACATTATTTTGCTCTACATATTTAGAGAACTGTAGTGGTTACTCTCTCCATCTGAGTTGCTGCCGTGAAACACACACATACACACACTGTTAGTTAAGTCACAAGGCTCTGTAGCTCTGGAGGTTCATAGCAGCATCAGTGAAAACTTTCTGGGTGAATAAACGGCTGTAACAGAACAAGTCATCCTGGATGAAATAAACAAATAGTCGAACTACAGTAGTAGAGCAAGAGCACCAGTCATGGAGGAGACCGACTGACCAAGCCAGGGAACAATGGGGCCATTGGCAGGAGTCCTGAGTGTCTTGCCTGTACTTGGTGGTGAGGGGTTTTGAAGAAAAATGAGCCATTGTCTCTTTCTCTCTCTCATCCTGCTTCCGAACCTCAGCAAAGCTGAGCAATGTCTCTGGAAGCTGTCCCAGGATGCTCCACTGTGAAGAATACTAGTCTGGTCAAACCTAGCTGGCCCCATGGAGAGGTAGGTGTGCCTTCTTTATTTGTTATCCATTTGTGATGCTCTTGTTTTACCTCAGGGCTCTTCTGATGTATTTTTATGTAATGCTATGTACTGTAGTTAGGTATGATATGTATTCTAATTATGAGGGCACCAGGCTGATCAGGCAGCTGCCCTCTGGGCAGTGGTCACACCGGTACATTTTTGCATATTATTTCCAAAGAAGCTTTCTTGGATTCTTATAGACCATATCATTTACAGTATTTACAATCAAAGGAGAAGAACAGCTGAGTGGTGGTACTGTTTCTGTAGGTCAGTTACCTTCAAACTGCAGACTACAATCAATCAATGTTGCCCTGGAGGCTGCTCTGCAGGGTGGTCAAGAGCTGGCACAGCCATAACATCTGTTTTAAACCTAACCCTAACTTTAACCTTAACCACAATGCTAACTCTAATGCCTAAGACCAAAAAAACACATGTTTGTTTTCCTGAATTTTTTACATATTTTGACGTTGCAGCTGGCCCATCTAGCGGAAACTACTCAAATCCATTTTTACTTGTCACATGCTTTGTAAACAACAGGTGTAGACTAACATTGAAATGGTTACTTACGGTTCCTTCCCAACTCTGCATCAAGGAATAAGATTGTTATTTGTATACAGCACAGTGTGTATTCTCTCCCTTCCCGTGAGTACACCAGAATAAATAGGATTTTTGTACCCTATCAAATTTAATAACCACCAATTCAATATTAGTAATTGAATGTCAATGAGTTCATATCCCATGAATCTTCCTTGAGTTATTGTATTATCATTATTGCATTGTGTTATCATGTATTTTATGGCCTATTATCTGTATCAAAGTGACTTTTTTTGAATGAAATCAGCATAATCTTTTTAGAAATTAGTATTATATTGTTATCAAACATACTCTACATAACCATAAATCAGCACTAACACACTGATGTCAACACCTTGATCTCGTTATTACAGTTTGTTCTGCCTCTACGACAAGACTCTTGTCAATAAATGTCAACCTGAGTTAAAGGGTGACTTGTGTCATCAGCCCGTTAAAGGGTGACTTGTGTCATCAGCCCGTTAAAGGGTACCTCAGGTCATCCTCCAGTTATCTGTTGGCACACTACTAAAGTGGATTAGCAACAAGGTCATCGACCTTGTCACCCTGAATCACATTTGAACGAGAAAGAAAGTTCAAATAAATGCTTTTTCATTGTAAAGAGACTACTATCCAAATACTTTTCAGCCAGACATTGCTGCTATATTGGGGTATTTCAATAATATCATGCTCCTGTTCAATGACTTCATTGATAGTTGGTATGTAATAAACATTCTCAGTATGGCCAACCCCTAGACATGTGCTCTGTGTTGACAGAGTAATAGTTACTCAATGGCAACAAAACCTATTCAGATTCATTTTTGTTATTCTGCTGGCATTCCTACAGTGACTATTGCATGTTACTAGGCCACCAGCCTAGCAAGTTTTACATGCGGTGTCAAACTGGGCTGAAGATGATCAGTGTAGGCTCACCTCAAGCCAAACACCTGACGCCTTCTGTAAATCTGAACCAACAAGTCATAAAATACCAATCCCATATTTAAAAAAGGAATGGGCTGCTATACAGAGGGGTCATGCACCTACTTTCTTTTGGGGGGACACTGATGGCCAAATTTGATATCTTTGAATTCATTATGCATAAAATATACAATGCATTTTATATGCTCAGCTTACAAATGGGAAAATAAGGTGGTTTCTGCTATGTAAGAACAAAAGAGTGTCACGTCCTGACCTTAGTTCCTTTTTTATGTCTCTATTTTGGTTTGGTCAGGGAGTGAGTTGGGGTGGGCATTCTATGTTCATTCTATGTTTTTCATTCTATGTTTTGTATTTCTATGTGTTTGGCCTGGTATGGTTCCCAATCAGAGGCAGCTGTCTATCGTTGTCTCTGATTGAGAACCATACTTAGGTAGCCTTTTCCCACCTGGTGTTTGTGGGTAGTTTCCTGTTTTGTGTTGTGTCACTTTTCAGGACTGTTTCGATTTTCGTTGTTTCACTTTTGTTATTTTGTATTTAGTGTTCAGTTATAATAAATTTAACATGGACACGTACCACGCTGCATTTTGGTCCGATCTTTCCTGTTCTTCAGATTAAGAAGATCGTTACAAGGAGGCTCTGACTGTGTGATAGATGCACCATAGGCTAAGCTATCAGATTCAACACATTATTAAAAAATATCTAATGTGTTACCCTGTCTGTTTGCATCCACTTCTGATGTAAATGTGTAATTAGTGAGAAAAAAAATGATTGTGTCCCATGAATCTCAACGACATGTATGTGTGAAATCCTACAGTGTTACTACGGTCCTAGTAGAACAAAAGCTTGTCAATTCTCTTACAAAGTAGGCTGGATCTGATTACCTAATTCTGACCACACGTTTACTGTAGCATGTGTTACAAACTAGGCTGTTGTTGCAGTGGCCTACTGCCCTGAGACAGCATGTGCACGCACAACCATTCAGATACATGGATGCCACCTAGTGGTTTAAAACATCCACTGGCAAAACCAGATGTGGTGTGGAAATTACATACTGCTTACACATGTTTGTATAGAAATGACATTCTGTATCAGTAACAATGAATATGACCTCTTGCATTAAGAAATAAGATTGTTCTTTGCATACAGAAAAGGGCATATTCTATCCCTTCCTGTGAATACACCAGAATAAATAGGATCTTTGTACCCTATCAAATTTAATAACAAGCAATTCAATATTAGTAATTGGATGTCAATGAATCTATACACCACATATCTTCTTTGAGTTTATTAAGACCCAGATGCAGATGACGTCGAAGTAACAACAGTTTATTAATCGAACAGGGGCAGGCAAAAGGCAGGTCAAGGGCAGGCAGAGGTCAGTAATCCAGATAGGTGGGGCAAAGGTACAGGATGGCAGGCAGGCTCAGGGCAGGCAAAGGTCAGTAATCCAGAAAGGTGGGGCAAAGGTACAGGCCGGTAGGCAGGCTCATGGTCATGGCAGGCAGAATTGTCAACACCGGGAAAAATAGGAAACAGGACCAATCGAGAGAGGAGCAGAGGGAAAACCACTGGTAGGCTTAACGAAATGAATGAACCTGGCAACAGACAAACAGAGAACACAGGTATAAATACACAGGGGCTAATGGGGACACCTGGAGGGGGGTGGAGACAATCACAAAGACAGGTGAAACAGATCAGTGTGTGACAGAGTTGTTGTATTATCATTATTGTGTTGTCTTTTCTGGCCTAATATCTGTATCAAAGTGAATTTTTTTATGAAATCAGCATTATCTTTTTAAAACTGAGTATTATCTTATTATCAAACAGTCTACATAAAACCATTAATCAGCACTAACGAGCTGACTTCAACACCTTGATCTCGTTATTACAGCGTTAGTCATGAAATATCACTTAGCCGGTGGCAGGAGCAAGAGCCATAGATATGCAGTTCTGGTGTCAGCTATTGTTGCATGAGAAAACACTGCATGGCAAAGCTACAGCTGGGAAGTGTTGGCTGATATGATATTAGGCCTGCAGTAGCACTGCCAGTGGCCGAAGTTCACTGAGTTACTGGTTCTCCCTCTTACACTGCAGTAAAAGGTTGTTAGAGTACTAAGAGCTCTGGGGGTGGTGCTTTACTGAGCATTTCTCTGCTACTGAAATCCAAATGACCCTGAATAAGTCTGCTACTCTTTGGGCCTGGCCTGGGTCCACCCCATGACATGGCAGTTATGACAAGATAATGTCAAAGATTACGGACCTCCAGCAATCCAAAGCAGCTTTGTTATTTGTTGCTTGGTTTGGTTTAAGGGGAAGTTGTGTAGAGTGATTCTTCTGGTGACCTGATAATCATGCAGTCTATTTTAGAGCACATCGATGAAATATATCAGGGATTATTGAAAGTCTGGACAATCTACTTTTTTCCCCACAAAATGTTTTCTTAATATTTTTTAATTTTTTATATATAGACCAAAGTATCAGCTAACAGACCATGTAAAGGAACAACCTCCTAATTATTTTTTTTTCTTCATGAAATATTAAAAATTGATTTGTCAACTCTGTCAGACACCATAAAAGGATTTTCATTCTTAAATGTATTGTACAACAAGTGTTTGAAACCTTGATTGTTTAATTCTATTATTAGATTATTCAAAAATGAAATACGAATCTCCAAATGTTGTTTTGTTTTATATATAATGTTATATAATGTTCCAGGTCTAATGTCGTTAGCATTTGGCATGTTCTCCTAGATTTAGAACATGTTTTACGGAGTTGATAAA
Source organism: Salvelinus namaycush (assembly GCF_016432855.1). Lineage (NCBI taxonomy): Eukaryota > Metazoa > Chordata > Actinopteri > Salmoniformes > Salmonidae > Salvelinus > Salvelinus namaycush. The sequence continues at coordinate 29,288,890 of NC_052317.1, read as the reverse complement.
AAGGGCACTTTTCTAAGTAGCAATTTAGTTTTTCCTCAGTTGCTTTGACTCTAAAAACCGCAAAGGTTGTGATGTGTACCATATGTCTCACATAAAGATGACTGATGGTCGGCTAGTAATGTTACAAACATCTCTAATCATCTAATCATATATTCTAGACAGATCACATCTTAAAGTTGAGATTAAAAAGGATAACTTTTTTTCAAATGCAAAAATATTGCATGAAAATCTGTTTAGATATCAGCAAAGCATTTTTCTTGCTGCCTCGTTGAAGCTATACTAGAATGTCTCAGAATAAATTGACTGGTGCTTTCATCTCAGAACCCAGGTGAATGGAAAATTGGGTGCTCTTCTGGCATTTTTCATGCATTTTTACATGACGCAGCTTAGAGTGTGTTTTAATCAATCGAGAGACATGGTCCGTACCAAGCAGACAGTACTAAGCACTTGTTAGAACATACAGTCAGGTCCATAAATATTTGGACATTGACCAAGTTATTATTATTTTAGCTGTCTACCACAGCATATTGGAGTTGAAATTAAATAGTGCAGACTTTCAGCTTTAATTTGAGGGTATTTACATCCAAATCAGGTGAACGGTGTAGGAATTACAGCACTTTTTATATGTGGTCCACCCTTTTAAGGGACCAAAAGTAATTGGACAATTGGCTGCTCAGCTGTTCCATGGCCAGGTGTGTGTTATTCCCTCATTAGTTAATTTACAAGTAAGCAGAAAAACAGTCTAGAGTTGATTTCAAGGGTGGCAAAGAGCTGTCACTGCCAGTGAAGCAAGAAATGATTAGGTGGAAAAACCTAAACAAACCCATCAGAGAGATAGCAAAAACATTAGGTGTGGCCAAATCAACTATTTGGTACATTCTTAAAAAGAAAGAACGCACTGGTGAGCTCAGGAACACCAAAAGGCCTGGAAGACCATGGAAAACAACTGTGGTGGATGACAGAATAATTATTTCCCTGCTGAAGAAAAACCCCTTCACAACAGTTGGCCAGATAAAGAACACCCTCCAGGAGGTAGGCATATCTGTGTCAAAGTCAACATTCAAGAGAAGACTTCATTAGAGTAAATACAGATGGTGTACCACAAGATGTAAACCATTGGTAAGCCTCAAACCGGAAGACCAGATTAGAGTTTGCAAAACAACATCTAAAAAAGCCTGTACAGTTGTGGAACAACATCCTATGGACAGATGAGACAAATATCAACTTGTAACAGAATAATGGGAAGAGAAGAGTATGGAGAAGGGAAGGAACTGCTCACAATCTGAAGCTTACCACCTCACCTGTGAATCATGGTGGAGGTAGTTATGGCGTGGGCATGTGTTGCTGCCAATGGACTGGTTCTCTTGTATTTGTTGATGATGTGACTGCTAACAAAAGCAGCAGGATGAATTCTGAAGTGTTTAGGGTTATATGATCTACTCAGATTCAGCCAAATGCTTCAATTCATTGGACGTCGCGTCACAGTGCAGATGGACAACGACCCAAAGCACACTGCGAAAGCAACCCAATACTTTTTTAAGGCAACGAAGTGGAATGTTCTGCAATGGCCAAGTCAATCACCTGACCTGAATCCAATTGAGCATGCATTTCACTTGCTGAAGGTAAAACTGAAAGCAAAATGCCCCAAGAACAAGCAGGACCTGAAGACAGCTGCAGTAAAGACCTGGCAGAGCATCACCAGGGAAGAAACCCAGCAGTTGATGTCTATGGGTTCCAGACTTCAGGCTATCATTGACTGCAAAGGATTTGCAACCAAGTATAAAAACTCACAATTTAATTCATTAATATGTAAGTTTGTACAATTACTTTTGAGCTCCTAAAATTGGGACGACGACATAAGTGCTGTAATTTCTACGCCATTCACCCAATTTGGATGTAAGTATCCTCAAATTGCTCATCTTTATTGTTTCCTTTCAAATCCATTGTGGTGGCGTACAGAGACATAATGATAATAACTCAAAATATTTATGGACCTGACTGTATGTGGGTTAGGTAATACATGCTTTCTAGATACTACCTACCAAACGTGCAGAAAATAGGATTGGTGTAGCTCAGGTAATACTAATTACATTTTTGGGATCATCTATTAAATGAACAAACAAATCACTTTTAATCTGCAGAAACTGAATTTAATAAGACAGTCCAACATCTCACTCACTCCAAGTGCAACATCTGCCTGAAAGACAGAGCACTGATACATCACTTCCTACTGACCCCAGAATAGACACAGCAGCATATGCTTTTCCACTATGTCTCTCAACTTGCATAAACATTAACGGGACATGGATGTCTGCTCATCATGTCAACCCTACAGGCAATGCCAGTCTTCAGCCGAGAGGTTCTGTCTCAATATACATTAGTACAGAATGTCTGCATAGAGAAGACTTGATTCTTAGTGTGTTTATACTATCTGAACATAATACAACCAAAACCTCCAGTTAGATATTTAGCAGGCCCAATGTTCTATTGGAACATCCTTGTTGGCTGTAGCTGTAGAAATGTCCTCTTTGTCCGTGTTTGTTCTAAGAAATTGTATGGAGTTACAGCGTATGCATAGTTCTTACGTAATGATAAGCAAGGGTTTCATTGGAGGAAGTGTACTTCAACCATTCCAATTCATTCTCAAATTGTTTGGGGCAGTCAAAGTTTACAGGCTATTTATGTTCTACATCAGATGTACATTATTCTATTATATAAATGTACAGCCAAATGTCAGGGATCTTGTGCAGTATGTTACCACGTCCTACACAACTATTCTGCAATGCCTTGTTGACTAAGAGTAGACATCCAAGCTCAGCTGAAGGAAGTTTTTCTGGGATAATGTTGGCATTCACCTCTAGGCTCTTTATACCCAGTCGCTTCAGTGGACTGGAGCCTCCATCAAACTGGCACGGGACGCACAGAGCCAGGGGGTAGGATAGAATAGGCTTGGATGAAAAACGGAAAGAAAAGTGAACAAATGAGAGAGGACTGCCACCACTCTCAGGAAGCCTATAGGATATACCCCACTCTGCTCTGCGCTGCCTGGGAAGAGCAGTTGGATGGTGTGGGGGAAAAGAGAGGGGGGGGCAAGCACCGGCAGAGTTGCATGCTTTTCTCTGGTGTCTTGTGTCACTCTTTTCTCTGGGGGGCCCCGTCCAAGTCACATGGCTGTGCTTGATCTGTTACATAAACAGAGACCTCCGTGGCCCCCAGTCGGCTCCCATTAACTTAGTTCTGCAGAGAGAAAAAACTCTCTGTGTCTGGGTGACATTGGCAAAGGGCTGAGGAGAGGAAAGCTGTCGATGTTCACTTCTTGTTGTCCTTGTTGTTGCATCATTTAAACTCCACTGCATATAGACGACAGAACTCTCAATGACCTCTTGAAGGTGATAACTGATTGACATTGAGCATTAGGGTCTCACAAATACATTGTATATTTGTGCGCTTATCAAATGCTTGTGTAAAGGGTTGTTTGAACAGCATGCACCATTTGTGCAGCAAAAGATGACACACTAAAATGAATCTGTTTGTCAACTCAACAAATAATTTTGTACTTGATACCATTTTAAAGGAAACACTTTGACGTTTGTGGAAATGTGAAAAGAATGTAGGAGAATAACACATTAGATCTAGTAAAAGATAATACAAACAAAAAAACATGTGTTTTCAAAAAAAATGGTTCCGTTATCTTTGAAATGCAAGAGAAAGGTCATACATTAAGGTAGGATCCTAGGTGTAATATAGATTTTGTCCACAAGATGGCAGCAGTGTGTGTGCAACGTCTCAGACTGATCCAGTGAAGAATTAAATCACTACACAATATTTTGCTTCAAGTCTGCCAGGAGTTTGCCCAAATGTGCCGAATTGGTCAATTTAAACATTTTCAAGTACATAACCATACAGAACATACAAAAAATACTATGATAATAAAAAAAATCAGTTTACACACTCCCAGGAATGTCAAATATGATGGATCATTAGCTTCCCTACAGAAAATACACTAATCTTCACACATCTAGCCGGGAGGGGGGAGTCAGAGACAGTAGTGGGGTCAAACTGTGGAAGCCAGATCCTACATTTAAATATAAAATTGATTTTATCAAACAAATCTATGCTACATTTTATCTCTGGGACCCTCAGGATGACAAATCAGAGCAAGATTACTGAACGTAAGTACATTCATTTACCTTCAGAGGGGAATGTATCAAACCAATTGCCGTAATAAAAGTGTTTCGTTGTTGTGCACTATCCTCAAACAATAGCATGGTATTTTATTTCTGTAATAGCTACTGTAAATTGGACACTGCAGAATGTTTCTGCCCATATAAGACATGTCCCGGAAAGTTGGCTGTTGTATTCAACATTTTCTAGTCACATTATTGCATATTAAGCAACAACCGTCCCGGTTCAGGGACACAGTAGAGGTTCAATTGAGTGGGATTTTTTGTAATTGGAGATTACATTAAATGCCGAGCTTGAACAGAAAGTTTCATACACTGTCTTAGTTATTAACTGAGTGAGCACCACTTAATATATAATGACTAACTTATAATAACCAGAACATGTATATAAATAGGCTAGTTACTGGACCATCTGTGTCTTTTGGATGGCAGCAAGATTTTGGAGCTGTGCATGTGATCTGACTTCGAGAAGAAGCCACGTGATGGTCTGACTTTGTTGCTTCCCCCGGGGACAGCACAGCACATGGCTGGCTAGATGAACTCCTAATGCTCCAGTCATTCCAGCAGCATCCCCTTTTCTCCTCTAGATCTCCTCAGTCAGATTGGGGGAGGGGGGGATGGTTGGAGGAGGGGATGTTTGGAAGCAAGGCCTCTGGAGGATGGGTCCTTCAGGCCCAGCTGGCTTCGTTTCAGAGCCAGCACCCCACTCTGTCCACTCACTCACACAGCCTCACGTCTCAACCACTAAAATGGCCAAGATTCTCTTCTTGAGCACTCTCACCCAGCTCTCCACTCTCTCACCCAGCTCTCCACTCTCTCACCCAGCTCTCCACTCTCTCACCCAGCTCTCCACTCTCTCACCCAGCTCTCCGCTCTCTCACCCAGCTCTCCGCTCTCTCACCCAGCTCTCCGCTCTCTCACCCAGCTCTCTGCTCTCTCACCCAGCTCTCCACACTCTCAGCCAGCTCTCCACTCTCTCAGCCAGCTCTCCACACTCTCAGCCAGCTCTCCACACTCTCAGCCAGCTCTCTACACTCTCACCCAGCTCTCTACTCTCTCACCCAGCTCCCTACACTCTCACCCAGCTCTCTGCTCTCTCACTCAGCTCTCCGCTCTCTCACTCAGCTCTCCGCTCTCTCACTCAGCTCTCCGCTCTCTCACTCAGCTCTCCGCTCTCTCACCCAGCTCTCCGCTCTCTCACCCAGCTCTCTGCTCTCTCACCCAGCTCTCCACACTCTCAGCCAGCTCTCCACTCTCTCACCCAGCTCTCCGCTCTCTCAGCCAGCTCTCCACACTCTCAGCCAGCTCTCCACACTCTCAGCCAGCTCTCTACACTCTCACCCAGCTCTCTACTCTCTCACCCAGCTCCCTACACTCTCACCCAGCTCTCCGCTCTCTCACTCAGCTCTCCGCTCTCTCACTCAGCTCTCCGCTCTCTCACTCAGCTCTCCGCTCTCTCACTCAGCTCTCCGCTCTCTCACTCAGCTCTCCGCTCTCTCACTCAGCTCTCCGCTCTCTCACTCAGCTCTCCGCTCTCTCACTCAGCTCTCCGCTCTCTCACTCAGCTCTCCGCTCTCTCACTCAGCTCTCCGCTCTCTCACTCAGCTCTCCGCTCTCTCACTCAGCTCTCCGCTCTCTCACTCAGCTCTCCGCTCTCTCACTCAGCTCTCCGCTCTCTCACTCAGCTCTCCGCTCTCTCACTCAGCTCTCCGCTCTCTCACTCAGCTCTCCGCTCTCTCACTCAGCTCTCCGCTCTCTCACTCAGCTCTCCGCTCTCTCACTCAGCTCTCCGCTCTCTCAGACAGCTCTCCGCTCTCTCAGACAGCTCTCCGCTCTCTCAGACAGCTCTCCGCTCTCTCAGACAGCTCTCCGCTCTCTCAGACAGCTCTCCGCTCTCTCAGACAGCTCTCCGCTCTCTCAGACAGCTCTCCGCTCTCTCAGACAGCTCTCCACACTCTCTCAGACAGCTCTCCACACTCTCTCAGACAGCTCTCCACTCTCTCACTCAGCTCTCCGCTCTCTCACTCAGCTCTCCGCTCTCTCAGACAGCTCTCCGCTCTCTCAGACAGCTCTCCGCTCTCTCAGACAGCTCTCCGCTCTCTCAGACAGCTCTCCGCTCTCTCAGACAGCTCTCCGCTCTCTCAGACAGCTCTCCGCTCTCTCAGACAGCTCTCCGCTCTCTCAGACAGCTCTCCACACTCTCTCAGACAGCTCTCCACACTCTCTCAGACAGCTCTCCACTCTCTCACTCAGCTCTCCACTCTCTCACTCAGCTCTCCACTCTCTCACTCAGCTCTCCACTCTCTCACTCAGCTCTCCACTCTCTCACCCAGCTCTCCACTCTCTCACCCAGCTCTCCACTCTCTCACCCAGCTCTCCACTCTCTCACCCAGCTCTCCACTCTCTCACCCAGCTCTCCACTCTCTCACCCAGCTCTCCACTCTCTCACCCAGCTCTCCACTCTCTCACCCAGCTCTCCACACTCTCACCCAGCTCTCCATACTCTCACTCAGCTCTCCATACTCTCAGCCAGCTCTCCATACTCTCAGCCAGCTCTCCACACTCTCAGCCAGCTCTCCACACTCTCAGCCAGCTCTCCACACTCTCACAAAGCTCTCCACACAGCTCTCCACACTCTCACTCAGCTCTCCACACTCTCACTCAGCTCTCCACACTCTCACTCAGCTCTCCACACTCTCACTCAGCTCTCCACTCTCTCACCCAGCTCTCCACTCTCTCACCCAGCTCTCCACTCTCTCACCCAGCTCTCCACTCTCTCACCCAGCTCTCCACTCTCTCACCCAGCTCTCCACTCTCTCACCCAGCTCTCCACTCTCTCACCCAGCTCTCCACTCTCTCACCCAGCTCTCCACTCTCTCACCCAGCTCTCCACTCTCTCACCCAGCTCTCCACTCTCTCACCCAGCTCTCCACTCTCTCACCCAGCTCTCCACTCTCTCACCCAGCTCTCCACTCTCTCACCCAGCTCTCCACACAGCTCTCCACACTCTCACACAGCTCTCCACACTCTCACACAGCTCTCCACACTCTCACACAGCTCTCCACACTCTCACACAGCTCTCCACACTCTCACACAGCTCTCCACACTCTCACACAGCTCTCCACACTCTCACACAGCTCTCCACTCTCTCACCCAGCTCTCCACTCTCTCACCCAGCTCTCCACTCTCTCACCCAGCTCTCCACTCTCTCACCCAGCTCTCTACTCTCTCACCCAGCTCTCCATACTCTCAGCCAGCTCTCCACACTCTCACAAAGCTCTCCACACTCTCACAAAGCTCTCCACACTCTCACAAAGCTCTCCACACTCTCACACAGCTCTCCACACTCTCACACAGCTCTCCACACTCTCACCCAGCTCTCCACTCTCTCACCCAGCTCTCCACTCTCTCACCCAGCTCTCCACTCTCTCACCCAGCTCTCCACTCTCTCACCCAGCTCTCTACTCTCTCAGCCAGCTCTCCACACTCTCACAAAGCTCTCCACACAGCTCTCCACACTCTCACACAGCTCTCCACTCTCTCTTAAGTCGGATCACTTTTCACTGGACTCCCATGTCATACTCTCATGCTTGAATTTTAAAAAAATGGGCCTCTTTTTGTCTTCTATTGTTCCTGTAAGCCAGGGGGGAGGCCAATGCCATCACATCAGATCAACTCCTTGAATAGCCTTCTCCGTGAACTTTGCAGTTGTGTAAACATATGTTGTTCCCCTTAAGTGTGTGTACATTACTGTATTTATACATGGGATATTGTTTTTCAACAGGAAGTTCAAAAATAGCCAACGTTTGTCTTTAAGAAGAGTTAAATAATTACTTTTTTCTGAAAATACTTGTCCCCAGATGAAAAATATGACCAGTAACCCTAATCCTGCGTCAGAGGTTTCCAGTGATGTTTGAGCAGAAATAAAACATTGATGTGAAACATCAAAATACAGTTGATACAAATGACAAATCTGTTACCCACACACCCCAGTATACTAATGAAAGAGATGGATAAGGCTTGCATCTGCTTTGTATCCAGATATATTTCATTTAATTATGATTATTGGTGTCATTGAGGTATCTTTCGGAGGAAGACTGTAAGTCACTACACAACACAGCTATATGTTCATTGTAACACTGGCCAGATACATTTATTTTAACATTAGCCAGATACTGTTTTCTTCATACTGTTGTGCACCAAAGGTATTTGAGTTTAGCTCAAGGTCACTTACAGTATTAAATAGCATACAGTACAATGGCTAGCACATTGGGGAATGATTTTTCCAATTACAACTTATGTATATGAACTGTGATTTCTCCTTGGATACAAATATTTCAGCCTGGCCTTAAAGACTGGACGTAACATAGTAAATGTAAATCTGTGACAATCAAATTATTCTCAAAAGTATGATATGTTGCATTTGGTATGTTTACATAAGACAGAAGGTTACTTAAGCCCAAAAAATGTATACATACCATACAAAGTGTAACATATCATGATACATGGAGGGAGACAGATTTAGGTTTACTATATTAGGTCTACCCCAGAGTCCAGGTTGAATAGTTATGAAGTAGGGATATAGAATATGGGCAGAGAACAATACAATATGAATAAGGCATGGTTTGCTTCCACTGTACACATAGATGCTATTTTAGTCATGTGAAAAAAGCTGGCACATGCACTAAGTAACATTGTGTGCTATTGCGTTCCAGTTCTACGGCCTGACAAAAAGCCTTGAGTGTAAACACCATGTCTGAAAAGACGCGGAGCGTAGCGCAGTGGGACCTGTCCACCAGTCCCATCTTTGGCCATCCGCCTGGATGGAACGTCTAAATATTTGGACATCTGATATGACTGAGCGTACCTGTTGGATACATTCAAACGAATTTGGTGTAAGGCAATGTGGTTTTTATCTCTGGGTGGCACTTTGGAGAGTGGATATCCCAGCAGGCGCTCCCTCTCACTCTCTCTCTTTCTCCATTGTTGATTGTTACAATTGAGGACACCTGTTATAATTATGACATATAAGTAGAAGTACAGTTCCGTGTGTGTGTGTGAGAGCACTCACACGCATGACTAGCCATATGCCAACTACTATGAAGATGCGGCTACTTTACACATTGTGCATTTTAAAGGCAAGCTATCACATACACAACTATAGATGTACAGGTAGCCTAGGCATGGGGAGGTGAGGAGAGGGAGTTGTGTAGAGATAACCATGTGTTGCTGAGATCAGAGAAGTGGCAGAGATGGAGAGCTGTCATGTGTGTTACTTACTGAGTGTTGAGCTATAGGGGGTAGGTGTTGAGCAGTGTTGAGCAATAGGGGGTGGGTGTTGAGCAGTGTTGAGCTATAGAGGCTGGGTATTGAGCAGTATTGAGCTATAGGGGGTAGGTCTTGAGCAGTGTTGAGCTATAGGGGCTGGGTATTGAGCAATGTTGAGCTATAGGGGCTGGGTATTGAGCAGTGTTGAGCTATAGGGGCTGGGTATTGAGCAGTGTTGAGCTATAGGGTGTGGGTGTTGAGCAGTGTTGAGCAATAGGGGCTGGGTATTGAGCAGTGTTGAGCTATAGGGGCTGGGTATTGAGCAATGTTGAGCTAAATGGGCTGGGTATTGAGCAGTGTTGAGCTATAGGGGCTGGGTATTGAGCAATGTTGAGCTATAGGGGGTGGGTGTTGAGCAGTGTTGAGCTATAGGGTGTGGGTGTTGATCAGTGTTGAGCAATAGGGGCTGGGTATTGAGCAATGTTGAGTTATAGGGACTGGGTATTGAGCAGTGTTGAGCTATAGGGGCTGGGTATTGAGCAGTGTTGAGCTATAGGGGGTAGGTGTTGAGCAGTGTTGAGCTATAGGGGCTGGGTATTGCGCAGTGTTGAGCTGTAGGGGGTAGGTGTTGAGCAGTATTGAGCTATAGGGGCTGGGTATTGAGCAGTGTTGAGCAATAGGGGGTGGGTGTTGAGCAGTGTTGAGCTATAGAGGCTGGGTATTGAGCAGTATTGAGCTATAGGGGGTAGGTCTTGAGCAGTGTTGAGCTATAGGGGCTGGGTATTGAGCAATGTTGAGCTATAGGGGCTGGGTATTGAGCAGTGTTGAGCTATAGGGGCTGGGTATTGAGCAGTGTTGAGCTATAGGGTGTGGGTGTTGAGCAGTGTTGAGCAATAGGGGCTGGGTATTGAGCAGTGTTGAGCTATAGGGGCTGGGTATTGAGCAATGTTGAGCTAAATGGGCTGGGTATTGAGCAGTGTTGAGCTATAGGGGCTGGGTATTGAGCAATGTTGAGCTATAGGGGGTGGGTGTTGAGCAGTGTTGAGCAATAGGGGCTGGGTATTGAGCAATGTTGAGTTATAGGGACTGGGTATTGAGCAGTGTTGAGCTATAGGGGCTGGGTATTGAGCAGTGTTGAGCTATAGGGGGTAGGTGTTGAGCAGTGTTGAGCTATAGGGGCTGGGTATTGCGCAGTGTTGAGCTGTAGGGGGTAGGTGTTGAGCAGTATTGAGCTATAGGGGCTGGGTATTGAGCAGTGTTGAGCTATAGGGGCTGGGTATTGAGCAATGTTGAGCTAAATGGGCTGGGTATTGAGCAGTGTTGAGCTATAGGGGCTGGGTATTGAGCAATGTTGAGCTATAAGGGGTGGGTGTTGAGCAGTGTTGAGCTATAGGGGCTGGGTATTGAGCAGTGTTGAGCTATAGGGTGTGGGTGTTGAGCAGTGTTGAGCTATAGGGGCTGGGTATTGAGCAATGTTGAGTTATAGGGACTGGGTATTGAGCAGTATTGAGCTATAGGGGCTGGGTATTGAGCAGTGTTGAGCTAAATGGGCTGGGTATTGAGCAGTGTTGAGCTATAGGGGCTGGGTATTGAGCAATGTTGAGCTATAGGGGGTGGGTGTTGAGCAGTGTTGAGCTATAGGGTGTGGGTGTTGATCAGTGTTGAGCAATAGGGGCTGGGTATTGAGCAATGTTGAGTTATAGGGACTGGGTATTGAGCAGTGTTGAGCTATAGGGGCTGGGTATTGAGCAGTGTTGAGCTATAGGGGGTAGGTGTTGAGCAGTGTTGAGCTATAGGGGCTGGGTATTGCGCAGTGTTGAGCTGTAGGGGGTAGGTGTTGAGCAGTATTGAGCTATAGGGGCTGGGTATTGAGCAGTGTTGAGCTATAGGGGCTGGGTATTGAGCAATGTTGAGCTAAATGGGCTGGGTATTGAGCAGTGTTGAGCTATAGGGGCTGGGTATTGAGCAATGTTGAGCTATAAGGGGTGGGTGTTGAGCAGTGTTGAGCTATAGGGGCTGGGTATTGAGCAGTGTTGAGCTATAGGGTGTGGGTGTTGAGCAGTGTTGAGCTATAGGGGCTGGGTATTGAGCAATGTTGAGTTATAGGGACTGGGTATTGAGCAGTATTGAGCTATAGGGGCTGGGTATTGAGCAGTGTTGAGCTGTAGGGGGTAGGTGTTGAGCAGTGTTGAGCTATAGGGGCTGGGTATTGAGCAATGTTGAGCTAAATGGGCTGGGTATTGAGCAGTGTTGAGCTATAGGGGCTGGGTATTGAGCAATGTTGAGCTATAGGGGCTGGGTATTGAGCAGTGTTGAGCTATAGGGGGTAGGTGTTGAGCAGTGTTGAGCTATAGGGGGTAGGTGTTGAGCAGTGTTGAGCTATAGGGGGTAGGTGTTGAGCAGTGTTGAGCTATAGGGGCTGGGTATTGAGCAGTGTTGAGCTATAGGGGCTGGGTATTGAGCAGTGTTGAGCTAAATGGGCTGGGTATTGAGCAGTGTTGAGCTATAGGGGGTGGGTGTTGAGCAGTGTTGAGCTATAGGGGCTGGGTATTGAGCAGTGTTGAGCTATAGGGTGTGGGTGTTGAGCAGTGTTGAGCAATAGGGGCTGGGTATTGAGCAATGTTGAGCTATAGGGTGTGGGTGTTGAGCAGTGTTGAGCAATAGGGGCTGGGTATTGAGCAATGTTGAGTTATAGGGACTGGGTATTGAGCAGTGTTGAGCTGTAGGGGGTAGGTGTTGAGCAGTATTGAGCTATAGGGGCTGGGTATTGAGCAGTGTTGAGCTATAGGGGCTGGGTATTGAGCAATGTTGAGCTAAATGGGCTGGGTATTGAGCAGTGTTGAGCTATAGGGGCTGGGTATTGAGCAATGTTGAGCTATAGGGGGTGGGTGTTGAGCAGTGTTGAGCTATAGGGGCTGGGTATTGAGCAGTGTTGAGCTATAGGGTGTGGGTGTTGAGCAGTGTTGAGCAATAGGGGCTGGGTATTGAGCAATGTTGAGTTATAGGGACTGGGTATTGAGCAGTATTGAGCTATAGGGGCTGGGTATTGAGCAGTGTTGAGCTATAGGGGGTAGGTGTTGAGCAGTGTTGAGCTATAGGGGCTGGGTATTGAGCAATGTTGAGCTAAATGGGCTGGGTATTGAGCAGTGTTGAGCTATAGGGGCTGGGTATTGAGCAATGTTGAGCTATAGGGGCTGGGTATTGAGCAGTGTTGAGCTATAGGGGCTGGGTATTGAGCAGTGTTGAGCTATAGGGGGTAGGTGTTGAGCAGTATTGAGCTATAGGGGCTGGGTATTGAGCAGTGTTGAGCTATAGGGGCTGGGTATTGAGCAATGTTGAGCTAAATGGGCTGGGTATTGAGCAGTGTTGAGCTATAGGGGGTGGGTGTTGAGCAGTGTTGAGCTATAGGGGCTGGGTATTGAGCAGTGTTGAGCTATAGGGTGTGGGTGTTGAGCAGTGTTGAGCAATAGGGGCTGGGTATTGAGCAATGTTGAGTTATAGGGACTGGGTATTGAGCAGTATTGAGCTATAGGGGGTGGGTGGGGAAGAGAAGGGTGGGGATATTGCAACTAACAAGCCTCCCTCAGCTGGGTGGGTGTTAATTTCAAACTGCAGTCAGATGTTCTTAAGTTTGACCCCTCCGATGAGGGTCACTTGCCAGGGGAGGGAGGGAGGGATTTTTTTCTTCTATTTTTTATACTTCCTTCTTGGGCAGAAGGCTGGCGTAATAGAAACCAGACACGAGTCAGAATGTGAGGCATTCACAGGAGAAAGAGTTCAGTTCCGTCCTCACTCAGTGGATAAACAGAAAAGAGAAAGGATAGACAGAAAATGCTGTAATAACATATAGTCTTAGTATAAGATGTTTGTTGATTTTACTATGTGGGGAAGATAATGTTGTTGTTAGCTAGTGGGGGTCACGGCATCAGATCAGGATCAGGATGGACCCTCCATTTCATTGCTGTTGTGGAGACTATGCACGGGAGCTCTAGAGATGGCCGTGGAAATGTGGACAAAGTTATGTTTGAACATAGCGTGCGGTGCAACTTCTTCTCCAGGTGGGTTTTGTCAGTTCTCCGTCAACATTTTCTCCAAACCCTAGGATGCCGATCTCTGCAGAGTTACCGTATTTTCCACTGTCATACTGTAGGTGTTGTATTTGGGAAATAGAAAGTTGACTTCAACCCATAAAGAACTTGTCTCTGATTGCCAATGATTGAATTTGAATGGTAGGTTTTTTTATAGACTGAAAATGCAATATGAAATTCCAAGATGTGTCTGGGTAAAAATGCTAAATGCAAAAATAGAATGTAAAATGAAACTGTTATGCCAGGTGTACCACAGTTTTAAATCCACAGGGTAAAAGTATAGCTTAGAAATAACATTGAGATAAGTGTCTATTAGAAATACTCAAGGGTTTTGATCCATATGCTCAACTAGGGCTGGAAATTGCCAGGGACCTCACCATGCAATATTATCACGATACTTAGGTGCCGATACGATATGTATTGCGATTCTCACGATTCTATATGTATTGCGATTCGATGTTCCAAACATATTGCTCACCATGTGTCTTCTGCAGAGGGACAAGAGACAGCCATGAGAACAAGTTTTGATCAGTCAGGGAAATAAAAGTGCTGAAAACAAATTGGCTCACTATTTAAAAATAAGATTGAGAACAATCTATGAAGGGCAACAATTAACAATTAAGGCCTAGCGATTAATTAAGAACTTTTGGCCAGTAACTGAAAGGTCACTGGTTCAAATCCCTGAGCCAACTCGGCGAAAAAGTCTGACGATGTGCCCTTGAGCAAGGCACTTAACCCTAATTGATCCTGTAAGTCTCTCTGGATAAGAGCATCTGCTAAATGACTAAAATGTAAATGAAGGAAAAATACTGGAGTTTTGGTACAGCCAACAAGCACAAAAATTATATTGCGATATTGTCAAAACGATACGACATATCGTCAAATATTCTTATATGTAACTGTATCAATCTTTTTCGCCATCACTATGCTCATCACCTTAAAGCCCAATATGCCTCCTCTCTCTGACAGCAATTTAATCTCAAACATCTGCATCCTTTAGTCCCGCTGTGTAAAACGTATTTTGCAGCAAAAAAAAGTAGTTAAACTTGACATACACCTCTGACCAGGGGCACAACTTTCAGTGGGACGGATGGACGGGGGGATCCTTATACAGATTTGTACGATTTGGAATATATTTGACGTGTTCAAAATATTGGTTTAGATCATGTTCAATGATGAATAAAAGTGATAGACTACAACTTTTCATTAGTTATTCATAATAGGACACAGGTCAAAGGTCAAGATCTTGAGGGCAAGTCAAGTTGCACTCCCCAGGTGCGATTGCCTTCAATGGGAGAACAAGGCTGGGGTCAATTCAAACTGAAGGCAGTCAGTTCAGGAAGTAAACTTAACTAAAAATGTATCTATTTTCAATAACTTCTCAATAAACTGAGGAGTAAAAGCTATTTATTTCAAAGATCCCCCCCCCCCCCCCCCCAAAAAAAAATGTATACATTAAAATCACTTTCTGAATTGACTGCCTTCAATTGTTATTGACCCCAGCCCTATGGAAGACCAAAGCATATGTTGTAATACAGAAATGGAAAGAGAGCCTACATAATAACAGTGCATCTTTTTGGTCATATCACTCTGTTGTTTTTTCCTTCAGCTAAATCCAGATACTGAAATCGATATTTTCAAGATTAATTTATATTAGGAAAGGGAATAAAATAAGATATGCCTACAATTAAAACTCACACATGAAGATAGTAATTGCGTTCATTAATACAGCATTCCCAAATCATGATTTTTCCATTACTTTGTTGAGACATGTTGTTAACAGAAATTAAACATTGTTATTCCCCAAAGGCTCTGTTAGCAGGCTTGTGAGCATGAAAACATGTTTATTGCTTTCTTGCATGGGTAACTTGCTCTTTCTGACATTAAGCATGGTATATACAGAACGTGTTAGAGATCCCGCAAAAAATAGTACAATATCACACAGCGGAAGAGTAGTGTTAACAAGCTACACAAAAATATATTCCCTTTTCAAGTTCAACTGTAGGAAATTCCAACTGAATAAAATGATGTTGCAAACTACCAACAAACCACTGAATTGCTGTATACAGTCCCACCTCTAAAGCACTATTCATAATAAAGCCAAGCCATAATCCTCGATTGGGCTTCAGTTAAACAAACCTGCCTTACCTCAAGATCTAGGCAGTGATGTACTTTAGTGAAGTGTAATTTTACAGATACGGTTTACTAACTTATTACACTAGGTAAGTGTTTCAAATAAGGGTTCACCCACCTATTTTTTACACCCCTGGTCCTGGGGCAGATGAAGAGTTACCCACAGTAGCTGCCATCTGTGGCCTGGCCATGTGGTGCTAGCTGATCCTCCCTCCCTCCTCAGTGTGAGATTGAAGCAGCAGCACTGGGTCTGGAGGGCAGGCCTCGTGGCAGCTAGACAGACGAACAAGTCTCTCCTGTTCATTGTGTTCACTCAGATGGCAGCGAAGGGAGATCAGGGGAGATGGCATGTCCCACGCCAGGGAAAACAGTGCTGCTATATAGTCATGATACTATCAACTCACAAAGCGGGCAGTCAGCCTGCTCTGTGTGTGAGGGGAGTAGTAACACTAGTGGGACAACATCCTGGGGTATAGATGGTTTACTTTTGTTCAGCTAGAATTTGAATTTTTATTAGGATCCCATTAACTAACGCCATAGCGTCAGCTAGTATTCATGGGGTCCATAGAACTTAAAAGAGATTGCAAAAAATGACATTTACATTAAGACATTACAAACATTTAACAGGTCGACGTCTCTAGACTAAGATTCAGCAGTCGATCTGAGAGACCCAGGTCAACGTTCAAGGGAACCTATAGGGATTCTCTCTCAGAATACCGAGAGCAGCACACAGAGACACCTTCACATATGTGTTCTCTCTCTCCTCCTCCATATGCCTCCTATCTTCATATCACCCAGCTGCATCACTCAGTACACTCCTTTAACCTGGGGAGAATTAATCTAGTTATCCCTTCATTCAGTTATCAGAAGCTGCATCATTAAATAATATGAGAATAGTAGAAGCTTTTGAGTAATCTTTACAGTAAGTTAGGTACCCCTCACTATGTATGTATATGTTTGACTAGTCTAAGGTATAGCCTATGCAATGGATTACAATTTAAATGAGTTATATCATTGTCACACTGGTAGGAATTTGTGTGATATGTCATAAAACATTTTTGTGTTTTTAGCTAAATTGAATTGATCATTAACATTATTTAAAAAAGAATGCACTCCAATAGTTTTGTGCGTTTGATAATTATAGTGTATAAGAAAGGACATACAAGAAAGCCAAATTAGGACATAGTTTTTTTGCACATGGAAGTGAGTGGGAACAGTCTATTAATCATTTGATTAATTTCAAACTGGGCCCAGGGATTATCTTCATAGTTGTTGCTTTTAATTAACATTAGTCTGTTGTGTTGTGTCCCTCTGAGGTCTTGCATGTCCAACGCCTTGGTTGACACTGTAGTGTGAATTTAATTGGATTATCTTGACTGCTGATGGGCTGAGGATCATTAAATGCCTCAGCTTGCCTTACAAAGCAACTTTGGCATCATGTACTATTTATTATAGCAAAAGTTGTGTGAAAATATATAATTTTAATGCATTTATTTTGTGTTCATGTTGGGATTATCTCAATATCAAATAATTTCTGGGTAACCATGAATTACCTTACTATGATTGTTTTCAATTAAAATGCTTATAAAGAAACAACAATAGTTTCTTTGCAAAGAGCAATTTCTCAAGCAGAATTTTGCTATGACTGTCAGAGTGGAGTGAGTGGGGAGGGGAAAACCAAAAAATAGTTATTGGCAGAGAGCTTTGGAACCCTCTTTCTTATTGGTCTGTTAACTAATTGACCACCTGTTGACTTAACAGTATTATTCCAACTTCATAGTGTGAAAACATGTATAAAACACAGAAAATCACGTTTTTGACTGCACTGGGCCTTTAAAAGAAAAGCAGGTTTTAATGAACCAAACCCCTAATTATACTTATTCTGTGTTCCCAGATTCTAGTTGAAAAGCCTCTATGACCACCATGAGCTGGAGCTTTCTAACTCGTCTTCTGGAAGAGATCCACAACCATTCCACCTTTGTGGGGAAAGTGTGGCTCACAGTGCTCATCATCTTCCGCATCGTGCTGACTGCCGTGGGGGGCGAGTCCATCTACTCGGACGAGCAGACCAAGTTTACCTGCAACACCAAGCAGCCCGGCTGTGACAACGTGTGCTATGATGCCTTCGCCCCGCTTTCGCATGTCCGCTTCTGGGTCTTCCAGATCATCATGATCTCCACCCCCTCGGTCATGTACCTGGGCTACGCCATACACAAGATAGCCCGCGCTTCCGAGGTGGAGCGCCGGAAGTTCCACCACCGGAAGAAGCCCATTCAGGCCCACAGGTGGAGGGAGAGCCACCCGCTTGAGGAGGTGCTGGAGAATGAGGACGATGATGCAGAGCCCATGATCTACCAGGAGGACGTGGTGGAAGTCCAGGAGGTCAAGCTGGAGCCGGCCAAGCCTCAGAAACATGACGGCCGCCGGCGGATCATGCAAGAGGGCCTGATGAGGATCTACGTCCTGCAGCTTCTGTCCCGGGCCGTATTTGAGATTGGCTTCCTGGTGGGCCAGTATCTTCTCTATGGCTTCCGTGTTAATCCGTCCTATGTGTGCAATAAGGTGCCCTGTCCCCACAAGGTAGACTGCTTCATCTCTCGGCCCACAGAGAAGACCATATTCTTGCTCATCATGTACGTGGTCAGCTGCCTCTGCCTGCTCCTTAATGTTTGCGAGATGTTCCACTTGGGTATCGGAAAGTTCCGGGACACTCTCCGCAAGAGGAGGAACCAGGGGGGGAGACGGCCCTCGTACAGCTACCCGTATTCCCGTAACATCCCCACCTCTCCCCCCATGTACAACCTGGTCATGAAATCAGACAAGCCCAACAGGATCATCCCCAATAGTCTTATCACCCACCATGAGAAGAACATGGCCAACGATGCCCTGGAACATCACCAGGAGTGCACCAGTCCAGACGAGAACATCCCCTCGGACCTGGCCAGCCTGCACCGCCACCTACGGGTGGCCCAAGAGCAGCTTGACATGGCTTTCCAGACCTACAATACTAACAAGAACCAGCCCACCTCCAGGACAAGTAGTCCAGTGTCTGGGGGCACCATGGCAGAGCAGAACAGGGTCAACACAGCCCAGGAGAACCAAGGAGCCAGGCCAAAATCAGCTACTACAGAGAAAGCTGCGACCATTGTAAAAAACGGAAAGACTTCTGTATGGATTTAAGAATGATTAACTTCACGTGGTACAGTAATCATACTGAAAAGCCATTTTTCAATTTCCAGGACCATATTCTGCGGATACTGGAAGATGTGTGAGATGAGACAAGATATTAAAGGCTTTGGAGCATGAATCGATTGCACTGCCCGAATACACTGTAAAAAGTACAATTTCATTCAACATACAATTGTAAGGCAACCAGCTGCAATAGGATTGTGAGTTTGCTCAACAACATTTTCACACACAAATGTTTTGTTGTGAGTTTGCTCAACAACATGTTTGTTGAGCAAACTCACAATCCTACTGTACGTTGAATCAACATCTTTTTTTTTACAGTGTAGATTTAACTTTTGTCACCAGCAGAAACCAGCAGTGTGACATGTCGGATCAGGAGCACACAAAATAGGCACATCAGAACAATAGTAAACACTTTTTTTTAAACAAACAAACAAACAAACAAATACAGTAATATGGATCCTATTATTAGTATGTTATTGTGTGCTTTAAATGCCATAGCCTGAACATAATTAATATATGCATATGTTGCTTAGTCAAATTTTTATAATTTTAGCGATTTATAGGGAGATATAAAATAAACCATGCTGGCAATATAATTTTACCCTAGCTATTGAACTGGATTAATTTGACAAAATATATTTATAATGGCTTTAACTATAACAATTGTGGCCTCGTTAGCCTAGTTAAAAGCAATGCAGTGGTAAGCACTGTTTAATGGTACTATGCTTGAATCATGATGTTTGATAAATGGACAGTCAACCAAATGTGAAGATTTTTTTGTTGTTGAGAAATTCAGAACTGTTCAGATTTGCACTTGTAACTTTTTAACTCATTTTGAGTTGTATTATGACACTTAGAGAAATGATGCATGAATAATGTATTTGTTTAAGAAATTTTGGATGTAGTTAGTATAGGTTTTGTTGAAAGAAGAGATGTGACATGTTATAGGACAAATGGTGTTCCATCAGCAGCAAACATTTGAGCTACACTGTTCTCCATAAAGTCATATTTTAATTCACTCCACTTCTCAAAGCTTTGTCGTGTTAAGCATTGTCGGAATAAATTAGTTAAAGAAGAAAAAGGTAAGTTGTTGTATTGAAAACTTACCGTAAACCAATTTCTGATAATTTCTGATGTTTTTGTGGGGCATATAATGCATGCTTTAACTTTAAAACATTGCTACATTTTTACACATATGACATATACAATACAATGTACATAGTCAAAAATCTATCCTCATAAAGTTGACTCCATATTTTCCTATATTTAGGAATCTGTCTTGAATCAAGTAGTTTTCTGCATTGTTTTCATAGTAGATACATACTGTAATTCTGCCTTTAGCATTATGATACTCCAGTCCAAAGTGCCTCAAACGGTTAAGATTGTTCCTGTGTTTTATTCCCCCAAAAATAAACCTAGGTTATAATGATTGGTGTGTCTCTAATTATATGTCATTGTATATTGTATGTGAAAGGGAATACCTAGTCAAATCAAATGTTATTTGTCACATGCGCTGAATACAACAGGTGTAGTAGACCTTACAGTGAAATGTTTACTTACAAACCCTTAACCAACAATGCTTTAAGAAGTTAAGAAGAAAAACGTGTTAAGTAAAAAATGTTTAAGTAAAAAAATTAAAATAAAAGTAACAAATAATTAAATAGCAGCAGTAAAATAACAATAGCGAGGCTATATACAGGGGGTACCGGTACAGAGTCAATGTGCAGGGGCACCAGTTAGTCGAGGTAATTGCGGTAATATGTACATGTAGGTAGAGTTAAAGTGACCATGCATAGATAATAAACAGAGAGTAAATAATAAACAGATGAGTAGCAGCTTAAAAGAGGGGTCTGGGTAGCCCTTTGATTAGCTGTTCAGGAGTCTTATGGCTTGGGGGTAGAAGCTGTTAAGAAGCCTTTTGGACCTAGATTTGTCGCTCCGGTACCGCTTGCCGTGCGGTAGCAGAGAGAACAGTCTATGACTAGGGTGACTGGAGTCTTTGACAATTTTTAGGGCCTTCCTCTGACACCGCCTGGTATAGAGGTCCTGGATAGCAGGCAGCTTAGCAGCAGTGATGCCGAGGCCGAGCAGTTACCATACCAGGCAGTGATGCAACCAGTCAGGATGCTCTTGATGGTGTAGCTGTAGAACCTTTTGAGGATCTGAGGACCCATGCCAAATCCTTTTAGTTTCCTGAGGAGGAATAGGCGTTGTTGTGCCCTCTTCACTACTGTCTTGGTGTATTTGAACCATTCTAGTTTGTTGATGTGGACACCAAGGAACTTGAAGCTCTCAACCTGCTCCACTACAGCCCCACCGATGAGAATGGGGGCGTGCTTGGTCCTTCTTTTCCTGTAGTCCACAATCATCTCCTTTGTCTTGATTACGTTGAGGGATAGGTTGTTATTCTGGCACCATCCGGTCAGGTCTCTGACCACCTCCCAATAGGCTGTCTCGTTGTTGTCGGTGATCAGGACTACTACCACTGTTGTGTCGTCTGCAAACTTGATGATGGTGTTAGAGTCGTGCCTGGCCATGCAGTCGTGGGTGAACAGGGAGTACAGTAGGGGGCTGAGCATGCAGCCCTGAGGGGCCCCCGTGTTGAGGATCAGCGTGGCGGATGTGTTGTTACCTATCCTTACCACCTGGGGGCGGCCCGTCAGGAAGTCCAGTTAGTCCCAGGGTCCTTAGCTTAGTGATGAGCTTTGAGGGCACTATGGTGTTGAATGCTAAACTGTAGTCAATGAATAGCATTCTCACGTAGGTGTTCCTTTTGTCCAGGTGGGAAAGGGCAGTGTGGAGTGCAATAGAGATTGCATCATCTGTCGATCTGTTTTGGCGGTATGCAAATTGGAGATGGTCTAGGGTTTCTGGGATAATGGTGTTAATGTGAGCCATTACCAACCTTTCAAAGCACTTCATTGTAATTATTGTGATTATACTAGCAGAATAGCTTATTGAACATGTGACTAATGGCTGATAACATAATGGCACTGTAAAATTGTCTGAACACAGTTCAGCAACAATGGATAAGTCTGCCCTTCTTTCTCACCGGTACAGTTAGAAATATTAGTAGTATTATTGGGGACGAAGTGATACTCCTCCTCGGCTTCTCTCAGCTATGAAGACAGGTTATCAGTCAGAACTGCCTGTGAAAAAGCAGCTAAATTATGCAAAAAGTTTAACATGGGGGGAAACATAAAACAAATAATCAATAGCTAGGCTTCCATCCAATTTGCAACAAATTTTCATGCGAATATCGTAAAATCTGCATAAACAATACGTGCATTTTCCCACCAGAGATGTGTTTCCATCAAAATTACTTTTTGAGGGAAAAAGGTTGTGCGTGATGATGTTGTGCACATTGAAAAAAAGTTGACGTTAAATTCTCATGTACAAAATGAAAAATACAAGTGAAATGGGTTTCCATCACATTTTCAACTCTATTGATGGTGTTGTCCCAAAATATTTTGCATTATATAGCAAATGTGCCCACTCTGATCTTGACACATGCCTAGCCAACATCTTGCATATACAGTGCAGATAGGCTAACTACATTATGAGATTATTATGGATAAGAGCGATATTATTTGTATTTGTCAAACAGCAGCCAAGCATCGATCATCATATCACCAGAATAAGATCCTCAATATTTATTGGAAAGGAGCATCAACCTCATCACCACACAACATATCATCACGTGACTCCAAGTTTATTTCAATATGATGGTTATTATATCAATATTTGTGTATAAAGGTGTTTCCACCGTCATTTCTCAAATAATTAATTTTACCGACACACAAAGTTCCCACTATGTCAAACGAACAAATTGTCTGTCAGCATTTATAAAATTGTACTGGCATTTCATGTTTCCATCAGCCGGTTGTGACTTTTTTTCATGCATCAAATAATTAATCCACATGAAATGGTTTGATGGAAACATTGTTAATGTAAAAGGAACTAATAAGTGCACAAGTTACAATTCAATAACTCTTTTTTTATTGTTCACGATAACTACAGTGCATTCGGAAAGTATTCAGACCCTTTGACTTTTTACACATTTTGTTACATTACAGCCTTATTCTAAAATGGATTAAATAAATAAACATCCTCATCAATCTACACACAATAACCCCACAATGGTGAAGCAAAGTTTTTTTGATACTTCTGTGAATTTATAAAAAAAAAATATATATATAATTATTTACATAAGTATTCAGACCATTTGCTATGAGACTCGAAATTGAGCTCATGTGCATCCTGTTTCCATTGATCATCCTTAAGATGTATCTACAACGTGATTGGAGTCCACCTGTGGTAAATTCAATTGATTGAACATGATTTGGAAAGGCACACACCTGTCTATATAAGGTCCCACAGTTGACAGTGCATGTCAGAGCAAAAACCAAGCCACGAGGTCGAAGGAATTGTCCGTAGAGCTCCGAAACAGGATTGTGTCGAGGCACAGATCTGGGGAAGGGTACCAAAATATTTCTGCAGCATTGAAGGTCCACAAGAACACAGTGACCTCCATCATTCCCGAAACGGAAGAGGTTTGGAACCACCAAGACTCTTCGTAGAGCTGGCTGCCCGGCCAAACTGAGCAATCGGAGGAGAAGGGCCTTGGTCAGGGAGGTGACCAAGAAGCCAATGGTCATTCTGACAGAGCTCTAGAGTTACTCTGTGGAAATTGGGAGAACCTTCCAGAAGGACAACCCTATCTTCAGCACTCCACCAATCAGGCCTTTATGGTAGAGTGGCCAGACAGAAGCCAATCCTCAATAAAAGGCACATGACAGTCCGCTTGGAGTTTGCCAAAAAGCACCTAAAGACTCTCAGACCATGAGAAACAAGATTCTCTGGTCTGATGAAACCAAGATTGAACACTTTGGCCTGAATGCCAAGCGTCCCGTCTGGAGGAAACCTGGAATCATCCCTACGGTGAAGCATGGTGGTGGAAGCATCATGCTGTGGGGATGTTTTTCAGAGGCAGGGATTGGGAGACTAGTCAGGTTCGAGGCAAAGATGAAAGGAGCAAAGTACAGAGAGATCATTGATGAAAACCTGCTCCAGAGCACTCAGGACCTCAGCCAGCGGCGAAGGTTCACCTTCCAACAGGACAATGACCCTAAGCACACAGCCAAGACAACGCAGGATTGGCTTTGGGACAAGTCTCTGAATGTCCTTGAGTGGCCCAGCCAGAGCCCGGACTTGAACCCGATCGAACATCTCTGGAGAGACCTGAAAATAGCTGTGCAGCAACGCTCCCCATCCAATCTGACAGAGATTGAGAGGATCTGCAGAGAAGAATGGGAGAAACTACACAAATACAGGTGTATCAAGCTTTTAGCATCATACCCAAGAAGACTCGAGCCTGTAATTGCTGCCAAAGGTGATTCAACAAAGTACTGAGTAAAGGGTGTGAATACTTATGTAAATGTGATATTTCAGTTATTTATTTATAAATTTGCAAAAATGTCTAAACCTGTTTTGCTTTGTCATTATGGGGTATTGTGCGTAGATTGATGAGGGTAAAAAACGATTTAATCAATTTTACAATATGGCTATAACGGCTTGGGGGTAGAAGCTGTTCAGGGTCCTGTTGGTTCCAGACTTGGTGCATCAGTACCGCTTGCCATGCGGTAGCAGAGAGAACAGTCTATGACTTAGGTGGCTGGAGTCGGACAATTTTTAGGGCCTTCTCCTCTGACACAGCCTGGTATAGAGGTCCTGGATGACAGGGAGCTTGGCCCCAGTGATGTACTGGGCCGTACTCACTAACCCCTGTAGCGCCTTGCAGTCGGATGAAAAGTTGCTATACCCAGTGGTGATGCAGCCAGTCAAGATGCTCTCAATGCTGCAGCAGTAGAACTTTGAGGATCTGATGTCCGGTTGCAAATCTTTTCAGCCTCCTGAGGAGGAAGAGGCATTGCCGTGCCCTCTTCATGACTGTGACTGGACCATGATAGATCCTTAGTGATGTGGACACCGAGGAACTTGAAGCTCTCGACCCGCTACACTACAGCCCTGTCGACATGAATGGGGGAGTGCTCAGGCCTCCGTTTCCCATAGTCCACAATCAGCTCCTTTGTCTTGCTGACGTTGAGGTTGTTGTCCAGGCACCACACTGCCAGGTCTCTGACCTCTTCCCTATAGGCGGTCTCATCATCATCTGTGATAAGTCCAACCACTGTCGTGACGTCAGCAAACTTAATGATGGTGTGCGGCGACGCATTCATGGTTGAACAGGGAACTTAACACGCACTGCTGAGGGTCCCCCGTGTTGAGGGTCAGCGTGGCAGATGTGTTATTGCCTACACTCACCACCTGGGGACGGCCCGTCAGGAAGTCCAGGATCCAGTTGCAGAGGGAGGCGTTCAGTCCCAGGTTCTCAGGGTCCTTAGCTTAGTAATGAGCTTGGAGGGCACTATGGTGTGCTGTAGTCAATGAACAGCATCCTCACATAGGTGTTTCTCTTGTCTAGGTGGGAAAGGGCAGCATGGAGTGCAATAGATATTGAGTCATCTGTGGATCTGTTGGGGCAGCATGCGAATTGGAGTAGGTCCAGGTTGTCTGGGATAATGGTGTTGATGTGAGCCATGGCCAGCCTTTCAAAGCATGTCATGGCTACAGATGTGAGTGCTACGGGGCGATAGTCATTTAGACAGGTTACCTTGGCGTTCTTAGACACAGGGACTATGGTGGTCTGCTTGAAACATGTAGGCATTACAGACTGGATCAGGGAGAGGTTAAAAATGTCAGTGAAGACACGTGCCAGCTGGTCAGCACATTCTTTGAGTACAATTCCTGATAATCCTTCTTGCCTTGTAAATGTCAACCTGTTTATAGGTCTTTCTCACATCGGCTATGGAGAGCTTGATCACACAGTAATCTGGAACAGCTGGTGCTCTCATGCATGGTTCAGTGTTGCTTGCCTCGAAGCGAGCATTTAAGGCATTTAACTCGTCTGGTAGGCTTGTATCACTGGGCAGCTTGCGGCTGGGTTTCCCTTTGTAATCTGTGATGGTTTGCAAGCCCTGCCACATCTGACGAGCTTCAGAGCTGGTCTAGTAGAATGTGATCTTAGTTCTGTATTGATGTTTTGCCTGTTTGATTGTTCATTAGAGGGCATTGCGGGATTTCTTATTGGCACCCGGATTAGTGTCTTGCTCTTTGAAAGCGGCAGCTCTAGCCATCCATGGCTTCTTGTAATCCATGGGATATGTATGTATGGTCACTGAGGGGATGATGTCGTCGACGCACTTATTAATGAAGCCGGTGACTGACGTGGTAAACTCCTCAATGCCATCGGATGAATCCCGGAACAAATTCCAGTCTTTGCTAGCGAAACAGTCCTGTAGCTTAGCATGCACTTCATCAAACCAGTTCCTTATTGAGCGCGTCATTGGTACTTCCTGTTTGAGTTTTTGCTTGTAAGCAGGAATATGGAGGATAGAGTCATGGTGAGATTTCCCAAATTTGTGTGTGTGGAGTAAAGGAGTAAAGGCAACCTCCAGTTGCACAGGTAAAAAGCATAATATGTTCGGCGCTGAGGAGGGTGCGCATCTTTCCAGTTCCTGCTCGACTTAGATTTATTTTATTTTTTTTGCGTTATTGCTTTGTTAGCTCAGAATGTTCGTGCAATTATTTTCTATGACCGACAAACACTTCTGGATTTGTTCCCCGCGCAGCGGGCTTACCTGTTGCTCTTGGCCAAGATGACCTAAGGCAACGCCGGCAACGAAGAAGAGGAAGGAAAGGGGGACTCCAAGCTAGGCTATATGGCCTCCTCTTCTTAGTATCCTGATGGCCAATGTCCAATCGCTGGAAAATAAACTTTGTGAACTCAGAGAAAGGCTTCAATTGCAAAGGGACATTAGGTACTGATGTGTCTTTGTTTTTACTGAGACGTGGCTTACAGACAATATACTCGACTCTGCTATTCAACCAGATGGCTTCTCCATATTCCAAATGGATCGATCGGCGGCTCCTGGTAAGAGTCAGGGGGAGGGGTATGTTTCCTCATAAACAATTTCTGGTGTACTGAAGTTGAAAACATCGCAAGCTGTTCACCTGACCTGGAGTTTCTGATATTAAAATGCCGACCCCACTATATGCCGAGGGAATTCACTTGTGTTATTATCACAGCATCTACCGCCACAAGCAAACACCAAGGCGGAACTCGGTGAACTGTACAGGATCATTAGCCCACAAGAATCCTCTCACCCGGAAGCAGTCCTCATTGTCGCGGGTGGATTTAACCAAGCCTGTCTAAAACACATTTTCACAAAATATCACCAACATGTGTCCTTCCCCAGAAAAGGATCCGCTGTGCATGAACATGAATACACAAACATCTGTGATGCGTACAAGGCCATCCCCCGCCCCCACTTTTGCCAATCAGATTACATCTCTCTGTTCCTACTTCCCGCCTACAATCAGCAACTCAAGAGGGAGGCACCAACACAGAGAATAGTGAGGTGCTGGACAGAGGCAGACTCAATGCTGCAGGATTGTTTTGAGAATACTGATTGGAATATGTTCAAAGATTCAACCACCCTGGACTCATCCATAAACATTGAGTAATATACAGTGCCTTCAGAAAGTATTTACACCCGTTGACTTATTACCGTGTCTGAATTCTGGCTTTGGAAGGCCACCAAAAATTCTGAAATTTCCATCCCCAACTTCAACATTTTCCACCAAGATAGAACTGACAAAGGGGGTGGAGATGCAATCTACTGCAGAGATAGTCTGTAGAGTTCTGTCATGCTATCCAGGTCTGTGCCCAAACAGTGCGAGCTTCTACTTTTAAAAATCCACCTTTCCAGAAAAAAGTATCTCACTGTTGCCACTTGTTATATACCCCCCCCAGCCCCCAGCTGTGCCCTGGACACCATATGTGAATTAATTGCCCCCCATCTATCTTCAGAGTTCGTACTGTTAGGTGACCTAAACTGGGATATGCTGAACACACTACAATCTAAACTAGATGCCCTCAATCTCACACAAATTATCATGGAACCTACCAGGTAAAACCCTAAATCCGTAAACACGGGCACCCTCATAGATATCATCCTGACCAATTTGCCCTCCAAATACACTTCTGCTGTCTTCAACCAGGATCTCAGCGATCACTACCTCATTGCCTGCATCCGTAATGGGTCTGCGGTCAAACGACCACCCCTCACCACTGTCAAACGCTCCCTAAAACACTTCAGCGAGCAGGCCTTTCTAATTGACCTGGCCCGGGTATCCTGGAATGATATTGACCTCATTCCGTCAGTAGAGGATGCCTGGTTATTCTTTAAAAGTGCTTTCCTCACCATCTGAAATAAGCATGCCCCATTCAAAAAATGTAGAACTAAGAACAGATATAGCCCTTGGTTCACTTCAGACTTGTCTGCCCTTGACCAACACAAAAACATCTTGTGGCATACTGCATTAGCATCGAATAGCCCCCGCGATATGCAACTTTTCAGGGAAGTTAGGAACCAATATACACAGGCAGTTAGGAAAGCAGAGGCTAGCTTTTTCAAACAGAAATTTGCACCCTGTAGCACAAACTCCAAAAAGTTCTGGGACACTGTAAAGTCCATGAAGAATAAGAGCACCTCCTCCCAGCTGACCACTGCACAGAGGCTAGGAAACACCTTCACCACCGATAAATCTACAATAATCGAGAATTTAAATAAGCATTTTTCTACGGCTGGCCATGCTTTCCACCTGGCTACCACCACTACCACTACCACCTGGTCAACAGCTCTGCACCCCCCACAGCAACTTGCCCAAGCCTCCCCCACTTCTCCTTCACCCAAATCCAGATAGCTGATGTTCTGAAAGAGCTGCAAAATCTGGACCCCTACAAATCAGCTGGGATAAACAATCTGGACCCTCTCCTTCTAAAACTATCCACCGCAATTGTTGCAACCCCTATTACTAGCCTGTTCAACCTCTCTTTCGTATCGTCTGAGATCGCTAAAGATCGGAAAGCTGCCGCAGTCATCCCCCTCTTCAAAGGGGGAGACAGTCTAGACCCATACTGTTACAGACCTATATCTATCCTAACCTGCCTTTCTAAAGTCTTTGAAAGCCAAGTTAACTAACAGATTACCGACCATTTCAAATCCCACCGTACCTTTTCCGTTATGCAATCTGGTTTCCGAGCTGGTCATGGGAGTACCTCAGCTACGCTCAAGGTCGTAAACGATATCATAACCGCCATCGATAAAAGACAATAATGTGCAGCCGTCTTCATCGACCTGGCCAAGGCTTTCGACTCTGTCAATCACCGTATTCTTATCTGCAGACTCAATAGCCTTGGTTTCTCAAATGACTGCCTCGCCTGGTTCACCAACTACTTATCAGATAGAGTTCATTGTGTCAAATCGGAGGGCCTGTTGTCTGGACCTCTGGCAGTCTCTATGGGGGTGCCGCAGGGTTCAATTCTCGGGCTGACTCTTTTCTCTGATTACATGAATGACGTCGCTCTTGCTGCTGGTGATTCTCTGATCCACCGCTACGCAGACAACACCATTCTGTATACTTCTGGCCCTTCTTTGGACAGTGTTAACAAACCTCCAGATGAGCTTCAATGCCATACAACATTCCTTCCGTGGCCTCCAACTGCTCTTAAATGCAAGTAAAACTAAATGCATGCTCTTCAACCAATCGCTGCCCGCACCCACCCGCCCGTCTAGCATCACTACTGTGGATGGTTCTGACTTAGAATATGTGGACAACTACAAATACCTAGGTGTGTGGTTAGACTGTTAAATCTCCTTCCAGACTCACATAAACCATCTCCAATCCAACATTTATTCCAGAATCGGCTTCCTATTTCGCATCAAAGCATCCTTCCCTCATGCTGCCAAACACACCCTCATAAAACTGACTATCCTACCGATCCTTGACTTCGGCGATGTCATTTACAAAATAGCCTCCAACCCTCTACTCAGCAAATTGGATGTAGTCTATCAAAGTGCCATCCGTTTTGTTACCAAAGCCTAATATACTACAACCCACAACTGCGACCTGTATGCTCTTGTTGGCTGGCCCTCGCTACATATTCGTCGCCCACTGGCTCCAGGTCATCTATAAGTCTTTGCTAGGTAAAGCCCCGCCTTATCTCAGCTCACTGGTCACCATAGCAGCACCCACCCGTAGCACACGCTCCAGCAGGTATATTTCACTGGTCATCCCCAAAGCCAACTCCTCCTTTGGCTGTCTTTCCTTTCAGTTCTCTGCTGCCAATGACTGGAATGAATTGCAAAAATCACTGAAGCTGGTGTCTTATATCTCCCTCATTAACTTTAAGCATCAGGTGTCAGAGCAGATTACTGATCATTGCACCTGTACACAGCCCATCTGTAAATAGCCCACCCAACTACCTCATCCCCATATTGTTATTTATTTTTTGCTCCTTTGAACCCCAGTATCTCTACATGAACATTAATTTTCTACACATCTATCACATAAGTGTTTAATTGCTAAATTGTAATTATTTCGCCACTATGGCCTATTTATTGCCTTACCTCCCTAATCTTACTACATTTGCATACACTGTAGATATACTTTTCTATTGTGTTATTGACTGTACGTTTGCTTATTCCATGTGTAACTCTGTGTTGATGTTTGTGTCGCACTGTTTTGCTTATCTTGGCCAGGTCGCAGATGTAAATGAGAACTTGTTCTCAACTGGCCTACCTGGTTAAATAAAGGTGAAAATTTTATAAAAATTCATAAATTAATAAAAATTACACATTTTGTTGTGTTACAGCCTGCATTTAAAATGGATTGAATTGTCATTTTTGGCACTGGCCTACACACAATACCCCATAATGTCAAAGTGGACTTTTGTTTTTAGACATTTTTACAAATGAATGACAAGCTGAAATGTCTTGAGTCAATAACTATTCAACCCCTTTTGTTATGGCAAGCCTAAATAAGTTCAGGACTTCAAATGTACTTAACAAGTCACATAATAAGTTGCATGGACTCACTGTGTGCAACAATAGTGTTTAACATGATTTTTGAATGACTACTTCACAGAGTTGTGGACTCGAGTCACATGAATGAACCCCAATGACTCGTGATGTGTACAAGGAAAGCAGGTACGAGGTCCGCAAATCCATTAGGGACACAAAAAGACAATACAGACTCAAACTTGAATTGATGTTTGACAACTCAGACATGCATGTGATAAGGACTACAGACTATCACAGACTACAAAGCAAAATCCAGCTGTGCGGTGCCCGCCGAAGCCTCCCTCCCACACGAGCGTAACACATTCTATGCTTGCGTCAAGGCAGATAATACTGAGCCATCCTGGAACACGGTCGCTGCTCCGGATGACCAGGTGCTTTTGCTCTCTGAGGCTGACATGAGAAATCTCAAGAGTGAATACTCCCAAAGCCTCTGGCCCAGATTACATCCCTGGCACGTGCTCAGAGTGTGTTGACCAGCTGGCGGGCATCTTCTCAGACATCTTCAACCTGTCCCTCTCCCAGGCTGTAGCCCCCACCCCCACCTGCTTTAAGGAAACCACCATCGTTCCAGTACACAAGAAAAACAAGGTGACATGCCCAAATGACTATCGTCACGTCGCACTCACCTCAATCATCATGAAGCGCTGGTTTTAGCTCACATCAAGGCCAGCATGCCAGGCACACTGGGCCCATTCCAATTTGCCTAAAGCTCCAACAGATCCATGGAAGATGCCATTTCCATTGCTATTCACACGACCGTAACACATCTGGACAAGAGGAACACCTATGTGAGAATGTTGTTAACTGGCTACAGTTCAGCACTCCACTATTATTCCCTCCAAAATCGACACTAAGCTCAGAGCCCTTGGTCTGCACACGACCCTCTGCAACTGGATCCTGGACTTCCTGACGGGCAGACCACAGGCTGTGAGGATTGGCAACAATACCTCATCCACACTGACTCTTAACACAGGGCCCCCCTCTGGGGTGTTTCCTCAGTCCTCTGCTGTACTCCCTGTTCACCCACGACTGCGTGTCACAGTTTATGTGTTATTTGATTGTTGTTTCCTTAGGTTACCACTTCGAACTGCAGGCATCAACGTTTCCCACCGAGGGTTCCAGAGTGGCATACATTATCTCCTTGCTCTCAGGACGGTCTCTGGCCTGGGCCACGGCCATATGGGAGCAGCAATCAGAACGGACTCAGTGAGGTTCTCAAGGATGAACTGGCTTCCCCTGACACTCTGGATGAGCATATTGTTCTGGCCATCCGGATTGACAACCGGCTTCGGGAAGGTTGTCGTGAGAAGATGGAGGGGTTCTGAGTTGTTTCCAGTGTTTCGGGTTCAGCGGAGGGAGTCGGTTCTTTGTTTGTTCCACTGCCTTATGCTGTGTCTGCTTGTCCTGTACCCCGTCAGAATTCTCCTTCAGAGGAGCCGATGCAATTGGTACGCACAAGACTTTCCCCTCTGGAGAGAAGGTGCAGGATTAACAAGCAACGTTGTCTTTACTATGGACAGTCTGGACATTTCCGTGCCTCCTGTCCCGAGCTGATCGGAAACAGGATGACTCGTCAGTAGACGGGAGAATACTGGTGAGTCAGATACAGTCCCCAGCTGCCGACACGGTGTGCACCTTGCTTCTGGCCAACCTGCAGTGGGACAATGGGCAGTTGAACATTCCTGCTTTCATAGAATCTGGGGCTACTGGCTGTTTTCTGGATCGTTTTCTGGATACATTAGCTCGCCAACAGGGGCTGCCTCTCACTAAGCTGGACTTACCGTTGTCGGCCACTGTGTGCTGGATGGTCAACCCCTAAGGTCTGGGAAGGTGAAGCAACTCACCATGCCTATTCAGCTACGAGTTCTGGATTATCATGTGGAGTTTATCCAGTTACATTTGGTCTCCTGAGCTTCCCCTGGCTCTTGGACATCCGTGGCTTTCTATCCATAATCCTCAAATTGACTGGCCCTCGGGAAGAGTTCTGGGATGAAATCCTTGCCAGTCCACCCACCAGCAACTCTCTCCACACCTTTCCGGCCCTGCTTGTCTGGAGGCTTCCGATTCTCCTGTTCCCCCGGCTGGGGATGACAAGCCTGATCTTTCCCACGTACCTTGGGAGTACTGGGATCTGGGTCAGGTCTTTAGCAAACGAAGGGCCAGCGAACTGCCTCCTTACAGATCCTACAATTGTTCCATCGACATCCTGCCCGGCACCACCTCTCAGAGAGGAGGGCTGTATTCTCTCTCAGGTCCAGAGACTGCAGCCATGAACAGCTACAGTTGAAGTCGGAAGTTTACATACACTTAGGTTGGAGTTATTAAAACTTGTTTTTCAACCACTCCACAAATTTCTTGTTAACAATCTATAGTTTCTTGTTAACAATCTAAGTTTACATACACTTAGGTTGGAGTCATTAAAACTTGTTTTTCAACCACTCCACAAATTTCTTGTTAACAATCTATAGTTTAAAAAAAAATTTTTTTCCAACAATTGTTTACAGACAGATTATTTCACTTAAAATTCACTGTATCACAATTCCAGTGGGTGAGAAGTTTACATACACTAAGTTGACTGTGCCTTTAAACAGCTTGGAAAATTCCAGAAAATTATGTCATGGCTTTAGAAGCTTCTAATAGGCTAATTGACATCATTTGAGTCAATTGGAGGTGTACCTGTGGATGTATTTCAAAGCCTACCTTCAAACTCAGTGCCTCTTTGCTTGACATCATGGGAAAATCAAAAGAAATCAGCCAAGACCTCCGAAAAAAATTGTAGACCTCCACACGTCTGGTTCATCCTTGGGAGCAATTTCCAAACGCCTGAAGGTACCACATTTATCTGTACAAACACTAGTACGCAAGTATAAACACCATGGGACCACGCAGCCGTCATACCGCTCAGGAAGGGGATGCGTTCTGTCTCCTAGAGATGAACGTACTTTGGTGCGAAATGTGCAAATCAATCCCAGAACAACAGCAAAGGACATTGTGAAGATGCTGGAAGAAACAGGTACAAAAGTATCTATATCCACAGTAAAACGAGTCCTATATTGACTTA
Organism: Salvelinus namaycush; assembly: GCF_016432855.1. Classification (NCBI taxonomy): domain Eukaryota; kingdom Metazoa; phylum Chordata; class Actinopteri; order Salmoniformes; family Salmonidae; genus Salvelinus; species Salvelinus namaycush. Next base: position 29,254,977 of record NC_052317.1, on the reverse strand, counting down.
ACCTGAAAAGCCACTGCTCCAAAACCACAATAAAAAAGCCAGACTACAGTTTGCAACTGCACATGGAAACAAAGATCGTACTTTTTGGAAATGTCCTCTGGTCTGATGAAACAAAAATAGAATTGTTTGGCCATAATGACCATCATTATGTTTGGAGGAAAAAGGGGGAGGCTTGCAAGCCAAAGAACACCATCCTAGCCGTGAAGCACAGGGGTGCTTTGCTGCAGAAGAGACTGGTGCACTTCACAAAATAGATGGCATCATGAGGGAGGAAAATTCTGTGTATATATTGAAGCAACATCTCAAGACATCAGTCAGGAAGTTAAAGCTTGGTCGCAAATGGGTCTTCCACATAGACAATGACCCCAGGCATACTTCCAAAGTTGTGGCAAAATGGCTTAAGGACAACAAAGACAAGGTATTGTAGTGGCCATCACAAAGCCCTGACCTCAATCCTATAGAACATTTATGGGCAGAACTGAAAAAGCGTGTGCGAGCAAGGAGGCCTTACAAACCTGACTCAGTTACACCAGCTCCGTCAGGATGAATGGGCCATAATTCACCTAACTTATTGTGGGAAGCTTGTGGAGGGCTACCCGAAACGTTAGACCCAAGTTAAACAATTTGAAGGCAATGCTAACAAATAGTAATTGAGCGTATTTAAACTTCTGACCCACTGGGAATGTGATGAAAGAAATTGAAGCTGAAATAAATCATTCTCTCTACTATTATTCGGACATTTCACATTCTTAAAATAAAGTGGTGATCCTAACTGACCTAAAACAGGGAATTTTTACTCTGATTAAATGTCAGGAATTTAGAAAAACTGAGTTTAAATGTATTTGGCTAAGGTGTTTGTAAACTTCTGACTTCAACTGTAAATTAACGAGGCGCTGGCGGCTGGATTTATTTAGCGGGTTTTTTCTTTGTTGGAAAGAGGCATGGGGGACTACGTCCCTGTATCGATTACCGGGGTTTAAATAACATTACCATCAAGAACCATTACCGTCTTCCTCTTATGTTGTCAGCCTTTGAGAGACTCCAGGGAACTACGGTTTTCTCAAAATTGGATTTACGGGAACGCATACAATCTGGTGCACATCAGACAGGGAGACGAGTGGAAGATAGCGTTCAACAACCCAAATGGACATTATGAGTACCGTGTCATGCCGTTTGGACTTACAAACGCTCCAGCCGTTTTCCAGGCCCTGGTTAATGATGTGCTGCGTGACTTCCTTCACCAGTTCGTGTTTGTGTACCTTGATGACATCCTCATCTTCTCCAGGTCCATGGTTGAACACATCCAACATGTTCGCCAAGTTCTTCAAAGACTCCTCTCTCACCAATTGTTTGTGAAGGCCGAAAAGGGTGAGTTTCACATTCCTCAGATCTCCTTCCTTGGGTACATCTTGTCTCAGGGCTGTGTACGGATTGACTCCCAAAAGGTAGAAGTGGTGGTCAACTGGCCGCAACTCAGCACAATCAAGAAAGTCCAGCGTTTTTGGGGTTTGCTAATTTCTACCGGAGATTTGTGAGAGACTTTACTTCGGTGGCTGCGTCATTGACAGCGCTCACCAAGGGCAATGCTGGGCATGTAAGCTGGACCCCTGTGGCTGAGAAGGCGTTCCAGAACCTGAAACGTTGGTTTTCTTCTGCACCCATTCTAGTTCATGCGGATCCTTCTCCTCCTTTTGTGGTAGAGGTGGATGCCTCTGCCGTTGGCGTGGTGGCGGTTCTGTCTCAGTGCTCGGCTAAAGATCAAAAGCTTCATTCCTGTGCCTTCTTCTCCAGGCGTCTCACTCCAGCAGAGAGGAACTATTATGTCAGCAATCAGGAGCTGTTTACAGTCAAAATGGCTTTGGAGGAGTGGCGGCACTGGTTGGAGGGTTTGGAACATCCATTTACGGTTTGGACTGACCACAAGAACCTGGCCTACATCCAGGAGGCTAAATGCCTCATTCCCCGACAGGCTCGTTGGGCTCTTTTCTTCACTCGGTTCAGATTCACGTTATCTTATTAATGTCCGGGGTCTAAGAACGTGAAGCCGGATGCCCTTTCTCGCCAGTTCTCCAGCTCCAGTGAGGATTGGCCGCTTGGATCCATCATCCCCAGGTCGCTCATCCTAGCGCCAGTGTCCTGGGGTATAGAGACTGTAGTGAGGGAGGCACAAGGTAGGGAGGCAGTTCCTGACGGCTGTCCATCTAACAAACTTTTTGTTCCTCTTGAGGCACAGTCCAAGGTACTTCAGTGGGCTAACTCATCGAGTCTCACCTCTCATCTGGGATGGCAGCGAACGCTAGAGTTAATGAGGAGGAGGTTTTGGTGGACCTCTGAGGAGGCGGAAACTCGGACCTTTGTGGCTGCCTGTCCGACATGCATCCGGAACAAGACTCCTCGTCAGCAGCCTCTGGGGCTTCTTCATCCGCTGACAACACCTCTTCGACCCTTCATCACGGGTTTTCCATCCTCAGAGGGCCACACTGTCATCCTGGTCATTGTGGACTGCTTTTCCAAGGCGGCACATTTAATTCCGCTGCCTAAGCTTCCATCTGCCCATGAGACTGATCAGCTACTTATTCAGCATGTTTTCCGCCTTCACAGACTTCCTCTGGACATCGTCTCCGACAGGGGCCCCCAGTTTGCCTCCAGATTCTGTAGGGCGTTCTGTACTCTTCTGGGGTCATCAGCCAGTTTGCCCTCGGGCTATCACCCTCAGTCCAACGGTCAAACGGAGCGGGAGAACCAGGATCTGGAGACCGCCTTACGGTGCCGTGTGTCTGCCAACCCCGCCACTTGGAGTCAGCATCTTCCCTGGGTGGAGTACGCACACAACACTTTCCAGTGTTCCTCCACCGGCCTGTCACCATTCCAGGTTTTGTTACGGATATCAGCCTTCTCTGTTTCCAGATCAGGAGATTGAAGGTGCGGTTCCATCCGCTCAATGTCTCATCTCTCGTTGCCGCCGGACCTGGCAGTGGCTAACCATATGATGGATTGCGGTCTCTCCTTTTCCATAAGAAACAAACATGTAAATATGTAATTAATTTGGGTGAACTATGCTATCCCTTTAAAATAGGACCATAGAAAATCCTGCCTCGAAGTAGCTCTCCAAGAGGGTTGGCTACCACTGATCTATGTTTACAAATACTGGGTGTTTCTACAAATTACTCCACATTCATGATAAGTCTAATGAATATCAATCTTCAGGTGGTTGAGACTGATTTGTAAAACATTTCCATCATCTTACTCTAGGCACTGGGCTATATTGTCATATTCTGTCAAAAGGAAGCATTCTGTGACTAATTCATTTATTGACAATTATGTGTACAAAACAGAGCTACAAGTTGCCTTACTACTCTTTTGACAGTTGAGTTCATCAACTTAGTTCAGAAGATAACAAACATGCCTGTCCAGTCTGCCAGTGGCTGTCTGCTTGACTCTAATCATGAGGGGTCTTTCATTACATTTATAAACTGGGTGGTTTGAGCCCTGAATGCTGATTTGCTGACAGCCATGGTATATCAGACTATATACCATGGGTATGACAAAACATGTATTTTTACTGCTCTGATTACATTGGTAACCAGTTTATAATAGCAATAAGGCACCTTGGGGGTTTGTGGTATATGGCAATATACCACGGCTGAGGGCTGTGTCCAGGCACTCCGCGATGTGTCGTGCATAAGAACAGCCCTTAGCCGTGGTATATTGGCCATATACCACACCCCCTCGTGCCTTATTACTTAAACGCGCACCTACTAAACCAAATCACAAGCTTCAATCTGTTGCTTTTCACAGTGCGGTGGCAGGAAAATGAATAAGAAAATAGAGGCAGTACTTTTTTCAATGCCTGAGAAATAAGAGGTGTGGTGTGTGAAGAGGGTCAAATGAGTGAGAGTTGGCAGCACTGAATCAATATTTCAGTTGTATGAAGGCTTAAAAATCCTTCTTCAGCCTATCTCCTCCCCATCATCTAAATTGATTGAAGTGGAAGTAAATGACATCAGTAAGGGATCATTGCATTCATCTGGATTCACCTGGTTAGTCTGCCATGGAAAAAACAGGTCTTCCTAATGCTTTGTACACTTTGTAGTAGACGGTCCATGAATCAGCGTACGTGAACGTGAGTGGATTACCTTGAAAACAACAGGTGGGCGGACATCTTGGAAGCAGTCTTATTAACGTAAACTCACTCACTTTTGTACATCGCCTTGGTCCATACAATTGACCTTATTTTAGCGCCCCAAAAACGTAATACTTCCAGATCAACTGTAATGTCAATACCATTGTAAAGCACAATTTCACCCCTTTCCAACAGAATCAATTACATGACCCCACGCTGCCCATTTCTGCATGATTCAAGAAGGCAATGAGCCCCGTCGGGTCTTTTTAAAAAATGGCCGGTGGGGAACGAAACTAATGCGTGATAGTGAGAAGGAGAGATGTTGTGTGGGAAAATGGCTTTTTTTCACTCGATCTGTCCAACTTATCACCTTATCGCCTCTAAAATGTAAATAAAACACTATAAAGTTTATATAATGTGTCATTACATACCTATTTGAAGGTTTGTGTCGAATTTGAATCGGGTTTTTAGGGCGGTGCTAAAGTGATCTTAGAATTAAACAGCGGCTTTGAGAATGATGATCGCAATGATGACGCAAAAAATGACTAGGTATCCATCCCCCTTACCCCCGTCACTGTCCATTTCTTGTTTTTAAAGGATGAGAGAAGTGCTACACCTGGTGGAGAGAGATTGTAAGACAGAAATATTTGCTTTATGCGTGCTGTACGTTATGACATGACACGTCATGATGTAACGGAGGGTCCGTTTTTTCAACTTTTCTCCAATACTATAGAGCCATTACCATGTTGATCAACGCTTGAATAGCAACGTAGTTCACACCGCTGATTTTGAAGTCAACACAGTCGCTACAGTCCCATTTGTTTTCTTTGGAGCCTCGTTTGAATGTTGCGGTTGCGCACATATGTACGGAATGGGGTGAGTTTACGGTTAACTCAGTGCTCTGAACACACGAATCTTCTGGAACGCACCCATCGTCGTGACGTAAACGCACGCAGTGCATTGTGGGATTCAAAATGGAGTTTGTTATCAAGATTTCAGCTGAAACGTCCCGTCTCGGACTTATTTAACGCATTTTATTTAAATGTACAGTTGCTGTTTTTCGCACACGTACCAAACAATGCACCGTATGGGATTGGTTTGTTTCGCTAGGGCCGCGGTTGGTCCAAACTCTTTACTTCGACTCTACTCACGCAATTTCAATGCTAGAAAATGTTCCGAACCCCGGTACCAGTGGACAGGTGCTTGGTGCCAAGCAGGATTGACCAACATCAATAATTACAGTCAGGAAGCACGTAAGAATGAATTGGGACAGTATGTTTGCTATCATCTTCCACACAGGACCTTACTGAAAGTTCAAGGGCAAGATACAAGATCGTTTCTTCAAGGTATTGTAACCAATGACATGGAGCTCTTTGCAAAAGAGGAACAGAACGTTTTGTATGCGCACATGCTGAACGTTCAAGGAAGGACACTGTATGACATTATCATATACAGGTAATGCCTTATTGTAACAGCTACATCTTGTTTACAGTCAGGCTAGCCATAACCTCCATTGTGGGCGTGGCTTGCTTATCTAACTACTAAGTTTCACAGTTAAGACCGTTTCAATTAGTTACTAGAAACCCAGGCATGATATACATTTGAAGCACTCCCACATGATGGCTGACATGTTCTTTATTTTATTGTTATTTAGGTTGAAAGTAGCAGAAGCGGGTTGTGGTGTTCTGGTCGAGTGTGACACCACCATAAAGGATGTAATTTTGAAACATTTGAAGGTGTACAAAATCCGCCGGCAGGTGAAGATCAGCACCTGTCCAGAGCTTTCTCTATGGGCTGTGTTGCCTCAGGGAACAGCCCCAGGCCACGAGAGGCCTAAGCCAGATCTCACTGCCCCAGAAAAAGCTCTGATGTGGGAGGAAGATCCGAGAACTGAAGCCATGGGCTGGAGGTTGGTGGTGGACAACAAAGTCGATCCTCTTGAAATGATTCCATGGTGTCAGCAAGGCGACTCAGAAGAGTACCACAGGCACCGCTATGCAATAGGTAGGATCAGCCAACTAGAGGTTTAAGTGGTGGAAATGGTTTGCTTGCCTCATCTAATACTATGTGGTGTAGCCAACTCTATGGTTGTATATTGTCAACTACTGGGTTGTTGTTATGCCATATACAATAGAACAGTTGGTTGCAGCATACGGTATGGGGTGGCAGGTAGCTTAGTGGTTAGAACGTTGGACTAGTAACCGAAAGGTTGCAAGATCAAGTCCCAGAGCTGACAAGGAAAACATCTGTCGTTCTGCCGCTGGACAAGGCAGTTAACCCACGGTTCCTAGGCCGTCATTGAAAGTACGAATTTGTTCGTAACTGACTTGCCTAGTTAAATAAAGGTAAAATAAAAAAATATGGCTAGCAGGGCTGTTGTATTGAAATTATTCCTGTAATCACCCTATGTTTCTATCTACCTGTTTCTCTTAGGACTTCCTGAGGGGGTGAAGGACCTTCCTCCCGGGGTGGCTCTTCCTCTGGAGTCCAACCTGGTCTACATGCAGGGCATCAGCTTCAGTAAAGGCTGTTACATTGGCCAGGAGTTGACCGCCAGGACTCATCACACCGGGGTGGTGCGGAAGCGTCTGATGCCTGTACGCATGTCAGCACCAGCCGAAGGCCTGGAGGAAGGAGTATCGCTACAGACCCAGTCTGGCAAGCCAGCCGGGAAGCACAGGGCCGGGGTTGGAGAGCTGGGCCTGAGCCTGATCCGCCTGGCTCACGCTAAAGAGCCACTGACACTCAAGGCGTCAGAGGACACCACAGTGACTCTAGAGGCCTCCGTGCCAGACTGGTGGCCCAAAGACACTAAAGCAAAATGAGGATAGAGGTATTTATTGACCCCAACAATATGAAACAATATGAATATGAAACAAACAATATGTTCAAAAGAGCCATATAATTTCTACATGGATAGGGTCCATAGTTACATCTTCTCATTCCAAATTAATCTAATACAGTATTTAACTGGTACCACTAGCAGCCATATCTGACAATAATTTTACTTTGTTTGCAGTATTGAAATTGCTTTAGATAGACTTTCTGAAATTATAATTTTCCTATCTTCCTTGAAACTATGCTGTTTGCCAGTTGTGCACCACCATTTACTAGCTATTGTCAGAAATATTACTATGCATCTCTGGTGTAATAAACATACAAGGACACAAAGTATGGATGTTTCTCATTTTCTCAACATCTCATTCACACAAAACATTCATAAACATATGTATTTAAAGACATCAGGCAAGTTATTTGGGCTACCTATCTCTGAAACCAAAGCCTTATCAACCAAATGTATTGATAAAGATGCTCAGAAAGGGATAGAGTGGCCTACTCCTGGTAAAGGGAGTGCTGCCCTCTAGTGGAGTGTATGGTTTCTTTAATCTGCTGCAGTAAAATTTCATTTATTTTATTATTATTTTTATTTCACCTTTATTTAACCAGGTAGGCTAGTTGAGAACAAGTTCTCATTTACAACTGCGACCTGGCCAAGATAAAGCAAAGCAGTTTGACACATACAACAACACAGAGCTACACATGGAATAAACAAAAATAGTCAATAATACAGTAGAAAAAGTCTATATACAGTGTGTGCAAATGAGGTAGGATAAGGGAGGTAAGGCAATAAATAGGCCATGGTGGCGAAGTAATTACAATATAGCAATTAAACACTGGAATGGTAGATGTGCAGAAGATGAATGTGCAAGTAGAGATACTGGGGTGCAAAGGAGCAAAATAAATAAATACAATATGGGGAGCTGTGAGCTGCTCTGACAGCTGGTGCTTAAAGCTAGTGAGGGAGATATGGGTCTCCAGCTTCAGTGATTTTTGCAGTTCGTTCCAATCATTGGCAGCAGAGAACTGGAAGGAAAGGCGGCCAAAGGAAGAATTGGCTTTGGGGGTGACCAGTGAGATATACCTGCTGGAGCGCGAGCTACGGGTGGGTGCTGTGTGAGCTCAGAGTTGAATGGTCCAGTTTCTTAGTCTTTGCAGAGCATGCATTCTAGAATGTGAGCCACCCTCTGCAGGTCACAGGCAGCACGGTCAGGGTATCTGAAAGATGCAGGGGGTAATTTGAGGAGGCGTTTCCAGAGCAAGAGCTCAAGAAAGACATGCGGTTGTCAGCGACGATCTTTAGGAAAGAGGCAAACTCCCTGTAGTCAATCCCAGAGAAAGACTTCATGATGACCTGGAAAACAAAAACAGTTACTACAGACCACACAGCTTTTTAAAAATAAATCTGCTTTTGACATACAGTATCTCCAAGTGTTACTCCACTATCTCCCTCTGGACAGCAGACAGCTCGTTCTGAAGAAACTGCCACATAATGTACACATTGCAGCCATTCAACCAGTTATGGTTGATAGAGATGGTGTCTTCCTGCAGGATTATGAAACAAAAATGGGGTTATTACAGTTCAAAATTAGCCAGATGAGCTTATATGTGCTTAACTGGCAATGATTTACAAATAAGCTCTTGCACCACATCCAAACAGCAGCACTTACCAAATTATAAACCTGATGGTGCCAACCACTGAGCACAAGAATGATCTCCCCCGGCTTCCTGAATGATCTCTAGTGGTTGGCAGGCCTCATCAGAGTGTGGGAACTGCCCCTTGTCTTGAAGCTCGGGGGCAGTGACGTCATAAGCAAGGTTGCCATGGCTGTCTCGTAGAAACTCTTCTTGGCCCGGGGGATATAGAAGGCATTTTTTCCTGCCACAGATATTCACTGACCAGCTGTAGGAGCGAAACGCATCAGTGTAGAATGGCGTCCTATAGTGATGAGAGAAACAAGCATATGATGTTAAGGGAGAGTGAGATAAGATGATATCCATATTAGGGTCTATAATGAAATATGTTTTGTTATACCATGAGTCTTTGGGTCCCATGTAGACGAAGCGGTAGTCGTCCACCTCCAAGGTATCCCAATACTCATTGAGCCAGTCAGAAGAAAAGAAGACTGGGGTGGTGTAAACGTGTTCAGGAAAATCCCTGTGGCAGAAAGGAAGGAACAGTTGAGCAATGTCTAAATCTAATCAAATTTAACATCAAATCAAATTTTATTGGTCACATACACATGGTTAGCAGATGTTAATGCGAGTGTAGCGAAATGCTTGTGCTTCTAGTTCCGACCATGCAGTAATATCTAACAAGTAATCTAACAATTTCACAACAACTACCTTATACACACAAGTGTAAAGGAATGAATAAGAATATGTACATATAAATATATGGATGAGCGATGGCCGAACGGCATAGGCAAGATGCAGTAGATGGTATAGAGTACAGTATATACAGTGGGGAGAACAAGTATTTGATACGCAAGGTCCCCCTGCTCAAGCCAGCGCATGTCCAGGCCCGTCTGAAGTTTGCCAATGACCATCTGGATGATCCAGAGGAGGAATGGGAGAAGGTCATGTGGTCTGATGAGACAAAAATAGAGCTTTTTGGTCTAAACTCCACTCGCCGTGTTTGGAAGAAGAAGAAGGATGAGTACAACCCCAAGAACACCATCCCAACCGTGAAGCATGGAGGTGGAAACATCATTCTTTCGGGATGCTTTTCTGCAAAGGGGACAGGACGACTGCACCATATTGAGGGGAGGATGGATGGGGCATTGAAGATGGGTCGTGGCTGGGTCTTCCAGCATGACAATGACCTGAAACACACAGCCAGGGCAACTAAGAAGTGGCTCCGTAAGAAGCATCTCAAGGTCCTGGAGTGGCCTAGCCAGTCTCCAGACCTGAACCCAATAGAAAATCTTTGGAGGGAGCTGAAAGTCCGTATTGCCCAGCGACAGCCCCGAAACCTGAAGGATCTGGAGAAGGTCTGTATGGAGGAGTGGGCCAAAATCCCTGCTGCAGTGTGTGCAAACCTGGTCAAGAACTACAGGAAACGTATGATCTCTGTAATTGCAAACAAAGGTTTCTGTACCAAAACAACTTATAAATGGGTTATTTGTTCATCATAACTGCAGCACAAATTATATCAGATAATTCCACAGACGATGACATATGGCTGTCAAATCACAGATCAGAACAGCCCTTGCATAGGTTAATCAAACTCGTTCATTTCACACCAACATTATGAATACAAAGTTACTGGGCATTGTAATAGATCTGTAACAACATTTATTTACCAAATTGCTGCAGCAGTTTCTGGAAGGTTGGTTTCCCCTCTTCAGTGACCCACTGTTTTCTGCATGTCCAGTCTAATGAATTTCCTCGAGAACATGCATGGGTGGTTGGAAAGTAAGTACTTTTTAAAGAATTTGGAATAGCTCAACTCCTTCTCTATGTAATCCACAAAGTGCGATGACCAGAATTGTTCATAGGATTGCCTTGGTATTTTGACAAGGCTGCAGCAGTTATAGTAAGACTCCTTTTCCATGATAGTCAATAATGTAAACAAATCCTGGATATAGCTAACTAGTTAGCAAGCAATTAAAACTGGCGACGTACCTACGATATAACTATATAATGTCATGATATGTCACGTCAATCCCTCTGCCACAATTTTTGGATTTGCATTACAAAGATATGTCGAAAATTTGGAGGGTCTGGTTCGTTTATTCGAACCTAAAAATAGCTTTCTATTTGACATGCTATGGCTATGATATTCAGTTTGCATTGCAGGGGAACACATGTATCGATGCACAAGCCCAATATTAATTACAAAGCTACATTTGTTAATTTTTTTTGCACCTTATTGTTTCCGTACATCTTGAACATTGTCTGCTAATTCAACGTTGTCTTAAAAATACAATTTATGTTGTACATATAAGCAACGAAATTAGACAATCATGTTAATCTACACATTTAAGGTAGCAGGATCATTGTTTCTAGACGGACTGTAAACATGTCTGTACTGAGAACCTGCAGTTGTTCCACTTCCTTAACAAATCAGTCGCCTTCAAACAGGTGTTTTTATTTAATTTTACGAATTATTAAACTGACAGATTGAAATATATATATTCACAGGACAACTGTACTCGAATAAAAATAACTTTTGCACAATCGATAATATTAGCGCCTTGCCCAACATTGCAGAATTGTTGCCATTGATTTCCTGGAATAGTCATAACCCTGCAGGAGCTCACGTGCCAGGTTTCTAAAAAGTAAACAAAAACATGAACGTTGAATGGTCGCTAGCTATTTTGTTTGGTTACAGCTATTCTTTAGTTTGCACACGAATGTAATTTAATGCAAAATACATTTTATTTTAATTTAGAGGTACGCTTATGATGATGACTGCTGGCTGGATAACTAGCTAACGTTAGATAGCTTCCTGGCGTATTATGATTATGCATGTTTTTCTTGCAAGCTAGCAATCTTAGCATATACACAGTGGCCCTAGCAAAGTAACGTTAACTAGTGCACGGTAACGTATGTTTCTAGCTGTAACGTTACTGCCCTACTGTAGGTCTAAATAGCTAGTCCAAAATTCATTGATTACCATGATGACATCTAGCTAGCTACTTGAAATACCTAGCTAGTAGTTCCAAAGGTTTAGGGTCTAATCTTTAATCTTGATTAACATCTTGACCTTGATTCAAATACTCTGTTATTTCTAATATGACATCTGAACTTATGTTCACCCCTCTTTACCTAAGTGAGCATCTGAAGCCAAGTCAAGATGACAAGCCCAAACCGAGACATCCCCATCCACAGCTGGCCAGGCTCCTACTACATCAACAGCGAGAAGCGCTGGGAGGCCGGGACCCTGTCCCTGACCCGCACCATATTGCGCTTCACCTCAGACCAGAGCAAAGAGAACCTGGTTGGCTTCCGCCTCACCAGGATCATGGAGATCAAGATGGAGTCGTCCAGCTTCATCTTCAGCACTCTGACTGTGTTGGAGCATGGGAATCTCAAGCATTGGTTCGGCTCACTGAGGCCCAACCGGTTGGTGGTCTACAATGTCCTGGAGCATTTCTGGAGGGAGAGGTTGTTGTCCCCCTCTACTGAGGTCCAGGGGGCCGAGGCACAGCCCACCAAGGGGAGGGGGCTGATTAATCTGGTGGCGGGGGCTCAAAGACGGCTAGAGGACACAGGGAATGTCCTCCACCACCAGGGAGAGCAGTTTGATAACGTCATGCAGGGCCTGGACAAGATCGACTCTGATATGGGCGTGGCAGACAAGTAAGGAGGATTTTGATATTGTATTCTACCTCTGGGCCTTGTCATGTAACTGTTTTATTGTTTTTATGTTTTCAAATATTGTAGCTTGCCATGGATATTGTCTGACGTTTTGATGCCTTTCTATTTACATATAGTAGTAAAGAATTGAGATTGGATAGCGATAATCCAGAAGATGTTTACCTTTTTTGATTTGTGTGAACCGTCACTGAATTAGATGGATTCCTCTAACTTCTGTCACCATTCACTCCGCAGGCTACTGTCTGAACTGCAGTCTCCCCCTTGGTGGCCTTTTGGCAAATTACCCTGGAAGAGTCAGCAGGATGCCAATGCTGAGCATGCTGCCAGAGAGGCCACTTGTAAGGGAAGAGCAACAGGCAAGCACAGAGTGATCACCAGCATACCAGCCATCGTTTCCAGAGGTGGAGACTCGGACCTGAAGCCTGGCTGCTTGATGGTGATGGTCTCCTCTTTAGAAGTCCGAGACACAAACTATGTGCTCCTCCACCGCTTTGAGAGGGACGAAGTGGATGACATCCGGGTGCACAACCCTTATGAGATCAGTGTGAGGCAGAGGTTCATTGGGAAGCCAGACATATGCTTCAGACTCCTGTCGGCTAAAATGCCGGAGGCCATGTCTGTGCTAGAGATGCAGTATAAGAAGAAGGTGGAGTACACGAGTGAGTACTCTGCCTTTAAGACGACCCCAGCCACAACCCCAGGTGACCAGGATCAAGGTTCAATATGGAATGCAGGTAAGAACTGTAGATTTCACCTCTGAAGTCACAGGCAGGTGTTCTTCTTTGTTTATTTTGTATTGCACATTGGTTTGTATTTGACCACCAAGTGGCAGTAAAGGTCTGTATTTTAGCATTAGTTTAATATACATCTTTGAAATTGCTTTAGGCTCTCTTGAGGCTCAAATGTCATGATACACTCTAGATCAGGGTTCCCGAATAGGCGGCCCGTGGGCCAAATTCGACCTGTGGTTGATTTTATTTGGCACCCCAAGTTTTCTGATTAAAAACATATATCATTTTTGTTGTTTGACATAAGACTGTAAAATCCCCAGGATATCAGCTCAAAGTGTATTTTAATTTCGGAAATCTGTTCCCAAGTGCTCCCACACATAACTGGTCGTATTCCAATGTAATCAAGGTTTTAAAGGATTCTGTGTTTGTCAAATACTATATCTGTTTGGGATTCTTGCAGTCAATTTTGCTGTATACAAATTATTTATAACTATGTTGACCCCTGCTCTAGATTATTGATTTATTACACAATTCTGCCTTTTATGTTATGAGCTTTCCCCCATACATTATCATGGGGATACTGTGACGCTCATAGGATGATAATTTGTTTGTTTGAGTTGCCTTCTCATTGTATCTCTGTCCCCCTTCCGGGGCAGCAGGCTTGCAGCAGTACCAGGAGACAGAGGTCCCCAGTACGGTCCCAGCAGGAGAGCTTTCCCAGGTGCATTTACATGTCCTTAAGCCAGAGGTTACTCAGGCTGAGGTTCAGGAGCTCCGACAGGTGAGAGATCTCTCCTTCTGTAACTAAAGCATGTGATCCTATGGAAGCCTAACCCTATAACAGTCTAAAGTTATACTGCCCTTACATTTTCTCTCTTTCTGCTTAATACCTGTCCTGTAGACACCTGTTTTGTATGTAGAGGAAATGCATAATTGAATAACCATGTTAAGATTCAGTAAAAGTATTCCATTTCAATAGCAGGTTTTAAAGAACAAGCATAACTTTGCCTATGGAAATCATGGGAAGATAAATGCTCTATTTCCATTCCAAACAGAGATTCACTGTAATGATTTAGATTTGTCAAATTATATTTTATATGTAAGTCGGTGAGACCACAAACCAAACTCCAATGGGTTTAAGAGAGAGAGAGGAGAGAGGGAAAGATACATGGCCAGCTATTTGGTCAACTTTTCTGGTCAGACAGTGTATAAAGTATTTCCATTCAAAGCCATAATGTTGAACAGGGTGAGCTCCATACATGGTCTATGGTCGCGAGACATAAACAGTGACGCAAATGCAGTCAATTATTTTTTATTTAACACATTATTATAAGTTGCTCAGAATGATGTATTCCATATTAAACCTCTTCAAAACACAACATTTTGTGTATATCTAAGACCACATATGTAATTGGTTGGTGAACCGTTACAGGTATGTTGTCATTTTCATAATCCTCCTGAAACATAGGCTACAGTCTCTCCAGACATGGATGTTTCTTACTGTCCCATAAGCAATTCTATAAAGCTGAATGAAGCTAAGATTGAATGAGCCTTTTGTGGAAACTGCGTTTACAACGGAATAGTTAGTTAGGTATTACAAGTTAAGTATTGAACACTTCAGAATGGTCTCAATACGATTGTATCTCAATATAGTTTTATATATAATCATTTTACAAACAAATCGATCATGTAAGTGACGTTTTTCTCAATTAGTCTGTGTACAATTCAGGGATGTGTATTCTTTCTCTATCAATGGATTATTATGTTGTGCTGATAAGTCTTAATGGTTCTTTTGAACTACAAAGCCTGCCACTTTCTCAAGTGATACAATAGTACACTTTTTGACACACCCAACGCTTCTCTTGAAGTCATTCATATCATGATTAGAACCTATAGTGAGAGCCCCTCGTTGAGAGCCACTTTCAACCTTATTTCCTACCCAAGTGTATAGCAAATAGACCCTTTTGTCAAAAGATATTTGATACAGATTATCAATAGGTTTATTGTTCAAATCAGTTAAATATTTACAGTTCTTTATGTCCTAAACAAATTCCTACGAGTCGAGTCACTTCACCTCACCTTTCATCAGTTTACTGAGGTTATTAGCCTGTTTTTTTTAAACTTGTGTGTATTTTACTAACATATCTGACTAAGTTAATACACCCAAACAAACCAAATTTTCAAGCAGTGGTGTGATGATATTGAACTTGAGCAGTAGGACTGAGTTAAAGGTCCTGTGCACATTGTTTCTGTGTCACTTACTGGCAGTTGAAAACGTACATAATGTCAATGGGTGTGTGTGTGAGCATGTGTAGGATAACATAATATTAGTTCAGAAACCACGATGGTGGGGTTTGGAGTGAATGTTTATTAGGTTTTGCTTGGCACAACGCAGTTTATTTTAGATGTTCCATTGACCATTACATACACAGTTGTTGGAGCTTGGAGATGGAGTTGCAGAATTCCCTGAACACATGGAAAGTTGAAATAACATTTAATTTGACTTGTTTGTTATCGATGACCAGAGGAGTACCTCGGTCAAACCACCATGTGCTTGAGTATCATATACTAGTCACATGAATATTGTTTCACATGGAGATTGTGTCTTCAACTAGCGATGTAAATTCAGTTATTATAGATTGTTTTCTTTCTGTCTCCTTGGCCCCGGCAGGCAGTGGAAGAAGAATTATGACTGAGAAGAAAGTGTTATTCCTCCTCTCTGCTCATCTCCCCCGTCTTTTCCACTGACTGACTCACTCCCTCTCCTCTCAGGACATAACGCCTAGACAAGACACTTTTCCCCCCACATCAAGAAACAGAATTACTCCCACAGACCTAGGTCAAATACATATGTCAAATACTTGAGCTGCACTTGATTTACTTTGCCCTGTAAAGTGAAACAGAAGAAATGGATCCAAAAGTGCGAACCACTAGCTAAATCAAGCGTGTGTGTGTGCCTATATGTTTCTCTCCCTGTTCTCTCAGATGCTAATGCAGCTGAAAAATCTTGCTCTGGAGGCTGAGACTGAGCTGGAGAGGCAAGACGAGGCCCTGGATGTTCTGACCACCTCTACGGACCAGGCCACCATGCACATAGACAAACACACCTGCCGCATGAAAAGGCTGCTGTAACTAACTCACTTACAACACAATGCAGAAATGCACTGTGAGCTTCTGTTGCCTTACGACAAATGTATTCCGTTAGAAAGTTGTTGTACTGTACCTCTATATTTGAGGTTCCATAACCATTGAAACCAGATTTTACCATCTGCTTCGTTGTAACACATCAAGTTATGTCTTAGCCTCAGGTGTAATCATACACCCTTACCTCATTGTAACATGTAAAATATAGAAATTGATGTTCCTCTCAATGTGGTAATTACTGACCAGTCCACTAGATGTTATTTACACCAAGGTGAGGAAGCATTCATTCTCATCAGCACTTTGTGGAGATATCGTCCTCTTAGCATTGACAAACCATGAATAGATCCAAATTTGGTTGTTGTTGACGGGAGGTTGGACAGACAGAATGGTCTCTGTCACACATGTAATCCATGGTTTCTGATGCTGTACTTAAATCACAGTGAGGAACGATTGTCACACGTGTTTTTTCCTTCTTCTTTTTCAGTTGCAGGTGTCAGTAAAGCCATCCCCCTCCCTCCATGCACATGGTTTCCCTCCAGCTCCAAGTGTTGCATGTTCCCATGTTTCTGCTGAGTAAAGCGATGCATCGAGTGGGATCTGTAGAACTGTAAGGTTTGCAGTGGGTATGTAACATGTAGCAACGTCCGTTGAAACTGTGTCCCTTGAAATACACGGAATACTGTACAGAGCCCCTACTCTAAGTCAATTCCTATTCCATAATGTTCCGTACTAGAGAAAGCAGGGAGTAACTCACAATAGGTTGTCTCTCTAACATTATCATTGGAATTAGGAATATCTGTATAATCTTGTGTATATGAATGACTTGCATATTTCTATGCTGTAGTATACTCGATGTTCTACTGAAATGTAATTATTGTCTCGCTATCATATGTGAACTTGTGATAAACTGTTATTTAAACTCAATATCTGGTAAGTAATGCTTTTCTCCGTAAAAATAATGCCCAAGGCTCCCCATGCTACTGTACTGTAGAGAGCAGAGGAAGTATGAGTGGCGTGTAATTATACAATAAAACACATTTACATAAAATACAGACGAATGGCTTTAAGTAGTACAGTACAACCCGCCCAGTTCATAAAAGGCAATTGACACTGAAACAAAATATAAATGCAACATGTTAACTGTTGGTTTCATGAGTTGAAATAAAAGATCCCATAAATATTCCATGCGCGCAAAAAGCTTATTTCTCTCAAATTTTGTTCACAAATTTGTTTACATCCCTGTTAGTGAGCATTTCTCCTTTTCCAAGATAATCCATCCACCTGGCAGGTGTGTTATATCAAGAAGATGATTAAACAGCGTGATCATTACACAGGTGCACTTTGTGCTGGGGACAATAAAAGGTCACTATAAAATGTGCAGTTTTGTCACACAACACAATGCCACAGATGTTTTGAGGGGGCGTGCAATTGGCATGCTGACTACAGGAATGTCCACCATAGCTGTTGCCAGAGAATTGAATGTTAATGTCTCTACCATAAGCCGCCTCCAACATCGTTTTAGAGAATTTGGCAGTACGTCTAACTGGTCTCACAACCGCAGACTAGGTGTATTCACGCCAGCCCAGGATCTCCACATCCGGCTTTTTCACCTGCGGTATTGTCTGAGAGAAGCCACCAGGGACAGCTGATGAAACTGTGGGTTTGCACAACCAAAGAATTTCTGCACAAACTGTCAGAAACCGTCTCGGGAAGCACATCTGCGCGCTCGTTGTCCTCACCAGGGTCTTGACCTGACTGCAGTTCGTCGTTGTAACTGACTTCAGTCGGCAAATGCTCAAACGCTTTTCACGGATGAATCACAGTTTCAACTGTACCGGGCAGATGGCAGACAGCGTAGCGTGTATGATGTCGCGTGGGCGAGCGGTTTGCTGATGTCAATGTTGTGAAGAGAGTGCCCCATGGTGGCTGTGGGGTTAAGGTATGGGCAAGCAAAAGCTACAGACAATGAGCACAATTGCATTTTATCAATGGCAATTTGAATGCACAGAGATACTGTGACAAGATCCTGAGGCCCATTGTCATGCCATTCATCCGCTGCCATCACCTCATGTTTCAGCATGATAATGCACGTCCCCATGTCGCAAGGATCTGTACACAATTTCTGGAAGCTGAAAATGTCCTAGTTCTTCCATGGTCTGCATACTCACCAGACATGTCACCCATTGAACATGTTTGAGATGCTCTATCTACGTGTACAACAGCGTGTTCCTGTTCCCGCCAATATCCAGCAACTTCGCACAGCCATTGAAGAGGAGTGGGACAACATTCCACAGGTCACAATCAACAGCCTGATCAACTCTATGTGAAGGAGATGTCTATGCGAATGAAATGTCGCACTGCACGAGGCAAATTATGGTTACACCAGATACTGACCGGCTTTCTGATCCACGCCCCTACTTAAAAAAAACTATAGTTTGTTAACAAGACATTTGTGGAGTGGTTGAAAAACGAGTTTTAATGACTCCAACCTAAGTGTATGTAAACTTCTGACTTCAACTGTAGGTTGGAGTCATTAAAACTCATTTTTCAACCACTCCACAAATTTCTTGTTAACAAACTAGTTTTGGCAAGTTGGTTAGGACATCTACTTTGTGCATGACACAAGTAATTTTTCCAACAATTGTTTACAGACAGATTATTTAACTTATAATTCACTGTATCACAATTCCAGTGGGTCAGAAGTTTACATACACTAAGTTGACTGTGCCTTTAAACAGCTTGAAAAATTCAAGAAAATTATGACATGGCTTCAGAAGCTTCTGATAGGCTAGTTGACATAATTTGAGTCAATTGGAGGTGTACCTGTGCATGTATTTTAAGGCCTACCTTCAAACTCAGTGCCTCTTTATGGGAAAATCAAAAGAAATCAGCCAAGTCCTCAGAAAAAAAATTGTAGACCTCCACAAGTCTGGTTCATCCTTGGGAGCAATTTCCAAATGCATGAAGGTACCACGTTCATCTGTACAAACAATAGTACGCAAGTATAAACACCATGGGACCACGCAGCCGTCATACCGCTCAGGAAGGAGATGCGTTCTGTCTCCTAGAGATGAACGTACTTTGGTGTGAAAAGTGCAAATCAATCCCAGAACAACAGCAAAGGACCTTGTGAAGATGCTGGATGAAACAAGTACAAAAGTATCTAAATCCACAGTAAAACGAGTCCTATATCGACATAACCTGAAAAGCCGCTCAGCAAGGAAGAAGCCACTGCTCCAAAACCACCATAAAAAAAGCCAGACTACGGTTTGCAACTGCGCATGGGGACAAAGATCGTACTTTTTGGAGAAATGTCCTCTGGTCTGATGAAACAAAAATAGAGCTGTTTGGCCATAATGACCATCGTTATGTTTGGAGGAAAAAGGGGGAGGCTTGAAAGCCGATGAACACAATCCCAACCGTGAATCACATGGGTGTAAGCATCATGTTGTGGAGGTGCTTTGCTGCAGGATGGAATGGTGCACAAAATAGATGGCATCATGAGGCAGGAAAATTATGTGGATATATTGAAGCAACATCTCAAGACATCAGTCAGGAAGTTAAAGCTTGGTCGCAAATGGGTCTTCCAAATGGACAATGACCCCAAGCATACTTACAGAGTGGTGGCAAAATGGCTTAAGGACAACAAAGTCAAGGTATTGGAATGGCCATCACAAAGCCCTGACCTCAATCCTATAGAACATTTGTGGGCAGAACTGAAAAAGCGTGTGCGAACAAGGACGCCTACAAACCTGACTCAGCTACACCAGCTCTGTCAGGAGGAATGGGTGAATTGTGGGAAGCTTGTGGAAGGCTACTCGAAACGTTTGACCCAAGTTAGCAAATTTAAAGGCAATGCTACCAAATACTAATTGAGTGTATGTAAACTTCTGACCCACTGGGAATGTGATGAAAGAAATTGAAGCTGAAATAAATCATTCTCTCTACTATTATTCTGACATTTCACTTCTTTTTTTTTTTTTTCCTTTTCTCCCCAATTTCGTGGTATCCAATTGTTAGTAGTTACTATCTTGTCTCATCGCTACAACTCCCGTACGGGCTCGGGAGAGACGAAGGTCGAAAGCCATGCGTCCTCCGAAACACAATCCAACCAAGCCGGCACTGCTTCTTAACACAGCGCGCATCCAACCTGGAAGCCAGCCGCACCAATGTGTCGGAGGAAACACCGTGCACCTGGCGACCTGGTTAGCGCGCACTGCGCCCGGCCCGCCACAGGAGTCGCTAGTGCGCGATGAGACTAGGATATCCCTGCCGGCCAAACCCTCCCTAACCCGGACGACGCTAGGCCAATTGTGCGTCGCCCCACGGACCTCCCGGTCCAGAGTGTCTGGTGGCACAGCTAGCACTGCGATGCAGTGCCCTAGACCACTGCGCCACCCGGGTTTGTGGTGATCCTAGCTGACCTAAGACAAAGTGGTGATCCTAGCTGACCTAAGACAGGGAATTTTTACTTGGATTAAATGTCAGGAATTGTGAAAAACTGAGTTTAAATGTATTTGGCAAAGGTGTATGTAAACTTCTGACTTCAACTGTAAATATCTGTATTCCCAGTCATGTGAAATTCATAGTATAGGGCCTAATGAATTGATTTAAGTTGACTGATTTACTGATATGAACTATAACTAAGTAAAATCTTTGAAATTGTTGCATGTTGCGTTTATTTTGGTTCAGTGTAGTTCCCTTTATTAATTTAAGAATGATAATGAATAGAAAACAAAACGGGCAACATAACAACACTCGGAGAAAGGCAAAGCAAGGCAACACCCAATAATAACAAGGTTCACATGTGACAAATTGGCATGGAGATTGTCAAAACTATGGCAAACGAGATGGAAGTGGAAGCTATTTACTATTGAAAGGTCTCCATGCGTGTCGGTCCCTGGCCTGTTGAATGAAAGTGAGTGCAGAGTAAACAGGCCTGGTGTTATTACATCCTGTTGGCACCAGGAGTTGGTTTGGTATCTGCTCACCGCCCCTGCTCACACACACATACGCACACCACCCAAGTTGTGGCCACGGGTAGGGGCCACTAGCTTTCACGAGAGAGGGGACAACCAGGAGCCAAAAGCCCAGATTAACCAGATTTGGTAGCATGCGATGGGGTGGCGGTACTCTCAATAATGACTCAGGAAGAAGATAAACTGGTTTGCAAAGAAGACTGGCGACCTCTCAAATGTCTCAGCCCGGGTCCATCACTGGGATGTGTTCCTACACTAAAGATGTAATAAATTGAGAATGAACACTTGTCATGAGTTACAGTGCCTTCGGAAAAGATTCAGACCCCTTGACTTTTTCCACATTTTGGTACGGTACAGCCTTATTCTAAAATGTATTAAAAAAAAAAAAATTAGCATCAGTCCACACACAATACCCCATAATGGCAAAGCAAAAACAGGATTTTAGAAATGTTTGCTAATAAAAAAAATAAATGAAATACCACATTTACAAAAGTATTCAGACCCTTTACTCAGTACTTTGTTCAAGCACCTTTGGCAGCTATTACAGCCTCGATACTTCTTGGGTATGACGCTACAAGCTTGGCACACCTGTATTTGGGGAGAGTTTTTTCAATTCTTCTCTGCAGATCCTCTCAAGCTCTGTCAGGGTGGATGGGGTGCGTCGCTGCACATCTGTTTTCAGGTCTCTCCAGAGGTGTTCGATCGGGTTTAAGTCCAGGCTCTGGCTTTGCCACTCAAGGACATTCAGAGACTTGTCCCGAAGCCACTGCTGCGTTGTCTTGGCTGTATGCTTAGGGTCGTTGTCCTGTTGGAAGGTGAACCTTCACCCCAGTCTGAGGTCCTGAGCGGTCTGGAGCAGGTTTTCATCAAGGATCTCACTGTACTTTTCTCCATTCATCTTTGACTTGATCCTGACTAGTCTTCCAGTCCCTGCCGCTGAAAAACATCCCACAGCATGATGTTGCCACCACCATGCTTCACCGTAGAAATGGTGCCAGGTTTCCTCCAGACGGGACACTTGGCATTCAGGCCAAAGAGTTCAATCTTGGTTTCATCAGACCAGAGAATCTTGTTTCTCATGGTCTGAGAGTCTTTAGGTGCTTTTTGGGAAACTCCAAGCGGGCTGTCATGTGCCTTTTACTGAGGATTGACTTCCGTCTTGCCTCTCTACCATAAAGGCCTGATTGGTGGAGTGCTGCAGATAGGATTGTCCTTCTGGAAGGTTCTCTCAATTTCCACAGAGTTACTCTGGAGCTCTGTCAGAGTGATCATCGGCTTCTTGGTCACCTCCCTGACCAAGGCCCTTGTCCTCCGATTGCTCAGTTTGGTCGGGCAGCCAGCTCTACCAAGAGTCTTGGTGATTAAAAACTTCTTCCATTTAAGAATGATGGAGGCCGCTGTGTTCTTGGGGACCTTCAATGCTGCAGAAATGTTTTGGTACCCTTCCCCAGATCTGTGCCTCGACACAATCCTGTCTCGGAGCTCTACGTACAATTCCTTTGACTTCACGGCTTGGTTTTTAACTCTGACATGCACCTGTCAACTGTGGGACCTTTTATAGACAGGTGTGTGCCTTTCCAAATCAATGTCCAATCAATTGAATTTACCACAGGTGGACTCCAATGAAGTTGTAGAAACATCTCAAGGATGATCACTGGAAACAGGATGCACCTGAGCTCCATTTTGAGTCTCATAGCAAAGGGTCTGAATACTTATGTAAGTCAGGTATTTGTTTTTATTTTTAATACATTTGCATACATTTAAAAAAAACTGTTTTTGCTTCGTCATTATGGGGTATTGTGTGTAGTTTGCTGAGGATTGTTTTATTTATTTAATCAATTTTAGAATAAGGCTGTAACGTAACAAAATGTGTGAAAAGTCAAGGGGTCTGAATACTTTCCGAATGCACTGTATATGACAAGAAAATTGTTGCCAGAGAAGAGGGGGTTATACCAAACACTTCTTCTAGTCTGATCAAAGATGGTAAACTGGAGAGCGTTTCTTCCGTTGTTGATTTGAGCGATAAACAGTTCCATTCATTTGGGAGACCCGGTGTCCCGAACTCCAGAAGCATACCACATGGTTATGTGCATTCTTAGCCTCTAAAAAAAGGCGAGGAAGGGAGAGAGTGAACACATACTGCCGTGGTTTCAAAGCAGCCCTGCTATAGAAGGAAGTGGTGTCGGTCTGGTCTGACCACAGATGCATGAGATCCGGCGTTGCCTTCCTAGCGGATGGTATGGAGACACCATGCAGGCCTGGACTTCCAAGTCTGTTTACTAGATTGTCCCTGTGGTGAGGTCGTTCTTTCCAACAAGGAGCATGTCTCAATTGAAAGCCAATCAATCAAGTTGTGCTTGGAAAGAGCTTCACAAAGGCTGTGGGATTCTGTCAGGGCACATGTGGGTTGCTCTCTGCTCTCGAAAATAAGGAGCCATGTGATTGTTATACCAAGTCAGAGTTGTCATTTCCCAAGGGCTTTGAGGTGGATGTTGTTTTTGCTTTCTGTAAAAATAGTGCTCAAGACATCTCTCATGACATCCTTTGTTATTTATTTACCATGGTTTTGTCTTTAGGTTACCTTGGCAATATTACCACAGATTGCATCAGTAAAATAATAGATGTTTTCAGTGTTGGTAAATGTAAAATATTTAACTGACAATTTTTCAGTTTATCATGCAAATTAAACTCTGTTAATGTTGGTAAGGATTTTGATGTTTATATTCATCAATGTGATTCATTTTGAGAATGGATTCCAAGGTCTCTAATTGGAAATGAGAGAAATACACAATATTATTTTATTCCTGTGTAGCACTATACTATTAAAGTATGTCTGTGTGTCTGTAATGGTTGGACTCTTGACTCACGTCCTGGCTGGTCTCCTACTGGTGCAGGTGTTGCTGCTGCTGTGTTCGTTTCACCACGCAGAGGGAGGCTCCAGTTTCAGGAAATTAGGCCTGTTGGTTAATGTTAGAACTGGGAGGAAAAGTTCCTGGAAGGTGGTTGAGTGCAACCGGGGGGGGGCTGAATTGGTTCCCTTTCTATTAGAGAGAAGATATGACACCCGCTTCTTATAGAAGGCTTTGGTTGAAAGTCAATTGTGGTATACACGTTTTACAATACATTTGCTGTAAACTTACAGTACATGAATTGCATTTTATGTGTTTTCAATCCATTTTTATAACATTCCTCCATAGCCAAGTTGACTTCAATGATTGATGTGATAAAAGTAGTGGTAAGAGTTTGGGTTCTGTTTGTGTACCTGTTGTTGTTAATGAGGATTTGGCTTCAAATTAATTTAACTTCCCATTGCAGAAGATGCCCTATGCCCTATGTTTTACTATTAATGTGGTACTTTCCCAGATGCTGAGAGACAGAATGATATCATATGCCTCTTGCACTTGTTATTGTTATCTTTTCTTTGGTCTTCAGACGGAGGTGCACTTTGTTGGATTTCCGTTTCTCTTTATTCAGAGAGTGACTCTCATCTCTGCTAGAGGGAGTTAACTGCGAGTCGCCCTGGCCAAAGTAAACTCCAACCATGGTCTGGTCTTTCTGAAGCAACTCGAATGAAGGTCTACTACTCCATAAGCATGGGTGTGTGAACAGCACCGGCCTACTGTATTGAACAGCTGAAATAATTGTGTGATCACTATTTTTGACATATTTCAACTTAAATTGACTTGTAGGGACTTGTATGTAGTGACAGGTAGGTTTTAGCTGAAAAAGTAAACCAATGTGGGATTGTTACTCATTATTTAATATTTACACAGTAAACATCTTAAAATATACAAGATTCTAATTGTTCTCAAGGAGCTGTGCCACTGTTCATGGTTAAATATAGGGAAATGTAATCATTGTTGTTGAAGGACTGATAATGGGTACATTTCCTTTGAGATAGTATCCTAATGAGTGGTGTCTCAGTTATGTATGATCATGACACTTGTTAGATGTAGATTCAGAAGAGGGCAGCAGTGAGTTGCTTATTCAAGGGAATGTTGGGCTGCAGTTAATTGATAGCCAATTATTAGACCTCCTGAAGTTTCAGTACTTGGGTCTGGTGTCTTATTTCTATTGAAGCTGTATGTAATGTTTTCACTATTTTGTTGTGATCGATTTGTGTTACTTTACATTCTAGATATGTTAACCGATGCTTCACTCTGAACTAGATTTGTCAATGGGCTTCTTATTGAGCAAACCTCATATTGTAAGCTAAAAAATCAACCCCCAATTTGACAGTCACTGTTCTTTCTCTATTTCATTCCAATTTTGGGTTCCTTATTTTCCTCTTCGTAATGATATAAAATTGTAAAAAATCTGCCCCATCCTCATTTCTACTCTTTCATATTATGGAACAGTTACAGGGAATTGGAAACCATTTCCCAAATAAACATCTTCTTGTTTTCTTTCTGAAACCTACCCCAAAAACGCCTCACACTTCTCTTGTGTCTGCTGAATGAAAACACAATGGTCAGGAGTGTAGCCTACCTTTGGCAAAGAGTTAGGAGCTAGGGACGGGGTCTTTTTGTGATGACTGGATTATGTATTCATTAAAATCACATCTATACTGCTCCCCAAACAGGTTGTCAGGCTGGGAGCCATCTCACACCGCATCAGTACTTTTACGAGTGGGCCCCCCAGAAACCTTCAGCGAGACTGTTTTTAGTGGCTCTTGCTGCAAATGGAAACACTTAGCTCCCACAATAAATTACCCTGCAGCCAGAGATGGTGATGCCACACTGCACAGACCCCCAGCCCTGCCACTCAGCCCTGCCACTCTGCCCGGTCAGAGAGATACTTGCACACGTAGCAGCAGAAGTGTTTGGATTGAGCAAAAGTATAAGTTATGGATAGTGGAATGATGATGGCAGACAGTGAACGGACATAAACAAGAAAAAGGAATGGGGTAATTAGACTAGGGTGTAGTGTCCTCTGGTGAGGAGTGATAAAGGCAGGAGATATCATAGTCTCCCCCCCCCCCCCCGGGGTTGAGATTGGGTTCGTGTCAGAATAGAGTCGAGTGTCTTGCTCTTCATTTTTTGGAGGGAAATAGATAAACAACCATTAGTGTTGTTGGAGTTCAGTGCTCTCCAGAGTAATACCCCCATCTCACCAAAGTACTACTATTCAATATAGCTACAATTATTTTGAATATGCTTTGTATGATTAATAGATACATTATAAAAGCTCTATAGGCTATTGTCAAATCAAGTAGCACTTTCTCGGCCAATCAATGACATACTCTCTTTCTACCAGACTCAGATGTGGTCAAGTTCAAACATTACAACAACACACTTACAGGTACTTTACTTAGCAGATGTTAATGCGAGTGTAGCGAAATGCTTGTGCTTCTAGTTCCGACAATGCAGTAATAACCAACGAGTAATCTAACCTAACAATTCCACAACTACTACCTTATACACACAAGTGTAAAGGGATAAAGAATATGTACATAAAGATATATGAATGAGTGATGGTACAGAACGGCATAGGCAAGATGCAGTAGATGGTATTGAGTACAGTATATACATATGAGATGAGTAATGTAGGGTATGTAAACATAAAAGTGCACAGTTTAAAGTGTCTAGTGATACATGTATTACATAAAGATGGCAAGATGCAGTAGATGATATAGAGTACAGTATATGCATATACATATGAGATGAGTAATGTAGGGTATGTAAACATTATATTAAGTGGCATTGTTTAAAGTGGCTAGTGATACATTTTTAAATACATTTCCATCAATTCCCATTATTAAAGTGGCTGGAGTTGAGTCAGTATGTTGGCAGCAGCCACTCGATGTTAGTGGTGGCTGTTTAACAGTCTGATGGCCTTGAGATAGAAGCTGTTTTTCAGTCTCTCGGTCCCTGCTTTGTTGCACCTGTACTGACCTCGCCTTCTGGATGATAGCGGGGTGAACAGGCAGTGGCTCGGGTGGTTGTTGTCCTTGATGATCTTTATGGCCTTCCTGTGACATCGGGTGGTGTAGGTGTCCTGGAGGGCAGGTAGTTTGCCCCCAGTGATGCGTTGTGCAGACCTCACTACCCTCTGGAGAGCCTTACGGTTGTGGGCGGAGCAGTTGCCGTACCAGGAGGTGGTACAGCTCGACAGGATGCTCTCGATTGTGCATCTGTAGAAGTTTGTGAGTGCTTTTGGTGACAAGCCGAACTTCTTCAGCCTCCTGAGGTTGAAGAGGCGCTGCTGCGCCTTCTTCACAATGCTGTCTGTGTGGGTGGACCAATTCAGTTTGTCCGTGATGTGTACGCCGAGGAACTAAAAACGTACTACCCTCTCCACTACTGTCCCGTCGATGTGGATAGGGGGGTGCTCCCTCTGCTGTTTCCTGAAGTCCACAATCATCTCCTTTGTTTTGTTGATGTTGAGTGTGAGGTTATTTTCCTGACACCACACTCCAAGGGTCCTCACCTCCTCCCTGTAGGCCGTCTCGTCGTTGTTGGTAATTAAGCCTACCACTGTAGTGTCGTCCGCAAACTTGATGATTGAGTTGGAGGCGTGCATGGCCACGCAGTCGTGGGTGAACAGGGAGTACAGGAGAGGGCTCAGAACGCACCCTTGTGGGGCCCCAGTGTTGAGGATCAGCGGGGTGGAGATGTTGTTACCTACCCTCACCACCTGGGGGCGGCCCGTCAGGAAGTCCAGTACCCAGTTGCACAGGGCGGGGTCGAGACCCAGGGTCTCGAGCTTGATGACGAGTTTGGAGGGTACTATGGTGTTAAATTCTGAGCTGTAGTCGATGAACAGCATTCTCACATAGGTATTCCTCTTGTCCAGATGGGTTAGGGCAGTGTGCAGTGTGGTTGTGATTGCGTCGTCTGTGGATCTATTGGGGCAGTAAGCAAATTGGAGTGGGTCTAGGGTGTCAGGTAGGGTGGAGGTGATATGGTCCTTGACTAGTCTCTCAAAGCACTTCATGATGACGGAAGTGAGTGCTACGGGGCGGTAGTCATTTTGCTCAATTACCTTAGCTTTCTTGGGAACAGGAACAATGGTGGCACTCTTGAAGCATGTGGGAACAGCAGAGCCCTGACAGTACAACCCACCTGTGAAGTCATTGTAAAGATGCACTTAAACATTTCCAATTGCAAGTTATACATAAAGAGACGGACAAAATCAGTTACAGGTTGTGCACAACAGAATGAATGCAGGGACTGCAGGAGCATGTTTGACAAAGTAAAGCTGTGCCAGATTAAAGGGTTGCGCCTTTAATGAGGGTGTGGACCAAGAAGGTCAGGTCAGAGAGACTGACGTAGGCTGAGGTTGAAATTGTATTCGTTTTCATTCAAACACTCCCAGTGTTTGATCGAAAATGCCTGGAGCGCCTGATGGGCAGGATTTTGCACTCATGAGACTATTCCATTGATTCCAGTGCGCCAGGCAAACTCAAGTAAGCACAGCTAAAGTATAAACACAAATAATATATAAACCCTTCCGTTCAAAGGTTTGGGGTCACTTAGGAAAGTCCTTATTTTTTAAAGATTTTTTTTTTTGTCCATTAAAATAACATAAAATTGATCAGAAATACAGTGTAGACATTGTTAATGTTGTAAATGACTATTGTAGCTGGAAACGGCAATTTTGGGGGGGAATATCTACATAGGCGTACAGAGGCCCATTAGCAGCAACCATCACTCCTGTGTTCCAATGGCATGTTGTGTTAGCTAATCCAAGTTTATCATTTTAAAAGGCTAATTAATCATTAGAAAACCCTTTTGCAATTATGTTAGCACAGCTGAAAACTGTTGTGCTAATTAAAGAAGCAATAAAACTGTGCCTTCAGACTAGTTGAGTATCTGGAGCATCAGCATTTGTGGGTTCGATTACATTGGCTCAAAATGGCCAGAAATAAAGCACTTTCTTCTGAAACTCATCAGTCTATTCTTGTTCTGAGAAATGAAGGCTATTCCATACGAGAAATTGCCAAGAAACTGAAGATCTCGTACAACGCTGTGTACTACTCCTTTCACAGAACAGCACAAACTGTCTCTAACAAGAATAGAAAGAGGAGTGGGATGCCCCGGTGCACAACTGAGCAAGAGGACAAGTACATTAGAGTGTCTAGTTTGAGAAACAGACGCCTCACAAGTCCTCAACTGGCAGCTTCATTAAATAGTACCCTCAAAACACCAGTCTCAACGTCAACAGTGAAGAGGCGACTCCGGGATGCTGGCCTGGAATCACATAGTAACCAAAAAAGTGTTAAACCAATCAAAATATATTTTATATTAGAGATTCTTCAAAGTAGCCACCCTTTGCCTTGATGACAGCTTTGCACACTCTTGGCATTCTCTCAACCAGCTTCATGAGGTAGTCACCTACTTTGTGGAATTGAATTTCCTTCTTAATGCGTTTGAGCCAATCAGTTGTGTTGTGACAAGGTATGGGTGGTATACAGAAGATATTCCTATTTGGTAAAAGACCAAGTCCATATTATGGCAAGAACAGCTCAAATAAGCAAGGAGAAACAACAGTCCATCATGACTTTAAGACATGAAGGTCAGTCAATCCGGAAAATTTCAAGAACTTTGAAAGTCGCAGTCGCAAAAACCATCAAGCACTATGATGAATCTGGCTCTCATGAGGACTGCCACAGGAAAGGAAGACCCAGAGTTACCTGTGCTGCAGAGAATGAGTTCGAGTTAACTGCACCTCATATTGCAGCCCAAATAAATGCTTCACAGCGTTCAAGTAACAGACACATCTCAACATCAACTGTTCAGAGGAGACTGCAGGAATCAGGCCTTAATGGTAAAATTGCTGCAAAGAAACCACTACTAAACGACACCAATAATAAGAAGAGATTTTCTTGGGCCAAGAAACACGAGCAATGGACATTAGTACGGTGGTAATCTGTCCTTTGGTCTGATGAGTCAAAATTTGAGATTTTTTGTTCCAACCGCCGGTCTAATGTCCATTGCTTGTGTAGAGAAGGTGAACGGATGATCTCCGCATGTGTGGTTCCCACCATGAAGCATGGAGGAGGAGGTGTGATAGTGTCACCAGCAAAGCACCCCCACACTGTCTGATTTACAGTTGAAGTCGGAAGTTTACATACACTTAGTTTGGAGTCATTAAAACTTGTTTTTCAATCACTTCACACATTTCTTGTTAACAAACTATAGTTTTGGCAAGTCAGTTAGGACATCTACTTTGTGCATACACAAGTCATTTTTCCAACAATTGTTTACGGACTGATTTCAGTTAATCACTTAATTCACTGTATCACAATTCCAGTGGGTGTCACGCCCTGGCCATAGAGAGGTTTTTATTCTCTATTTTGGTTAGGCCTGGGTGTGATTAGGGTGGGCATTCTATGTTTCTATTTCTTTGTTTTTGGCCGAGTGTGGTTCCCAATCAGAGGCAGCTGTCTATCGTTGTCTCTGATTGGGAATCATACTTAGGCAGCCTTTTCCCACCTGTGTTTTGTGGGTAGTTGTTTTCTGTTTTGTGTCTGCACCTGACAGAACTGTTTCGTTTTGTTCTACTTTGTTATTTTGTTTCAGTCTTCTGTTTCATTAAATATCATTAACGCTTAATACGCTGCATCTTGGTCTCCTTCTACTTCAAACAACGAACGGTACAGAACTACCCACCACAAAAAGACCAAGCAGCGTTGTCAGGAGGAATGGACGTAGTAGGACATTTTGAATGGGAAAGGATCCTGGACGTGGGAGGAGATCCTGGCTGGGAAGGATCGCCTCTCATGGGAGCAGACGGAGGCAGCAAGGAGGGAGCAACTTTACAAGGGGTCACGGCTAGCACGGAAGCCCGAGAGGCAGCTCCCCCAAAAATTGGGGGGGGGGCACACGAGGAGATTGGCTGAGTCAGGTTGGAGACCTGAGCCAACTCCCCGTGCTTACCGTGGGGAGCGTGTGACTGGTCAGGCACCGTGTTATGCAGTGATGCGCACGGTGTCTCCAGTGCGCACTCATAGCCCGGTGCGCTATATTCCAGCATGGAAACAAAGATCGTACCTTTTGGAGAAATGTCCTCTGGTCTGATGAAACAAAAATAGAACTGTTTGGCCATAATGACCATCGTTATGTTTGCAGGAAAAAGGGGGAGGCTTGCAAGCCGAAGAACACCATCCCAACCGTGAAGCACGGGAGTGGCAGCATCATGTTGTGGAGGTGCTTTGCTGCAGGAGGGACTGGTGCACTTCACAAAATAGATGGCATCCTAAGGAAGGAAAATTATGTGGATATATTGAAGCAACATCTCAAGACATCAGTTAGGAAGTTAAAGCTTGGTCGCAAATGGGTCTTCCAAATGGACAATGACCCCAAGCATACTTCCAAAGTTGTGGCAAAATGGCTTAAGGACAACAAAGTCAGGGTTTTGGAATGGCCATCACAAAGCCCTGACCTCAGTCCTATAGAAAATGTGTGGGCAGAACTGAAAAAGCATGTGTGAGCAAGGAGGCATACAAACCTGACTCAGTTACACTAGCTCTGTCAGGAGGAATGGGCCAAAATTCACCCAACTTATTGTGGGAAGCTTGTGGAAGTATACCCAAAACGTTTGACCCAAGTTAAACAATTTGAAGGCAATGCTACCAAATACTAATTGAGTGTATGTAAACGTCTGACCCACTGGGAATGTGATGAAAGAAATTGAAGCTGAAATAAATCATTCTCTCTACTATTATTCTGATATTTCACATTCTTAAAATAAAGTGGTGAACCTAACTGACCTAAGATAGGGACTTTTTACTAGGATTAAATGTCGGGAATTGTGAAAAACTGTATTTGGCTAAGGTGTATGTAAACGTCCGACTTCAACTGTAGCCACCATCAAATGACCCACCCGCCCCGCTAAATGTCATTATAGCCGTCTAATTTGTATTTATTTTATTTTAGCTGAGAGGGATAGGCTCTATAGCCTAACCTAGGCCTACTAACCTTTCAGCCTACTTTTATTTCCCCTTTAAAAAATTTTTTCATTATTTGTAGTTATCGTGTTCACATAGGCCTCCACCATTTATAGGCTGTCAATTACGACACATTTACAGACCTAACGAAAGGGTCAATGTGTCATTTTTATACCTATGGGCTTATCCTGTTGATATTTAGTTTTAATAAAAATTAACAACTTATCGTATAGATCTCTCTTAAGGATTTGCCCCAACATTTATGTTTTATTTGGTCCAAACGATTAGCCCTATGTTCTTTGGGGGAGGTAATTGTAGGCTGGGCTATTGATTTTATTTTCTCCCTCTTTTTTTTTACCGTGGTCTGGACGGTGGCTACGTTGTCACTTACTTAGTGCGTGGCGGAGAGGATGAGGCATTTCTTTGGGGGGGGGGGGGTGTTTTTTTCCGGAACACAGAATTGAGACTGAGCGTGGGGTTAAATAGATCCAACGGGATATGTCGAGTTGTTTGGGAACTCGGCTGGGATGTTCAGAGATTCTTTTATGTACACCATTTATTTTTATTTTGTGTGATCACAGCTGTAACTATTATCCACCTATACCCAGAGATGACTTGCACTAGAGTTCAATTACTGTTCGATGACGTTGAGTAGTACATTTAATCTACTGACATGCAACTGCCATGGTCCAGGTCATGCAATAAAACGGAAAAAGATACTATGTGCTCTAAAAAAGGAAAAAGCAGACATCGCGCTATTACAAGAGACACACCTCTGTGATGCCGAACATGCTGAACTCCGCAGAGCTTGAGTGGGACAGGTGTATTTCTCGTCTTTCAAATCCAACAGTAGAGGTACAGCCATACTTATCCATAAGAATGTTCCATTCATAATTGACAAAAACATATCTGATCCGGAGGGGAGATTTATTCTGATAACTGGGTCACTGTGTGGGCAACCAATTACTATCTTAAGTATTTACGCCCCTAACACAGATACTCCTGCTTTCATGTCAAAAATGATAACCCTGTTCAATGAGCATTGTGTTTCCTTTGGAGTGCTGGCTGGAGATTTTAATTGTACCCCTCAACCCAACCCTGGACAAATCATCTCAAGTCCCCACCACAAATCCTAGATCTGCAAACATGTTGAACTCTCTTACTAAAGAGATGGGACTGATAGATATCTTGAGAGAGACTAATAGCTCGTCTATGGACTATACATACTACTCTAATGTCCATAATACCTACTCCCGTATAGATTACATTTTTCCCCAAAAGAT
This sequence comes from Salvelinus namaycush, assembly GCF_016432855.1. Lineage (NCBI taxonomy): Eukaryota > Metazoa > Chordata > Actinopteri > Salmoniformes > Salmonidae > Salvelinus > Salvelinus namaycush. Next base: position 29,221,663 of record NC_052317.1, on the reverse strand, counting down.
TTTCATAAATTCAGCCACGTGTACAATCGGACCCATAGCACTTTCAGATCATGCATTTGTCCACCTCCGCTTGGACCACTGCAAAAACATCCCGAGGTCAAAGAGCTGGAAATTCAACACCTCCATGTTATCAAACAAAGCTTTCCATACATTGTTTACTACATGGATAGACAACTACACACAAGACAACAAAGACTCTCCTGTTTCTCCAGCCACAATGCTGGAGTTTTCTTTACTAAACAGAAATACCATGAGTATAGCAATAGGCCTTGTAGATTGCTTGCTTACCAATTAAAACAAGAGCAGTCCGAGCGTACAATCATGGCCATCCGAACAGCAGAGGACGAGGTCACATATGACCCAAATAAGATAAATTAAGCTTTTCATGATTTTTACTGCAAACTATATACTTCTGAGAGAAGACATACAGATGCAGAACTCTATTCCTTCCTAGAGGGAATCTCGTTAAAACCTCTTGGAAATAGGGGGCGGCCTTTTCACTTCTGGATAAAATTGTGCCCAATTTAAACGGCCTCGTACTCTGTCCTAGATCATATGATATGCATATTATTATTACTATTGGATAGAAAACACTCTGACGTTTCTAAAACTGTTTGAATTATATCTGTGAGTAAAACAGAACTCATTTGGCAGGCAAACTTCCAAACAGGAAGTGAAAATTCTGAAATGGGTCTCTGTGAAAGGCTTCGCCTATTCAATTGTCTTGTATTTATGGATCTGTATGCACTTCATACGCCTTCCACTAGATGTCAACAGGCAGTAGAATGTGGAATGAAGTGTCTAGCCTTCTCTGGGACCGGATGGGAGTCGTTGGAGTGAGAGGTCAGCCATATTGGCAGTATTTGGCTACGCACTTAGGGCTTGTCATATCGTTGTCTGCAATGCGTTAGGTAGACACGAAGAAATGCTCCGTCTGGGACGTTATTGGATATATTTGTGAAAAACATCCTAAAGATGGATTCTCAACTGAGTTTGACCAGTTTATTCGACTTTTATTATCACTTTTTGAATTTTTCGTTCATGCGTAAAATCTTCATGGACACGTGAGCTACACATGCTAGCCATAGTTGCTAATTCGACAGAAGAAATGGACATTCTAAAACTAAACAACGATTTATTGTGGAACTAGGATTCCTGGCACTGCATTCTGATGAAAGTTCATCAAAGGTAAGGGAATATTTATGATGTTATTTCGTATTTTTGTGGACTCTTTGGACTCCAACATGGTGGAGAATGGCTGAGCACTGTCTCAGATTATTGCATGCTGTGCTTTGTACTAAAGTTATTTTTTTAAATCTAACACAGCGGTTGCATTAAGAACCAGTGTATCTTTAATTATATGTGCAACATGTATTTTTCAGCAAAGTTTATGATGAGTTTTTCTGTTAGATTACGTGGCTGTCTAAAATTTCTCCGGACATTTTGGTGCCATTTGTGACCATGGCGGCAATGTAAAACCCCGATTTGTAGCTATAAATATGCACATTTTCGAACAAAACATAAATGTATTGTATAACATGAAGTCATAAGACTGTAATCTGATGAAGTTGTTCAAAGGTTAGTGATTAATTTTATCTCTATTTGTGGGTTTTGTGAAAGCTATCTTTACGGTGAAAAAATGGCGTTGTGTTTTGGGCTATTGTGGTGAGCTAACATAAATAGATGTTGTGTTTTCGCTGTAAAACATTTTAAAAATTGGACATGTTGGCTCGATTCACAAGATGTTTATCTTTCATTTGCTGTATTGGACTTGTGATTTCATGAAATTATATTATATGATATCCCTGTGGCGCTAGGCTAGGCTATGCTAGTCAGCGTTTCTGATGAGAATGATCCCGGATCCGGGATGGGTGGTCCGTAGAGGTTTTAATCACTCTTCTTCCCAAAATAATAAAAGCGGACCAAACTGGATTTATTAGAGACAGGTACTCTTCTGATAACATTGGCCATCTTTTTGATATTATTGATCAAGTAAACGCACAGAAGACCCCTGTCCTGCTGGCTTCACTGGATGCTGAGAAGGAGTTCGACAGGATGGAGTGCAGCTTTCTGTTCTGTCTTAGAAAAGTTCAATATGGGCCCAAACTTTATTAAATGGATAATGTCCCTATATTCTCATCCAAATGCCATGGTGACTACTAACGGTCTGAACTCTGACAGACTCCCTTTGGGACGTGGCACAAGACAGGGTGCTCGCTGTCCCCCCTGCTCTACTTGTTGGGGGCGGCTGCTTTGGCAGAGTTGATAAGGAGCAATCCAAGTATTATGGGTGTTTCTGCAGGCCTGCAGCACAAGATTTCGCTCTAAGTGGGTGATGTCTTGCTCTACATATCCAACCCTGAGAAATCCCTCCCATTTTTGACACAATTGCTCAGTATGACAAGTTTTCAGGATATAAGATACATTTGAACAAATCCTCTTTTTGCCCTCTCAAGCTTACACTCACAGCTTTATGAAGACACTCTGTCCGTTCCAATGGAAGACACAGGGGTTTCAATACCTTGGGATCTTTGTAACACCAGATCTTAATTGCCTTTTCAAGGAAAATTATCTCCCACTCCTGGATCGAATCAAGAACGATCTCCAAACCTGGATCTCCCTCCCAATTAGCTTAGTCAGAAGAATCAATGTCATCCCTATGAACATCCTCCCTAGATGGAACTATTTATTTCAGATGCTCCCATGCTATCTTCGTTTCCTTTTTAAAACAACTAACCAAAGCATCACCAAATTAATATGGGGCAATAAAAACCTAGGATCAAGTTCTCCACTCCATTGAAACCTGAATCTAAGGGTGGTCTTGCCCTTCCCTCCCTTCAATTGTACTACTGGTCTGCCCAAATCCGCAACATCCTAACATGGATCACAAACAGACTACTCAATGTGGATTCAGATAGAAGCCCAATCCTGTGGTTCATTGCCCCTAAGCTCAATTATATTCATTAATAACTTTAGTGAAGTGGGACACATAGCCAAAACCTTTGTGATTTACAGCACCCAACTAACATGGAGGGACTGTAAGAAATACCTTGGCATTTCCTCCCAAATATGTTCTCACTCGCCTATAGTATGCAACCCAGACTTGAAAAAAGCCCTGAGTGATGCCAACTTTAATCTTTGGCATACTCTCGGAATCAGGACCTTTTCAGACCTGTTTCTTCAGAAAACCACTACACTGAAATATTTTCAAGAGCTCTTTTTGGCCTTCCTGTGACATCGGGTGGTGTAGGTGTCCTGGAGGGCAGGTATTTTGCCCCTGGTGATGCGTTGTGCAGACCTCACGACCCTCTGGAGAGCCTTACGGTTGTGGGCGGAGCAGTTGCCGTACCAGGCGGTGATACAGCCCGACAGGATGCTCTCACAAGTTTGTGAGTGTTTTTGGTGACAAGGCAAATTTCTTCAGCCTCCTGAGGTTGAAGAGGCGCTGTTGCGCCTTCTTCACCACGCTGTCTGTGTGGGGGGACCATTTCAGTTTGTCCGTAATGTGTATGCCGAGGAACTTAAAACGTTCCACCTTCTCCACTACTGTCCCGTCGATGTGGATAGGGGGGTGCTCCCTCTGCTGTTTCCTGAAGTCCACAATCATTTGTTTTGTTGACATTGAGTGTGAGGTTATTTTCCTGACACCACACTCTGAGGGCCCTCACCTCCTCCCTGTAGGCCGTCTCGTCGTTGTTGGTAATCAAGCCTATCACTGTAGTGTCGTCTGCAAACTTGATGATTGAGTTGGAGGCGTGCATGGCCACGCAGTCATGGGTGAGCAGGGAGTAAAGGAGAGGGCTGAGAACGCACCCTTGTGGGGCCCCATTGTTGAGGTTCAGCGGGGTGGAGATGTTGTTACCTACCCTCACCACCTGGGGGCGAACCGTCAGGAAGTCCAGGACCCAGTTGCACAGGGCGGGGTCGAGACCCAGGGTCTCAAGCTTAATGACGAGTTTGGAGGGTACTATGGCGTAAAATGCTGAGCTGTAGTCGATGAACTGCATTCTTACATAGGTATTCCTCTTGTCCAGATGGGTTAGGGCAGTGTGATTGTGATTGCGTCGTCTGTGGACCTATTGTGGCGGTAAGCAAATTGGAGTGGGTCTAGGGTGTCAGGTAGGGTGGAGGTGATATAGTCCTTGACTAGTCTCTCAAAGCACTTCATGATGACGGAAGTGAGTGCTACGGGGCGATAGTCATTTAGTTCAGTTACCTTAGCTTTCTTGAAAACAGGAACAATGGTGGCCCTCTTGAAGCATGTGGGAACAGCAGACTGGGATGAGGATTGATTGAATATGTCCGTAAACACACCAGCCAGCTGGTCTGCGCATGCTCTGAGGAAACGGCTGGGGATGCCGTCTGGGCCGGCAGCCTTGCGAGGGTTAACACTTTTAAATGTTTTACTCACATTTGCTGCAGTGAAGGAGAGCCCGCAAGTTTTGGTAGCGGGCCGTGCCAGTGGCACTGTATTGTCCTCAAAGCGAGCAAAGAAGTTGTTTAGTTTGTCTGGGAGCAAGACATCGTGGTCCGCGACGGGGCTGGTTTTGCTTTTGTAGTCTGTGATTGACTGTAGACCCTGCCACATACCTCTCATGTCTGAGCCGTTGAATTGCGACTCTACTTTGTCTCTATACTGACGCTTAGCTTGTTTGATTGCCTTGCGGAGGGAAATATCTACACTGTTTGTGTTCGGTCAAGTTTCCGGTCACCTTGCCCTGATTAAAAGCAGTGGTTTCAGTTTTGCGCAAATGCTGCCATCAATCCACGGTTTCTGGTTGGGGAATGTTTTAATAGACGCTGTGGGTACAACATCACCGATGCACTTGCTAATAAACTCGCTCACCGAATCAGCTTATTCATCAATGTTATTGTCCGACGCTATGCGGAACATATTCCAGTCCACGTGATCGAAGCAATCTTGAAGCGTGGAATCCGATTGGCCGGACCAGCATAGTTTCTGTCTATAGGCTGGGAGCAACAAAATGGAGTCGTGGTCAGATTTTCCGAAAGGAGGGCGGGGGATGGCTTTATATGCGTCGCGGAAGTTAGAATAACAATGATCCAGGGTTTTGCCAGCCCGGGTTGCGCATTTGATATGCTGATAAAATTTAGGGAGCCTTGTTTTCAGATTAGCCTTGTTAAAATCCCCAGCTACAATAAATGCATTCTCAGGAAATGTGGTTTCCAGTTTACATAGAGTCAAATTAAGTCATTTCAGGGCCGTCGAAGTGTCTGCTTGGGGGGGGATATGCACGACTGTGATTATGATCGAAGAGAATTCTCTTGGTAGATAATGCGGTCGGCATTTGATTGTAAGGAATTCTATGTCAGGTGAACAAAAGGACTTGAGTTCCTGTATGTTGTTATGATCACATCATGTCTCATTAATCATAAGGCATACACCCCCGCTGGACATTGGCGGGTAGAATGCTCGGGAGCGGTGCGCGATGTGCCCGTCTACGGAGCCTGACCAGAAGACCGCTCCGTCTGCCCCTTCTGCGGCGCCGTTGTATTGGGTCGCCGGCTGGGATCCGATCCATTGTCCTGGGTGGTGGACCAAACAGAGGATCCGCTTCGGGAAAGTCGTATATCTGGTCGTAATGTTGGTGAGTTGACGTTGCTCTTATATCCAATAGTTCCTCCCAACTGTATGTAATAAAACCTAAGATTTCCTGGGGTAACAATGTAAGAAATAACACTAAACAATAAACAATAAAAATATATTTTTAACAATAACAATAAAAATAACAATAAAAAACAAAATACTGCATAGTTTCCTAGGAACGCGAAGCGAGGCGTGCATCTCTGTCGGCGCCGGAACCCGTTTACACAGCGGGAAATGCAGAACAATTTTATTTTTCACTATGATCAGCGTGCCAAAAATGTACAGATACAAACTTGAAACAACTGATCATGACAATGAGGTGAAACTCCCGGACAACAGCTGTGATTGTCGATTCCATATTGTCCATTTTACTTTGACCTGTCCTTTTTCTTAGGATATGTTGTTTGTTAACATGACAGCACATTTTTTATTTGATTGAGCACCATTTAGGTTAGGCTATTTGAGTTAAGCTATTTGATCTGAGAAACCTGCATGATCATTACACTGTCATACATTTTATCTCCAGTCTGTAGGCTACAGAAAACACCACTTACTCTTTATTTCATTTCCTATATCTGCTACATGATTTACGTTAGATCATTTTTTTGATGGAATGTTGGTGGTGCACTGCAGAGATACATCTCTCCAACAGTACCCTGGAGAGGCACGCTGGGAATGGACATGCAAAATATTTTGCACCTCTGACAAAGTGGGCACTGCTTATCTAAGGGCGGCATCAGCGCTCACCTAAAAAGCCCATATGCCACTGGTTGAGAGAATTTGGCATTGTTTTTGTACATAATTATGTGAGGTTTTATGTGTTGTTGTTGGAGGTGCGTCTTGGTCAGTTTAGCTCAGAAAATGCTGCCTTCGTCAATCTGCCACTTAATCCTGCTTAATGAGTGGGCCGGCCATGGGCACTCTCATTTTCGTTTGTCAGATTTTTACAAATGCACTTCTTGTAATGTTTTCACCTTATTCCACTCTCCCTGAGTGTTTCTTGCCATGGTTTTGTAATGCGTCTGTGTGTAGCTGGTGATGAGTCAGGCGCAGGACAGCAGATATGAGTAATGAAAGCAATTTTACTCAAATATATCACAATACACATCGTATAAATACAAGGCCTCAAAGATGGACCGCAATACAAAAAACCTATTACTCACAAACAAACATGGGGGAACAGAGGGTAAATAATGAACAAGTAATTGGGGGATTGAAACCAGGTGTGTAAGACAAAGACAAAACAAATGGAAAATGAAAAGTGGATCGGCGATGGCTTGAAGGCCGGTGACGTCGACCGCCGAACGCCGCCCGAACAAGGAGAGGAACCGACTTCGGCGGAAGTCGTGACAGGTTTTCACTGTTTTCTTAGAAGCACAGATGATTAGAATATTCCTTTTATTGTAATTTTGCATTTATTTGTGAACATCTTTCAAGCTTTAACACATTGTGACAGAGGACACAGTAGGGTGAAGGAGAAAGCAGAACACATGGTAGATAGATTGATTCCATTTTAATTATAAGATTTCTTATTTTTATATATTTTTCTTTCTACAAAATACAAACTTATACATACGAACAACAACTCACAGATGCCCACAAACAACGACAAACAACGCAAGCAGGCACATCTCTAGTGCCTGCATTTTTACAATAAATCAGAAAATGTCCCAGATTTACTATTCATGTACCATGCAGGTCTTTCTCTATCTGTCTGTCTCTCTCTACCATCCGTCTCTCTCCATCATCTTCTCTTTCTGTGGGTTTATTTCCATAACCGCAAGGAATTTTTGGACAACACCTATTTTGTGGAAACCCCTTCCACAATCCCAAACGGTTTGTCCACGTAACCTCAGAGGAGCAGCCAGCAACTATGTAACTGGAGAAGATTGAGTACACACACACTAGACCGTAGCCTGGTGAGACTATTGAGAAGCTAAAACAAAGATTAGCAGATGCTTACCCAGTCCAGTCCTACCATATGTGAGTGAGGTTGAGGATACTGTGCAAATGTGGTAGAGGGAGTGGGAGAGAGAGAGAAGAGGCGTGTGAACCTTTGACCTGCAGTGTTCATTACAGATTGAAAAAAAGAAAAAGCCCTGAATGTCTATTGACCATAAAGCTAATGGAAAACAATGACGTGCTATGTCGTCTGTCAGTTGGTTGGTTTTCCTCCTGAGGAAATGTAGTTTTCCTCTCAGGATATCACTCAGGAATCCCCTTCTTCACTGATGTAAACCATGGAGCAGTCAAAACAGTTGCTCTGTAATTCCGCATGCGGCCTGGTTTCAATTAAAGCTTTGGATATCAAAGACAATCACTCCCATTTTAATGTGCCTTTTTTTATGTGTACCCAGTATATTTTGATGGAACATTTGTGGGTGGAGCACTTGCTAATTGGTATGGAAAACTTGCACCTGTGGTAGACCAATGTTTTGAGAGTCAGAAAAATTAAATATTTGCGTTCTTTTGGTCTCTTTTGAGGAGGAGTTTGAGTTTATCCCAAAACATTTTCAGACCACAATCGCATCTGACCATATTAGGCAGTCAGACAGTGAACAATAGACATATTTGGTGCTTCTGCTCCAGCTCAGTTATAACTGTCAAGTAACCTACCAAAACCCCAGCTGGCCCTAATGATATACATTTGCCTTGCACCAAGTTCGGGAACAAAACATGAAAGTAAACAGAAAACTTTGGGAATCGGGGACGAGGGCCACTTGCCATTAAGAGACAACTGTGCTGCCAGACTCCCAGGACTGCCACAGTGGCTAATCCCTGTGCCACCACCTCATTAGTGGTAATCATGAATGAACGAAATGCCAAGTTCCTTTAGATCAGATCATCTTGTTTCAGAGTTGAGTACTAGCAGGTTGAGGGAGGATATTATGTCACTGTTTTCACGGCTCAAAACACAACCTTCTGGGACGTCATTATATGACCCACTCTTACACAGCAATGTCACAGATGACAGCGATGTTGAATGAATACTACTCTATGGGTTTATACATCATTCTAGTATGTTAATTTTGAACAATAACCAACTGTACCAACCCATTAGAATAGTCTAATATCGGGACCCTGTGTTGTGCAAAATTAATTAACAATAGGCCTACTTGTATTTTGACCAGCACATAAAATGAAACCAAAATCCCCTATTCTACATTTTTCTGATGAGGTTGTCACAGTGAGTGAGTTGTTTTTGTTTTCTTCCTCTGCATGCGTTCGGCAGGGGAGGATCCATCAAGACATTCTTTCCATTCTGGAGGAAGGAGAGGTGGAATCACTCCGTCTATATATATGACGATGTGCGTCATTCTCCTCCCTCCTCTCCTGCCCTGTGGTTTTCTGGACTGGGGATATCTATATTCTATGATGTTAAAGTTACTGTGGTGATCTCTCATTTGTGGTGGAGCCCTAATCCCTAAATTAGAGGGGCAATATCATTAAATATTCCTTACATCTGCAAACCGAATGAGAGAGAGAAGTTTCCCTTCTAGATAGAAGGATGGTAGAGGGTTCATATGGCCCACTGGGTCAGGTACACTGTAGACCACATATTTACTGTACATAATGGCTGCAGTGGTGAAGCCTTTGTGGTTTATGAGTTATGATGCAGGGGGAGATGCTCTCTTAAGAGATTTACCATAAGGATTTACAGTGCAGATGCAGAAAACATATTCTCTTAGGTAAGAGATATACTGAAATGAACCTCTAAAGGTTTCATCCTTATTGGAGCAGTGTATAGCAGGCCTACGGGCTGGGAGATCCGGGTTTGAGACCTGCAGCGGGCGTACGTTGCGAAATCGCTACAATACTGTAAGAGAAGGATTTGCATCTCTTCTTGGATTGTTATAGTCAGCTGATGCATCCGTCATCAACTTGAGTTGACCATCATTTTAAACAGGCTTAAAGCATCTGCATATTGGCCATGTCAGGTGCACAATGGGGATATAATGTGTTTGGATATTTTTCTGCAAGACTCAACCACTACATTTCTAGTCCTGACCTTTTCACGATGCTTGAAAAGAGATCTGGCTGTTACATTGTAATAACATATTCATCTTTTCTGCATACCAAACATGATTTTAATGATAAAATAACACTTAGTTAAACCCACCATATCCCTTGTTCAACAAAACCCTTCCTTGAGTGAATCGTGATTTATTTGAGTATGAATTTAATGGCATAAAAACAATTCTAGTTGTGTGCCATCAACTGTTCCTTCAAAGAATCCCGTTCCATTGAAAATACAGCCTGGAAAAAAATGTAAATCAATTGTATAAGCATAGTATTCTGACAGATACATTAGAGCACTGCTCTGCTCAGCACACTACAACAATGGGTGCTGGCTGTGGCCTAGGAATAGCGCCACCTGTTGGAGGACAACATATTACTGTAACAGTACTATTAGTAGGGTTGCACAATTACAAGAACTCAGGAAAAGATTTGACCTCCACAAGTCTGGTTCATCATTGGGAGCAATTTCCAAACGCCTGAAGGTACCACGTTCATCTGTACAAACAATAGTACACAAGTATAAACACCATGGGACCATGCAGCCGTCATACCGCACAGGAAGGAGATGCGTTCTGTCTCCTAGAGATAAACGTACTTTGGTGCGAAAAGTGCAAATCAATCCCAGAACAACAGCAAAGGACCTTGTGAAGATGCTGGAGGAAACAGGTACAAAAGTATCTATATCCACAGTAAAACGAGTCCTAAATCGACATAAACTGAAAGGCCGCTCAGCAAGGAAGAAGCCACTGCTTCAAAACCGCCATAAAAAAGCCAGACTACAGTTTGCAACTGCACATGGGTACAAAGATTGTACTTTTTGGGGAAATGTCCTCTGGTCTGATGAAACAAAAATTGAACTGTTTGGCCATAATGACCATCGTTATGTTTGGAGGAAAAAGGTCGGAGGCTTGCAAGCCGAAGAACACCATCCCAACCGTGAAGCACGGGGGTGTTGTGGGGGTGCTTTACTGCAGGAGGGACTGGTACACTTCACAAAATAGATGGTATCATGAGGTGGGAAAATCATGTGGATATATTGAAGCAACATCTCAAGACATCAGTGAGGAAGTTAAAGCTTGGTCGCAAATGGGTCTTCCAAATGGACAATGACCCCAAGCATACTTCTAAAGTTGTGGCAAAAAACAAAAAAGTCAAGGTATTGAAATGGCCATCACAAAGCCCTGACCTCAATCCTGTTGGAAATTTGTGGGCAGAACTGAAAAAGCATGTGTGAGCAAGGAGGCATACAAACCTGACTCAGTTACACCAGCTCTGTCAGGAGGAATGGGCTAAAATTCACCCAACTTATTGTGGGAAGCTTGTGGAAGGCTACCCAAAACGTTTGACCCAAGGTAAACAATTTAAAGGCAATGCTACCAAATACTAATTGAGTATATGTAAACTTCTGACCCACTGGGAATGTGATGAAAGAAATTAAAGCTGAAATAAATCATTCTCTCTACTATTATTCTGACATTTCACATTCTTAAAAGTGGTGATCCTAACTGACCTAAGACAGGGAATGTTTACTAGGATTAAATGTCAGGAATTGTGAAAAACTGAGTTTAAATGTATTTGGCTAAGATGTATGTAAACTTCCGACTTCAACTGTATATATGTATGTATATATACATATATTAAGGATATTTCATGCTGAAACCCTCAAATCAAACACCAATGGTATTCACTAAGTTGATGGTTTATATTTAGGTAAATGTTTTACAGCTTGTCATTCAAATGTTTTTATTTTTGTATCTTTTTTTATTATTTTATATGTTTTACATGTGATAAGGCCGCACAGAGGGACAGAAATAATTACAAACACCTGTGATAATCTGAAGTACCCAAAAAGGCCACTAGATGTCATGTAATGAAATACCCCCCAAAAATGGAAAGTTACCATATTCTGGTAGTTTACTGGTAAACTTTGAAAGTTACCAGTAATATACCCTTTCTTTGCAACCCTAACAATTAGCAATAGGACAAATGATCTCAATCCTCATTCAAATGGAAATGGTGTTGTACACTGATGCATTTCTTGAGTATTAGATGAAGATCTGCTTCAATTTTGCCACACAAATGAGTCAATTCATTCACATGTGAATAGGAGGGCTTGAACTTGCAGCTGGGTGATGACATAGAATGACATACTTTGTGTATATCAGTCATCAGAACAATAGGTTATGACACAGCGTTGTAATATTCCATCTGGACCAGAGATCTGAGTTTAAAAAAATATATTTCTTATTGTGAAAAACATAACAACCTTATTTTGAGCACATTGCCTGGTATCTAAAACACAGTGCTTCAATTTACTCCAACAGAACCCCAACAAGTGAAACCGCAGTCTTTTGTGGGTCACTCCACTCGCTCACACCCATTGTCACAAGTCTCTTAACGTGATTTATAGGGGTCTAGCATTTCACAATAGAATTTATTAGTTTGGTCCTCGTCAATTTGTTTTCCGCCAGAGACGCAGCTGACCTTTTGTGAGAATATGAAAAATAAATGTTGGGCTCGTTTAGATTAGTTACAGAACCATTAAGCCGCTTCCTCCCATAGGTTCCACAAAGTCCTAAGAGCACACAAACACGTTGCTCAATGATCGCATTAGAGCATTACTATATACTGAGGTGATATCAAAACCCAATCCACCACCTAGTAATAATTAGCCCTAGGTCATCATGTCTCGGGTACAACTGGGCCAAGAGATATGTTGTAAGCAATTTTGTGTCAGCATGCTCTTCATTATCATGTAGAAAATATCTCCCTTGGTTCTCTAGTCCAGACATCTAAAGGAACCTGAACCTGTTGGGGGTTCCTTTCCATAATATTTCTCTTACACTCTCCTTGGGCCATTTTTTTTTTCATATACCCACTGTGCTGTATTATGATAATTTATTGTGTTCCAGGTGTTGAATGAAGTTATTTAATCTCCTCAGTTTTTCTGCAAAGTCATATTGCTGGGATTTAGGAATGGTTTTCATAATGTGTGCACACCTGCTCCAGATGCATCGTCTGACTCAAGGTCTTTGATTAGGCAATAACGACTGTTGATATTATGGGAATTCATGGGAAGGACGCATACAGATGTAGGATCTTAATTTAAGCCAGTTTGCTATGGAAAGGAAATAATCCTGCAGAACAGGAAATGTGAATTATTATGTGGATTATAATTCTTTGACATTTTTGTATGGGTTGATACATTTTTCATAAGAGAAAATCAACTATGACATTTCAAAGTGGAAATTAAAAACTTCAGAAGCCTTTTTAAACCTCAAATACACTACATGCTTTAATTTCTTTGATTGCAGGAAAGTTTTCCTGCAACAAGGTGACAAATTAAGATCCTACATCTGTTCTGCTTTTTACAATCCATACAAGAATTCTTCAGAGGCATAGATATAGTAAATTAGTGTTCTCAACTATTAACATGTCTGGTTGTGTTAGTAGAAACATCAGCCATAACCTTCAGAGCTTTTACAATCCTATTCAAGGTCTGTTTCTCTCTTATTTTGTTTTTTACAGTAGATTACCTGGAGGAATTTGAATTAGCTTGTGACCTCTGACCCCACCCAATGTAATCATCTTGCCTATTTTGAAAGGAGAGAAACATGTATTTTAATATCTCTGTTCAGTGCCAGGCATTAGTTTAGTGTCTTTCTCTTAACTTTTTATGGCTGCAGGGGCAGTATTGAGTAGCTCTGTTTAAGGTGCCCATTTCAAACGGCCTCGTACTCAATTCTTGCTCGTACAATATGCATATTATTGTTATTATTGGATAGAAAACACTCTCTAGTTTCTATAGCCGTTTGAATTATGTCTCTGAGTGGAACAGAACTCATTCTACAGCACTTTTCCTGATATGGAGTGAGATTTCAGAAATCTTGGCCCCTGCTCCCAGGTCAGTTCATAAGTCCCTGTGAATGCTATGATGCTACAAACACTGCCTACGCCTTCCTCTAGATGTCAGTAAGAGGTGACAATTTGAATGGAGTCGATTGCGCAATCAGGGCCTGTATAAAAGGCCAAAGACCGGATGTACCGTTCTTTTCCTGCTGCGCCTGACGCACGATGTACGTCGGACCTGCTCTCTTTCCAAGCTTGGGTTTAGCCAGTAATATTTCGCCGGTCATGTTTTTACTCGTTATAGGTGTTAAAAACATCATAAGGTAGTTAATTTAAACCGTTTTATAGCAATTTATATCCGTTTAGTGCGATTTTGAGGCATTGCTTTGTGTTGCACTTTGAAGCGCCGGGCACATTTCGGGGTCCCGGTCGAACGTTAGTGGGCATTTCGACGGACAAGAGGACATCTTTCGACCAAAAGAAGATTAGACCCAAGAAAGGATACATTGCCCAAGATTCTGATGGAAGATCACCTCATAGTAAGAAATATTTAAGATGATAAATCGTTGTTCTGTCGAAAAATTTTAAACGCATATTCCGCCATTTTCTTTGGTATAGCTTCGCTTGGCGAACCCTGTATTGCACAGTAAGGATAATTTTAGAAATGTAATTCAGCGATTGCATTAAGAACTAATTTGTCTTTCGATAGCTGTCCAACTTATATTTTTTTAGTCAAGTTTATGAATAGTTATGCATGAGACAAGATCACTGTTAAAGATGGCGCCCGACATTTTCAGGCTAGTTTTGCTAGTATTGTCATTGTATAACCACGGTTTTTTGTGGCTAAATATGCACATTTTCGAACAAACTCTATATGTATGTTGTAATATGATGTTACAGGAGTGTCATCGGAAGAATTCTGAGAAGGTTAGTGAAAAAATTAATATATTTTGGCGATGATTACGTTATCGCTCTCTTTGGCTTGAATCAATGCTCGGGTAACGTTTGCACATGTGGTATGCTAATATAACGATTTATTGTGTTTTCGCTGTAAAACACTTAGAACATCTGAAATATTGTCTGAATTCACAAGATCTGTGTCTTTCCATTGCTGTGAGCTGTGTATTTTTAAGAAATGTTTTATGATTAGTAATTAGGTAATCCTCGTTGCTCTCTGTATTTATTCTAGTCGAGTTGTGATGGTGGGTGCAATTGTAAACTATGATTTATACCTGAAATATGCACATTTTTCTAACAAAACCTATCCTATACAATAAATATGTTATCAGACTGTCATCTGATGAGGTTTTTTCTTGGTTAGTGGCTATCAATATCTTTATTTGGCCGAATTGGTGATAGCACCTGATGGAGTAAGAAACTGATGGAGTTAGAAAAGTGGTGTCTTTTGCTAACGTGGTTAGCTAATAGATTTACATATTTTGTCTTCCCTGTAAAACATTTTAAAAATCTGAAATGGTGGCTTTATTCACAAGATCTGTATCTTTCATTTGGTGTCTTGGACTTGTTAATGTGTGAAAGTTAAATATTTAAAAAATATATTTTTTTGAATTTCGCGCCCTGCACTTTGAGCTGGATGTTGTCATAGGTGTACCGACCTCGGGCTTGCAGCCATAAGAGGTTTTAATACGAGCCAAAGATCTCATTCATTCCAATAAAATACCTTCTCCACAGTACCATTAGTTACCCTGAGAACTGGGGGGGATTTTTGTGGAGTAACTTCCTTCTCATTGACTCCTCAAACTAAATGCACATATGGGGCTGTTTCTCTGCAGTGAGCATCAACCCAGGCCTGTAATTTAAGACTTGTGACTGACTGTTGGGGATGGTGACCTCCTGTGTGTGTGAGTAAGCCTGTGCAGGCTGCTAGCGCGAGGCGGGCCAGGGCCAGAGAGAGGGGGACAGGACAGGGGTTTTACTAGGCCCACCCGCTAGGAGAATGCAACAATTTCCTCTTCATAAATCAAAATGGACACAGTCTGTCTGGGGGCCTTCAATAGAAACAGACTAGAGAATGTCCAGTTTCCTTTATAGGGTCTGAAATTAACTTCCTTGTTTGGAGGATTGCCAGCCATTTAATACGTTTTTCACTTTGGACCAAAATGTACACATCTCCCACTTAGATAAATAGTCCTAAAACCTACCCAATCTTCCCATTTATCTTCAGCCCTTTTGAATAACGTACGGAATCCTGAGCAAACCGTTATCGTAAAAGGAATGTGCTCTAGCAGAGAAGACTAGGGCATAAAAGCTGCATCACAAACTAAACCGAGTAATTTAAAACTAATTAGATTTATCTCACTGTTATTTATGATTCTTGTTTTTGTAAAGTTGCGAGAGGCATTCCTATGAAAGTGTAACTGTCTTGGTTAACCTCACGTCTGCTCCGCCAGTCCCTCCCATTGGTTGTGTTTGGTCATTAATATTACTTTCCACGAGTAAAGATATTGTCATTTTCAACATTTACGGGCTCCTAACCAACTGTGCCATTTTGTTTGTTTTTTCGCATTGTTTTCAACTTATTTTGTATATAATGTTGCTGCTACCGTCTCTTATGACTGAAAAGAGCTTCTGGACATCAGAACAGCAATTACTCACCTCGAACTGGACGAAGATTTTTTAGTTAATGAGTCCGACGCGAAGGATTTACTGCTTTGTCAAGCAAGGCCCAAATCCCCGTCATCAGTGTGAAGAAAAGACGGAGAAAAAGGGGAGGAGGTTGGGGTGCCTTGTAAGAATTCTCCGACGAGTAGGTAAACCTCCACTTCCTTCCGTATTATTGGCTAACGTGCAATCATTAGAAAACAAACTGGACGATCTACGATTAAGACTATCCTACCATGGGACATTAAACTGTAATATCTTATGTTTAACTGAGACGTGGCTGAACGACGACACGGATAATATAGAGCTGGCTGGCTTTTCCACGCATCGGCAGGACAAAGCAGCTACGTCTTGTAAGACGAGGGGTGGGGGTGTTTGTCTATTTGTCAATAACTGCTGGTGCGCGATGTCTAATATTAAAGAAGTCTCAAGGTATTGCTCACCTGAGTTAGCTGTAGACCACACTATCTACCAAGAGAATTCTCATCTATATTATTCATAGCTGTCTATTTACCGATGCTGGCACTAAGACCGCACTCAACGAGCTGTATAAGGCTTCTGGACATCAAACAAGAAAATGCTAATCCAGAAGCGGCTCTCCTAGTGGCCGGGGACTTTAATGCAGGCAAACTTAAATCCGGAACGAAAAAACTCTAGACCACCTTTACTCCACACACCGAGACGCATACAAAGCTCTCCCTCGCCCCCCATTTGGCAAATCTGATCATAATTCTATCCTCCTGATGTTAGGATTGTGTATTGGAGGCAAAGTCAGGTGCAGGAGAGCAGAGTGTAGTGAACAGGCACACTTTTTATTCCGGTCAAAATGACAGCACAAAGTAACATAAAATGTGCCAAAACACGGAACATAGACAAAAAGTAATGCGCGTAACAATATCCACAATATCAAAATACACGTAACACAAAACAATCCTACACAAAGACATGATGGGAAACAGAGGAATAAATACATATGAATTGATTGGGGAATGAAAACCAGGTGTGCAGGGAACAAGACAAACAAATGGATACATGAAAAATGGAGCGGCGATGGCTAGAAAGCCGGTGACGTCGACCGCAGAACGCCGCCCAAACAAGGAGAGGAGCCGACTTCGGTGGAAGTCGTGACACCTGATTCCTGCATACAAAGAAAAACTAAAGCAGGAATTCCAGTGACTCGCTCAATACGGAAGTGGTCAGATGACCACTCCAACAGACTGGAGTATGTTCAAAGGATTCATCCAATGGCATTGAGGAGTATACCACCTCAGTCACCGGCTTCATCAATAAGTGCATCAACGACGTCATCCCCACAGTGACCATATGTACATTTCCCAACCAAAAGCCATGGATTACAGGCAACATCCGTACCGAGGCCAGTGCTGCCGGTTTCAAGGAGTGGGACACTAATCTGGACGCTTATAAGAAATCCCGCTATGCCCTCAGACGAACCATCAAACAGGCAAAGTGTCAATACAGAACTAAGATTGAATCGTACTACACCGGCTCTGATGCTCGTCGGATGTGGCTGGGCTTGAGAGCATCAGCTGTGCTGGACGATTGCGCTCTCCGTAGCCAATGTAAGCAAGACCTTTAAACAGGTTAACATTCACAAAGCAATGGGACCAGACGGATTACCAGGACGTGTACTCAAAGCATTTTCAACCTTTCCCTGACCGAGTCGGTAATACCTACATGTTTCAAACAGGCCACCATTGTCCCTGTACCAAAGAAAGCGAAGGTAACCTGCCTAAATGATTACCGCCCCGTAGCACTCACGTTGGTAGCCATGACGTGCTTAGAAAGGCTGGTCATGGCTCACATCAACACCATCATGCCGGAAACTCTACACCCACTCCAATTCGCATACCGCCCCAACAGATCCCCAGATGACGCAATCACAATCGCACTCCACACTGCCCTTTTCTACCTGAACAAAAGGAACACCTATGTGAGAATACTGTTCATTGACTACAGCTCAGTGTTCAACACCATAGTGCCCACAAAGCTCATCACTAAGCTAATGACCCTGGGACTAAACACCTCCCTCTGCAACAGGATCCTGGACTTCCTGACGGGCCGCCCCCAGGTGGTAAGGGTAGGAAGCAACACATCTGTCACGCTGATCCTCAACACTGGGGCCCCTCAGGGATGTGTGCTTAGTCCCCTCCTGTACTCCCTGTTCACTCACGACTGCGTGGCCAAACACGACTCCAACACCATCATTAAGTTTGCTGACGACACAACAGTGGTAGGCCTCATCACCAACAACGATGAGACAGCCTATAGGGAGGAGGTCAGACACCTGGCAGTGTGGTGCCATGACAACAACCTCTCCCTCAACATGAGCAAGACAAAGGAGCTGATCGTGGACTATAGGAAAAGAAGGGCCGCACAGGCCCCCATTAACATTGACGGGGCTGAAGTGGAGCGGGTCTAGAGTTTCAAGTTCCTTGGTGTCCACATCACCAACAAACTATCATGGTCCAAACACACCAAGACAGTTGTGAAGAGAGCACGACAACACCTTTTCCCCCTCAGGTGACGGAAAAGATTTGGCATGGGTCCCCAGATCCTCAAAAAGTTCTACAGCTGCACCATGGAGAGCATCCTGACCGGTTGCATCACTGCCTGGTATGGCAACTGCTCTGCATCTGACCATAAGGCGCTACAGAGGGTACTGCGTATGGCCCAGTACATCACTGGGACCAAGCTTCCTGACATCCAGGACCTATATACTAGGCAGTGTCAGAGGAAGGCCCAAAATATTGTCAAAGACTCGACTCACCCAAGTCAGAGACTGTTCTCTCTGCTACCGCACGGCAAGCGGTACCGGAGCGCCAAGTCTAGGACCAATAGGCTCCTACCCCACAAGTCATAAGACTGCTGAACAATTAATCAAATGGCCACCCGGACTATTTACATTGCCCACCCCCACCCCACCTTTGTTTTTACACTGCTGCTACTCGCTGTTTATTATCTATGCATAGTCTATTTACAAATGACCTTGACTAACCTGTACCCCCCGCACATTGACTCGGTACCGGTGCCCCCTGTATATAGCCTCATTATTGTTATGTAATTTTCTTGTTACTTTTTTTTACCTTTAAAAAAAATATATGTTTTACTTAAGTTTATTTAGTAAATATTTTCTTAACTGTATTTCTTGAACTGCATTGTTGGTTAAGGGCTTGTAAGATGTAAAATGTGATTTGATTTGTCTGTGACGACGTATCTTGATGTCTCCTCCCATCACAAAAACAGAGCCATTTTCCCTGTAATCAGATTCTCTACAGGGACAAGAGGATACGGAACACACGTACAGAGCAGTCATATGAGTCACTTCACCAAGCTCTGTGTGTGTGTGTGTGTGTGTGTGCGTGCGTGCGAGAAGAGAAGAGAGAAGAGAGAAGAGAGAAGAGAGAAGAGAAGAGAAGAGAAGAGAAGAGAAGAGAAGAGAAGAGAAGAGAAGAGAAGAGAAGAGAAGAGAAGAGAAGAGAAGAGAAGAGAGAGAGAGATGTCAACGACACTGTCTTTAGCCATTAAAAGCTTTCACTATCCACAAAGAATCCAGACAGTCGTTAGTCATCCCACATCTCCTAAGAGATAAGAAATTAGTTTGAATGTTTTGGCTTCTCATTGAAATGTACTGTCTGGGCTGTGTCATCAAGTATTTATTAGTAATGAGTTATGCAATGATTATTCATCTTTGCAAATGTGCAGCGTACTTTTAGAACCTGTAGTAACACATGC
This sequence comes from Salvelinus namaycush, assembly GCF_016432855.1. NCBI lineage: Eukaryota > Metazoa > Chordata > Actinopteri > Salmoniformes > Salmonidae > Salvelinus > Salvelinus namaycush. The sequence goes on along the minus strand of NC_052317.1, from coordinate 29,201,811 downwards.
TATAATTAAGGAATAAGGCCAGAGGAGATGTGGTATATGGCCAATGTATCACGGCTAAGGGCTGATCTTAAACACGACACACAGCCCTTAGCCGTGGTATATTGGCCATATATTACAAACCCCCGAGGTGCCTTATTGCTATTATAAACTCGTTATCAACGTAATTAGAGCAGTAAAAATAAATGTTTTGTCATACCCGTGGTATACAATCTGATATACCATGGCTGTCAGCCAATCAGCATTCAGGGATCGAACCACTCAGTTTATAATGTGTCATAAGTCACAATTCGGACATTGACATTCATTCACATAGGGCTGTTTTTTATGCTCATATCCTGAATATGCCAGTTATATACCAACGAGTAAATGTCATAGCATAAAAATTAAAACAAAAGTATGGGAAAGACTCCAAAGGTTTAAGTTGGAGATAGAGCCACTAAATTGGCATGTGCAAAATCAATCTTGAACATCCGCCCCACCTTGTCTCCTTGCCTTCTTTTTCAAAATATTGGTGGTAAGATGAAAAAATGTCAGTCCTTGGCAGCCCATATTTCCAATGTAAACCCACAGGAAGGATGTACTGGAGCAATTCACCCTGCAAGGCATCTGGCTGAGAATCTGCAGGGCTGTGTATGTGCGTGCGTAATTGGTCCAGCAGCAGAGCAATGACCTTAAGTTTAGTTTCAGGCAGTTGGGAGACCTTGGAGACAGACTGCATCAATCCCAGAGCCTGGGAGATTCAGGTTTCCACTAGCTTCTATAGCGACAAAGTCAGATTTCAGAGCCACAAAGCCAGATTTCACAGACAAAAAGTCAGATTCCACAGCCACAAAGTCAAAATTGTCTACAATTTTAATTTTTTAAAATCTTAATTTAGGGTTAGGGTTAGGCATAAGGTTAGCGCTGTCATTAGATTTAAAATAACATTTTAAGAAGAGAAATTGTAGAAATGGGCAGGGCTTATGGCTTTGTGGGTATAAAAGCTGGTGACGACCCAGAGCCTGTCCCTCAGATCCCTCGCATTCTCTCATTCTGAGGGTCGAGTAGAGTAGTAATACTATGCCGCTGAGGAAAACGCATGCACACATAATAAGGCTGCCTGGAGTGCCTGCAAAATTCTGACATTATTATATATTGTAAAAATGTGTTTAATGAAATCTCTACGATAATATGGAGTGTCTGTAATAGTTATAATATCAATGTAATGACATATTTGTCTGTTTTTACAGAAACAGGCATTGAGGTTACATGGAAATGGAATAGATTCATGTATGTTTATGAAGTAGACAGTCAAGTGGGCTGTGCTAGCTTGTGTGTATTTACAGTGGGAGGAGGGCAGGGAAAGGAGAGACATCCATTACCACTGAAGGAGATGGTTAGCAAGTAGTGCCCCAGCCCAGCGAATATGTCTGCCATGAGAAAGCTATGTCTCTAGCCCGACTTTGGGTGTGATGCCCTCATACACACGCACGCCACTTGCACCAGATCCAAGTTCATGTGAGACATCTGGCTGGTACTCACTCAGGATGTAAGGAGAGTTGTCGAAGTAGAAAACCTGACCCCCACCCTCCTCAACACATACACACACTTTCACATACACACACACCCGCCCACCCCATTTTTATTTGTACAACATTACTAGTGGTCGTTATGGAACTGGTGAACAGAGGAACTTCCCACTGATCATGAGAGGAGCGGAGCTGGTCCGGGGAGGGATCCAAGCAGCTGGGGCATTAAGTTAGCTGGAGCTGGGGAAGCCTCCGTGCTCTCCAGCGTGAACTGAGGTAATGCTTTAGACATCTGCAGCACTTTCTAATTATGCCAGACGTTCGACGCTGTGCAACTACTTTGTGTGTCTGCTGGCTGCACTTCGCCAACTGGTAGAGGAGCCAACGCAAGCCATTTTAACTCTGTTGAATGGGTGAGGCAGACACCAAGGGATGTCCTTGTGTCCTCATTATGCCATCACGCTCTTGTTTGGCCAATGGCACATGCAGCATTTACTATCTCGCCTCAGATAGATTGTTAGATTATGTAGATATTAAATCACAATAATCAACTTCTGTGATTTCAGACATTCGTCACCAGACACTTGTCTATTAAAGTGCATCATTACGGAAGCCCTGAAACCGAAGGCAAAAAAATAATAATATCCAAAAGCTTAACTTAAGCATTCGGAATTCATGAATGATTATGCTGAGCAGGACGGGAGGAGCAACCCAGGGTGTCAAAAACACAGAAATTTGAGGTTTGGAGAAACTTCTAAATTTGACATTTGGAAATACGTGGATAAATGTAGGAATCTGAAGTCAAATTGGTAAAACCGTGAGATCTTGTTGGCCCACATACATGCTCTGGCATTCAAAAGCAGCCCTATCAAAGACCTGTAGAGTAATAATCATATCAATGTATGGAATCAGTGAATGAATGGCTGCAAGAACGGCCTGACAAGCACAACTGGCGCTGCATAACAAATTAGGTCTAATTAGACAACAGAACTTAAGTCATTCAAATGACTTAGTATCTCGTTCAAACGACTTAGTATCTTGTTTGAATTACTTATTCATTTGAACAACTTATTCATTTTCTTAGTTGTTCAAACAAAATACTAAGTCTTTCAAACGAGATACTAAGTCGTTCGAACAAGGTACTAAGTCGTTTGGATGTAAGAGTGTAATTGATTTATTTTTTATTGCCTTAGCATTAAGATACATGTAGGGTTGTTTATGTTATCCTGCATATTACTCCAGAATTAGCAACAAGGAGAATGGTGGCATACTGGGCCACCTCTATTTGTATTCTTCACAACAACAAAAATTAAGTGTTATTTAAAGTGAAATGACATGCAGAAGAAAGGAACAAATCTCATAATAACCTGTGACAGTGGCCATTGCCACAACTCAAGGTGATGCTACTGTATCTTCAGTACAGTCCTGTTGCTGCATAGAGGCCAGGACACCTCCTGGGGAAAGGAAGTGTTTAAGGTCAATGTTTTATGACCTCACTAACGATGCTGACTTCCTGTTAGGTGGGTAGCCTACAGCAGTGGTTTCCAAACTGATGGTTGGCAGGGAGGCGCGCCGGTTTTTATATATATATTGAGAGTCAATATATATATGAACAGTTGAAGTAGGAAGTTTACATACACTTAGGTTGGAGTCATTAAAACTTGTTTTTCAAACACTCCTCACATTTCTTGTAAACAATCTATAGTTTTGGCAAGTCGGTTAGGACATCTACTTTGTGCATGACACAAGTCATTTTTCCAACAATTGTTTACAGACAGATTATTTCACTTATAATTCACTGTATCACAATTCCAGGGGGTCAGAAGTTTACATACACTAAGTTGACTGTGACTTTAAACAGCTTGGAAAATTCCAGAAAATGATGTCATGGCTTTAGAAGCTTCTGATAGGCTAATTGACCTCATTTGAGTCAATTGGAGGTGTACCTGTGGATGTATTTCAAGGCCTACCTTCAAACTCAGTGCCTCTTTGCTTGACATCATGGGAAAATCAAAAGAAATCACCCAAGACCTCAGAAGAAAAATTGTAGACCTCCAACAGTCTGGTTCATCATTTGGTGCAATTTCCAAACGCCTGAAGGTACCACATTCATCTGTACAAACAATAGTACGCAAGTATTAACACCATGGGACCATGCAGCCGTCATCCCGCTCAGGAAAGAGACACATTCTGTCTCCTAGAGATGAATGTACTTTGGTGTGAAAAGTGCAAATCAATCCCAGAACAACAACAAAGGACCTTGTGAAGATGCTGGAGGAAACAGGTACAAAGTATCTATATCCACAGTAAAACGAGTCTTATATCGACATAACCTGAAAGGTCACTCAGCAAGGAAGAAGCCACTGCTCAAAAACCGCCATAAAAAAGCCAGACTACGGTTTGCAACTGCACATGGGGACGTACTTTTTGTGTAAATGTCCTCTTGTCTGATGAAACAAAAATAGAGCTGTTTGGCCATAATGACCATCGTTATGTTTGGAGGAAAAAGGGGGAGGCGTGCAAGTCGAAGTACCCCATCCCAACCGTGAAGCACGGGGTTGGCAGCATTATGTTGTGGGGGTGCTTTGCTGCAGGAGGGACTGGTGCACTTCACAAAATAGATGGCATCATGAGGAGGACAATTATGTGGATATATTGAAGCAACATCTCAAGATATCAGTCAGGAAGTTAAAGCTTGGGTTCTCCAAATGGACAATGACCCCAAGCATACTTCCAAAGTTGTGGCAAAATGGCTTAAGGACAACAAAGTCAAGGCATTGGAGTGGCCATCACAAAGCCCTGACCTCAACCCTATAGATGTGTGGGCAGAACTGAAAAAGCATGTGCGAGCACGGAGGCCTACAAACCTGACTCAGTTACACCAGCTCTGTCAGGAGGAATTGGCCAAAATTCACCCAATTTATTGTGGGAAGCTTGTGGAAGGCTACCCGGAACGTTTGACCCAAGTTAAACTGTTTAAAGGCAATGCTACCAAATACTAACTGAGGGTATGTAAACTTCTGACTCACTGGGAATGTGATGAAAGTAATAGAAGCTGAAATAAATCATTCTCTCTACTATTATTCTGACATTTCACATTCTTAAAATAAAGTGGTGATTCTAACTGACCTAAGGCAGGGATTTTTACTAGGATTAAATGTCAGGAATTGTGATAAACTGAGTTTAAATGTCTTTGGCTAAGTTGTATCTAAACTTCTGACTTCAACTGTATGTATACATATATATATTTTTTAAGTAACTCAATCCGGATTTGAATTTACTCTTGAAAGTTAGTATAGTAGAATCCACAAGGTGCAATTTCGAAATTGGGTAGTGCATCATCAGTTCCTCTTGTCATATTAGTCATTGCATACCTTGCTTAGAGATATGTATAACTTGTCAGAAATGTCCAGATCAACTAGCCCATGTCAGCAGTTTTTTTATTTAGGTTTCTTAGCCCATAGATATTGCTATAATTTTTCTGTCACTCAAATATCACATGAATACATTAGACATGCCAAAATGTATAGGGTTAGTCAACCTTGTGTTCTGTTTCTTTGTGTTCTTGAACATAGCCCTGTCTTTCATTTTTGTTCATTGATTTTACCTGTGTTAGTTACTCACCTGATCTCATCAGCTCCTTATTTAGTTCATTTCATTCTGTTTATGCCTTTGTGAGGTATTGTTTGTTTTGACTCTACTAAGCCTTTTCCTAGCTCGTTTGTGAGAACCAGTTATAGCCTTCAGTCCTAGTTTTGATTCACCTGCCTGTTTGCCTACCTGTGTATGACCGTTGCCTGCCTGTGACCACGATTCCTGCCTTCTGCGAAGGCGAAGGAAACACTTGCCGCGCTCTGCGCGTGAATTTACACCTTTTTCTCCCTGAGTATTCATTACAGGAACCTTACATCACTGAATTGTTACACTTTTGCCCTCCTTGAAACTTAATCTCCACTGTCCCACCTCCTTCCCAAACCGGCACACACATAGAAAGTTGCCAGTGTTTGCACCTCACCGGCGGTTACAATTACAATTTTGAGCTTTGACAACACACGAAATCTGGGTGAGTAATTTAACTTGAGAAATCTCATCACTACCTATGCTGCAGGCAGGGGTAGAGAGAAGACAAAATCCCCAAGTAGTCCCACCTCAGAAATAGTGGTGACAGTTTAATGATCAGCGCTCTGAGCACCACACCCTTGCCACTCTATTTAAAAGACCCCATTTCCAAGCCTAGTTACTCATCTCATTGGTTCGAAGGGGAGGGGTAAATGGAGTTGGAACTGAGTTGGATATGGCCGCTGTGGTGTTGTGATGTCAGGTGCTTGAACTCGTGGGCTCCTCGAGCTCCAGCCCCAGCTCCACTCTGTTCTGTTCTTGGCCAGATAATTTACAGGGGGTGTAATTCCCTCAGAGCAATGACATTACTGTGCGTGACTGTGAATGGAACACTAACACCGCTCCATCTCTGTCATGGCTCCCAATGCTACCATTTATTTCTCATTTGTTTTTGCTAATCAGTAACAAATGTGAAGTATTTTTTCCTCTTTATAGATCCTGGGTGAGGTGAGGTGATGTTGCTGCTCAAATTGTTAACTGGAAAGATACTTTAAATGAATGTGATTATCATGTTCACAAGGGGAATTCGAGCTACATTTCTTTGCTTATATTCATGAACAACTCCTGCAAGCACCTATTAAAAAGGCTGAAATAACTTCTTTCTCAGTCATCACTTAATTTATTATAGTTTTTTTTTTACTTTTAATTTACTTTAGATTTTTTTTTTCAGAGGGTGGAGGGGATTACAGGTACAAAAACAATCAAAGAAATGCATACAAAGATAACCCCAACCCATTACCTCCCTCAGTCCCCATCCACCCGCATCCTCCCTCCCCACCTGGAAACCATGTTTCCCACCTCGCCTAGCCCCTCTCCACCGACCTGAAAAAACCATGCCTCCCATCCCAAGCAGCAATGGAGGTTGCTTATCAGTCCCCCAACCCATCCATCCCCAGAGACTCCCCTTGCATACCCCCCCCCCCCCCCCCCCCCCCCCCCCAAGTATATTTGTCCTGGCCTTAATTTTTCTTTGACTAGCACCATTAATTCTCGCTGTCAAAAAATCTAATGTTTAACTTCTAATAGTAACTGTATCCACTGGTTAAAATGGGAGAGAGTGAGGTGGTTGACATCTTAGAGACACATTTTTTTTCACAGCATTGCTGCCTGCCAGCAGTAATCTTCTCTGATTGTTGGAGAGACTCAAGGGGCTATCCATCGTTAAGTTACATAATATATGCAAAGTATTGAATATTTAAATTCATGCTCTTCAAAAATATTTAACTTTTCCCCAGAAGCATTTAACTGCAGACCACTCCCACATCATATGAAGGTATGTGCCTACCTGATTTAGGGGACAAAGTGAACAGTTGGGAGTTGGGTCGAATTTCATCGTAAAACATTTCCTTGGTGCTAAATACAGTCTGTGAACAAATTTAAAAAGTTGATCATTCGGATTATGGGATGCCAAGGTCCTATTTTTCCATATTATGTTCCAGTTAAAAGGTTGTTCAGATTCAATTATATATGTGGACCATAATTTTTTTAATGGCTAGCTCAGAATATGAGCTTTGCAAAAGTTCTTTATATATTATAAAGATCAGTCCTTTCGGGAGCCCAGAATTTATTTATACATTTTTCGGTAGTTGGTTTACCCATGGGACTCCATAGGCCAGCATGGCTAACCTAAATTGTAAATATAGAAAAAAAGCAGTTGCCTGGTAATCTTGGAATGTTCTCAAACCATTACTGTTTATGATATCGGTAAGGGTACAGATTCCACATTTGGACCATTGGGGGGTGACAAAAGGTTACCCTACAGATCGCAGTGAAATATTGGAGTATCGGCGTACCTTTTTGTTTCCCAGTTACATTGTTTTTCAATTTTGCGGAAAATAGAAATTGTGTGAGCAATAATAGGACCGAAGCGTAGTTTGCATTGTTTAAGGGATATTTCAGTGAAGACCAAACTTAGGATGGGGCGAAATGCTAGTGCCTGGAAGTACAATTTAAAGTTTGGTGTGGATAGTCCACCTACGTCTTTACCTCTTTGTAAATGTGTTAATTTTATCCGGGATCGTTTACCTTGTCATATACATTTTGAAACTGCACTATGAATTTTATCCCAATAGCCAGAAGGGAGAGCCTTGGGAAGCATTGAACTACAGAAATTCAGCCGTGACGTAAAATTTGATTTCTATTGAATTGATTTGAGCATTCTATTAAAGTTTCTGACAACGATTTTATCTAAGGAAAAATCTACTCCCAAATATTGGAAACGATTAGGATTCCATAAGTGGAGATAGAGTCCTTCATTGGGGTCTTGAGAGGCAGTGGGGCTGATTTGGTTAAATACATTTTATAACTTGAGATTAAGCTGAATTTATATTCAGTGTGTTTGGGAGCGATTGAGGTACACACATATATATATATACAAAAGTATGCAGACACCCCTTCAAATTAGTGGATTTGGCAATTTCAGCCACACCCTTTGCTGACAGGTGTATAAAATCGAGCAAACAGCGATGCAATCTCCATAGACAAACATTTGCATTAGAATGGCCTTACTGAACATCTTAGTGACTTTCAATGTGGCCGTCATAGGATGCCACCTTTCCAACAAGTCAGTTTGTAAAATGTCTACCCTGCTAGAGCTGCCCCGGTTAACTGTAAGTGCTGTTATTGTGAAGCAGAAACGTCTAGGAGCAACAACGGCTCTGCCGCGAAGTGGTAGGCCACACAAGCTCACAGAATGGGAGTGATGAGTGTTGAAGTGCGTAGCGAGTAAAAATCATCTGTCCTCGGTTGAAAAACTCCCTGACGAGTTCCAAACTGCCTCTAGAAAGCAATTTCTGCACAAAAACTGTTCGTCGGGAGCTTCATGAAATGGGTTTCAATGGCTGAGCAGCCACACACAAGCCTAAGATCACCATACACAATGCCAAGCATTGTCTGGAGTGGTGTAAAGCTCACCGCCATTGGACTCTGGAGCAGTGGTAATATGTTCTCTGGAGTGATGGATCACACTTCACCATCTGGCAGTCCGACGGACAAATCTTGGTTTGGCGGATGCCAGGAGAACGCTACCTGCCAAAATGCATAGTCCCAACTGTAAAGTTTGGTGGAGGAGGAATAATGGTCTGGGACTGTTTTTCATTGTTCGGGCTAGGCCCCTTAGTTCCAGTGAAGGGAAATCTTAATGCTACAGCATACAATGACATTCTAGACGATTCTGTGCTTCCAACTTTGTGGCAACAGTTTGTGGAAGGCCCTTTCCTGTTTCAGCATGACATAAAGCAAGGACCATGCAAAAATGGTTTGTTGAGATCGGTGTGGAAGAACTTGACAGGCCTGACAGAGCCCTCACCTCAATCCCATCGAACACCTTTGGGATGAATTGGAATGCCGACTGCCCGACCTCACTAATGCTCTTGTGGCTGAATGGATGGATTACATGCAACATTCGCACTGAGCTAAAAGGTAGAGCTGCCACTTTCAAGGTGCGGGACTTTAACCCGGAAGCTTACAAGAAATTCTGCTATGCTCTGCCACGAACTATCAACCAGGCAAAGAGTCAATACAGGGCTAATCATACTACACCGGCTCCGACACTCGTCTTTTGTGGCAGGGCTTGCAAACTTTTACAGACTACAAAGGGAAGCAGAGCCGCAAGCTGCCCAGTGACACAAGCCTACCAGACGAGCTAAATCACTTCTATGCTCGCTTCAAGGCAAGCAACACTGAGGCATGCATGAGAGCATCAGCTGTTCCGGACGACTGTGTGATCATGCTCTCCGTAGCCGATGTGAGTAAGACCTTTAAACAGGTCAACATACACAAGGCTGCGGGGCCAGACGGATTACCAGGACGTGTGCTCCGGGCATGTGCTGACCAACTGGCAGGTGTCTTCACTGACATTTTCAACATGTCCCTGATTGAGTCTGTAAAACCAACATGTTTCAAGCAGACCACCATAGTCCCTGTGCCCAAGAACACAAAGGCAACCTGCCTAAATGACTACAGACCCGTAGCACTCACGTCCGTAGCCATGAAGTGCTTTGAAAGGTTGGTAATGGCTCACATCAACTCCATTATCCCAGAAACCCTAGACCCACTCCAATTTGCATACCGCCCAAACAGATCCACAGATGATGCAATCTCTATTGCACTCCACACTGCCCTTTCCTACCTGGACAAAAGGAACACTTATGTGAGAATGCTATTCATTGACTACAGCTCAGCGTTCAACACCATAGTACCCTCAAAGCTCATCACTAAGCTAAGGATTCTGGGACTTAACACCTCCCTCTACAACTGGATCCTGGACTTCCTGACGGGCCACCCCCAGGTGGTGAGGGTTGGTAGCAACACATCTGCCACGCTGATCCTCAACACTGGAGCTCCCCAGTGGGGCATGCTCAAGTCCCCTCCTGTACTCCCTGTTCACCCACGACTGCATGGCCAGGCATGACTCCAACACCATCATTAAGATTGCAGGTAAAACAACAGTGGTAGGCCTGATCACCGACAACGACGAGACAGCCTATTGGAAGGAGGTCAGAGACCTGGCCGGGTGGTGCCATAATAACAACCTATCCCTCAACGTAACCAAGACTAATAAGATGATTTTGGACTACAGGAAAAGGAGGACCGAGCACGCCCCCATTCTCATCGTCGGGACTGTAATGGAGCAGGTTTAGAGCTTCAAGTTCCTTGATGCCCACATCACCAACAAACTAGAATGGTCCAAACACACCAAGACAGTCGTGAAGAGGGCACGACTGTTCCCCCTCAGGAAACTAAAAAGATTTGGCATGGGTCCTGAGATCCTCAAAAGGTTCTACAGCTGCAACATCGAGAGTATCCTGACTGGTTGCATCACCGCCTGGTACGGCAATTGCTCGGCTTCTGACCGCAAGGCACTACAGAGGGTAGTGTGTAGGCCCAGTACATCACTGGGGCTAAGCTGCCTGCCATCCAGGAACTATACACCAGGCGGTGTCAGAGGAAGGCCCTAAAAATTGTCAAAGACCCCAACCACCCCAGTCATAGACTGTTCTCTCCACTACCGCATGGCAAGCGGTACCTGAGTGCCAAGTCTAGGACAAAAAGGCTTCTCAACAGTTTTTACCCCCAAGCCATAAGACTCCTGAACAGGTAATCAAATGGCTACCTGGACTATTTGCATTGTGTGCCCCCCCCCAACCCCTCTTTTACGCTGATGCTACTCTCTGTTTATCATATATGCATAGTCACTTTAACTATACATTCATGTACATACTACCTCAATCAGCCTGACTAACCGGTGTCTGTATGTAGCCTCTCTACTATTTTAGCCTCACTACTGTATATAGCCCGTCTTTTTACTGTTGTTTTATTTCTTTACTTACCTATTGTTCACCTAATACCTTTTTTGCACTATTGGTTAGAGCCTGTAAGTACAGTGAGGGAAAAAAGTATTTGATCCCCTGCTGATTTTGTACGTTTGCCCACTGACAAAGAAATGATCAGTCTATAATTTTAATGGTAGGTTTATTTGAACAGTGAGAGACAGAATAACAACAAAAATCCAGAAAAACGCATGTCAAAAATGTTATAAATTGATTTGCATTTTAATGAGGGAAATAAGTATTTGACCCCCTCTCAATCAGAAAGATTTCTGGCTCCCAGGTGTCTTTTATACAGGTAACGAGCTGAGGGAGTGCTCCTAATCTCAGTTTGTTACCTGTATAAAAGACACCTGTCCACAGAAGCAATCAATCAATCAGATTCCAAACTCTCCACCATGGCCAAGACCAAAGAGCTCTCCAAGGATGTCAGTGACAAGATTGTAGACCTACACAAGGCTGGAATGGGCTACAAGACCATCGCCAAGCAGCTTGGTGAGAAGGTGTCAACAGCTGGTGCGATTATTCGCAAATGGAAGAAACACAAAAGATCTGTCAATCTCCCTCGGCCTGGGGCTCCATGCAAGATCTCACCTCGTGGAGTTGCAATGATCATGAGAACGGTGAGGAATCAGCCCAGAACTACACGGGAGGATCTTGTCAATGATCTCAAGGCAGCTGGGACCATAGTCACCAAGAAAACAATTGGTAACACACTACGCCGTGAAGGACTGAAATCCTGCAGCGCCCGCAAGGTCCCCCTGCTCAAGAAAGCACATATACATGCCCGTCGGAAGTTTGCCAATGAACATCTGAATGATTCAGAGGACAACTGGGGGAAAGTGTTGTTGTCCGATGAGACCAAAATGGAGCTATTTGGCATCAACTCAACTCGCTGTGTTTGGAGGAGGAGGAATGCTGCCTATGACCCCAAGAACACCATCCCCACCGTCAAACATGGAGGTGGAAACATTATGCTTTGGGAGTGTTTTTCTGCTAAGGGGACAGAACAACTTCACCGCATCAAAGGGACGATGGACGGGGACATGTACCATCAAATCTTGGGTGAGAACCTCCTTCCCTCAGTCAGGGCATTGAAAATGGGTCGTGGATGGGTATTCCAGCATGACAATGACCCAAAACACATGGCCAAGGCAACAAAGGAGTGGCTCAAGAAGAAGCACATTAAGGTCCTGGAGTGGCCTCGCCAGTCTCCAGACCTTAATCCCATAGAAAATCTGTGGAGGGAGCTGAAGGTTCGAGTTTCCAAACGTCAGCCTCGAAACCTTAATGACTTGGAGAAGATCTGCAAAGAGGAGTGGGATAAAATCCCTCCTGAGATGTGTGCAAACCTGGTGGCCAACTACAAGAAACGTCTGACCTCTGTGATTGCCAACAAGGGTTTTGCCACCAAGTACTAAGTCATGTTTTGCAGAGGGGTCAAATACTTATTTCCCTCATTAAAATGCAAATCAATTTATAACATTTTTGACATGCGTTTTTCTGGATTTTTTTGTTGTTATTCTGTCTCTCACTGTTCAAATAAACCTACCATTAAAATTATAGACTGATCATTTCTTTGTCAGTGGGCAAATGTACAAAATCAGCAGGGGATCAAATACTTTGTTCCCTCAATGTAAGCATTTCACTGTAAGGTCTACACCTGCTGTATTCGGCGCACGTGACAAATAAACTTTGATTTGATTTGAATTGTCTAGGCCAGGGTTCCATGGAAAATAATTATATCAATTGGATTGCCTTGTCTGCTGCTTCTAGTGATTCTGAATAGAGCAGGGCCTGGTTTCCCGATAGCGATGGCTACAAGTGTTTTAACAATGCTTTGGAAAAATAACGTCTGAAGATGTCACACCGTTTCCCAAAACACCACGCAGTGTACATGTTACAAAGTTAAACTTAGCTGTGTCATTATAGGAGCTGTCCCTCATTGAAAATGATGCCAGAAGATAGGCTAAAGAGCTCACTGTAGCTCTTAAATTATTTATGGATATTCAATGTAATCTTTAAAAAAAAACTATTTTCCACAGTACAGTTTTCCCATCAAGAGAAGAAATGTTCTGCAGCCTATTATGTATTTAAGTGTTTGTATTGTTTGCCATGTGTTATATATTCAAAGTGTTTTTCTCATGCTATTTTGTATGCAATGTTTGATTATGTACATACAGCATTTCTGAATGAAGCCAAAGTCAAGTCAGTCGTTTCCTTGTTCAGAAAATATTAACGTGAGTTAAAAATAGGATATGATGACAATTGTTTTCGGAATTGCTCAATAAATCTACCTAATGGCAGGCAGGAATTAAGCATCATTTTTAATCCAAGATGGCGTAGCAGTCAGACGTCTTTTGTCCTCGTCTTGTCGTGTCCCGTGTATATATCTTGTATATATTTTTCTTTGCATATCTTTTTAATTATTTTTTCTTCTAAAAACTCAACTTCAAAACACTCCTGCAACCCGCCTCTCCCAATGTGGTGCGGATCGTTTTTTTTCTGAAGTATTATTCACCTTGAATCCGAAATCACCAACAGAAGTTAGCCAGCTCACTAGCTACTAGCTAACGTTAGTGTTCAGCTAATCCACGGCTAGCGGTCATCAGCTATCCTTTAGCTCAGAAAGCTCTCACCAGTTTTGTACAACGCGACTCAAACCAGAGCATACCAGACCTATTTTCTCTCCTTATCCCCGGATTCCTACCGCAAGCTCTGGACATTTTCACCTGGATCTTGCAGCTAGCTAGCTGCTATCAGAGTGACTATTGGCTAACGTCGGTCCCGGAGCAAGCACCAATTAGCTGGAGCTAGACCATGCTAGGCCCTTTCTCCTGGCTAGCTAAAGAGGCCCATCAGCCACTCACTCCTGGGCTACAATACCTGGACCCCTTCTACTGCCGGTACAGGGCACAGAAAACCGCCGATCCTTCAAGACTGGACTACGACATCCCCAGAGTTTTCCCACCGCAAGCTCTGTACCTTTTCTCCTGGATCATTGCAGCTGGCCAGCTGCAATCTGAGTGTCTACTCCTGGCTAACGTCTCTGTCCTGAAGCTAGCACCAATTAGCCCGGAGCCAGCCCATGCTAGGCCCATCTTCCAGCTAGCTGAAGAGCTCCATCAACCACTCCTGGGCTACAATCACCTATCCGGACCCGTTTACTGCCGGTGCGGAGCCCCACTGGGCCTTCACGACTGGACTACCGACGTTATCTGCCCGAGGGGGTTATTCAACTGGCTGCTCCGTCGCGATGTAACCTGAACGCACATCTGCTAACTGCGTCCCGCTAATCGTTAGCTGTCTAGAGCATATCGGCTGCTAGCTGAATGGGACCATCGGACAATTTTCTTGGGCCACTATAACTATAACTATTTTTGATTGGTCCCACTATAACAATTGGATTGGTCCCCTCTACCACACGGAACACCACTAATCTACCGACGGAAACGCACAAGGAGGCTATAAACAGACTTCCTCCGTCTTCTGCTAGCTTGCTACCCCTGGCCCGGCTAGCTGTCTGAATCGCCATGTCCCCAACCAACCTCACTACTCATTGGACCCTTATGATCACTCGGCTAAGCATGCCTTTCCTTAATGTCAATATGCCTTGTCCACTGCTGTTCTGGTTAGTGTTTATTGTCTTATTTCACTGTAGAGCCTCTAGCCCTGCTCAATATACCTTATCCAACCCTTCAGTTCCACCACCCACACATGCGATGACATCACCTGGTTTCAATTATGTTTCTAGAGACAATATCTCTCACATCATCACTCAATGCCTAGGTTTACCTCCACTGTATTAACATCCTACCATACCTTTGTCTGTATATTATGCCTTGAATCTATTTTATCGCCCCCAGAAACCTGCTCCTTTTACTTTCTGTTCCTAGACGACCAGCCCTTATAGCTTTTGGCCGTACCCTTATCCTACTCCTCCTCTGTTCCTCTGGTGATGTAGAGGTTAATCCAGGCCCTGCAGTGCCTAGCTCCACTCCTATTCCCCAGGCGTTCTCTTTTGATGACTTCTGTAACCGTAAAAGCATTGGTTTCATGCATGTTAACATTAGAAGGCTCCTCCCTAAGTTTGTTTTATTCACTGCTTTAGCACACTCTGCCAACCCGGATGTCCTAGCCGTGTCTGAATACTGGTTTAGGAAGACCACCAAAAACCCTGAAATTTCCATCCCTAACTACAACATTTTCCGCCAAGATAGAACTGCCAAAGGGGGCGGTGTTGCAATCTACTGCAGAGATAGCCTGCAGAGTTCTGTCCTACTATCCAGGTCTGTACCCAAACAATTTGAACTTCTACTTTTAAAAATCCACCTTTCTAGAAACAAGTCTCTCACCGTTGCCACTTGCTATAGACCACCCTCTGCCCCCAGCTGTGCTCTGGACACCATATGTGAACTGATTGCCCCCCATCTATCTTCAGAGCTCATGCTGCTAGGTGACCTAAACTGGGACATGCTTAACACCCCGGCCATCCTACAATCTAAGTTTGATGCCCTCAATCTCTCACAAATTATCAATGAATCTACCAGGTACAACCCCAAAGTCGTAAACACGGGCACCCTCATAGATATCATCCTAACCAACTTGCCCTCTAAATACACCTCTGCTGTTTTCAACCAAGATCTCAGCGATCACTGCCTCATTGCCTGCATCCGTAATGGGACTGCGGTCAAACGACCTCCCCTCATCACTGTCAAATGCTCCCTGAAACACTTCAGCGACCAGGCCTTTCTAATCGACCTGGCCCAGGTATCCTGGAAGGATATTGACCTCATCCCGTCAGTAGAGGATGCCTGGTTATTCTTTAAAAATGCCTTCCTCACCATATTAAATAAGCATGCCCCATTCAAGAAATTTAGAACCAGGAACAGATATAGCCCTTGGTTCTCTCCAGACCTGACTGCCCTTGACCAGCACAAAAACATCCTGTGGCGTTCTGCATTAGCATCGAACAGCCCCCGTGATATGCAACTTTTCAGGGAAGTTAGGAACCAATATACACAGGCAGTTAGGAAAGCCAAGGCTAGCTTTTTCAAGCAGAAATTTGCTTCTTGCAACACAAACTCTGGACCCCTACAAATCAGCCGGGCTAGACAATCTGGACCCTTTCTTTCTAAAATTATCTGCTAAAATTGTTGCAACCCCTATTACTAGCCTGTTCAACCTCTCTTTTGTGTCGTCTGAGATTCCCATAGATTGGAAAGCAGCTGCGGTCATCCCCCTGTTCAAAGGGGGGGACACTCTTGACCCAAACTGCTACAGACCTATATCTATCCTACCCTGCCTTTCTAAGGTCTTCGAAAGCCAAGTTAACAAACAGATTACCGACCATTTCGAATCCCACCGTACCTTCTCCGCTATGCAATCTGGTTTCAGAGCTGGTCATGGGTGCACATCAGCCACGCTCAAGGTCCTAAACGATATCATAACCGCCATTGAAAAGAAACAGTACTGTGCAGCCCTATTCATCGACCTGGCTAAGGCTTTGGACTCTGTCAATCACCACATCCTTATCGGCAGACTCAACAGCCTTGGTTTCTCAAATGATTGCCTCGCCTGGTTCACCAACTACTTCTCCGATAGAGTTCAGTGTGTCAAATCGGAGGGCCTGTTGTCCGGGCCTCTGGCAGTCTCTATGGGGGTGCCACAGGGTTTAATTCTCGGGCCGACTCTCTTCTCTGTATACATCAATTATGTCGCTTTCGCTGCTGGTGATTCTTTGATCCACCTCTACGCAGACGACACCATTCTGTATACCTCCGGCCCTTCTTTGGACACTGTGTTAACTAACCTCCAGATGAGCTTCAATGCCATACAACTCTCCATCCATGGCCTCCAACTGCTCTTAAATGCAAGTAAAGCTAAATGCATGCTCTTCAACCGATCATCAACCGACCATCACTACTCTGGACGGTTCTGACTTGGAATATGTGGACAATTACAAATTCCTAGGTGTCTGGTTAGACTGTAAACTCTCCTTCCAGACTCACATTAAACATCTCCAATCCAGCATTACATCTAGAATCGGCTTCCTATTTCGCAACAAAGCATCCTTCACTCATGCTGCCAAACATATCCTCGTAAAACTGACCATCCTTCCGATCCTCGACTTCGGCGATGTCATTTACAAAATAGCCTCCAACACTCTACTCAACAAATTGGATGCAGTCTATCACAGTGCCATCCGTTTTGTCACCAAAGCCCCATATACTACCCACCACTGCGACCTGTATGCTCTCATTGGCTGGCCCTCGCTTCATACTCGTTGCCAAACCCACTGGCTTCAGGTCATCTGTAAGACCCTGCTTGGTAAAGCCCCGCCTTATCTCAGCTCACTGGTCACCATAGCAGCACCCACCCGTAGCACGTGCTCCAGCAGGTAGCTGGAGACTCTTACCTCCCTCACTAGCTTTCAACACCAGCTGTCAGAGCAGCTCACAGATCACTACACCTGTACATAGCTCATCTGTAAATAGCCCATCCAATCTATCTCATCCCCATACTGTATTTATTTATTTATCTTGCTCCTTTGCACCCCAGTCTCTCAACTTGCACATTCATCTTCTGCACATCCTACCATTCCAGTGTTTAATTGCTATATTGTAATTACTTCGCCACCATGGCCTATTTATTGCCTTACCTCTCTTATCCAACCTCATTTGCACATGCTATATATAGATTTTTCTACTGTATTATTGATTGTATGTTTGTCTGTTCCATGTGTAACTCTGTGTTGTTGTATGTGTCAAACTGCTTTGCTTTATCTTGGCCAGGTCGCAGTTGCAAATGAGAACTTGTTCTCAACTAGCCTACCTGGTTAAATAAAAATAAAACAAATATGTGGGAACTCCTTCTAGACTGTTGCAAAAGCATTCCAGGTGAAGCTGGTTGAGAGAATGCCAAGGTGGCTATTTGAAGAATCTCAAATATAAAATATATTTTGATTTGTTTAACACTTTTTTGGTTACTACATGATTCCCTATGTGTTATTTCATAGTTGTAATGTCTTCACTATTATTCTACAATGTAAAAAATAGTAAAATAAAGAAAAACCCTTGAATGAGTAGGTGTTCTAAAACTTTTGACCGGTAGTGTATGTTGACCTTTGATTTATTGGTTAAGCTACAGTGAATTGCGTGACCTTTTCGATAATAGTAGCCTATAGGCCTAACTGGCTCAGATGTAAAAAATGGCATATTACTAGGAAGGTCTATCAATTGCACATACATGCAATTGATGTCAATATTTAGCATAATGATCTAGCAAGTATATGATTTGGTTTTAAAAAATGTATCCTTGCTTCACTTGTTTACAACATTGCAAACCTTTTTGCCTAATTATATTGAACTATGAAGTTATTGGTGGTCACAGAGAGACAGATAAACATCTTCATTCTTTGTTTAGAGGAGATCTCCTGTGTGTAAAGTGACACGGTGTGGCAAATGGAAACAATATTGTTGCTTTGATCACATCAGAAGATATCCTCCTTGCAATCTCCAAAATTCAACATCCACAGGACAACTTGGACGTCCTAAAGGACTATTCGCCGAAACTGAAGAGATATACCTAGCTAACAACCTCCTTTTCCACGTGAAAAAAAATGCTGGACAGAGACTTGTTTGCTAGGTAGCTGGGATTTTCTACAAGGAATCTGCCTCCCGAAAAAAAGCTTCTCCCAAGTGGGTGTGACACCTACTCCCGTTGCCTGCTGCATTGCTGCTTGGATTCCACCTGGCGATCTGTTCACCGTCTGCACTGGCCTGTCTCCCCGTCTGGTACAGGTGCCCCGTCACACTCCCCCCTATCTTCCGAGATTTTTCTCGCCTCTAGCACACACGCACTGTTGGGACTCTGAACTTACAATGGCTAGCCCCAAGTCATAATATTTTTTTATTG
Organism: Salvelinus namaycush; assembly: GCF_016432855.1. Lineage (NCBI taxonomy): Eukaryota > Metazoa > Chordata > Actinopteri > Salmoniformes > Salmonidae > Salvelinus > Salvelinus namaycush. Next base: position 29,182,940 of record NC_052317.1, on the reverse strand, counting down.
TGGTTTATTCTACTCCCCTCATGACCCCTGCTTGCTTTGTTGACTATGAACTTGCTTGTTTACACAACCCTGGGACAGACTATGTTTGTTCCCACACTCAGGACTCTGACTCTCTATGGTTACACAGACTCTTGGCCTTCCATACTATTCTAACCACCTCTCGCCGGCTTTGTATTCATGTTACCTGATGAAATTGCTGTACAATATAATCTTGTTACCATCTAATGCAAATTCAAATATCATAAATCAACACTGCAGAGCTCTCCATGTCCTTTGCCGTACCCTGATTGTATTACTACTAATGATATCTGGAAATGTGCATGTACACCCTGTTGCTAGCCCCAATTCTGACTTGTGTTCTGATATCTGCTTCACTGATTTCTGCTCTGGTCAAAGCCTGGGTTTTCTGCACATTAACACAAGAAGCTTATTACCTAAAATTGATAAATTGAAAGTGTGGGTTCTCAGCTCCAATCCAGATGTGTTGGTCATTAATGACACATGTTTAAGAAAGTGTGTTTTGAACACTGATGTTAACCTTCCTGGTTATAACCTTTTCTGCAAGACAGATCTTCAAAGGTGGTGGAGTGGCAATCTTTACCAAGGAACACCTTCAGTGCTCAGTTGTCTCCACAAGTCTGTCCCCAAACAATTTGTTTTGCTGGTTTTAAGCATTACACTTTCAAATTGCCCTTTGTTGACTGTTGCTAGGTTTTATCGTCCACCATCAGCACCGGCCTGTACCCTAAATGCCCTAAGCTCTCTCCTGACCCCTTACACCAAGTCTGAATTTTTCCTGCTAGGTGGCCTGAACTGGGACATGCTTAAATCACCTGACCAAGTCCTAAAGCAATGGGACTACCTAAATATTTCTCAGATTATTATGACTCTAAACACCCAGAAAAGGCTACTCTCCTTGATGTTATCCTCACAAATAATCCTGATAGGTATCAGTCTGGTGTTTTCTCTAATGACCTTAGTGATCATTGTTTTACAGCCTGTGTTCGTAATGGCTGCTCAGTGAAATGACCTGTCCTTGTCATAGACGCTTCATGACCTAATAAGAAATAAGTGCACTCAGGCTATCCCGAAGGCCAAAGTTAGTTACTTTAAGGAGCAGTTCTCTCTTTGTGGGTCTAAACCCAAGATGTTCTGGAAAATGGTTAAGACCTGGAGAATAAACCCTCCTCCTCACAGCTGCCCAAATCCCTTAATATTGATGATGTTGTTGTTACTGACAAGGAGCACATGGCTGAGCTCTTTAATCACTACTTCAATAAGTCAGGATTCCTATTTGACTCAGCCATGCCTCCTTGCCCGTCCAATGTTTCCTCATCTCCCTCCCCTTATAATGCGACTAGCCCCGATGCTCCTCCCTCTTTTCCCCCTGCCCCGCTACAAAGTTTCTCCCTGCAGGTGGTCACTGAGTCCGAGGTGCTAAAGGAGCTCCTTAAACTTGATCCCCAAAAAACATCTGGGTCAGATTGTTTAGACCCTTTCTTCTTTAACCTCTCTTGGGCACGTGAGACGGTAGCGTCCCACCTCTTCAACAGCCAGTGAAACTGCTGGGCGCCAAATTCAAATACAGAAATACTCATTATAAAAATTCAGAAAACAAAACATATTTTACATAGGTACAAGAAACTTGTAATCATTCGATGAGCAACAGTCGTCACATTAACTAATACAACGTCACGACCCGTGTGTTGTTACCATGCTGTGTTGTCATGTGTTGCTGTCATGTTATGTTGTTGCCTTAAAAAAAAAATCCCAGCCACCATCCCTGCAGGAGGCCTTTTGCCTTTTGGTAGGCCGTCATTGTTGATAAGAATTTGTTCTTAACTGACTTGCCAAGTTCAAGGTTAAATATTGTTTTTTACAAAAAAAATGTGATCGAACGACGCACTTAGCTGTTCTATGAGTGGTCTGAGGCAGGCGTTTCAAGTGCAACGTTAATGAAGATGTTTTGGGGAAATGGCCCGGAAATGTAAAGATGCTCTTAGGAAGGTTATAATGATGAATTTAGCCTGAAGATGCTTTTGTGAAACTGGGCCCAGAGCAGATACTGCCTGTTATAACTATGGCTGAGGGATTGGCATATAGCATTGAAATTGGAGCCAATTCCCATATTTTCTTACACAGACACGAGATATGACCATTCTAGTCTATCGAAAGCTTTTTTTTGCACTGAGATGTAATACAGCCTAAGGAGCTGTTGTTTCTGATGAAGCATTTTAAATATGCAATATTACAGCCTGACAGGATGCTCTCAATTGTGCCTCCTGAGGTTGAAGAGGCACTGTTGCACCTTCTTTACCACACTGTCTGTGTCCGTGGACCATTTTAGTTTTTCGGTGATATGTACACCAAGGAACCTAAAACTTTCTACCTTCTCCACTGCTGTCCCGTCGATGTGGATGGGGGGGGGGGGGGGGGGGGTGCTCCCTCTGCTGTTTCCTGAAGTCCATGATCATCTCTTTTGTTTTGCTGACATTGAGTGAGAGGTTATTTTCCTGACACCGCACTCCGAGGGCCCTCACCTCCTCCCTGTAGGCTGTCTCGTCATTGTTGTTGGTAATCAAGCCTACCACTGTAGTGTCGTCTGCAAACTTGATGATTGAGTTGGAAGCGTGCATGGCCACGCAGTCGTGGGTGAACAGGGAGTACAGGAGAGGGCTGAGAACGCACCCTTGTGGGTCCCCGGTGTTGAGGATCAATGGAAGTGGAGATGTTGTTTCCTACCTTCACCACCTGGGGGCGGCCCGTCAGGAAGTCCAGAACCCTGTTGCACAGGGCGGGGTCGAGACCCAGGGTCTCAAGCTTAGTGATGAGTTTGGAGGGTACTATGGTGTTGAATTCTGAGCTGTAGTCAATGAACAGCTTTCTTACATAGGTATTCCTCTTGTTCAGATGGGATAGGGCAGTGTGCAGTGTGATGGCGATTGCGTCGTCTGTGGACCTATTGTGGCGGTAAGCAAATTGGAGTGGGTCTAGGATAACAGGTGGGGTGGAGGTGATATGATCCTTGACTAGTCTGTCAAAGCACTTCATGATGACCGAAGTGAGTGCTATGGGGTGATAGTCATTTAGTTCAGTTATCTTAGCTTTCTTGGGAACAGGAACAATGGTGGTCATCTTGAAGCATGTGGGGACAACAGACTGGGATAAAGATTGTTTGAATATGTCGGTAAACACACCATCCAGCTGGTCTGCGCATGCTCTGAGGACGCGGCTAGGGATGCCGTCTGGGGCGGCAGCCTTGCGAGAGTAAACACATTTAAATGTTTCACTCACATCGGCCACGGAGAAGGGGAGCCCACAGTCTTTGGTAGCGGGCCGTGTTGATGGCACTGTATTGTCCTCAAAGCGCGCAAAGAAGTAGTTTAATTTGTCTGGGAGCAAGACGTTGATGTCCGCAATGGGGCTGGTTTTCTTTTTGTAATCCGTGATTGTCTGTAGACCATGCCACATACGTCTCGTGTTTGAGCCGTTGAATTGCGACTCCACTTTGTCTCTGTACTGACATGTTGCTTGTTTGATTCCTAACAGAGGGAATAACTACACTTTTTGTATTCGGTCATGTTTCCAGTCGCCTTGCCATGATTAAATGTGGTGGTATGTGCTTTCAGTTGTGCGTGAATTCTGCAATCAATCTATGGTTTCTGGTTAGGGAAGGTTTTAATAGTCACAGTGGGTACAACATCTCTTACACACTTCCTTATATACTCACTTTTAGTTTCTGCCTATAGGAGGGGAGCAACAAGATGGAGTCATGGTCAGATTTTCCAAAAGGAGGGCGGGGGAGAGCCTTGTAGGCTGCGCGGAAGTTAGAGTAGCAGTGGTCGAGTGTTTACTCGCTCGTGTACAGCAATCGCTATGCTGATTAGAATTTAGGTAGCCTTGTTCTCAGATTAGCTTTGTTAAACTCCCCAGCTACAATAAATGCAGCCTCAGGATATATGGTTTCCAGTTTGCATTGGATATAATACGGTCGGCATTTGATTGTGAGGAATTCTAGGTCAGGTGAACAAAAGGACTTGAGTTCTAGTATGTTGTTACAATTACACCATGAGTCGTTAATCATGAAACATACATCCCCGCCCTTCTTCTTACCAGAGAGATGTTTGTTCCTGTTGGCGCAATGCACTGAAAATCCCATTGGCTGTACGGACTCCGACAGCATGTCCCTAGCTAGCCATGTATCTGTGAAACAGAGTATGTTACAATCCTGGGTATCTCTTTGGAAAGCAACTCTTGCCCTAATTTCGTCGACTTTGCTAACTAGGGACTGGACATTAGCGAATAATATACTCGGAAGCGGCGGGTTGTGTCCGCGCATCCGAAGCCTCACTAGAAGACCGCTCCAGCACCCTCTCCTCCGACGGCGTTGTTTTGGGTCGGCCTCTGGAATCAGTTGAAATGCCCTGGGAGGTGCAGACAAAGGATCCATTTTGGGAAAGTCATATTCCTGGTCGTAGTGCTGGTTGTGCTGGTAAGTTGACGTCTCTCTGATATCCAATAGTTCTTCCCGGCTGTATGTAGTAACACTTACGGTTTTCTGGGCTAACAATGTAAGAAATAATACATAAAAAATGAAATACTGCACAGTTTCCTAAGGACTTGACGCAAAGCTGCCATCTCTATCGGCGACATCTTTTCATGTGTTAACCTTTTGTCAATAGGGGGAGCAGTTAGCACTTATTTTTTCTGGGTGTCGCCAAATTAAACTGCCTCGTGCTCAATTCTTGCTCGTACAATATGCATATTATTAATTCTATTGGATAGAAAACACTCTCTAGTTTCATAAAACGTTGGAATTATGTCTGTGGGTGACCCAGAACTCTTTCTACAGCGAAATCCATGACAGATAGTGCGAAGGTCTGAGAGCGAAGCTCTGGTTTCAGATCAGTTTTTAAGGTCTGTGTTTATCCTATGGAACGACATGAACTGCACCCGCCTTCCCCTGGATGTCAGTAACCAATGAGAAGTGGAATGGGCTTTCTGCGTAGCTCTCAGAGGTTATAAAAGACCAAGGAGTGAGAGTAGCCCCCTTTTCGACGCTGGCCATTACGCAGGAAGGGACCTCCGGATGCCATTTTCAAAGGCTCGGTTATCAACGTGAAATGTATCCGTCTGTAATTTAATTCGATATAGGAGTTAGAAACATCATAACGTAGTTAATTTAAACCGTTTTATAGCAATTTATATCCGTTTAGTGCGATTTTGATGCTTTCTATGTGATGCTCTATGAAGCTTTGGGCACGTTTCGGGGTCCCGGTCGAACGTTAGCGGGCATTTCGACGGACAGAGGACATCTTTCGACCACAAGAAGATTAGACCCAAGAAAGGATACATTGCCCAAGAATCTGATGGAAAATCACCTCAAAGTAAGAAATATTTAATATGATAAATCGTTGTTCTGTCGAAATATTTTAAACGCATATGGCGCCATTTTGTTTTGTATCCCTTCGCTTGGCGAACCCTGTATTGCACAGTAAGGATAATTTTAGAAATGTAAATCAGCGATTGCATTAAGAACTAATTTGTCTTTCGATTCCTGTCAACCCTGTATTTTTTAGTCAAGTATATGATTAGCTTTCGATTAAACTAGATCACTCTGAAAGATGACGTCCGACATTTTGAGGCGTGATTTGCTACTATTTTCATTGTATAACCACGTTTTTTTATGGCTAAATATGCACATTTTCGAACAAACAATATATGTATGTTGTAATATGATGTTACAGGAGTGTCAACGGAAGAATTCTGAGAAGGTTAGTGAAAAAATTAATATATTTTGGCGATGATTACGTTGTCGCTCTCTTTGGCTTGAATCGATGCTCTGGTAACGTTTGCACATGTGGTATGCTAACTTATCGATTTATTGTGTTTTCGCTGTAAAACGCTTAGAAAATCTGAAATATTGTCTGAAATCACAAGATCTGTGTCTTTCCATTGCTATGCTTTGTCTATTTTTATGAAATGTTTTATGATGAGTAAATTGGTCATACACGTTGCTCTGTGTATTTATTCTAGTCTAGTTGTGATGGTGGGTGCAATTGTAAACTGTGATTTCTACCTGAAATATGCACATTTTTCTAACAAAACCTATCCTATACCATAAATATGTTATCAGACTGTCATCTGATGAGGTTTTTTCTTGGTTAGTGGCTATCAATATCTTTATTTGGCCGAATTGGTGATAGCTAGTGGTGTTGAGAAAAAATGGTGGACAAAGAAAAATGGTGTATTTTGCTAACGTGGTTAGCTAATAGATTTACATATTGTGTCTTCCCTGTAAAACATTTTAAAAAACAGAAATGATGGGTTTATTCACAAGATCTGTATCTTTCATCTGGTGTCTTGGACTTGTGATTTAATGATATTTAGATGCTACTATTTACTTGTGAAGCTATGCTAGCTATGCTAATCAGTGTGGGGGGGGTGGGGGGTGATCCCGGATCCGGGTTTCTGAGGCAGTAAAAGTTAATTTAGTTACATTTCATATTGATCACAGAATGTAGGATTTTTTATTAATTAAACATTGATACGCTCCCCAGTGGTTGGGCCTGGCTGCCAAGTGGGTGGACCTCCAAGACCCACCAATGGCTGCACCCCTGCCCAGTCATGTGAAATCCATAGATTAAGGCCTAATACATTTTTTCAATTGACTGATTCCTTATATGAACTGTACCTCAGTAAAATCTTTGAAATTGTTGCATCTTGCATTTTATATTTTTGTTCAGTATATGTTGACAATTATTTGAAAATAAGTATTTTAATTCAAAGTTATTTTGCAAAAGAAAGCCACGAGAAAGCCACGTGTTTCAATCCATGCCACAGGAACTGGAACCCTGTTTTCATCTATCATTAACAAACTATTCTTAAGGTGAAACCCCAATTTTACTTTACACTGTTTTCTAAGCTTTTCTTCTTTTGCAATACAAGTTCAGATACACACAGATACTTAGGGATGCACAGAGATACACAGTCATAGACTCCTTGCCTCCCCCATGCCACATGCTATAACGTTGGGACTTGGTTTGAGGGGGACTGTTGAAAGTTTACTGGAGCCCGAGAATCCTCTGTGGCCTGTCAACAAAGGTTTTCAATGTGAGAGACTCCAGATGGAATCCCACACTTTGAGCTGTCATAACGAACGGCATCACCAGAACACATAAGTGAAAATTGCTGATGTGGAGAGAGAGAGAAAGAGAAAGGGAACATCATTAATAAAGATAATGAAGCAGATGGCTCTGTCTAATGGCTCTGTTGGGACACATTCTGATGAGAAGTCAGTGGGGGGTTGGGGGGTTGGGGCGTAGGGTGGGCCTCAGTGGGAAAGCCTCTAATGTAGAAACAGGCTGCTGGTACACCATGTTTTTGACCTCAAAAAGCCATAATAAACAAATGCTTCTTGGGCCACAAGAAGGCCCTCCGTTGCCAAAAGAAATGCAGAATAATATCAGTTGGGGTCCAAGAGTTACTTCCTGGAGCCATGTGTGACTGATTTGGTGTCAATTTGGGGATTTGGATGTCATTACAATGACATTATGATGACACATTACACTTTCCAATTCAAATTAAGATGATTCTTCATAGTTCTCCCAGATGTTTGCAAGACTCGACTTTTGGGTTTTGCAATGACAAGATAATGTGTCTTCTTGGGAGTTTCTCAAGATTTGTTGTTCCAAAGGTCACTTTAAAAGAATATGTGCTTCCCCAATGGACACAGACGTCAGTTCAACTTCTAGTTTTGATTTACATTTGGTTGCGTTGTCAACTAACGTGAATTCAACATGAAATCAACAAAACATTTCACCATGTCATTGGATTTAGGTTGAAAGCTGGGTGAGAAAAGACTACATTTCCATATGTTGATGACTCTTTGCAAATCCAATCCGTTTTCCATGTTGATTCAAAGTGATCACATACAGCTCTGGAAAAATTAAGAGTAGTTGCACATTTTCGGGAATATTCAGATTTGGAAACTTTCCGTGGGAATTAACGGGAATATATGGGAATTAACTGGAATATATGCAAATTATTATTAATACCATTTAAATGTAGATGTTTTTTTTTGCATTGGATATATTTACCATATCATATTGAGACAGAAACATAAACCTTCTACCTTATCATAAGTAGACATAATTGCAAATTATTATTATATAAATAAAAAAACGATTTAGTTGCGAATTGAACTTTAATTAAACGAGTTGACTCTTCACATGGGATGATTTCACTGAACAACAAAAGAAAGGGAATATTGAATGATCCCCAACGATCCATTGCATCTCCCAAAAACATTTTTCAACATACATCTGTAAAATGATATCTGTAAACCTTTGTTTGTCTTCCTCTCAAGCTTCCATGTCTTCTTCCTGGACCTCCTCAATGTCCACCTCTTGAACATCAGACTCTTGAGGCCTCATCTTCACTGTCACTTTCCAACCTTGTTGAGAACGGCTCGTTGTCAGGCTCAAAAAGCCTAAAATTTGCCCTGATGGCCACCCATTTTTCAACCCTTGTATTGGTCAGCGTGTTGCATGCTTTAGTGTGTGTGTTCCCAAACAAGGACCACTTGCGCTCTGCGGCAGCTGATGTTGGTGGGATTTGCAGGATGATGGAGGGTGATTGAGGCAACAGGGGAAAGAGCCTCAGATCCACAAAGTCCCTTCCACCCGGTGGCTGATGAGATATGTTGGCTTGACTGCCATATTGCATCTCCATCCCAAAGCCCTTGCTTGGAAGTGTACTTCACCAGACTCCGAAGAACCTTGCCCTCATCCAGGCCAAGATGGTGAGACACGGTAGTGATGACACCATAGGCCTGGTTGATCTCTGCACCAGACAGGATCCTCTTGCCAGCATACTCGGGGTCCAACATGTATGCTGCGGCGTATATGGGCTTCAGGCAGAAGTCTTCACACTTTTTGATGTATTTCAGAACTGCAGTTTCATCTGCTTGGAGCAACAGTAAAGTGGCCAGGGCAGTACGTATTTCTTCTCTTACATCTGCAAGCAGAGTCTGAACATCAGACAGGATGGCATTGTCTCCCTCAATCCGTGCAATGGCTACTGCTATAGGTTTCAGGAGTTTCAGGCTGCTTACCACTCTCTCCCAAAATACATAATCCAAGAGGATCCTCTTGATGGGGCTGTCCATATCGACAGACTGTGATATGGCCATTTCTTGGGAGACTCCTTCCCCTCCAGGAGACTGTCAAACATGTTGCTGGGCAGTTTCAATGTGGTGCTCTTATTCTTCTCACTTTGCTTGGTGAGGTAGATTGCTGCTATGACTTGATGACCCTTCACATACCTAACCATTTCCTGGCTCTCTTGTAGAGTGTATCCATTGTTTTCAGTGCCATGATGTGCAGCACAGCAAATGGGTGTGATGTGAGGTTAGGACTCCTCCACTTTAGACCAAGTAACCTTCATGTTCGCAGCATTGTCTGTCAAAGGTGCAAATACATTCTGTGATCCGAGGTCATTGACTGCCTTCAGCTCATCTGTAATGTAGAGACTGGTGTGTCTGTTGTCCCTTGTGTCTGTGCTCTTGTAGAGTACTGGTTGAGGGGTGGAGATGATGTAGTTAATTATTCCTTGCCTACGAACATTTGACTGCCCATCAGAGATGATTGCAATACAGTCTGCTTTCTCTATGATTTGCATGACCTGCACTTGAACTCTGTTGAACTCTGCATCCAGCAAATGAGTAGATAAAGCATGTCTGGTTGGAGGGGTGTATGCTAGGCGAAGAACATTCAGAAATCTCTTACAATACACATTGCCTGTGAGCATCAGAGGTGAACCAGTTGCATACACGTTCATTGAGTCAAAAAAATGTCTGATTCCAGGAGGATCATGCGCTGTTGATATTGATTAGGTTTCTGATTCAACATTTTCACCTCAAATAGAAGGAGGTTGTTTGTCGTGAGCGTTGAGGGAACTTTATGCACTTGGCCAGATGATTCTGCATCTTTGTTGCATTCTTCACATATGATTTGGCACAGTATTTGCAAATGTACACAGCTTTTCCTTCTATATTAGCTTCTACATTCCTTCTACATGTCTCCACGCATCAGATAGTGCCCGTGGCATTTTCCTGTAAAGATTAGAAAAAAATGAATTAAAAAAACCTAAATGCAATTCCATGTACAGATAAATAGTTAAGCAGTTAGATTGAACAACTCCTTTGTAGGATAAATGTTTTAAAATGAGACATGTATGGAAACAGGTGAAATAACACTCCTCATTTAGCAGGCTCAAGCAAGCTAAAACCCACATGGTAGCAAAAACTAACTAGCAGAAATTGTTAACAAGTTATAAATGATTTAAACACACTTTGCTGTAGGCTACTAATTACTATTTAAAAAATCATGTATGTCATAATATATATTCACCCCACCCAGTATTGTAATCATCAATGATCGTCCACCAAATTTCACAGTGGGTGCGAGACCTGGAGAGGCCTACAAGCCACAGTGTCTCGCACCCACTGTGAAATTTGGTGGAGGATTGGTGATGATCTGGGGGTGCTTCAGCAAGGCTGGAATCGGGCAGATTTGTCTTTGTGAAGGATGCATGAATCAAGCCACGTACAAGGTTGTCCTGGAAGAAAACGTGCTTCCTTCTGCTCTGACAATGTTCCCCAACTCTGAGGATTGGTTTTTCCAGCAGGACAATGCTCCATGCCACACAGCCAGGTCAATCAAGGTGTGGATGGAGGACCTCCAGATCAAGACCCTGTCATGGCCAGCCCAATCTCCAGACCTGAACCCCATTGAAAACCTCTGGAATGTGATCAAGAGGAAGATGGATGGTCACAAGCCATCAAACAAAGCCGAGCTGCTTGAATTTTTGCGCCAGGAGTGGCATAAAGTCACCCAACATCAATGTGAAAGACTGGTGGAGAGCATGCCAAGACGCATGAAAGCTGTGATTGAAAATCAGGGTTATTCCACCAAATATTGATTTCGGAATTCTTCCTAAGTTAAAACATTACTATTGTGTTGTTTAAAAAGGAATATGAATTTATTTACTTTGCATTATTTGAGGTCTGACAACACTGCATCTTTTTTGTTATTTTGACCAGTTGTCATTTTCTGCAAATAAATGCTCGAAATGACAATGTTTTGGGGGGAATTTGGGAGAAATGTTGTCAGTAATTTATAGAATAAAACAACAATTTTAATTTTACCCAAACACATGCCTAGAAATATTAAAACCAGAGAAACTGATACTTTTGCAGTGGTCTCTTAATTTTTTCCAGAGCTGTATAATTGTTTTGTTTAAATGACATGTAAACAACATTGATTCAACCAGTTTTTGCCCAGTGGATCGTTTGACTGGCTTGTGTCCTCCTCTATTGGTAATGGTTAGGTTGTCATACCGCATGCATTGCATTAACAAGAGAATACGTTGAACTCTAATATTGACCCATTTACGGTAGAGGAAGGAAAGAACATCAGTCACCGAAACATGAGCAGTCTACAGTTATGGATATTTTCTTGTTGTTGATTATCCATCGTTTGTTGTGAATGACGATTCCTATATTTGTTCATGCAAATATAACGTTACATATCACTCTCCATGAATTCTGTTTGAATCGAGTCTCACATTCTGTATACAATAGTTGCATATTCTTCTTCAGTACTGTTTCTATAGAGCACTGAGGCTTGCCTGAAGAAAGATAGCCCTCTGAGAAGGGGAAACTGGGTGTTGATACGCCCAGGGGCAGTGGAAAAAAACTCTCTGTGTGAACTGTCATCACCAGATAGCCACAAGGCCAGCTAATCTGCTGCCAGGCCGCCATGTGGCACTTGCGCTCTCCCTGGACGGCTTCCTCAGTACGCAGGCAGGCACTAGGAGAGGGCTTGGGTTGGGTGTACCCGCAGCTGAGCTGGAAATCCTGAGCAGGGATAGGACACATACTAATTACGATATTGGGTTTCTTTCTTTCAAAAACATCAGATGTGATGTGATTGAAGCTTAGGATGGAGACACATGTCCTGCATGGGGATGGGGAGGGACATCAGCGTGAGTATACAGTAGGTTACGTAGGCATGTTACACTTGAAAACGCATGTACATGTCTGTCTGAGGGAGGACTGTGTTATCTCATGCTGTAATGTGTGGGGACGTGTTGACATGAAGCCTGTAAATTAATATTCCATATTCCAGACAATGGAAAGTAAATAATTGAATCAGCTTCTCCCCGCTAAATATGAAGACAAATAGAGAGATTGTTTGGGATGGATGGAAAAATCTCAATATACAGTAAGTGGCTAAGGAGGAGACCCTGCCCATGATTTCATATCCTTCTAAGCTCTTTCATGAAACTGCTTGGTGTTTCCCCTTGCTTTGTTGCTGTGGAGAAGTGATGGTTTTGTCATCAGGGTTTTATATGGAACCCATGTCCAATCGTGTTCTCAATGAAGTGTTTGATTGTGCTACCATAGCACTTGGTTGTTTTCATTTTATTAATGTTGACAATTTTTTTAACCCATATAGCACAAATACATGAAAACAATTTGACGTTATCTTTAAAAAAGTTGTTTGTTTTATTCGAAGATGAGATTTGAGATGAAAACCACTAAGAGTTTGACTGGGCTTTTATATAGACAGGAGTTGCAACAAGGCATCATCTTATAATCTTTTCAGGTGGCAGAGGGACCCTAGCCTCCACATTTCTCCTGCCAGTGAGATGGTCAGTCATAGACACACTGGTGGCCACGAGTCATGAAGCAGTCAAATTCCATGTGACCGTTTAGTCACGGTAATTAGGCTTCTCCAAACTCTGATGCCGCTGATGGTCATTAGTAGCCTACCAAACTTACTAACTGCCTGGTACTCAGCACTCTATTGTCCCTCTAATCACTCTGAAATCAATGGAAATGTATTCAAAAATCGAATCAAACACTTAATGAGAGCCCATGAGCTCATGTTGCAAAACATTTCAATAGGCTATGCAATTCTGCGAGAAAACAGTGATGGCATCTACTGAAAAGAGGATGATCAACTTTCAATAAGCTAGGCTACTATATCTTTTTTTCAACTTTCCTAATATTGAGCACATTGCTTATATTTACAACAGGAGTATAGCCTACCTGGCTGGCATGAAAATAAACCATGGGGAAAGCGTCCTCCATTCGCTATTTAAGTACATACTGTAGATGTATTAGAGTACATAGATGTATTTTTTCCTACTGCCCCTGTTTCGATTCAGGTGCAGGATAACGGTCCATTCTAAATCAAAACAAATGTCACAGATATATTATTTAGTATATGTAAAGACAAGACTAAATCAAGTATAGTCTGATGGGTGACAATATTAGCCTATCACTTGTGAATGATGCCCAGCTTAAGAAACAATGCCTTTTTTGTGACTTTTTCAATTCATAGTTGCACACCTCATGTAGCCTAGCCCATAGATATGTTTTAATTAGATTTGTATCACAACTTAAGTGGCCAAATAACTTCCTAAAATTAAGCACATTATTCTGCTTTACAAGGGGTGTAGAGCCTAACTAGCATACTGTACATCTTTTTATTTTTTTTATTTGACCTTTATTTAACCAGGTAGGCTAGTTGAGAACAAATTCTCATTTACAACTGCGATCTGGCCAAGATAAAGCACAGCAGTTCGACACATACAACAACACAGAGTTACACATGGAATAAACAAGCATACAGTCAATAATACAGTAGAAAAAAGAAAGATATATATACAGTGAGTGCAAATTAGGTAAGATAAGGGAAGTAAGGCAATAAATAGGCCATGAGGACGAAGTAATTACAATATAGCAATTAGACACTGGAATGATAGATGTGCAGAAGAATAATGTGCAAGTAGAGATACTGGGGTGCAAAGGAGCAAGATAAATAAATAAATACAGTATGGGGATGAGGTAGTTGGATGGGCTGTTTACAGATGGGCTATGTACAGGTGCAGTGATCTGTGAGCTGCTCTGACAGCTGGTGCTTAAAGCTAGTGAGGGAGATATGGGTCTCCAGCTTCATTGATTTTTGCAGTTCGTTCCAGTCATTGGCAGCAGAGAACTGTAAGGAGAGGCGGCCAAAGGAGGAATTGACTTTAGGGGTGACCAGTGAGATATACCTGCTGGAGCGCGTGCTATGGGTGGGTGCTGCTATGGTGACAAGTGAGCTGAGATAAGGCGGGGCTTTACCTAGCAGAGACTTGTAGATGACCTGGAGCCAGTGGGTTTGTCGACGAGTATGAAGCGATGGCCAGCCAATGAGAGCATACAGGTCGCAGTGGTGGGTAGTATATGGGGCTTTGGTGACAAAACGGATGGCACTGTGATAAACTGCATCCAATTTGTTGAGTAGAGTGTTGGAGGCTATATTATAGATGACATCGCCAAAGTCGAGGATCGGTAGGATGGTCAGTTTTACGAGGGTATGCTTGGCAGCATGAGTGAAGGATGCTTTGTTGCGAAATAGGAAGCCAATTCTATATTTAATTTTGGATTGGAGATGTTTAATGTGAGTCTGGAAGGAGAGTTTACAGTCTAGCCAGACACCTAGGTATTTGTAATTGTCCACATATTCTAAGTCAGAACCGTCCAGAGTAGTGATGCTGGACGGGCGGGCAGGTGCGGGCAGTGATCGGTTGAAGAGCATGGACTTAGTTTTACTTACATTTAAGAGCAGTTGGAGGCCACGGAAGGAGAGATGTATGGCATTGAAGCTTGTCTGGAGGTTAGTTAACACAATGTCCAAATAAGGGCCAGAAGTGTACAGAATGGTGTCGTCTGCGTAGAGGTGGATCAGAGAGTCACCAGCAGCGAGATCGACATCATAGATGTATACAGAGAAAAGAAATGGCCCGAGAATTGAACCCTGTGGCACCCCCATAGAGACTGCCAGAGGTTCGGACAACAGGCTCTCCGATTTGACACACTGAACTCTATCAGAGAAGTAGTTGGTGAACCAGGCGAGGCAATCATTTGAGAAAACAAGGCTGTTGAGTCTGCCAATAAGAATGTGGTGATTGACAGAGTCGAAAGCCTTAGCCAGGTCGATGAATACGGCTGCACATTAATGTCTCTTATCGATGGCGGTTATGATATTGTTTAGGACCTTGAGCGTGGCTGAGGTGCACCCATGACCAGCTCTGAAACCAGATTGCATAGCGGAGAAGGTACGATGGGATTCGAAATGGTCGGTAATCTGTTTGTTGACTTGGCTTTCGAAGACCTTAGAAAGGCAGAGTAGGATAGATATAGGACTGTAGCAATTTGGTTCTAGAGTGTCTCCCCCTTTGAAGAGGGGGGTGACCACGGCAGTTTTCCAATCTTTGGGAATCTCAGACGAGACGAAAGAGAGTTTGAACAGGCTAGTAATAGGGGTTGCAACAATTTCGGCATATCATTTTAAAAAGTGAGGGTCCAGATTGTCTTGCCCGGTTTGTAGGGGTCCACCTTTTTCAGTTCTTTAAGAACATCAACTATCTGGGTGAAGGAGAAATGGGGGAGACTTGGGCGAGTTGCTGTGGGGAGTGCAGGGCTGTTGACCGGTGTAATGGTAGCCAGGTGGAAAGCATGGCCAGCCGTAGAAAAATGCTTATTGAAATTCTCAATTATAGTGGATTTATCCGTGGTGACAGTGTCTCATAGCGTCAGTGCAGTGGGCAGCTGCTCTTATTCTCCATGGACTTGGACCATGTCCCAGAACTTGTTTGAGTTTGTGCTACAGGATGCAAATTTCTGCTTGAAACGCTAGCCTTAGCTTTCCTAACTGCCTGTGTATATTTGTTCCTGACTTCCCTGAAAAGTTGCATATCACAGGGGCTATTCGATGCTAATGCAGAATGCCACAGGATGTTTTTGTGCTGGTCAAGGGCAGTCAGGTCTGGAGAGAACCAAGTGCTATATCTGTTCCTGGTTCAACATTTTTTGAACGGGGCATGCTTATTTAAGATGGTGAGGAAGGCACTTTTAAAGAATGACCAGGCATCCTCTACTGACGGGGGAAGGTCAAAATCCTTCCAGGATACCCGGGCCAGGTCGATTAGGAGGGCCTGCTCGCTGAAGTGTTTTAGGGAGCGTTTGATAGTGATGAGGGGTGGTCGTTTGACCGCAGACCCATTACGGATGCATGCATTGAGGCAGTGATCGCTGAGATCTTGGTTGAAACAGCAGAGGTGTATTTGGAGGGCAAGTTGGTTAGGATGATATCTATGAGGGTGCCCTTGTTTACGGATTTGGGGTTGTACCTGGTGGGTTCATTGATAATTTGTGAGAGATTGAGGGCATCAAGCTTAGATTGTAGGATGGCCGGGGTGTTAAGTATGTCCCAGTTTAGGTCACCTAGCAGCACGATCTCTGAAGATAGATGGGGAGTAATCAATTCACATATGTTGTCCAGGGCACAGCTGGGGGCAGAGGGTGGTCTATAGCAAGCGGCAACGGTGATAGACTTGTTTCTGGAAAGGTGGATTTTTAAAAGTAGAAGCTCTAATTGTTTGGGTACAGACCTGGATAGTAAGACAGAACTCTGCAGGCTATCTCTGCAGTAGATTGCAACACCGCCCCCTTTGGCAGTTCTATGTTGGCAGAAAATGTTATAGTTAGGGATGGAAATTTCAGGGGTTTTGGTGGTCTTCCTGAGCCAGGATTCAGACACGGCTAGGACATCTGGGTTGGCAGAGTGTGCTAGGGCAGTGAATAAAACAAACTTAGGGAGGAGGCTTCTAATGTTAACATGCATGAAACCAAGGCTGGGGAATGGTAGTGGAGCTAGGCACTGCAGGGCCTGGATTAACCTCCACATCACCAGAGGAACAGAGGAGGAGTAGGATAAGGCTACGCTAAAGGCTAAAATAACTGGTCGTCTTGTACATTCAGATCAGAGAGTAAAAGGAGCAGATTTCTGGGCACGGTAGAATAGATTCAAGGCATAATGTACAGACAAAGGTATGGTAGGATGTGGATACAGTGAGGGTAAATCTGTGCATTGAGTGACGATGAAAGAGATATTGTCCCTTGAAATATCATTTAAACCAGGTGATGTCACCGCATGTGTGGTAGGTGGAACTAAAGTGTTAAATAAGGCAGGGCTAGAGCAGGGCTAGAGGCTCTACAGTGAAATAAGGCAATAAATACTAACCAAAACAGCAATGGACAAGGCATATTGACCTTAGCGATAGGCATGCGTAGCCGAGTGATCATAGGAGTCCAGTGACTGGCTTCAGGCAGCTTGCGGGCCGGGGCAAGCAAGCTAACAAATGGGCCTTGGAGGGACATCGCGACGGAAGAAAGTCTGTTGTGGCCCTCTCTTGCTCTTACATCGGCAGACGGATCAGCAGGGCTCCGTGCGGCAAACCAGGCCAATTGGCAGAATAGGTATAGTGGCCAAAGAATTTGTCCTGTGGGCCTCTTAAGCTAACAGTCCGATGTGCTCTGGACAGCTAGCAGGCCGCGGCTAGCATGCTAGCGGATGGGATTTCAGGGGACGAAGCGACGGTGAAGCCAGTTGAGAAAAACCCCATCGGGCGAATCACGTCGGTGGTCCAGTCGTGATGAGTCGGCGGGGGTCCAGGCCAGTTGGCAAAAAGAGGTATTGTAGGCCAGGTAGTGGCTGATGGACGTCTTTGGCTAGCCGGGAGATGGGCCTAGCAAGGCTTGCTCCAGGCTAATTGGTTATTGCTTCGGGACAGTGACGTTAGCCAGAAGTGGCCACTCGAATAGCAGCTAGCTAGCTGCGGTGATCCAGGTGATGAAAAAAAGAAAGAAAAAAGTTCAGAGCTAGCGGTAGGAATCTGGAGATATGGAGAAAAATAAGTCCAATTTGCTCTGGTTTGAGTCGCGCTGTGCAGACTGGCGAGAGTTGTTCGTGCTAGAGGTGGCAGATGACTGCTAGTAGTGGATTTCTGACTACTAGCTACTAGCTAGTTAGCTGGCTTGCATCTGTTGGGGTTCCGGTTCAGGCGACGGTTCAGCCGACGGATCAGCAGGGCTCCGTATGGTGGGTATAGTGGCCAAAGAGTTTGTCCGATGGGCCTCTTAAGCTAACAGTCCGATGTACTTTAGACAGCTAGCGGGCCGTGGCTAACTAGTAGCCAGTTAGCTGGTAGCCAGTTAGCTGGCTAGCTTTTGATGAGTTGATGAGTTCTTAAGTATAACAATAGCAGATCCGTACCGCATTGGGTGAGGCGGGTTGCAGGAGAGTATATTCAGTCCATAGATAGAAAGTGATATTAAAATATTATATATATATACGGGAAAAAACTATGAAAAACGATGTTTACAAGGGACAGGAAGGGACAAGACAGAAACACATGTCCGACTGCAATGCCATCTTGGAAGAGTAGACAGAGCATAAACAGCGCATGAATTTCAAGTTTGGGGAAGATCATTTTCACCATAAAAATGCACCTTTATAATAAAAGCATTACATGCATGATTGCATTTGCCTTCACTTTTGATAATGGTGTTTTCCACGAATGGAACATTTGTGCTTATAGCCTACAACCATGTGCGCATTGCTGCGCTTATAATGTGAAGAAGTAGTCTAATAGTTTATCAACATTTTAAGCTAAACGTTCTGATCTGTTACGTCAGCCACATTGTGTAAAAAATGATTTTTGATGCCAGTGGTTGTATTAATTTGGGATCTTTCGCATCACATAACTGTCCCAGGCTATGTTTGTAATATTTATTTCTCTCACAGAATAGAATAGGTCAACCTTTGTGCTATGGGGGATAGCAGATTGACATTGGCTAGTGCTTTTGCTGTTCGTTAGGCCTACTCATCTTGTTGGCTGATAAAAATTCAATGTGGACAGTTCTTTCAATATCTTCAATATGAACCTCGGAATTGGATAAGGAGGCGCGTAGTTGCGTCCCCGATTTGTCTGTCTTTACTTGTAGCCTGTGAGAAAGACCCGATCAGGTGATGGTGTGCACAGCACTCAGCAAGAAAGGCACAAAGGCCACTTGCTGCAATATGCATAGATTTTTTAGGGTGCATTACAGCCACACAAAGGGGATGCTGCCGTGAAATTATTATCAAGTGCTTGTTAAATTCTGAATAAGTGACTAATGTAGTGTGTACAGCCTGCGCAAAAAACAAAGCAGAGCTCATGCCATTCAAGCTACTTTTTTCAAATCATCATTAGAGTCGCATCTTGCAGCCTTACAATGTATTAAAAATCAAAACATATAGCCCAACGTTTGTAGAACAACTAAAGCTACATTAATAACTCTAAATTAAGCATATAGGAATACCTATTTCTTTGTTAACCGCTCAACATAGAATAGCCTCACGTGCGCACTCACTTAAATAATTTGGAGACAATATCCTTTCTATTTTATTCAGCTTTGTTCAATTGTATTCTTCATACTATAAAATAATACCATGGAATTCTAAGCAAATCTTGTCTGCTAAATGAATTAGTACATTCCACAGCCATTTGGCATAGCCAGAACAGGACCTAACATAAGGACAACTCAAGAGTATGCTATTCTGTTCTTCTGAAATAGACTACATTTTCTTCATATCATGCCTCTTTAGACCTGTCTAAAGTAAAATATTGGATTTATTGTGAGTTTGTAGGCTAAATTACATGGATTTATTCGATTTTTTAAAATGTAGATGTTCCAAAGGTTCAGCATCAGTGGCTTGTAGGCTATGTGTGGAAGCCAGGAGATGCCAAATGTGTTTATGTTAATTAACTGACAATTACCATGAGACCGACAGTTATTTGCTGGACAATCACCAGCTGCCGAAATTTCGTGACCACCACAGCCCTAGTCAGTCAGTGAGTTGGTCCGTCTGTCCATTGGTCCGACAGATCAAAGTGGGAATCGGCCCCACCAACAGAGATAAATACACACTTCCTCTCTACCCTTTCACACCGCTCTTTCCCACACCCCTAAAACCCTTGTTCTGTAGCATAGCCAGCTCTGAGGAAATGACAGACCACATCAAGAGGCTCTATTGCTTCGACAGGAACGCCTGCACTAACTTTCAGGAGAGAGGGGAGACTCTAAGATATTTATGATTGTGTGTTATTTGTGTGTATTTTATGTCAACTTTCACAAGTGGCAACACAACACGTCCAAACCTAATATGATTTATACTCATTTTGACCTGTCATTTAAACTGCTGCTCTGAAGGCAGCTTGTTCATTTTCTATATTTAAATAGTCTAATAGCGGAGGTACATAAAGATGGCACCCCCCATGGGCTTACCATAAATTCCTTGTCCACCCTATTGTACATTGCTCTCTGTTACTCTTTTTTTTGGTATGGTCATTAGCAGAGGATACATGATCCCAATTATATTTTCAAGACACCAGCAATTTGAAAAACAAAAAAGTCGATTGTTCTGATTTATTGGCACATTTAACCATATCGTGCGTTGTAGTTTAAAAACTTGGTCGATAGTACTAGAACAATGATGTCATACAGTGGGGCAAAAAAGTATTTAGTCAGCCACCAATTGTGCAAGTTCTCCCACTTAAAAAGATGAGAGAGGCCTGTAATTGTCATCATAGGTACACTTCAACTATGACAGACATAATGAGAAAAGAAAATCCAGAAAATCCCTTTGTAGGATTTTTAATGAATTTATTTGCAAATTATGGTGGAAAATAAGTATTTGGTCAATAACAAAAGTTTATCTCAATACTTTGTTATATACCCTTTGTTGACAATGACAGAGGTCAAACGTTTTCTGTAAGTCTTCACAAGGTTTTCACACACTGCTGCTGGTATTTTGGCCCATTCCTCCATGCAGATCTCCTCTAGAGCAGTGATGTTTTGGGGCTGTTGCTGGGCAACACGGACTTTCAACTCCCTCCAAAGAATTTCTATGGGGTTGAGATCTGAAGACTGGCTAGGCCACTCCAGGACCTTGAAATGCTTCTTACGAAGCCACTCCTTCGTTGCCCGGGCGGTGTGTTTGGGATCATTGTCATGCTGAAAGACCCAGCCACGTTTCATCTTCAATGCCCTTGCTGATGGAAGGAGGTTTTCACTCAAAATCTCACGATACATGGCCCCATTCATTCTTTCCTTTACACGGATCAGTCGTCCTGGTCCCTTTGCAGAAAAACAGCCCCAAAGCATGATGTTTCCACCCCCATGCTTCACAGTAGGTATGGTGTTCTTTGGATGCAACTCAGCATTCTTTGTCCTCCAAACACGACGAGTTGAGTTTTTACCAAAAAGTTATATTTTGGTTTCATCTGACCATATGACATTCTCCCAATCTTCTTCTGGATCATCCAAATGCTCTCTAGCAAACTTCAGACTGGCCTGGACATGTATTGGCTTAAGCAGGGGGACACGTCTGGCACTGCAGGATTTGAGTCCCTGGCGGCGTAGTGTGTTACTGATGGTAGGCTTTGTTACTTTGGTCCCAGCTCTCTGCAGGTCATTCACTAGGTCCCCCCATGTGGTTCTGGGATTTTTGCTCACCGTTCTTGTGATCATTTTGACCCCACGGGGTGAGATCTTGCGTGGAGCCCCAGATCGAGGGAGATTATCAGTGGTCTTGTATGTCTTCCATTTCCTAATAATTGCTCCCACAGTTGATTTCTTCAAACCAAGCTGCTTACCTATTGCAGATTCAGTCTTCCCAGCCTGGTGCAGGTCTACAATTTTGTTTCTGGTGTCCTTTGACAGCTCTTTGGTCTTGGCCATAGTGGAGTTTGGAGTGTGACTGTTTGAGGTTGTGGACAGGTGTCTTTTATACTGATAACAAGTTCAAACAGGTGCCATTAATACAGGTAACAAGTGGAGGACAGAGGAGCCTCTTAAAGAAGAAGTTACAGGTCTGTGAGAGCCAGAAATCTTGCTTGTTTGTAGGTGACCAAATACTTATTTTCCACCATAATTTGCAAATAAATTCATTAAAAATCCTACAATGTGATTTTCTGGATTTTTTTTCCTCATTTTGTCTGTCATAGTTGAAGTGTACCTATGATGAAAATTACAGGCCTCTCTCATCTTTTTAAGTGGGAGAACTTGCACAATTGGTGGCTGACTAAATACTTTTTTGCCCCGCTGTATCTGAATTCTGCCAATTCTTTATGCACGTTCGCCATTGGCTTTGAATGTACTCTACGTCATCACCCATTAACAAATTATAAATTCAGGTCCCATGTTTAACAAACACAAATACATTCAATAGATTTACTGTACAATGTTTTGTCATTTTACAAGCCAATGAACACAGACATGAATAAGTCCATCATTGACCTACCTTTGACCTCAGTGAACTACGCAGACAGCTGGCAACGCTTGTAAACCACTCTCTCCGTTTGTCTTTAACCTACTTCCTCCCTCCATCTCAGTTCCTCCTTTTTTTACCTCTCTTTTGTAGACTTCCAGTCTCGTTTGATGAGTATTTCATGATGACTTTCAGTGTCAAAAGGGAAATCTGCATTTTCTACGTAAGTTTTTGGACTTATAAATGAATTAAATATATACCCATTAAGAATATAACTCATAAATACTTAGTGAGCTTAGTTGAACTGTCTTAGTCCATCAAAACCCAAAATATAAGCTTGTTTTGCTCCAATGTTTGTAAACACGGTAATTGTAAACAAACACTGTATAGCCTCAAAACATGGATGGTGTCATGGATGGTCAGTCCCTGCATCCATAGCTCTGTCTATGAATTTGAATTTCTCCAGCCCCATTCCTTAGCTATTTACCAAAACAGTGGTGGGGTGCCCACTTTTTTATTGTTTTAATTGCTGATGTCAAGGGCCAACTCTATTTCAATTCAGTCAATTCAGGAAGTAAACTGAAATTGTAATTCATATTCCAATTTTCCTCATTAAAAAGTAATGAAGAGGAATTGAGGAAATGCCGCTGCTTCATTTAAATCGAATTGACCCCAACCCTGTCACTCACGTGTAGATGACTAACCTGGTGATTTCCCTCAAAATGAGGCAACTTCCCTGTTTCACAGCCGATTAGAGTGTTGGCTACTCCTGGGTACAGTAGAGTAGCACGCTAGAGTGCACTTAAAAGTCATGTAAATCTAGTACTATTGATCTCACACCAGTGCTCAGTGGGATTAGCTATAAATTGATGGAATGCACCAAACAGAGTAGACAGGAATATATTGAATATAAATATTGAAATTGCCTAGCCCCAGTGACCCTTATCATTGTCCTCTCCTTTAATAACAAAATGTCCACTGAGGACACGAGAGATAGTAGCTTTAATATTTAAAGTTTTCTGTCTCAGCTCCTTATGTAGGCCATAATAGCCTTGAAAAACAAAAGCTTACACATATTATTTAAAGTTGCTTTACTAGGTTTGGCCCTGACGTTCACCTGTTTCCTCAATCTGTGACTAGCACCAAAAAGCTCCTCTCATTTGGACAACCTGAAGGAGTAAATCAACAGTGTTTTTCTGGCCCTTCTAGCAGGCTCCCTTCTGAGACATGTTCTCGTCATGGTTAAAAATGGCAGCTGCTTGAAAAATCCACCCGGGGCAATGAATTATATTCAGCCATTCCCTAAACACTGCCTGTTTTTATTTTAGGGGGGGATACACAAGGCCACCCAAAACAAAATTGTATAACGTTAGATTATTCCACTCGCTTTACTACAAACAAGAGGAGAGCACGCCAGGCGAGTCCTACTAATAGGACCCTACACCGCTTTTCCAAATTTCTTCTGCGCAATTTTATTTAATGCCTCTCCTCCACCGGAAATCCTCGCACGTCTCATAAGTTTCTCCACCTGTTTGGAAATGTCTTTGAAACATTTCGGGTCCCTGTGAAAGATCATAAGCAAGTCAATGAATGAGCAAATAAAGTTTGTCCCTTGCTCAGAAGCAGTCCATTCTGGAGAATATGAATCAGCTTGTAGATTCATCTTTGGGTAACACCTAATATTGTCTGTGATTCATGCAGACATGAATAGTAGTTGTAGCTTCAAAGAGACTCACTGGGAGAATTGAGCCATGATGTCCCAAAGCTCTTTTACACCTCATTGTAGCCATCTCAACTGGTTCCGCCCAATCATAAGTACCTCCACAGGACTTAAGATTCGGTTGATAAAGGCACGTGTGGTGAAATGTATGGAAATGTGCTTCTCATGCAATACAAACGTGCAATGATTAACTTTCTATATTTGAGAAAGGGATGCCTTTGTCAACACTGATCAAATGTGTTATTGATGATCATAAAATGATAGCCCGTCAAACACAATATGCAATACATTGTTCAAACATTTAATGGCATTGGCATCACATCCGAGAATCGAAAAAGTTAGGAAAACAACACTTGTTCTTTCTATTCACATTATCACAACAGAACAGGAGCTAGGCAATGTTATCAATGCACTTCATAGGCTATGTTATACTCTTTGCAATTCAAATGATGAAAGCTAGACAGGTGTCCTAGTTAGCGGAGCATGAATTCCTTTTGGGTCCTGCACAGTGTAAGAAAAGTGCTGTTTAAAACCACCTGGAACTGTACCTAGGTCTGCCAACCCCAGTCTCACTAGTAGGGCCTGCGTTAGCTAAGAGATGTGGACGGAAACCAGAAGTATGTCCAGCCAATGAGAAACAGGTGGCTGCCTGGCCAGAAGTGAATTAGCTGTAAGGACAAGTGTAAATTGGTGCTGGCAATAATTTAAGGAATTCGACACTGAAGAGGGAAAGTGGCTTTGGAGGAATGATGGCACATGATTGTAAAAGTTCAGCCTATTATCAGTACTGACAGTCCAGTTCTCTGACATTCTCTCACTTCACCAACCCCAACCCAACAATCTCTGCTGTCTTTTGTCTTGTCACTGTTTATCATCAACGAGATTCAACAAGAGAGCCCCAAGCTACCACAACTACTACTACCACCAACTACTACTACCACTTGGTGCATTCCTGTCCATGAAAAGTCACAATGTAAAGCCCAGCACATTATATTACTTGCATTTTAACATCTAACCTGACTTTTCAGTTTCAGCAATCTGTTTGTTTATTTCCTTAAGTTCCCTTGTGGGTCCTTTAAAGCTCCTTGGCATGGGTCTGATTTTGCCTGGCAGCCCCTCTTCACCACACACCTTCCCTCTTGCCATCCATAACTACCACACTGGTCGAATCTTGGTCCTGTCCAAAAGCCACTGCAGGTCTGATTTTTGTTGGCTTGGCTCCCCTCTGACATGCCTGGGAAGGGCAAGGAAAGGAAATGGGTGGACCAGCCGCTCTGCTCCCTCCCACCCTTCTATTCGTTCCCCCAGAGCCAGGCCTGGCCTTGTTGGGCTGGGAGAAGCCAGCAGCCTTGTGTTTTTTGACTCCCTCGGCCGAGCCGAGCTTGTAAGGGAGCACGGCCCATCTGGTTCTAATAAATCCTCCATGCATGTGGCTGAGGCTGAGGCTGAGCTCTGAGCGGCTGAGCAACAGGAATTGCCTGCTGACCTGTTTGGGGACCTGATCGCCCAACCCGCCAATGCAGTAATTTCTTTGTGGGATAACATAAGGCGGAGGAAGATTGTCAGAGCGCTGGGTGTGCATATCATCAAACTATAGGGCCCCCAAACACTTTATCATCTCAGTACAACACTCACACAAAGCAGACCCCCTGTTGGGGCTTGGGGATGCATATGGGGTGTAATAGTTGTGGTGTATTGTAATGATGCATTCTTACCAATGGTGGGCAGTGTATCACTGTCTTCCATTGGGCCTCTCCATAAGAGTCTAGATAAAATAATATTGGTTGTTTCACGGTTGATCAAAGTCAGGCAATGAAGGGCTGAAAGATTACACGGTCAAACCAATTTCCTAATAGGTTGTGGCAGTCAGAGTAGTTGTATTTGTTATTTCATTGTTGAAATTATCTCTATCAGGTCAAGGATTTCTGATGAAATTGAAGGAACAATACTTGTCCCTTTAAATATTGCTGTAGGACAATTTTCTGAACTAACAGGCCATCAGACTTAACTAAGCTTCCCACTTTTCAGGCAAATACCATGATCATGTTGAAGGGTTTATTGGGGAATTGTTGGGAAAAGAGTTGTGTTTGAGCTTACGTGTGTGTTAATGTGTAACACTTTACATTAAGTTGCACTTACACCCGTGTAATAATACACATTACAAACTGGGTGGTTCGATACTTGAATGCTGATTGGCTGAAAGCCGTGGTATATCAGAACGTATACCAAGGGTTTATAATAGCAATAAGGGACTTTAGGGGTTTGTGGTATAAAATATGGTCAATATACTACGGCTAAGGGCTGTATCCAGACCCTCCGCTTTGCGTCGTGCATAAGAACAGCCCTTAGCCGTAGTATATTGACCATATACCAGACCTCCTCTGTGATTACTGTTTAAATATCACACCTGCCTAAACGTGCATTGAGCGCTACAGTAAATCTGCACAGAGTTGCAGTTACAGTGAGAAAACGAGCAGCATGGTTACAAGCAAAACAACACGCGACTGAATCAAATGCCTATACCCAGCCTTGACAGATTAGGTCATTCACTACTCTGTTGGTAATGTCTGTCTCTGGATCCCAGGCCTGTATTTATGACCTTGGCTACTGGGTCCTGCTGACTCATGCTTATGAGGTGAAAGTCATCAAGGTGACCTCACCATAGGAGACAACATAACATCTGTCCTCCTTTTTCACACCTTCGCTGTGTGGCGGAGTTTCCTCCCTCACTCAGACCTCCCTGCCTCTCTGCAGTCACACACTCTCTCTCTCTCTCTCTCTCTCTCTCTCTCTCTCTCTCTCTCTCTCTCTCTTTCTCTCTCTCTTTCTCTCTCTTTCTCTCTCTTTCTCTCTCTTTCTCTCTCTCTCTCTCTCTCTCTCTCTCTCTCTCTCTCTCTTTCTCTCTCTCTCTCTCTCTCTCTCTCTCTCTCTCTCTCTCTCTCCCTCTCTCTCTCTCTCTCTCTCTCTCTCTCTCTCTCAAAATGCTTGGTCTATTTATTACACTGACTGAAAAAAGCTATTCATAGACACTAGGTGAAATATGGTAGGCTACAGGGTTGTGTCCATTAAAGCTTTGGAACTGGCAGGTCTTTATTCATGTATTTAACCTTTTTTTATACAGGTAAGGCAATTAATAGAAAATGACTCAAGTAAAAGTGAAAGTCACCCAGTAAAATACTACTTGAGTGACAGTCTAAAGGTATTTGGTTTCAAATATACTTAGGTATCAAAAGTAAAAGTAAAAGTTTGAATAATTTCAAATTTGTTATATTAAGCACACCAGAAGACACCATTTTCTTGTTTTTTAAATTTACGGATAGCCAGAGCCACACTCCAACACTCAGACATCATTTACAATTATAAACTGGGTGGTTTGAGCCCTGAATTCTGATTGGCTGAAAGCCATGGTATATCAGACCGTATACCACGTGTATGACAAGATATTTACTGCTCTAATTACGTTGGTAACCAGTATAATAATATCAATAAGGCTCCTCTGGGGTTTGTGATATATGGCCAATATACCACTGCTAAGGGCTGTGTCCAGACATTCCGGTTTGCGTCGTGCATAAAAACAGCCCTTAGACGTGGTATATTGGCCATATACCACACCTCCTCTGGCCTTATTGCTTAAATGAAGCATGTGTGTTTAGTGAGTCCGTCATATCAGAGGCAGTAGGGATGACCAGGGATGTTCTCTTGATAAGTGCGTGAATTGGACCATTTTCCTGTCCTACTAAGTATTCAAAATGTAACGAGTACTTTTCGTTGTCACGGAAACTTTTCTGATTAAAAAGTAGTGTTGGAAAAAGTACAGAATTGTGATAGAGTAAAAGTAAAGATACCTTAATAGAAAATGACTCAAGTAAAAGTGAAAGTCACCCAATAAAATCCTACTTGAGTGAAAGTCTAAAAGTATTTGGTGTTTAAAATATAGTTAAGTATCAGAAGTAAAAGTATAAATCATTTCAAATTCCTTATATAAAGCAAACCAGACAGCACCATTTTCTTGTTTTTTATATTATTTAAGGATAGCCAGGGGCACGCTCCAACACTCAGACATCATTTTCAAATGCAGCATGTGTTTAGTGAGCCCGCCAGATCACAGGCAGTAGGAATGACTAGGTTCTCTTGATAAGTGTGTGAATTGGACCATTTTCCTGCTAAGCATTCAAAATGTAACGAGTACTTTTGGGTGTCAGGGAAAATGTATGGAGTAAAAAGTACATAATATTCATTAGGAATGTAGTGAAGTTAAAGTAAAAGTTGTCAAAAATATTAATAGTAAAGTACAAATACCCCCAAAAACTACTTAAGGAGTACTTTAAAGTATTTATACTTAAGTACTTTACACCACTGCCAATGTATCAAATTAGCATAGCTAGCAAATTTCAGTCTACTGACAGCTGACAGCCAAATGTAACGATCGTCCTGGGAAGAAAGAGAGGACCAAAGCGCAGTATGGGAAATGTTCATGTTAATTTAATAAATAAACTGAACACTGAAATAACAAAAACACCAAAGAGAGTAAACGAAACGAAACAGTCCTGTCTGGTGCAGACACAAAACAGAAAACAACTACCCACAAACACAGGTGAGAACAGGCTACCTAAGTATGGTTCTCAATCAGAGACAACGATTGACAGCTGCCTCTGATTGGGAACCATACCAGGCCAAACACCTAGAAATACTAAACATAGAACAAAACATAGAATGCCCACCCCAACTCACGCCTTGACCAAACCAAAATAGAGACATAAACAAGGAACTAAGGTCAGGGCGTGACACCACCCCCCCCCCCCCCCCCAAAGGTACGGACTCCGGCCGCAAAACCTGAACCTATAGGGGAGGGTCTGGGTGGGCATTTCACCGCGGTGGCGGCTCTGGTGCGTAGACCCCGCTCCACCTCTGGCTTGGCCCACTTAGGTGGCGCCTCTAGAGCGGGGACCCTCGCCACCGACCCCGGACTGGGGACCCTAGCAGCGGGCCCCAGACAGGAGGGCGACTCAGGCAGCTCCGGACAGGAGGGCGACTCCGGCAGCTCCGGACAGGAGGGCGACTCCGGCAGCTCCGGACAGGAGGGCGACTCCGGCAGCTCCGGACAGGAGGGCGACTCCGGCTGCTCCGGACAAGAGGGCGACTCCGGCTGCTCCGGACAGGAGGGCGACTCCGGCTGCTCCGGACAGGAGGGCGACGCCGGCTGCTCCGGACAGAAGGGAGACTCCTGCTGCTCCAGACTAGAGAGCGTTGCTGGAGGCTACGGACTAGAGGGCGACGTTGGAGGCTCCGGACTAGAGGGCGACGCGGGAGGCTCCGGACTAGAGGGCGTCGCTAGAAGCTCCGGACTGAAGGGCGTCGCTGGAGGCTCCGGAATAGAGGGCGTTGCTGGAGGCTCCGGACTGACGGCCTTCGTTGGAGGCCTCGTGCCATAACTCCTCACTGGAGGCTTCGTGCCATGGATCATCACTGGAGGCTTCGTGCCATGGATTATCACTGGAGGCTTCGTGCCATGGATCATCACTGGAGGCTTCGTGCCATGGATCATCACAGGAGGCTTCTTGCCATGGATCATCACTGGAGGCTTCGTGCCATGGATAATCACTGGAGGCTTTGTGCCATGGATCATCACTTTGTGCCATGGATCATCACTGGAGGCTTCGTGCCATGGATCATCACTGGAGGCTTCGTGCCATGGATCATCACTGGAGGCGTCGTGCCATGGATCATCACTGGAGGCTTCGTGCCATGGATCATCACTGGAGGCTTTGTGCCATGGATCATCACTGGAGGCTTCGTGCCATGGTTCATCACTGGAGGCTTCTTGCCATGGATCATCACTGGAGGCTTCGTGCCATGGATCATCACTGGAGGCTTCGTGCCATGGATCATCACTGGAGTGGAGAGACACACAGGAGGCCTGGCTCAGGGAGAAGGCACATGACTCACCAGGCTGGGGAGACATATAGGAGGGTTAATTCTCGGCGCAGGCACAGGACTCACCAGGCTGGGGAGACATGCAGGAGGCCTTGTCCTTGGCCGAGGCACCGGATATACTGGGCCGTGGAGGTGCACTGGCGGTCTCGAGCGCAGATCTGGCCTCACCCGTTCTGGCTGGATGCCAACTTCCACCCGGCAAATGCGGGACGCTGACACTAAGCACACCGGCGTGTGGATGCTTAGCCGAGACACAGTGCACATCACCCCATAGCACGGGGCCTGACCAATTCCATGCTCGCCATGGTAAGCACGGGGAGTGGGCTTAGGTCTCCAACCTGACTCCGCCACACTCACCGTGTTCCCCCCCATTTTTGGGGGGAGCTGCCTCTCGGGCTTCCTTGCCAGCCCTATTCCCTCATACCGCTGGTTCTCAGCTCTCGCCGCCTCCAGTTATGATTTCAGGCCGTGATACTCCCCCGTTTTTGCCCAGGGTCCCTTGCCGTTCAAGATTTCCTCCCATGTCCAGGAGTCCATTCCTCCACGCTGCTTGGTCCTTTGGTGGTCGGTAGTTCTGTAACGATCGTCCTGGGAAGAAGGAGTGGGCCAAAACGCAGCGTGGGAAATGTTAATGTTAATTTAATAAATAAACTGAACACTGAAATAACAAAAACACCAAAGAAAGTAAATGAAACGAAACAGTCCTGTCTGGTGCAGACACAAAACAGAAAACAACTACCCACAAACACAGGTGGGAACAGGCTACCTAAGTATGGTTCTCAATCAGAGACAACGATTGACAGCTGCCTCTGATTGGGAACCATACCAGGCCAAACACCTAGAAATACAAAACATAGAACAAAACATAGAATGCCCACCCCAACTCACGACCTGACCAAACCAAAATAGAGACATAAACAAGGAACTAAGGTCAGGGCGTGACACCAAATAATTACATGAAAGCTTGAGAGACGTGTAGCATTTAGAGAATAAGTTAAATCCTTCACTCCAAATGTACTACTGTATTTACTGTAGCATGGCCTGACCAAGCATTTCCCAATGTTTTGCTTGGTGTAAAAGGTGGCACACATGAAAATCATGTGCCTCAGCCGTCAGTCACTTTTATTAATTGCACAATATCCCACAGGTATTATCCTGTAATCAAAATGTGGAATAATAGGATTTCGTTTTGGGTTGGGGTAGGGTAGGGAGACCACACAAGAGGTTATCCTAAGCTTGTATTGTTCATGCTGCTTCATCTGATTAAAGCTTTAAATGTGATTATGAAAGAGAATGACATAAACTTACTTCACAGGAATGTAGACATCTACTGGATCCATACATATTTAGTATCCCTCTCCAACCCAAGTGGGCAGAAACTATTCCACTATAATTTCATCATGTAACCACAACTTTACGAGATACTCTTGCATTGTTTTACGTAGCTTTATATCCGACATGGACTGACACTATACAAGTGCACTGGCTGCTGATATGCAGACATGCATCTGTTAGATGATCAGTTGGAATCTATAAAACATGCCAACATGCCTCCCACGCACTTTCAGCATTTAAAAAATAAATCATTACATTTTTCCATTGTGTTAATGATGGCGGATTGATTGATTTCCACGTTTTTATTAGACTTTTTAAAAAGATGAGTGATGGGAAGAGAATCGTCTAACACATCGGGTATCTCATTACACCCCCATATGCCATGTCTTGAAATATGCAGACAGACGGATTAAAAGTACATTTAAGTTGTAATACTTCTGACAGCCAACTTTCTAGCTATGCCCACAACTTCAGGACTTTTTGGCATTCCCAGAAAGCATGGATTATTGAGTCATTATTTGTTTTACACTTAAGACATGTCTCTGTTATTGTGCTGTAGAATTGATACATTTTGTATCTTGTATAGTAAATTCTATACATTAGTTTATACTTAATTAAGCGTATGCTTCAACTTTCCCTCCATCTTCTGCAAACATCAGTTCTTTTAAGTCTTGGTTCCAATAATGTATATTTGTTTCTTAGAGATTGTCAGTTGGATATGCTCTCTGCAAGGTTTTGTATATCTTCCCTATCATATGAACATCCTTTTCTGACTCAAATAAGATTCCCTCAAGGTTGCTCTGATGTCCAAAAGATTTCAAATAGACATTTCATGATGAATAATATTTGAAACTATCTACATTGGTCAGTTCAATATTACTTTTTAATTCTGTCATGGAAATAAATGTATTTCCTGTTACCAAGTCACTTACGGTTTCTATGCCTTTAGTTTTCCAAGTGGACCAATTTATCTGTGAATTCTGAAAAGCTCTCTAAGGATTGTTCCATAAGGTTGTGTTTTTAGGAAGTGATATTTCATTATATTCCATATTTTTATAGTGTTCTTAATTATGAAGTTGTTCATGTTTCACAGCTTTATACTTTGAAAATAGACAGGTAAAAAGATTATGGGGTTGAGAATGCACATCTTCAATATGTACCCATTGTTCTTCTTTAGTGCATTTAACTACATGTCGCAAGTAAAAGCCTTGGGTAGCGAGTTGATACAATTCTAAGTCTGGAAGGTTAAAACCACCATCAGACTTAGGAAAATGTCAACTTTCCTTTTTATTTTATGAATTTTATTTGTCCATATCATTTCTGTTATGATTTATTTATTTATTTATTAGTTTTTATTTATTTATTTGCAACAAAGAAAACAAGTGACAGACAATAATACAGTGAAACAAGTAAAAACAACAGTGTGCAGGTGTGGTTGGAAGCCCAAGGGTTTATATGAAAACCACACCACAAAAAACAATATACAATACACAAAAATATACACAAATAAAAAAGGTTTGTTAAAACGGGATAACAAAACCTACTAATTATAAATGTATACATGAATTGATCAGTAATCACTACAAAATATATATTTTTGTTTTGTTTAAATGTGTGTGTGTGTGTGTGTGTGTGTGTGTGTGTGTGTGTGTGTGTGCGTGTGCGTGTGAGTTTGTGAGAGTTAGGTTAAATGGAGGAGATTACTGAGTAGTTTGGTTCATCAGGCTGACCCAGTCTTTGTTTGAATTTGTTGAGGGATGATGATGTTTTGGCAATGTGAAGATAAGATTTTCAGTGTATGGTACCTTTATATCTGATAGAGAATTGACTATGTAAGGTGCGGCAGTGTGGAGGGTGAAGTTTACCACAGTGTCTTGTGTTGTATACAGTACCAGTCAAAAGTTTGGACACACCTACTCAGTTTTTCTTTATTTTGACTATTTTCTACATTGTAGAATAATAGGGAAGACAACAAAACTATGTAATAACATATATGGAATCATGTACTAACCCTAAAAGTGTTAAACAAATCCAAATATACACTTTAGCTTAAAATGAAACCACTTTCTGTCAAAATTAGAAACGTGTAATATCTTAAAATGTAGCTAGCTATGCATGATGGACCTGTCACGGATGCCATGACACGGTTTCCTTTAGTTTGAAGATGTAATCCGGAGACAGGTGTTTTCTCCATCTCTTTAGCCATCATACTCTAATTCCACTGATTTCAAAACTTGATCCTCCAGAAAGTGGAGAGCAACACTCCACTACACAATACATTTAATAAAATCCGCGTTCGACAGGGTTTCCAACACAGACTGACCAGCTCAAATATACAGAGGCCTTCTATATGGCAGACCAATCCAAACTCCTCTCTCGGCATGTCCAGCCCAACAAATTGAATATGATCTTTCCAGGATAACTTTTCATCAATTAGAACTCAGAGGAATCTAGTGGATGTGACTTGTTCCATTTCATTCCCACCAATTGAGATTCTGGCCCTTTTTTTCTGGCCCTTTTTTTTTTTTTTTATACAATATTTGTTATTCTTACTAGTGAATACAAGAACATTTTTGTTGTAACAGTATACTTTTTTAAAGAATGTCGTCAGTGGGGTAATTAGTATTACCAAAAAGAAATACAAAAACTTTGGCAGCTATGCCATTCTAAAGAGGTTTATTCTACCTGTAAGATTTATGGGAAGATTATTAAAATGCTTTCATGTTGTTGAGTAATGGAATAAAATTATCTATATTTGTTGTTTGTTGTCACTTATTAAGCATCCTAAGTATTTCATATTTTTTTGTGGTCCACTTATAGGATTGCTGTAGATCGTGAGTTATCTTTTTTAATGTTGCATTTTTCCTATTGCAATTATATCTTTTTTTTCACGTACGTTTTATATCCTGCAATTTTTTTTATATTATGAAAATATTTTTAGCAAAGGGGAATTGAGTTTTCAATGTTGGTCAGGTATATCAGGAGATCACTGCAAATAAGTTTAGTTTATATTCGTGTTTACCAATATTGATACCTGTTACATTTGGTTCCTGTCGGGGGGAGAGGGGACATCCCAGTCTTGTGCCCCTTTCTAAAGCAATATAATCAGATGATGTATTATTTGTGTACATATCTGCTTTAGGACATGTATATAACCTTTTTCTTAAATGTATTATTTCAGCTAGAAAGTTGAAAGCTTCCAAAGTTTTGAATAGAAAAGGCCATTCAAGACGGTTGAAAGCCTTTTCAGCATCCACAGACATTCTTGATAAATCTATATGTTGTTTTTTTGCGTAATGTATTCAACTGAAACATGTTCTTGTATTTGTTTGTAAGTGTCTCTTTTTTATAAACCCTGTTTGATTGATATGAGCTCCCGAGTGGCGCAGCGGTCTAAGGCACTGCATCTCAGTGATAGAGGTGTCACTACAGACACCCTGGTTCGATTCCAGGCTGTATCACAACCGGCCTTGATTGGGAGTCCCATAGGGCGGCGCACAATTGGCCCAGCATCGTCATGGTTTGGCCAGTGTAGGCCTTCATTGTAAGTAAGAATCGTTCTTAACTGCCTTTCCTGGTTAAATAAAGGTTACTTTTAAATAATAATAATAATGTCTAGTAAGACTTTTGCCATTTTATTGCTTATAAGCTTGTTCCTACAATTTCCATGCATGCTTTTCAGTACAGACTTATCATATCTGTCACGTTCCTGACCTGTTTTCTGTTAATTTTGTATGTGTTTAGTTGGTCAGGGCGTGAGTTGGGGTGGGCATTCTATGTTTTGTGTTTCTATGTTTAGGTTAGTGGTAATTAGCCTTATATGGTTCTCAATCAGGGACAGGTGTTTGACGTTTCCTCTGATTGAGAACCATATAAAGGTAGGCTGTTCACACTGTTTGTTTGTGGGTGATTGTCTTCCGTGTCTGTGTATGTTGCACCACACGGGACTGTTTCGGTTTGTTCGTTCGTTTGTTGTAGTCTGTACCTGTTCGTGCGTTCTTCGTGTTATATGTAAGTTCTCATGGTTCAGGTCTGTCTACGTTCGTTTGTTATTTTGTAGTTTGTTGAAGTGCTTTCGGTTTTCGTCTTTTCTTTAATAAACTTCATTATGTCAAATTATCACGCTGCGCTTTGGACCAATCCCTACTCCTCCTCTTCGGAAGAAGAGGAGGAGGACAGCTGTTACAGAATCACCCACCAACCATGGATCAAGCAGCGTGAGAGGAACCAGCAGCAGCGGCCAAAGAACCAGGACTCGTGGACTTGGGAGGAAATATTGGACGGAAAGGGACCCTGGGCTCAACCAGGAGAATATCGCCGCCCCAAAGCTGAGCTGGAGGCAGCGAAAGCAGAGAGGCGTTTCGAGGAGCTAGCTCGGAAGCAGGAGAAGGATCTGGGCTACACTACGTGGGAGGAGATCGACAGGTGGGCGATCAACCCAGGGCGAGTGCCGGAGCCCGCCTGGGATTCTCTGGCGCAGTGCGAGGAGGGATACCGGCGAATGGAGGCAGCACGACGACGCGGTAGGAAGCCTGTGAGTAAACCCCAAAAATTTCTTGGGGGGGGGCTAAGAGGGAGAGTGGCGAAGTCAGGTAGGAGACCTGCGCCTACTCCCTGTACTTACCGTGGAGAGCGAGAGTACGGGCAGACACCGTGTTACGCAGTAGAGCGCATGGTGTCTCCTGTACGTGTGCATAGCCCGGTGCGGGTTATTCCACCTCCCCGCACTGGCAGGGCTAGATTGAGTATTGAGCCGGATGTCATGAAGCCGGCCCTACATATCTGACCACCAGTGCGTCTCCTCGGGCCGGCTTACATGGCACCAGCCTTACGCATGGTGTCCCCGGTTCGCCTACGTAGCCCGGTGCGGGTTATTCCACCTCCCCGCACTGGTCGGGCGACGGGGAGCATACAACCAGGTAAGGTTGGGCAGGCTCAGTGCTCAAGGGAGCCAGTACGCCTGCACGGTCCGGTATTTCCGGCGCCACCTCCCCGCTCCAGGCCAGTACCACCAGTGCCTACACCACGCACCAGGTTTCCAATGCGTCTCCAGAGCCCTGTTCCTCCTCCACGCACTCTCCCTGTGGTGCGTGTCTCCAGCCCAGTACCACCAGTTCCGGCACCACGCACCAAGCCTCCTGTGCGTCTCCAGAGCCCTGTACGCACTGTTCCTTCTCCCCGTACTCGCCCTGATGTGCGTGCCCTCAGCCCGGTAACACCAGTGCCGGTACCACGCACCAGGCCTATAGTACGCCTTGAGAGTCCAGTGTGCCCTGTTGTTGTTCCCCGCACTAGCCTGATGGTGCGTGTCCTTAGCCCGGTACCTCCAGTTCCGGTACCACGCACCAGGCCTACAGTGCGTCTCAGCCGGCCAGAGTCTGCCGTCTGCCAAGCGGCGCCTGAACTGCCCGTCTGCCCAACGGCGCCTGAACTGCCCGTCTGCCCAACGCCGTCTGAACTGTCCGTCTGCCAAGCGCCGCATGAACTGCCCGTCGGTACTGAGCCTTCAAAGCCGCCCGTCTGCCATGAGCCTGCAAAGCCGCCCGTCTGCCATGAGCCTTCAGAGCCGTCCGCCAGACAGGAGCCGCTAGAGCCTTCCGCCAGACAGGAGCCGCTAGAGCCTTCCGCCAGACAGGAGCAGCCAAAGCCTTCCGCCAGACAGGATCAGCCAGAGCCTTCTGCCAGAAAGGATCAGCCAGAGCCTTCCGCCAGACAGGATCAGCCAGAGCCTTCCGCCAGACAGGATCAGCCAGAGCCTTCCGCCAGACAGGATCAGCCAGAGCCTTCCGCCAGACAGGATCAGCCAGAGCCGTCAGCGAGCCATGACCAGCCAGAGCCGTCAGCGAGCCATGACCAGCCAGAGCCGTCAGTGAGCCATGACCAGCCAGAGCCGTCATCCAGCCATGACCAGCCAGAGCCGTCATCCAGCCATGACCAGCCAGAGCCGTCATCCAGCCATAACCAGCCAGAGCCGTCATCCAGCCATGACCAGCCAGAGCCGTCATCCAGCCATGACCAGCCAGAGCCGTCATCCAGCCAGGATCCGCCAGAGCCGTCATCCAGCCAGGATCCGCCAGAGCCAGCCAGCCAGGATCCGCCAGAGCCAGCCAGCCAGGATCCGCCATCCAGTCCGGTGCTGCCGTCCCTCAGTCCGGAGCTGCCGTCCCTCAGTCCGGAGCTGCCGTCCCTCAGTCCGGAGCTGCCCCTTATCCCGGTGCTGCTCCTTATCCCGGTGATGCTCCTTATCCCGGTGATGCCCCTTAATTTAGGTGGGGTTATTTGGAGGGTGGTCATTGTGAGGGGGATAAAGAAGCGGGGATTTATTATGGTGGGATGGGGACCACGCCCAGAGCCTGAGCCGCCACCGTGGACAGATGCCCACCCAGACCCTCCCCTAGACTTTTGGTGGTGCGTCCGGAGTTCGCACCTTGAGGGGGGGGTTCTGTCACGTTCCTGACCTGTTTTCTGTTAATTTTGTATGTGTTTAGTTGGTCAGGGCGTGAGTTGGGGTGGGCATTCTATGTTTTGTGTTTCTATGTTTAGGTTAGTGGTAATTAGCCTTATATGGTTCTCAATCAGGGACAGGTGTTTGACGTTTCCTCTGATTGAGAACCATATAAAGGTAGGCTGTTCACACTGTTTGTTTGCGGGTGATTGTCTTCCGTGTCTGTGTATGTTGCACCACACGGGACTGTTTCGGTTTGTTCGTTCGTTTGTTGTAGTCTGTACCTGTTCGTGCGTTCTTCGTGTTATATGTAAGTTCTCATGGTTCAGGTCTGTCTACGTTCGTTTGTTATTTTGTAGTTTGTTGAAGTGCTTTCGGTTTTCGTCTTTTCTTTAATAAACTTCATTATGTCAAATTATCACGCTGCGCTTTGGTCCAATCCCTACTCCTCCTCTTCTTCCGAAGAGGAGGAGGACAGCCGTTACAATATCAGAAACCACCTCGCAAAAATGGAAAACGCTCTGTGAGTGAAATAACACCTTTGTATCAACAATTTGCGGGTACAGGAGAAGAAATACCCAGCACACCTTCCTTCCTTGTTAAAATAACAGAGCTGCCCATATGCTAACCTTCTTTTCTTGGTTGGTTGGTTTGTTTATGCCTTGCATTCACTTTTTTCATACAGTAGCGTGGAATTTGGAATTGAAACAACAATAAATGTTCCTTTCTTAACCCTTCTCTAATAACATAAACATCTTATGAGCACATGGGGTTGAACTGACCTTTGGCTTTCAGACCAAAAAAACTAACTTAATCGACATGACAGTACTTTCAATTTTCGAACAAACCATGTCCCCTGTAGTACTTCATTATTTCTTCTACAAGAGTGCATATATTTTCCACATAGAGGGCACCATGAAAAGAGAAACACCTGGTACATATCAGTGCAATTTCAAGGGAGGAGAGAAAACCATATGCAGTATCAATCTTCAAAAGAAGTTAGAATGCATATCTAAATGCATTAGAAGATTCAAACAATTCTGCATGAAATGTATTGCTGAGTTGAAATGCCTCTTTACCCTTGACATTTGTAAACACTGGATAGTTTCAAAGCAATAATGGTTTGACCAAGCATCTGCGAAATTTGACAGTTATTGCCCATGGCATACCATGTGTGTTTGCAGACATATTGTGGTATAGAGATAATTGCTCTGTTTGATCCCAGCTAAACAGACTAGAATCAAATCAGTACCCACTGGAAAGGCCGGTCAATATTTGTGACCTTTTACTCATTGTTAAAGCAGGCCTTTGCTCCAAAATATCACATACATGTTAGCTTTTTATATATTTATTGGGATTTTACATTATGTTTTTGGGTTATTAGTTGCAAATCTATTTATATAAAGTTAATGTAATAACAATGTATGTAGATTGACCAAACAATGCTAATAGTAGTCCACCAAAATCAATCATGATTTATTAGTTGAATTTACCACTGATGGTGTCTTTCAGATTGAAAGTATTGTGAATCGAGTCAAACAGCGCAGTCATTTCCCGGCCCTGCATATGAAGGTGTCATTTCATAACAAATAACATGTAGTGGGTGGGAGGATGAGGAGGGAGTACTCACTCTCCTTGGGACAGAGCATACACATGGAAGTTAGATAAACTTCAAACAAGGCCTGGACGTCCTGAGTGGTGGACAGTGGTTTGGCATGTCTCATTGGACCAGAGAGGAAAGAGAGTTTTGGCTGTGTTTCGAATGGAGAAGTCTCTGCTGATAAGCTTTATTTGTGATGTCTAAACAGAGATGGAGATATTTGTTGTGTTTCACTGCTTTACATGAGCCAGTCAACATTGTAATCTTTACAAAATTGGCGTTGCAGTTTAAATATTTATCATGGTGAATTTGCAGTCATTTGGAATATTTGGATTTCCCAGGCTTTTTTCTTAGCCGTTCGCAACAGTATGATTGGTTTACTGTCTTGAGATCCTCACTCTGCAGCACCTGATTAGCGGATGGTATACTTATGTCTGGGTATACTTCTGTAAAGACACATGTTCTACATTGTGATTGATTAGCACATCAATCTATGAGTCTTGTTTACTACTATACTGTACTGTTGCTGTGGTCTATCTCTAGAACTCTGCACATCTCAAAGTCTTGTTTATAACAATGTTATAGACTGTAGCTTGATTACTATTTAATATATTCTCTGTGGAAATGTCTATAGGCCTCTCTTTAGGGCAAAGGTAAATGAAATATTGGCAATAATAATCCATTCACACAACAGAGTAAATACATGTAAATATTGAATATACATACAATTAAATATTGAGAAGGTGAATCATGAGGCCAGCATGAGTCAATTAAGAGACACAGCTATTGTGAAATAAATTAATTTCCCCCCAATTTTAGGCAATTATCATAAATATTAATTCAACATGAAAGCAATTTTGAAAGGGCAAGATAACATAAGGTACTCCTATTTTCCCAAAGTCAAAGTTTCCACTGGTTTCTGTTTTATTTAGCCTGGTTAGAAAGGGAGAGGACATGAAGCAATGGTTCCGTGTTGAGATGAAATGAGAAAGGTTTTTCCTCTCTGTTTTACTCTCTGCTTCCCTAATCATGCCAAATGATTCAATAATTTGGTGTCCCAACACTGCATGATTAGTGTAAAACCAATGTATATGAGCCTATAATCATATTCCAGTATATTATACTGCACTGTAAGTGTTGTGTTGGTATCCACTACTTAGAGGTAAAATACATTGCATAAGTTTGTTTACTGATTTAGATTTTCATATCTTCAAAACAAAGAGAGGTTGGGAAAAATGAATTGCTTAAGTTGCCAATTTGTAACGGTTGTCCTCCTCCTCTTCGGAAGAAGAGGAGGAGTAGGGATTGGACCAAAGCGCAGCGTTGTGATATGACATAATGAATTTATTAAAGTAATGACGAAACACGAAAATACTTCAATAAACTAAAAAACAAATAAACGATGTAGACAGACCTGAACGAGAGAACTTACATAAACACGAAGAACGCATGAACAGGTACAGACTACACAAACGAACGAACAAAACGAAACAGTTCCGTGTGGTGCACAGACACAAACACGGAAGACAACCACCCACAAACAAACAGTGTGAACAGCCTACCTTTATATGGTTCTCAATCAGAGGAAACGTCAAACACCTGTCCCTGATTGAGAACCATATAAGGCTAATTACCAATGAACCTAAACATAGAAACACATAACATAGAATGCCCACCCCAACTCACGCCCTGACCAACTAAACACATACAAAACAACAGAAAACAGGTCAGGAACGTGACACAATTATTGCATGATGTATACATATTTTAATTACATTTACATTGAGATTTTAGTCATTTAGCAGAAGCTCATATCCAGAGTGACTTACAGTAAGTGCATTCATCTTAAGATAGCTAGGTGGGACAACCACATTCTCACTAATTGGTAGAGTTTCAGATGTTTTTGTAAGATGGGCAGGGACTCTGCTGTCCTAGTTTCAGGGTGAAGCTGGTTCCACCATTGGGGTGCCAGGACAGAGAATAGCTTTGACTGGGCTGAGATGAGCTGCCCTCCCATAGGGGTGGGCCAAGAGACCAGAGGTGGCAGAACGGAGTACTTGGGTTGGGGTGAAGGCTTTGAGCATACCCTGAACATAGGGAGGGGCAGTTCCTCTTGCTGCTCCATAGTCTTGTAGAGGTTGCGAGCTTTGATTGGAAGACAGTGGAGTGTGCAGAGAACTTGGTAAGGTTGAACAGCAGGCGGGCTGAGGCGTTCTGGATAAGTTGCAGAGGTTTGATGGGACAAGCGGGGAGCCCAGCCAACAGTGAGTTGCACTAGTCCAGACCGGAGATGACAAGAGCCTGGATTAAGGCCTGCACCGCTTCCTGTGTGAGGTGGGGTCGTACTCTATGGATGTTGTAGAGCATGAACTTGCAAGAGCAAGTCACTGCTTTAATGTTTTACAGAGAATGACAGGGTATTGTCCAGGGTCATGCCAAGGTTCTTTGGACTCTGGGAGGTGGACAACGTTGAGTTGTCAACCGGAATGGAGAGGTCTTGGAGCGGGCAGGCTTTCTCCAGGAGGAAGAGCAGCTACGTTTTGTTAAGGTTGAGCTAGAGGTGGTGGGCCAACATCCAAGGGGAGATATCTGCCAGGCATGCAGAGTTGTGTGTCGAAGGGGGGGAAGAAGAAAAGTCATTGAGTGTTTTCTGCATAACAATAGTAGAAGAGACCATGTGAGGATATGATGGTGCGGAGTGACTTGGTGTATAGAGAGAAGAGGAGATGGCCTAGAACCAAGCCCTGTGGGACACCAGTAGTGAGAATACCTGGTGCAGACACAGATCCACTCCATGTCACGTGGTAGGAGTGGCCTGCCAGGTAGGATGCAATTCAAGACTTTGCCGAGCTTGAGGCAGCCAGCCTTGAGAGGGTGGAGAGCAGGATCTGATGGTTCACAGTGTCAAAGGCAGGAGATAGATCTAGGTCGAGATCAGTCTCGATTGAGTGAACCATCTTGAAGTCTGACTGGTTAGGGTCAAGAAGATTGTTCTAAGAGAGATAGCGAGAGAGTTGGTCAGAGACAGCACGCTTAAGTGTTTTGGAAAGAAAAGAAAGAAAGGATCGTTTTTGATATCAGAGGGGTCGTGTGTTGGTTTCTTGAGGAGGGGAGTGACTCTGGCCATTTTGAAGTCAGAGGGGACGCACCCTGTCAAAATCAAATACAAATCAAATAATGTATTTGTAGACTAACAGTGAAATGCTTACTTACGGGACACTTCCCAATAATGCAGGGAGAAAGAAAATAGAGAAATAATAATAAAACACGTAATAATAAATACACAATGGTACCAGTACCGAGTCGATGTGCATGGGTTCTAGGTAATTGAGGTAGATATGTACATGTACATATAACTAGGAATAAAGTGACAGATAATCAACAGTAGCAGCAGCGTATGTGAGTCTAAAAGGTTAGTGCAAAAAGGGTCAATGTTGATAGTTAAATATTTAACCAAAAAGCTACCCGGACTAACTATTTAGCAGTCTTATGGCTTGGGGGTAGAAGCTGTTCAGGGTCCTATTGGTTCCAGACTTGGTGCATCGGTACCGCTTGCTGTGCGGTAGCAGAGAGAACAGTCTATGACTTGGGTGGCTGGAGTCTTTGGCAATTTTTACACTGCCTGGTATAGAGGTCCTGGATGGCAGGGAGCTCGGCCACAGTGATGTACTGGGCTACCCTCTGTAGTGCCTTGTGGTTGGATGCCAAGTAGTTGCCATATCAAGCAGTGATGGAGCCAGTCAAGATGCTCTCAAAGGTGCAGCTGTAAAACATTTTGAGAATCTGAGGGCCCATGCCAAATCTATTCAGCCTCCTGAGGAGGAAGAGGCGTTGTTGTGCCTTCTTCATGACTGTGTTGATGTGTGTGGACCATGATAGATCCTTAGTGATGTGGACACCGAGGAACTTGAAGCTCTTGACCAGCTCCGCTACAGCCCTGTTGATGTGAATGGGGGCGTGTTCGACCCTCCTTTTCCTGTAGTCCACAATCAGCTCCTTTGTCTTGCTAACGCTGAGGGAGAGGTTGTTGTCCTGGCACCACACTGCCAGGTCTCTGACCTCCCTATAGGCTGTCTCATCATCGTCAGTGATCAGATCTACCACTGTTGTGTCATCGGCAAACTTAATGATGGTGTTGGAATAGTACAAGGCAACGCAGTTATGGGTGAACAGGGAGTACAGGAGGGGATTAATCACACACCCGAGGGACCCCCATGTTGAGGGTCAGTGTGGCGGATGTGTTGTTGCCTACCCTTACTACCTGGGGGTGGCTCGTCAGGAAGTTCAGGATCCATTTGCAGAGGGAGGTGTTTAGTTCCAGGGTCCTTAGCTTAGTGATGAGCTTGGAGGGCACTATGATGTTGAACGCTGAGCTCAATTAACAGCATTCTCACATAGGTGTTCCTCTTGTCCAGGTGGTAAAGGGCAGTGCTGATTACAATAGAGATTGTGTGGATCTGTTGGGGCGGTATGCAAATTGGAGTGGGTCCAGGGTGTCTGGGATGATGGTGTTGATGTGAGAGATGACCAGACTTTCAAAGCATTTCATGGCTACATATGTGAGTGCTACGGGGCGATAGTCATTTAGACTGGTTACCTTGGCATTCTTGGGAACAGGGACTATGGTGGTATGCTTGAAACATGTAGGTATTGCAGACAGTGGTAAGAGATGAGTTGATGAGGGAAGTGATGAATGGAAGATGGTTTCCAGAGATGGTGCATAATGACTGAGGAATTATCCGTAATGACAGACCATATTGTTGTTTCTTGGGTGGCTTAGTGGCCAATTAACATTTAAACCATATGCCTAAGTGATCATCATTAAGGGTGTGCCTGCCACCATTTAGATGTGGAACGAGATGTGTTTTATAGCCGCTATGTTTCACTAAGATAGAAGCACTAATCACCGTAACTCAGCTAGCGGCAACCTGCTCCTCCTCAGGCGCCCAACCCTCTACATATCATAACAGATAACTGGATACACAAGACTCATTCATTGATTCTAGCTAGCATGTTGTTTAGCTAGCTCAGCTTGAAATGGTGGTCATTGTTGCTATGTGCAACTCCAGTGGATGCCCTTCAGTGGATGGTTTCTTCAGGTTTGAACATTCCACTTCAGAATGTCAAAATATTTGTAATTATTAAGCAGGTACGATGCATCTTGTAAATGGGTGGAAATTAGCATCTCTCAGATTTGCGGCTTTTGCTAACCGGAAGTTCATTAAGAGTAATTAACCAGAAACATCTACATTTGCCTATTTTTTACTGTCTTAATATGTACTGTGAACCACTGAGTTCATCTTAACACCATTAAAGGACAGGTTGCACGATCTATTTGCACACATGTAGTTTTC
The DNA here is from genome assembly GCF_016432855.1 of Salvelinus namaycush. Lineage (NCBI taxonomy): Eukaryota > Metazoa > Chordata > Actinopteri > Salmoniformes > Salmonidae > Salvelinus > Salvelinus namaycush. The sequence goes on along the minus strand of NC_052317.1, from coordinate 29,138,341 downwards.
CTGTTTATGTAAGGTGTTTTACTTTACGTCATGCTCACCTCCTACTGCACCAACACAACCACTCTCTCTCTCTCTGAGTCACTTAGCCTGCCCTGCCTAAAGGTCCTACACAGCCTCCTCCAGCCTCCACCCTAACAGAATAGCCTGCATGCGTGGCAGGAGTCAAGCTTATACCAACAGATAGCATCATAATAACTGTGATTACAGCACCGACAGTGAGCGATGATTTCCTCTTCACTGGAGATGGTGTAGAATGCTGCTTAACGTGGAGAGGGGATTTCAGTGTACATTTTAGGACACCCTTGGTGGCTTGAAGCTGAGGGTGTCCTAAAATGTACACCATAGTAGAATTCCCCCATTGACTTCAAGGGTTTGGAGTCCTCTACGAAATACAGTGTTGCCTGGACATAACAGAAAAGCTCCTACATTCTGATGTCAGAGCTTCTCATGACGTCACAGCCATCACCTCGGAGCCTGTTTGACCACAGGACGCCCTCTTAGAATAGTTTTCAACTGTTTTGCTCAGTTTAGACTGCGGGTAACAAACTAGTCATAATTTTCTCATATTTCATCCTTACATCCATCCACCATGGATCAGCAACATGTATATTAAAGCAAACAACTAGGATTGCTTGAAGCTGGGTGGGTTTGTGCTTTGGTTTCAAACATTGGCTCTTCTCTTCTCAAAGGTGGGGGAAAAACTGAGCCTGAGCAGGGACGGCCACGCCTGTGCAGTCAGTGTCAGGTGAGTCATTTTATGTGGTAGTTCAGGTTGCGGTCAGTCTGAATGAGACCTGGGTTCAAATACTATTTGAAATCATTTGATTGAGCGTGCCTGGCACAATACAACCAATAGACTAGGCGCAAAACTGCAGACCCTGCCCATCTGGCACTCCAGGCAAAAGCTCAAAGTATTTGAAACATGTCAAGTACTGTTTGAACCCAGGTCTGGTCTGAAGTGCTTGGCTCGTCTTGCAGCCGCAGGGGATAACGAGTCATACCATGCAGGAGGGCGAGAGAGGGGAAAAAATGGTGTATACTTAATTCCTCCTGTTGTGACAGGTGTTGTTTGTTGTTTTTTTTACCTAGAAATTAAAGTAAGCCTCTTCAGAGTTGGAGCAGAGGGTTCCAGACCTTGGTGACTGGGCCAAATTACTGCCTCTACCACTTTGAAGGATTCAAGGTCTCTGTGTTTTTCATCATTCAGATCACCAGTTGGAATGCTGTCATTTTAGAATATAAGATATGCCATTTAGCAGACGCTTTTATCCAAAGCGACTTACAGCCAAAAAAGTAAAAAATAATTACGTATGGGTGGTCCAGGGAATCAAGTTTAAAGTTTAAAAGTTGATTTGTCACATGCACAGGATACAGCAGGTGTAAAAGAGTACATAAAGTAAAGTATAAAGTACTCTTATAAAGTACTATTATAAAGTAAGAAGAAGTACGAAGTACGAACATGAGAAGTACGAAAGAACACACAAAAAACACAAGAATGCAAGCTATATTCAGGGTCAGTGCCAGTACCGTAATTACAATCTGCAGGGTTACTGGAGTAGTTGAGGTAGATATGTACGTGTAAAAATGTCAGGATAAATAATAATGGTAATAATAATCAATAATAATCAATATAGCAGCAGCGTAAGTGGTGAGTGCATGGTGATGAGTGAGTGTGTGTATGCAGTGCCTCAGAAAGTATTCACACCTCTTGACTTTTTCCACACTTTGTTTTGTTACAGCCTGAATTAAAAATGTCAATTTAGATCTATACCCAATACCCCATAATGTCAAAGTGGAATTATGTTTTTAGATGTAATATTTTTTATTTAAAAAAATAAAAAGCTGAAATATCTTGAGTCAATAAGTATTCAACCGATTTGTTATGAATATCGCTTTGAGCATGGTAAAGTTATTAATTACACTTTGAATGGTGTGTCAATACACCCAGTCACTACAAAGATTACAGGCGTCCTTCCTAACTCAGTTGACAGAGAGGAAGGAAACCGCTCAGGGATTTCACCATCATGCCAATGATGATTTTAAACCAGTTACAGAGTTCAATGGCTGTGATAGGAGAAAACTGAGGATGGATCAATAACATTGTATTTACTCCACAATACTAATCTAAATTACAGAGTGAAAAGAAGCATTTAAGCATGGTGGTGGCTGCATCATGTTATGGGTATGATTGTCATCAGCAAGGACTAGGGAGTTTTTGGGGGGATAAATAGAAAAAGATTAGAGCTAAGCACAGGCAAGTCCTAGAGGAAAACCTGGTTCAGACTGCTTTCCAACAGACACTGGGAGACAAATTCAGCAAGACAATATCCTAAATCGCAAGGCCAAATATACACTGGAGTTACTTACCAAGACGACATTGAATGTTCCTAGCTTACAGTTTTGACTTTAATCAGCTTGAAAATCTATGGCAAGACTTTAAAATGGCTGTCTAGCAATAATCAACAACCAACTCAACAGAGCTTGAAGAATTTAAAAAAGAATAATGGGAAAATATTGTAAATCCATGTTTGCAAAGCTCTTAGAGGCTTACCCAGAAGGACTAACAGCTGTAATCACTGCCAAAGGTGATTCTAACATGTATTGACTCAGGGGGTTGAATACTTATCTAATCAAAATATTTAAATGTTTTTTTTCTCTCCATTAATTAAATGTTTTTATTTTTTGTTAATTATGACATACACTTGGCACCCAGTGTATGTCATAATATGTCATAACAGCTGACATAACTTGTCATAACCTGGCATAATATGGTCATAACACTGTCATGACCCATATATTTACACATGTTGTGACATACATTGTGTTATCTTATGGCTGCTTATGACACCCACGTAAGAGTGTCAAAACCCACATTTATTCTAATTCGTATTTTCCTTTCAAAGAAGTTTCCTTTCATTTGAAAGTTTGTTTCTTAAATCCTTTGTTGTTGTTTTTTAATCATATTTTAAATAATTTGTAGAAAATACACTCTATGACACTGTCATGAAGCATTATGACCAATCCTGTGTCACTTTCCTTGGACTAAAAAGATACACTTTATCACATTGTCAAGAAGCATTATGATCATCTGTGTCACTTTACTTGGACTAAGGAAATACACTTTATGACACTGTCAAGAAGCATTATGACCATCATAATAATTTAAGCCAGATAGGCCTATCACATATATGCCCTTATATCAGTCATCAATCAAAAAGAGGGTGTCTTATCCTGGTCCTGAAATCTGCTCCTGCATTCATCCCAGTCACCAGCAACAGAGCATTGGGGTAGGTCCATGTCTAACATCAATGTGTGCGCAATTACAATGTCAATTACAGTGTCAAGTAAAGTGTTACATTATTTTTCTTTCACTTTGACATTGCAGAGTATTTTGTGTAGATTGTTGACAAATGACAAATGACAATTCAATCCATTTTAATCCCACTTTGTAAAATAACAAAATATGGAAAAAGTGTGAATACTTTCCGAAGGCACTGTATAATAAGTGTATGGTGTCAATAAATGTGTGTATTTTTGTGTGTGTGTGTGTGTGTGTGTGTGTGTGTGTGTGTGTGTGTGTGTGTGTGTGTGTGTGTGTGTGTGTGTGTGTGTGTGTGTGTGTGTGTGTGTGTGTGTGTGTGTGTGTGTGTGCGTGTGTGTGCCCGAGCATGTGAGCAACAGTGTCAGTGTAGGTGTGTGTGAATGAGTGGCTATAGACCTGTGAGTGAGCATAGAGTCAGTGCAGATAGTCTGTGGGAGAGGGTGAGCAGCCGTTGTTTAGCTATTCAGCAGTCTTATTGCTTGGGGAAAGAAGCTGTCTCTGTTGGTCCGAGACCCTATGCTCCGGTACCGCCTGCCGGACGGTAGCAGAGAGAACAGTCCATTGCTGCGGTGACTGGTGTCTTCAGCAATTTTTTCGGGCTTTTCCTCAGACATCTGGCATTGCAAGAGCCATGCTCTACCAACTGAGCTTTTGTGGTTCTAATTAAGCAGATCCTTCTGTATAACGATTAATATTCATCATTTAGGGTCAGTGTTTACTTGGTTGCAAACAAAACAGTGCCTATACACAATCAATTTCTGAAGAGTAAAAACAGTACGATGAGTGAATAATAAGTCCTCAGTATCTGATTTTCCCACATCTATTACACCAAACCTGTAATGTCTCAGAGTGAATGGTGATACAATTAAACAGGAATTTTTATGCAGATTATCAAGTGCTGCAAACCAAGAGGAGGCAGAAGGAGGAAGAGATAAGGGGGGGGGCAGCTAGCAGGGGTTGCATGGGGGAATTTCCAGACATGTGTTTTTGTTTTAAAATAGATTTATAAATCTCTTTGTTTTAGAATCCAGGGGTTGACCTATAGTGTACCTCCCCGCCTTCTCACCCTCTCCAATCTCGTTTAAGCCTTTAATCAAATGCACATCTGGATTGCATTGCGCGGCTGCAGAGAGAGAGGCCTGATTGCTGTTTAGCGGACCACGCGATGATGTCACTTCTCATTTATAACGATGCTGCCCAAAGCAGTCACATGTATCTTCCTGTCTGAAGATACAGGACACGGCAGCAAGCTGGGTCACACCATTGGTCAAACTCAGATAATAAGAGTTCTCTGCATGGCACTCGAGGTCACACAACTGATAAGGGCTGCAGGGTGATGCTGCCTGCTTAGTATGCTATCTAGAAGCAGGATGTCTTCAGTGCATTTCCTCATCATGTTTAATTGGATGATTATAATTAGTATGATTAGTATGATTGGTAATGGCATAAATCATAATAACAATACTTTAAAACTTACAAATTCGTAACATATCATAAGATTTGCAGGACGTAACATATCACACAAAATGGATGACGTTGTGCAAAATTGTACACCATTTTCAGGGAACCTTTTTGGCTCGTCAGCTCTACTTTCAAAACTACTGGCTGAAATTATACAAAACCTTTATAACTCATCTTAAACGTGGTGATGAGAACAAAGCAAAAGAAAGTTAATAACAGTTGGTAGAAAATTAAAAGGCCAGCAAAAAGACAAACGGAAAACATTGATTGGTAGCACATCCTTTAATTGGCCTGCTGAATGTTTTACAAGGCTGTCAAGCAGACATAACATTGGTCAGTAGACAGCATGTATTCACGACTCTTCAAGTTGATGAGGAATCAGGAATTTCTAGGATGACTATGACATTTCCTGTGTCAGAAACTATCCCACCGACCAACCACCTCCTCAATAGCAACCCAGGCCCCCCACACAACACTGGCATTCTCCTTTCTCAATAGAGTTTAATTAGAGCTTTTCACTTTCTAAGGAACCCACGGAAGTCGAGAAGTTGTGGACAAAACACTGACTGACTTTCATTACCAAAGCCTCCTCCAAGCGACTGGGCAAAGACAACTCACGCGGATTAAGACCACACAGCAGCGATGAGATAAAGGAAATAATAATGCTGTGTTACACTTTCCTAACATAACACTCAAGACTGGTATAATGAAACAAAATCTTCATTGGCTGTGTTTACACAGGCAGCCCAATTCTGATCTTTTTTTCACAAATTGGTCTTTTGATCAATCAGATCAGATCTGATGTGAAAAGATCTGATGTGATTGGTCAAAAGACCAATTATTGGGGAAAAAAGATCAGAATTGGGCTGCCTGTGTAAACGCTGCCTTCGTAACTGGCCTTCAATCCCTTCAACACGGAGGGTGTGAACATTTGCAGGACATTGAGTGCAGTTTGAATCTAGTCATGTGCACCTGTGATATAGCTAACATGAGCCTAGATTCAAATTGTTCAGCTTTAACACGTGATAACCGACATTCGTCGCCAAAATTGCAATAATAATATATGTTTTTTTTAATATACAGTACCTGTCAAAAGTTTGGATACACCTACTCATTCAATGGTTTTTCTTTATTTGTACTATTTTCTACATTGTAGAATAATAGTGAAGACATCAAAACTATGAAATAACACATATGGTGAAATGTATTAGCCAAAAAAGTGTTAAATTAATTTATTGGTTTCATTTAATTTTGATAAGAGATGAAAATGCAATGATTTGAAGGTTATTTGTTGATGTAAAAAATGTAATTGACAGATTTTAAGGTTGTCATTAGATTTAGGATGGGCTGGTGTCGCGAGAAATTCTTTGGAGAAAAATGGGGTCCCTAGAAGTTCGGGCCAAAAAAATGGCAGCACCGCTGAACAAGTTTGAATACTGCTGGTCTTCACGTTTTCATTCTAAACATCTTACCCAAGTGGGACAGGTGTGGTTTTGTGACAATGACCACAAGAGCACCCATTGACTGATTTGACAGCTCTAACGTAGTTAAACTCCAACATCGCCAAAATAAAAACAATGACATGCAATGCGATATTCGGTTATCGCGAGTTAATGCAGAACTGATTGAATTTATGACATAGTCTATTTGACATCTGACAAACATTCAGTCCATAATTCTTCAGAGCTTTTGCTGTATTTTAATTTGTCTTCATCGTGGTGAAAAAGAGAGAGACAGCATAAATTATTGCCCATGGTCATGGTAATGTCAATAATTAGTTCCTATTTAAGTCCATATTATAAGGTCCCCACACTGTGTTAGGATTAGGATCAGAATATGATTGATGATAGTATAGTAACAGCGCCAGCTTTCATTCCTCTGCACAGTCGTCTTGCTGACATGGTCTTGAACTTGAACAATTTGGTATGACATTTTTCAAATACTGCTGTTCTATTCTATCAAAATATCTTTAATTATATTCAAATATGTCTTAATAACATGACAAGCCAAGAGAGAATTTGGTATCACAATTAGTACATGACATTGGCCTCCAATTCTTTTCTTAGTTTGAGTCAGAATGAGTTTTTCATCCGTCTCTCAAAACGAATGAGTTTGATAGCCATGTAACGTACAAACCCACTCAGACAAACATTCCAGCAAAGTGGCCAATTGAAAACATGGGACCTCAGATCCAACATCACTGATTGTTGGGGGATTTTCCATGCATACTGTAATCATGATCTGAGAGCCTTTACCTGGCATCATGGAAGTTACTGCAAATGTTAACAACGTGCCTACGCATTAAGTCCATGATTACTCTGTTGGTGATGAAGTGTAGGGTTTCACTGTTAGAGAGTCCTGTGGATATTATTACAACCCCCCCAACTAATTCTCACTAACGAGTGAAACATTTGGCTTTTTATCTACATAGATTGAAATGTTGATATGAATCTGTTTTTATGAAGAATAACCCTATTTTGAATGCATTAACAATCTTTATTGTCAGAAGTGGCTGTAATTGAGAGAATGACCTGCTATTGGAGGGAAGGAGATGAAAAAAAATTGTCTGAACAAAATATAGTTGAAGTCCATTATGTTATTGCCTTTATGGAAACGAGTTATATGACCTCCTCTAACAGGGCCTAAACAGCAGTGGTTTAAGTGAAACCGTATGTGGCAATTTTTTCAGTTACTCTGGACAACTGTATATTAAAAACAGCAGGAAAGCTTATGCTGGGTGCTTTGTAATTTTGACACCACTTGATGATTTATTTTAATGGAAAATCTTTATCCTCACTAAATTAAATATCTCCAAGGAATGTGTCTTTAATAATGTTTAACAATTGGCTACAGCCATGAAAAGGCAGCAGCGATAGAAGAAAAATAATTTATTTAGAGAGAGAATCAAATGCTATGAATCCAAACACGTATTTGTTAGAAGAATAAAACAATAAATACTGTACATTATGTAACCACAGTGTAGTTATGCTGTATCTAACTGTGTAAATATCATGTAATTACACAGATCAATGGAAAGGGTGACCGTTTAAGTCTGCAACCATATGAACTCTGCTGAAAGAATGTAGGAGCTGCATCATAGGTGTTAACAAACACATGTTCCTTATTGTTCAAAGGAGGTATGCACGCTATAGAATTTCAGCATGTCTAACATTCTATTGCTGTGATACTCATATAGCAGCCAAAAGGGATATCCGGCCAACACACACTTATTTTTTAATGTCCCCCTTGCTAATATAATTGAGTGTTAGTGTTATACTATAATACTTGGTGATGAAAGGCCACATTAGTACCGATACAGTGTCTTATACCTTGTAAGTACTGGGCCGTCACTGATTTGTGAGGTCCCATGTTACAGGGACCAACCTTTGAAGCGGATGTTAAGGCAATCTATCACAGCACTTTAGTGAATAGAAAACATTTTATGTCTTTTAGCAATTTTAGGCATCCCATTAACATCTGCTTTCGATATTTATAAAGTTCTGTCTTCAGTCTCAATGACGCCTTGTAGTTTTTCCTCTGTCTGCTGCATGCCTTTGAAAAATGTGGACATCCCAAGTTCCAATAGATTGCATTTATCTCAAACATATGAAACGTGCAGCTATGGATTTCCTTTATAACCTTGATATTTGTGTATTTAACTTTAGAGCTTAAGAGACAAGACTGTAATCGGACGAGGGAATTAAAGGACATTGGCGCTATTTCTGTACCTGTTTTTCTTCGTCAATGAAGTACAGTTGAAGTCGGAAGTTTACATACACTTAGGTTGGAGTCATTGAAACTCATTTTTCAACTACTCCACAAATGTATTGTTAACAAACTAGAGTTTTGGCAAGTCGGTTAGGACATCTACTTTGTGCATGACACAAGTAATTTTTCCAACAATTGTTTACAGACAACTGTATCACAATTCCAGTGGATCAGAAGTTTACATACACTAAGTTGACTGTGCTGTTAAACAGCTTGGAAATTTCCAGAAGATTATACCATGGCTTTAGAAGCTTCTGATAGGCTAATTGACATCATTTGAGTCAATTGGAGGTGTACCTGTGGATGTATTTCAAGGCCTACCTTCAAACTCAGTGCCTCTTTATGGGAAAATCAAAAGAAATCAGCCAAGTCCTCAGAAAAAAAATTGTAGACCTCCACAAGTCTGGTTCATCCTTGGGAGCAATTTCCAACCACCTGAAGGTACCACGTTCATCTGTACAAACAATAGTATGCAAGTAAACACCATGGGACCATGCAGCCGTTGTAACGGATTTCCTCTTTGTCTGAGGAGGAGTAGCAAGGATCGGACCAATGTGCAGCGTGGTAAGTGTCCATAATGAGATATTTAATAACTCAACAGAACACTGAACAAAATAACAAAAGTACAAACAAACAACCGAAACAGTCCTGTATGGTGCAAACACTAACACAGGAAACAACCACCCACAAAACACAATAGAAAACAGGATACCTAAATATGGCTCCCAATCAGAGACAACGACTGACACCTGCCTCTGATTGAGAACCATACTAGGCCAAACACATAGAAATATAACAACAGAACAAAACATAGAAAAACAACATAGAATGCCCACCCCAACTCACGCCTTGACCAACTAAAATAAAGATAAAAAAGGAACTAAGGTCAGAACGTGACAGCCGTCATCCCGCTCAGGAAGGAGACACGTTCTGTGTCCTAGAGATGAACGTACTTTGGTGCGAAAAGTGCAAATCAATCCCAGAAAAAATTAGAAAGGACCTTGTAAAGATGCTGGAGGAAACAGGTACAAAAGTATCTACAGTAAAACGAGTCCTATATCGACATAACCTGAAAGGCAGCTCAGCAAGGAAGAAGCCACTGCTCCAAAACCGCCATAAAAAAGCCAGACTACGGTTTGCAACTGCACATGGGGACAAAGATCGTACTTTTTGGAGAAATGTCCTCTGGTCTGATGAAACAAAAATAGAACTGTTTGGCCATAATGACCATCGTTATGTTTGGAAGAAAAAGGGAGAGGCTTGCAAGCCGAAGAACACCATCCCAACCGTGAAGCACGGGGGTGGCAGCATCATGTTGTGGGGGTGCTTTGCTGCAGGAGGGACTGGTACACTTCACAAAATAGATGGCATCATGAGAAGGGAAAATCATGTGGATATATTGAAGCAACATCTCAAGACATCAGTGAGGAAGTTAAAGCTTGGTCGCAAATGGGTCTTCCAAATGGACAATGGCCACAAGCATACTTCCAAAGTTGTGGTCGGCTACCCGAAACATTTGACCCAAGTTAAACAATTTAAAGTCAATGCTACCAAATACTATTGAGTATATGTAAACTTCTGACCCACTGGGAATGTGATGAAAGAAATAAAAGCTGAAATAAATCATTCTCTCTACTATTTTTCTGACATTTCACATTCTTAAAATAAAGTGGTGATCCTAATTGACCTAAAACAGAGAATTTTTACTGGGATTAAATGTCAGGAATTGTGAAAAACTGAGTTTAAATGTATTCAGCTAAGGTGTATGTAAACTTCCGACTTCAACTGTATATCATACTCTCTATTTTCTATAAATATCACATCCACTCTGAGATGACATGAGCAAAAAAATAAACAAACAGACAGTGAAAAAGGTCAACAGTCACTTTAATAACAACAGACACTGAAAATGCAATTGATGATCGGCTGACAGTGAAAAGAGCCTTAACGTACGTTGGAGATATGTGACTGTCCTAATATGGACACTGTATCATTGGTCCTTGTACTCGAAGGTGAGGTTGGTTTAGCATGGACTGTGTCCACACTGACCGAGGGGGCAAAGAAGAGATGTCCTCCTTGGAAGAGCAGACCTAACATTAATGAGGGTAATGGGTTTTAAACTTAAAGGGTTTTGCTGATTACGCTGCTTATCCAAATGACGAGTATAAGACATTTCAAAAGAGGAAGCCATTTATCTGTGCAGGACAGCAGCACTGGTCTGGAGAATCTCACTGTGCTAACTCTTATCACCAAAAGCCTGAGGAGAATCAGTGCATGATGGCACTCATTTGATCTCCAAGGAGGCAGTAGACTGTCTACTGTCAACTACTGACCTCGGCTGCTCTATATCCATTCACTCACATGTATTTATCTTCAGGGAGTTTCACCATTCTATGAGATAAATTAGACAATTACTATTTTGCAAAAACACTCACGCAGGGGTTAGCTGTAAATAAAACTCAAGCAGATTCTACTTGGACGAGACACTTGAACCCCGAGAGAGAACTTGTCAATAACACTGTGAGTTGTTTCACCCCTAGAAATGAGTCGAAAATACTTCCACGAAATACCTTCCAGATTTGGGAATAAATAACATGCATGTCTAGTCTCTATCCCCAAGCAACAGCTATGCTATGATCATACACAGACCTTCTGTCAGTACAGAAATCATTAGAGAAAATGTGCTTCTAAAAAAAGATGAAAGCGTTGCAGCTGGAGCAGTGAGGTGGCCTTAAGCAGGTCTGCAGTGCTGTTGCGTGCTATCTGCTTCATCTCTGGGCACCTGGAGGTATAGAGGATGAACAGAAACACATGTGACCTGCAGGAGTGATTTCTGACAACAGTACAGGTCAGGTCATTCTCCATCTTCCTCTCTGTTTGAAGACGGGAAGGTAACACATTCTTTGAACCGTTAGGGGCCAGAAGCCCACATAACACTATCATAAACATAGGAGTCTTTGAGGAGATTAATTCACAATCTAGATAGGCCACTGAAATATGGCCAAGATATTCCAATGGCCAATTTACTTTTAATGTTCTATTTGACAGCTTTATGGTACGGTATGAGTAGTGGGATCATATGCATAATTCTTGTTCTTTGCAATCTAGTTTAGTAACCATGCATGAGATGTTCCTGAAGCTAATGCATAGGCTTTAGCTCAGAGGGCTAATGCAGTTTTTAGTTGTTTAGATGACCCTGGTTCAAAACCCAGTTGGGGTATCAATACTATCAGTGGTATTTGATTTCCAATCACTTTCGTCATTGTTTTGACCTTTTCTAGCATACTCTTTTCCAAATGATGTAATCACTCAGTTTTGGTGGCCAATTTTCACTACATTGTATGATTAATGAGAAAATAACTGGCAAGTTTGTTATCAACAACTTCACTCCCAGAAATGCAATCCTCATAATCACACCGTTGATCTGTAAATAAACCTGGTGGGTGAGAAACTACACTTTCCATAACCTGTCAAGACTACTTAAGATGGTAAATTATATTTTGTTTTGGCCAGACCAAACATATTAAATCAATAAAATCCGAGCTCAATTTTCTCTGTTATTTGTATCAAGAGCCTCCTCATACCCTAGTTTACCCCATGACCATATTCCTATCCCTTAGTAACAGACACAACCCTGTCTAATAAGGCACCATGTACACATAAATTCCAATTAGTCATTGATCTCTTACTAACATAAGCACAAAACAGTATACAATATCCTTCCCAAGAACATGACCATTTTTAATAGCCCACATTACAATAAATCAGCAGTGTCTCCTCTGAACCAAATTGTAGTACTTCTGACACTGACATGTTCACTCCTTACCATTACCACCAGTATGGTGCAGGTGTCTCCCATTGGGGAAATGAAAGCCACCGACGTGATTCCAACCGGTCTCTCCCAAGGTTTGTCTGCCAACACCTTTCTCTCAGTACCCCTTGGCATCTTCTCTCCTCTGTCACTCGCTTGCCCCCCCCCCAACCCTACATTATGTAACAGTGTTATCTCTGTGGAGCCCTTTCCTGAATCCTGGAAGGTTGGCAGAAGGGAAGTATTTAGTAACTGGTTAATAATAGGTTGCCATTAAGAGGAAACGGGCAGGCCCCGACGCTAACTGAGCCCTACCAGACACTAACTGGCTGCATGGTGGTGCTACTCTAAATGGAACCCCTATAGCAGATAATGTCTGTACGTCCCACACTGTGTGAAGTCTACTCTACAGCCCTTTCCCCTTTGAGACTCAGCCAAAGTACATGACTCAATATTAATTCCTTTAGTCATTGATGGCCCCAGAACAAAATATGTGGTATATTGTTTTAATAGGGGAGTAATAGTGACGCAAGGAGGGAGTGTTCTGACATCTCCAAAGGAAAGGGGTGGGGGGGGTCCTTTGTCTCAAATCAAATGAAGGTGGAATTGAGAGTGGTTCATTTGTTTGGATTCTCCCTATTAACTTTAATTTGTGTATGTCTATTAACTGCATTTGACCTTAAGTATGTACACATACTTTATTTGTCTTATCGTTTTTCTAAGACAAATCCCAGTGTAACTGACTGAGAAAGGGGGAAAGAAAGCTGGAACATTATGGATAAGTGAAGGACCTGTTGCATGTGAAGTGTACATTTGCGTGACTTGTTGTTTATTGCCCACATTCGGTTCGTGACTGTCTTCCATATTTGTGCCAAGACTCAGGCCACATTCTTAAATCTCTTTCTCCAGTTTGTTGCTGGAGAGATATTTCTCTTCTGGGTTACACTTGGAGATCTCACGTCAACTTGTATATTCCAAGAGATGTACTGTATATATTACATAAATATCCATCCAATGGAAACAATGTGTGACATATGCCAGCATGAGATAAGATTATCCAAAAAGATACTTTAAGCTCATGCAAGCCGAGAATATACAGACTTGTCAGCTTGTATCAATACAACACAGAATATACATCATTTTCATCACCATGTCACTAATAGAACTATGTTGATATTAGTATATGATATCACAGCACCTATTATAGCATGGCCATTCTCCATTATATATTCTCTATTATTAAAATGAAATAAACTTCAGTTTAAAGTAACTGTTGATTAGAAATTAAGTTGGCCAGTGGTCATGTGTCATTGACATTGATGCAAATTGAAACTGCTCATCTTCTATCTTCATACATCTAGAAGGTGGACCTGGCTTTCTCTGCTCTCACACTCGACTGATACACAAAGAAGAGAAGGGTGGAACCCTGTCAGATCCTACCGGCATTGAACACATTACAAGTGCAAGTCCACACATTTTGTAAATTATGTTCATTAAGGAAAGTTTTTCATAATGGAATTTCTGTTGGTGTTCCCACAGCGATGTGCAGCCTATTTCTCCCTCTCTGATCTATGAGTTAGTTATCTTTGGCATGGTAGCCGAACACGTAAATGTCTTTGGCAGATGGAAAGTGTGGTTCAGTGACTCATTCTCAAGTGTTAGGTGTTAGGTATGGTGGGGAAAACTCAACCAATTCACATTTTGTCAAAGATGACCCTGCCAATAGGTTCTTTTTACTTTTGTTGTGGTGCCAATCAAATATATTGCATTACGGTGGGGGGACACCAAAACGCATACGCTACCACTTACTTATGGGGTCAGTCTTTTAAAAAATTGTGCCTTAAAAACTGATGACATCTATATCTTTCCCTGGAGGTCTGGGCTATTTCCTTTAGCCTCTGTCATTCACGGTGTGCTCTCACGGAAAAGTGTGGCTCCGTCTCGACTTCTGCCAAATCTGAAACCTTGGAGGTTAATGGACCATGATTATTTAATTTTCTAAGAATGGAATATATAGGCCTATTCCACTTAGAGTAAGGAACAACATTCATATACTATTACACAGCATTTAAATGTGAAACAATAAGCTGACGAGCCCAAAATGTCCATAAAATAGAGTGTTCTGAATTGTGTTCTGAAGGTGTCTCAGGGAGAGATGGGATATGCAAAAAACACATTTCCCTTCCGCATGCGTATGAATACACACCCCCTTTAGTATTTGACCTGTAATTTACACAGTAAAACTAGAAACCTGATAATCAATGGGTTTACAGATTCTACCAGTAATCAACCAGCGTAGGCTCTACCAATATACGTAGGCCTCACACGTCAGCAAGCAATTACTTGACAGCGTCATAGTTTATCAGACGACAGTCTCTCTAAGAACACTGGGAGGGGGTGTCAAGGGACCAATAATTACAGTCCCATCAGAAGGGTGATCATCATTTCAGTGGCACTTTTATATACTTTCCCATAGCCTGTCCCTGCTGTACCCAGTCCGAGGGGACACCACTGACGATGCTATCTGTGACCATGTTTACTTAAAATGGCACAAGAAAAACATAAAAATGAAATAATGGCAGACCATACAGACCATACAGACCATGGTAGAAAGTAGTCAATTATGGAGACCAGAACATATTATTATATTATTAACACATTGTGTGATTTCAATATAAATGCACATTGAAGAGATGTGACACAAGTAAGTACACATTATCTGATACAAGTGGAGCTAATCCAAACACTGACCCACCCAGCGATTGAACGTAATTTGCAGATTGTCTACCTTCCCCATGTCCCATTCACTTTGGTGGCTTTGATCATGTACTAGCTTACATTTCGTTTCAAAATAACATCTGAATCACAGAGATTGGGTGAGTTAAGACTCAAGCAAGCTGTTTTTCAACAAATGGGAGCAAACCTTTTGCCTGTTTGGTGAGCTTGCCTGTTTGGTGAATTTAACAACCTAACTTTGGATTATCTTGTCACTGTGAGCCAAAAGGACACATCTAGTTTTCCCACAGCACTAAGAAAATACTACTTGGAACTACTGAATGTGGCCTGACATAATTCCTCTCATTAATGCTGTTTTAGCACACCGTGACTATGATTTAGTAATAGGGCTGGGCTCAACTCAAATCTAGAGGTCACATCCCTCAATATTTGTCAAGTTGATATACTGTAGGCAACCTAATTGAAAGGCAGTAGCTTGGCGGGCTGGCAGATGGAGTATTTTACAGAAGCATGTGTTGTTTTCTTTGGGTTCATGGTGAATCCTGAAACTGCAAGATTTTTTATATTTTCCTGTATGGATTTCACATTTGCATGGAAAAATATTTCTTGTGTGTTTGGATTTCCATTGTGTGGACAACATAAAGGGCTCTGGGATGGGATGTGGGGAAAAGGGAGTGTGCAGTTTTCCTAAGTGCATGTTTGGGTGTCTAGTTGACAGCCTTGGTCATTGGACTGATGTCAGTGGATACACAAACTCAATGGCCCATCCTTTCCCGCTCTAGGTTTTTTTCTTTTCTCTTTTTTGTTGTTGCTTTCTTTTATCCATTAAAGGAAACCATTGAAGAACTGCCACTGTAGATATCCCAGCTCCCCACATTATGGAAATCTGGCTTCCGTCCAACACATACAATTTTCAATCACTACGTTTATCATTTTAAACAATTAGACCTTTGTTGTTGCAGTGGGAAAAAAAACTCTTCAGTACAGGGATTAAATTAACCAAGTGGCTTTTTGATGGCCACTTTGTCTGCCCAAAACTTAAGTACTTGAATTTCTTATATTTCTGAGGTCTTTTCACAATTCTGGAAGGAAGTTTCCCAGTCATTGATACAATTTTTTCTGACAAAATGTGGTAGGCTAGCTTAACCATCCTTGTTGGCGCAACATTCTTAATGTAAATCACTATTCACAAGAATATTTAATATTCCATAAAAAATATGATGGATATATGTTTAAATTGTTGATAACTAATATAAGAGGACAATGCTTTGCCAGCATGAACTATAATTCTTGCTTTTTTCTGTGGGCTATAATAATGTGGAAATACTGTTACAAATATTGTTAAAAAAATGTCCATGGTGTGATATTTCAACCCGGCACCATTTTCTCTGCCACCTTCTCTCTGCCATGTGAACGTGGGTCATGGGGTCAGGAAAATGTCTTTCTCATACTTTAACATATTTTTCTAAAGCAAGAACCATCGAGGCATAGCGAGTGTATCCTCTGCAGTGATCCAGATTCATTGGCCGGATCCCCTTTGTTGGTTTGAGGTGATCTCGCCAAGGCTGAGCCACATGCCAGAGGGCTGGCCACACCACATCCCATCCTCTCAGCAGACCTGGGTTCAAACAGTTTTATTTTTCTTTCGTATACTTTGAGCATTTGATTGAGCCTGCCTGGAGTGCCAGATGGGCAGTGTTTGAACTTTTGGGAATATTATTTTGGTCCATGCACCACCCGTCAGGCAAGGTCAATGAAACACAGTTAAAGTGTTTTCTATTTGAACCCAGGTCTGCCTCTCAATGTGCATGACAAAGCCCAGAGCTGTGACACATGCCACCTCATCAGGGTTAGCACAGTGATCATATAGGTGAAGAATCTTTAACATGAGAGGTGTTGTCCATCCCTCATTGAAAACTCCTTAAATTAACTAGCCTATTTCCCTCAAACCATTCTTGTCTGGGAGGGATCCCCACCGTCCCTCCTCATCTTCCTCCGTCAAATCAAATCAAAGTTTATTCAGTCACGTGCACTGAATACAACAGGTGTAGACCTTACAGTGAAATGGTTACTTACAGGCTCTAACCAATATTGAAAAAAAGGTATTAGGTGAACAATAGGTAAGTAAAGAAATAAAAACAACAGTAAAAAGACAGTGAAAAATAACAGTAGCGAGGCTATATACAGTAGCGAGGCTATAAAAGTATCGAGGCTACATACAGACACCGGTTAGTCGGGCTGATTGAGGTAGTATGTACATGTAGATATGGTTAAAATGACTATGCATATATGATTAACAGAGAGTAGCAGTAGCGTAAAAGAGGGTTTGGCGGGTGGTGGGTTGCAGGACACAATGCAGATAGCCCGGTTAGCCAATGTGCGGGAGCACTGGTTAGTCAGGCCAATTGACGTAGTATGTACATGAATGTATTGTTAAAGTGACTATGCATATATGATAAACAGAGAGTAGCAGCAGCATAAAAGAGGGGTTGTGGGGGGGCACACAATGCAAATAGTCCGGGTAGCCATTTGGTTACCTGTTCAGGAGTCTTATGGCTTGGGGGTAAAAACTGTTGAGAAGCCTTTTTGTCCTAGACTTGGCACTCCAATACTGCTTGCCATGCGGTAGTAGAGAGAACAGTCTATGACTGGGGTGGCTGGGGTCTTTGACAATTTTTAGGGCCTTCCTCTGACACCGCCTGGTGTGGAGGTCCTGGATGGCAGGCAGCTTAGCCCCAGTGATGTACTGGGCCGTACGCACTACCCTCTGTAGTGCCTTGTGGTCGGAGGCCGAGCAATTGCCGTACCAGGCAGTGATGCAACCAGTCAGGATGCTCTCAATGTTGCAGCTGTAGAACCTTTTGAGGATCTCAGGACCCATACCAAATCTTTTTTAGTTTCCTGAGGGGGAATTGACTTTGTCGTGCCCTCTTCATGACTGTCTTGGTGTGTTTTGACCATTCTAGTTTGTTGGTGATGTGGACACCAAGAAACTTGAAGCTCCCAACCTGCTCCACTACAGCCCCGTCAATGAGAATTGTTGAAAATGCTCCTGTCTTTGTTGTTAAAATAAATCTCTGGGGGATTTTAAAGTGTTTAATGAGTGTCCATATTTCCTGGATAACAAGAAATAATACATTCCAATACATTAGTTCAATAAACACAAATTATTACTATTCATCAATAGTTAATGAGAGAAAAGCGTGTTTGGCACGAGGCTGGCTCGTCGCTGTGATGTGCCAGGAGCCTCTGTTCTGTCACTGAGAGAATCTGGGCAGCAGACCACCTCTTGGCACTGCCCGCTACAGTTATATTTTCACATGATATTTAGCAACTGACTGTGAGTCTGGTGAGTTTTTTTCATCTTTTATAATGGGGACTGATCTTGTGGTCCGACCGGCTGTGTGGAATCACTGACTAAGACTGGGCGGTGAGGTAAAGTGGAGTAATGTGAAGTTTAGAACAAATATCTTTAGTCCAATTGTTCTCATACACTGTTCTGCGGTTGCGTCAAGGTTCAGGATTCCTCGCCAAAACACAGATATGCCAGGGCATCGGCCGCTCTACAGTTCTAACAGAGGCAGCACCAGCGGCGTGCAAGTGAATGTCACCCCGTCCGACCACATCGAAAATACTGTGGTGTTGGCATGAGGGATTGAAATACCTTTCACAACCCTGTGATTGATGTCACCTCTGCAGGCTAAATAAAGCTGCCATAGACGGTGTACCTCGTTACACAAACAAGTTATTTAGGCCATTCAACTTTCCCCTCTGCTCATGTGAGAGGTGACAGAGGCAACAACGAGGTGTAGTGTTTCTCGACCTTTCATTTGAAATAATGACATGTCGGCGTTTGCAAATTAAACAGCACTTCAATGCATTTACTGTATATGCATTTGTTTAGACGTTTCGGGGATATGTAGCAAGTTTATGGAAAACGGTGTTTGCACATTTTAACAAAGTTAATTGTTGCATATTCAATCATATCAATAAATTCAAACTCGGGTTGTCAATCACTCAGAAATGTAATTCAGACAGTAATGTCAACAAATCATCTTTACTTCACTATTGAAACACCTGAAGCTAGACCGATGAGGCAGATAATGGGGGCAACAGCAGCATGTTGCATTGACACACAGATTGTGGCAACTTCTCCTCAACCCATGTCTGTGAATTGGAAAGTGAATCCTGCTCCGCTGTGCCAAGCACAATAGAATACATGACATGGGAACATCTCAACTGTGTGGTTCTCCAACAGTGGACCCCATGAGTCAGGTCTGAGAGGGGAGGCCCAGGTCTAGCCCAGTGGCTGTGGAGAGCTGTTCACATGAATCTGATATGAACATGCCCTTGCCTCTCTGCCCCTGCCCGTATCCTGTTTTTCCTTCCTCGTCTCCGGGCATCCACAGCTCTGCTACCAAGGAACCACACGTTCTGGGACGGAAAATGACAGTCCTTGTGTCATGTTCTCAAACAATACGGTCGTCCCCACGGCTCGCCCCAAGGCGTGATGGGAAAGAGAATTTCCAACGGGTCGACAGATGTGGGGAAGCTCGCCTGGAGCAGGATGCTCATAAATACTTCACACCCACTAATTTCTTCAACTCTGTGTCGTCATTACTGTATCAACAACAATCAGTGGTACAGTATTTGAGAAACTCAAGTACTTTCGTAGATACTTTCCTAAATTGGGTGTTTTCTTGAACTTTTAGAACTTAGGTATAGGAAGTAATAATTACTAGGCATGCTATGCTGTCATAAGAAATTATTTTGGTAGAAGGTACAAGGCTTTTAATGAAGACATGTCATGCACCTTTCTTACGTGCAGCAGGATTGGGGTCAATTCCACAAGCTAAATTCTAATTCAATTCTCTCTCTGTAAATTCCATTAATTCAATTTAAATTCCAGGTCAGTCTTTGAATTCAGATAATTAAATTCCTCTGAATTCCAATGTTAGGTCAATTCCAAGAATTATATTTCCAATTCAATATTATCACTAACAATTCCACAATTTCCAATTCAAATTCAAATCCCCCAGGAAGTCAGGCTGAGCATGTCACTGTTCAGACAACCTAGTTATACTGGAAGTATACAGGTAACTGCCAAATACAGGAGGTTGGTGGCACCTTAATTGGGGAGGACGGACTCATGGTAATGGCTGGAGCGGAATCGGTGGAATGGTATCAAATACATGAAACATATGGTTTCCATGTGTTTGATGCCATTCCATTTGAGTCGTTCCAGCCATTATTATGAGCCGTCCTCCCCTCAGCAGCCTCCACTGCTGCCAAAATAATGGAAACACTTTGTTAAATGAGGGATACAAAGTATATCGAAACAGGTGCTTCCACACAAGTGTGGTTCCTGAGTTAATTAAGAAATTACCATCCCATCATGCTTAGGGTCATGTATAAAAATGCTGGGCAGGCCATTATTTTTCCTACCATGGCTAAGCCCCATAGGATGTTAATGCCCCCATCCACAGGGCACGAGTGGTCACTAAATGGGAAAATAACCTCTAGCTTATTAAACTGATGGATTTTTTTTTTTTTTTTTACGATGTTACTCAGATTGATGCATTTTTAAATATTGAATTCCAATTAAATTCCAAAGATTAAATGTTTTTACAATTCCAATACAATTCCAAACAGTCTAATTCCAATTCAATTCCAATTCCATAACTTGAAGATTTTTTTTAATTTGAGTTTAATTCAATGTTTTTTCCCCATTTCTTGAGTGAATTCAGTAATTTAATTGGAATTTCAAATTAAATTGGAATTGACCCCAACCTGGGTGAACAGTTTTCACTTTGAAACCATTTGCATTACCTTTCTTCTGATACCGTTTTCACATAATGTTAAAATCACTGTAAAGTGAATGGAAATTCCATATGAGACCCTCTGTCAGTTTGCTCCAAGCTAATCCCAACACGTAACCACCCCTGAGGTTTCCCACTGAACTAACTGAACTGTTATTTGACCTCTGAACCCTCCTGGTTCCCACCACTGCTTTGGGGATTACAGAACCTGCCACAACCCTGGCTCATACACAGAGGGCGCACAAATACTGCTTTCCTCTGCTCCTTTTTTTCCTCTGAAAAACTCGCTAGCTTGTGTTAGCTTGATTTAGCTGGCTAAATTTGAAAGAGTTGGTCTTTGTCCAAACTATTCAGATGCTGCTTTCACTAATTTCTTTCAAATTCATTGTGATACTCATTAGTCCTTAAAGAGGCCAATAGTGTATATGTACTTTTTACCTTAGTCTTATAATTAATTCCCCAAATCCTTTCTGTCAATACTCCGTAGTTTGACCTCTGGCTGCCTCATCTATGGGATCACTGTACAAGCCGTCTGCACCTCAGCTTTAAATGTCATGGGAACAAGACTTTCCAAGTTACTTTATTAGGAAGGTCCTCCTCAATCTCTTCTCTCTTCTCCTCATTCTCTCATCATCTCTTTGCATTGGACGGTAGCCTCATTGTTCTCTCAATGCATCATGGGCACATGTCTTTCATGATCGTCATCCTCTCAGAATGTCAGTGTCTGGCTCACATCAACACCATCATCCTGGAAACCATAGACCCACTCCAATTCGCATAACGCCCAAACAGATCCACAGATGACATAATCTAATTTGCACTCCACACTGCTCTTTCCCACCTGGACAAAAGGAACACCTATGTGAGAATTTATTAACTACAGCTCAGCGTTCAACACCATAGTGCCCACAAAGCTCATCACTTAGCTGAGGACCCTGGGACCCTGCAACTGGATCCTGGACTTCCTGACGGGTGACAAGGGTAGGCAACAACACATCTGCCACGCTGATCCTCAACAAGGGGACCCCTCATGGGTGCGTGCTTAGTCCCCTCCTGTACTCCCTGTTCACCCATGACTGCGTGGCCAAGCACGACTCCAACACCATCATTAAGTTTGATGACGAAACAATGGTTGTAGGCCTGATTACCGACAACAATGAGACAGCCTATAGGGAGGAGGTCAGAGACCTGGCAGTGTGGTGCCAGGACAACAACCTCTCCCTCAACGAGAGCAAGACAAAGGAGCTCATCGTGGACTACAGGAAAAGGAGGGCCGAACATGCCCTCATTCACGTTGAAGAGGCTGTAAGGGAGCGGGTTGAGAGCTTCAAGTTCCTTGGTGTCCACATCACCAACAAACTTTCATGGTCCAACACACTAATACGGTTGTGAAGAGAGCACAACAATGCCTATTCCCCCTCAGGAGACTGAAAAGTTTTGGCATGGGTTCCCAGATCCTCAAAAAGTTAAACAGCTGCACCATCGAGAGCATCCTGCGGGTTGCATCACCGCCTGGTATGGCAACTGCTCGACATCCGACTGTAAGGCGCTACAGAGGGTAGTGCGTATGGTTCAGTACATCACTGGGGCCAAGCTTCCTGCCATCCAGGACCTCTATACTAGGCGGTGTCAGAGGAAGGCCCCAAAAAATGGTCAAAGACTCCAGTCACCCAAGTCATAGACTGGTCTCTCTTCTACTGCACAGCAAGTGGTACGGGAGCGCCAAGTCTAGGTCCAAAAGTCTCCATAACAGCTTCTACCCCCAATCTATAAGACTGCTGAACAATTAATCAAATAGCTACCCGGACTATTGGCATTTGCATTACATTTTTTTCTCTGCTGCTACAGTACTTGATGTTTATTATCTACGCATAGTCACTTTACCCCTACCTTCATGTACATATTACCTCTATCTCGACTAACCTGTAACCCCGCACATTGACTTGGTAGTACCCCCTGTGTATAGCCTCATTGTTGTTATTTTACATTTTTAAAATTATTTCCTTAACTGTATTTTAAAACTGCATTGTTGGTTAAGTAAACATTTCACTGTAAGGTTGTATTCGGCGCATGTGACAAATACAACATTATTTTTATATGATTTGGTAGGACATTTCTATGTCTGTGAGGTCATACTGTAGGCCAATATATAAATAACCCACACGTGCAGCCTTATAACAGAGCCTCCCTCCAGAATACAAAGCCCAATCACCCAACAGAGTCTCCTTCCAGCAGACACAATCCTGTTGGAGAACCAAAATAAGAAAGGGAGAGGAATTAAAAGCAAAGGAAATAAAAGAAAGTGGTGGATCAACGTAAGGATCAGTGGTCTAGTGTCAGGAGGATTGACTGGCATTCTAGTTTCCCAGGCAGCCTCCAGCCTGGCCCGGCTCCGATGGGCTCCGTGCTCACAGGGGGCAGCTCCATCCAACTCCTGCTGGCTTCTTATGGGCTTAGGCCACTGGACTGGTGGCACCTGTCTCCTCTTCAGCGCCAGCCTGGCCGAGGAGACTGCGCCGCTAGCCCTGATCCCCGCACTAATTACGCTCAAAGCAGCCTGGATTATTGTGCTCTTCTGCAGGCGCCAATAGAGTCGCAGCATAGCAGCTCACTACTCTAGACGTCAGATTTGATTTGCCTCTCTATCTGGCCTGGGGGCAGCATGTGGGATGTGTCGTACATGTTGGAGGACACCAGAGAAACACCTATGTACTGTTCATCTTCGAGCGTCACTTGGATGGTCTGTCATGTCTAGAATAAGTACATTTTCTTCCATTGGCAGGACACAATGATAACCTGGTTCATATCTTCCTTTGAGAACCACAACCTCTCCAAGTCAAATTCTGATAAAAC